>NC_134211.1:57956602-58581602 GCF_965140235.1 Caretta caretta | reverse complement strand
AGTGATTAGGCAGAAAGTGTTAGAAGTCTGTTTTGTCTAACCCAACATCTCACATGCACAAATGGTTAACCATTCAGCTCTCATTGATTTACCCACCTCCCATCCGCCAGTTGCACTATTCCTGTCCTGATGTATAGAAGGCTCAGTTGTTTTCCATACTACTGCAGAACTGCCTCAGTTCAACCCCTCCCCCACCACAGAACCATGCATTGGATTTGAAGCTTTACTAAAGATTTTTAGCTCTATGGTACTGAAGAGAAGTTTCAGAATATAACTAATGCAAGGTTGTGTTTCAGAGTCTGTCAGTAGCCTGAAACAGCTGTGTGAACTGTTCGTATTTATCTGTGGGGATTAACTAATTATATTCTAGTTAAATGTTGGCATGAATTATTTCACTGCTGCTTGTTTTAGCAGAAACACTAAGCTAATGTGCTTATGGATGGCAATATTTGGGTTGGGGACTGTGGGGCAACTAGCTACTGTCAAGGGTTGCTGGATGGCAAATTTAAAAATTCAAGCCTCCTTCAAAACTAAGTCACCTCTAACCCTGCCCACCAGGTGAAGGGAATTTCCTGTTTATCACCAAATTGAGCACTAGAATGCCACAGACACCAGAGGCATTAGCACAGAATATAGATTCAGATAACTGCAGAGTATATTGGAGTGGAGCACTTGTCTGTTTAACAATCTTGGTTGAGTTTCAGTTAAAAAAAAAAAAATCTGTTTCTGATCCCGTAGAGTGCCTGGAAGAGCTGGGGTGTCTTGTTGAGTCCTACGGCATGAATGTGTGCCAGCCAACTCCTGGCAAAGCATTAAAGGAGATGGCAATTCACATTGGCGACAGAGACAACACTGTCCGCAATGCTGCACTCAACACCATCGTGACTGTCTACAATGTGCATGGGGACCAGGTGTTCAAGCTGATTGGAAATGTGAGTGGTTGAAAATGGGAGGAGGTAGCCTGAACCAGGTTTTAATCTTGTGTAAGGGAATCATTCACACTGAAGTGATCAATCATGGCACGTCCTGCTGCTGATAGTGGGATAGATGCCAAGAGCTCTGTTTATGGTGTCAGAGTTAATCTACCATGACACATCCTTTAGAAGTTAATTGGTTAATTCCAGATTATGGGACCTCTAATCGCCAGTAACCATAGGTGACAAACTAGAATACTGAAGGAATAAGTAAATGCTGACTTGTGATCCCGTCATAGGGGACTGTATTGTTTGTAAATAGTGACTTGTTTTAGAATGATGTTGTGATGCCTCTAGTGATTTCGGAGGAAACTTGGATGAAGTTCTAAACCAGGGGTGGGCAAACTATGGCCTTTGGGCCAGATCCGGCCAGTGGGATTGCCAGCCACGGGGTGCAGTGGGACTAAGGCAGGCTCCCTGCCTGCTCTGGCCCTGCACCACTCCTGGAAGCAGCTGGCACCAAGTCCCCCTGCTGCCCCTGTGGGAGGGGGAGGGCAGAGGGCTCTGTGCGCTGCCCTCCTGCAGGCACCGCCTCCCGCAGCTCCCATTGGCCGGGAACGGGGAACCACAGTATTTATACCACCTCCCAGCTGGTATTTATAGAGTGGTTAAAACATGGAGTTTATAGTGTACACGTTTGTGTCTGCACTGCTTAGTTGTGAAATACAGCATTCCTCAGAGTGTGCACAAGTGTTTGGAGGTCCGACATGAAGAATGTTATGAGGTGGGAACCAAGGCTCTTGTTACCTTGTCCCTTTTCCCCCCCTTCAAGGAAATAATAGAAGTTATTGGAATGAATTTATTTTGCTTCAGTCGCTTATTCCTGGTAGTTTTGCTCCCTATCTGAAGCAGTCATAAGAATGGCCCTACTGGGGTCAGACCAAAGGTCCATCTAGCCCAGTATCCTGTCTTCTGATAGTGGCCAGTGCCAGATGCCCCAGAGGGAATGAACAGAACAGGTAATCAAGTGCTCCTTCCCCTGTTGCTCATTCCCAGCTTCTGGCAAACAGAGGCTAGGGATACCATTCATAGCCATTGATGGACCTATTAGCCAGGATGGGCATCTTCTATGAATTTATCTAGTTCTTTTTTTGAACCATGTTATGGTCTTGGCCTTCGCAACATCCTCTGGCAAGGAGTTCCACAGGTTGACTGTGCGTTGTGTGAAGAAATTCTTCCTTTTATTTGTTTTAAACCTGCTGCCTGTTAATTTCATTTGGTGACCCCTAGTTCTTGTGTTATGAGAAGTAGTAAACACTTCCTTATCTACTTTCTCTACATCAGTCATGATTTTATAGAGTTGTCTGTCTCTCACAGCTTTCTGAGAAAGACATGAGCATGCTGGAGGAGAGAATAAAACGGGCTGCTAAGAGACCCGCTGCTGCTCCAGCAAGGCAGGCAGAAGAGAAACCTCAGCGTGCTCAGAGCACAAATGCTAATGCAAGCATGCTGAGGAAGGGACCAGCTGAGGACATGTCTTCCAAACTCAAGTATGTAATGGAAAAAGTTATGATCTTCTATGGCTTCTGCAGTGTACGTGCTAAGAACATGTTCTGCAGTGTTACCTTTAGTTCTTGTAGTCATTGTCTTTGCATGTTCTGAAAACTGTCTGTCTGGGCAAATATTGTAAAACAAAATGTTTGAATCTCTCTTCATTGTTTTGTCTTGTCTTGTCTATCTGCCTCTTGAATCCTTTCTAAATGGTCTTGTGCCTTCTTTCACTGCTTCTCCATGGACAGAATTATGTATCGCACTTATAGGATGTAAGTACTGTCCACTAACTCCTTGGTAGCAGGGCTCTTGTATCTTTCTAACTCCTGCCTTAATCATTCCCTCTGAGAGTGACTGACTTTTATGCTGACCAGTTCTAGGTATTTGTAAATAACGTAGACTAAAATTACAAGAATAGAGGGCCTCTACCAAGAGCAACTACAACCCAAACTGCTAGCAGACATGGCAATTCCATGCTGGGCAGCTGCTGGAAATATTAGGAGAATTCATTCCCGTGTGTTGCATTAAACTTGGTATTGATTGGAATCCATTCTTAATTTGATAGGGCCAGTGTACAGAGGCCAGCCGGATGAGCATTTTGAATCTCAGAGCTTGGAGATACCCATACCACAAACAAAGCTTAGTAACTATACCTTGCACCACATGTCAATGTATTTTAGATCATTCTGATATTTGGAGAAAAGACCCCTGGTGAAACTTCTGTAACAGAATGTTCCACTTAAAGGGAATCTAATCTCTAACATGCAAGTGTCTCAGGACCCTATGGGAGTCCTGGATCCTGACTGGCTTGTCAGGTTACTAATTCAGTTAGTGTACCTTCTCTTAGCCATGAGAGAGAAGACCTGAGCTTCAATAAGATGTCCCATCAATGTCATCTTTGGTGGTGCTGGATCTCAGTCATAGGCAGAGCAGTGCATGCCTGTCACAACTTCAGTGTGGCTTATAGTGGGCTGTAGGGGTAACCCAGCAGCTTCTCAGGTGAACTATGAAAGCAAGTAATTGGCAGCTACTCTCCTGGCTTGCATAAGTCTTTACTGCTAATAGCTGGGGGAACTGTAAAGGGTTCAATTAGAGGACTGAATAAAATCAGATCTACAAAATCACGATCTCGATATGAGAGCTTAGGACTACCACTGGATGTTAGTGTTACCATGCCATCTTAGTGTGTATAGACATGAACACCTTTCTTCTGGTTTCCATAGCCAAGCCCGCAACATGAGTGGCCATTCTGAGACAACACATACAGTTCCACGGGAATTCCAGCTGGATCTAGATGAAATTGAGAATGACAATGGCACAGTTCGATGCGAGATGCCAGCACTTGTACAACACAAACTAGATGACATCTTTGAGCCAGTCCTGATCCCGGAACCCAAGTGAGTTTAGATGTATTCCTGCTTAGGTGAAAGCCAATTGAAACTGTCTAAAACCATCGTGAGCAGGTGCATATAGACACTAGCATGTGTAAGTAAAGCTTTGTCCAAGAAGTTAAGACCTGCATTAGTGTGAAAAGTCAAGACAATCAAGGTAGTGGTCTGTTGATGGTTAGGCTATGGGATATGAGTGGGAAGAGGTGTGTTGGTAGGCTGTAATAAAAAATTCATTATTATCTGGAGGGGGAGAGATGCTGAAGGGGGGCTGTCCATGAGCTTACCACACAGGAAAAGGAAGCCTGGTCTCATGGGTAACACGTGGTCTGAGTGAGATTAGGTTGTACTTAGTTCTGTCCCAGGTGGTTTATGTGATTGACACATCACTGAACATCTCTTTTTCCCTCTGTAAATGAGAATGAAACTCTCCTCACAGGGATGTCTGTGAGGATGAATCCCACTTTCTGTCTTTGAAATCTGACTGGAAGGCACCAGTGAAGTTCAGGTTGGAACTATTTTTTCATGGAGAGTCATAAGACCTTTCCCTTCCCAACTGTCTAGGATCCGTGCTGTGTCCCCACACTTTGATGACATGCACAGTAATACAGCTTCCACCATCAACTTTGTCATCTCCCAGGTAGCCAGTGGTGACATAAATACTAGTATCCAGGCTCTGGCACAGGTAAGTGGAACTTTTAGTTGGCAGCTACACTGCATTGAGCTAAGGCCAGTAGTCTGCGAGAGTGATGAGTTGCACACTGGTGGTGTTGCCATGTCAGGTGATGTGGGCACCACTCAGAATGTTGCTGATGACACAGCCAAGTGCACAGGGGCCATCTGACTCGCTAATTCCATAGCAGTTTTCCATCAGACAGAATGTAGGACATATTCTGAAGGTGGGAACTTGTACTAGATTATCATCCCTATAGACTCCAGCTCTGAGCTGGTGACAGCTGTCAGTGATGATGAGATGGTGGTGTCTTAAGACTCTTCCTATTTCAACTTTGCTTTTACCCTGACATAAGTTCAGGTTACTAGATGTCTCACCTCCATGTTGTGCCAGGGAGGGTTGGTTTTTGATGAAACTGCCTTGCAAATCCCAAGTGTAGGAGTTGCATGCCCTGACTCATAACCCTTGAACCATTCTGTTAGGGAGCACCATGCCCAGAAAACTACACAAGACCGATAATTACAGAATCCATAATATAAGCTCTTGAACACTCAAAATTTTGTACGAGTTCCTTGAGTACAGGATACAAGTCATAGCTAATCAAGGAATCACTAATGCCACTGAATGTACTGGAGTAGTTGTAGAAGTGCAAAGTCACTAATTGTTGAAGTTTTAGAAAGCAGACGACTTGACTAATGGAATAGTAAGTATGGGGGAAGCAAAGTTAAACGTTCTTCCTGTGCTGTTTGCAGAGGATCAACTTTAATGTGTCTTGGGTGTTTTGCTCTTAGATTGATGAGGTCCTCAGACAGGAGGACAAAGCAGAAGCCATGTCTGGCCACATTGACCAGTTCCTAATAGCTACATTCATGCAGCTCCGACTGATCTACAACACACACATGGCAGATGAGAAACTGGACAAGGATGAGATAGTCAAGCTCTACAGCTGCATCATTGGAAACATGATCTCGGTAAGACAGAGAGGAAAGGGAACAAGCCTTGTACAAATGGATGGGTGGAGATGAGAATACGTCCTGCACAGGTCTTGCCTTCTAGTATATTTTGTTTAAGAAGGCTTCTTTGTAGCTATTCTCTAAAATGGCTCTTTTGGAGCTAGTCTAGAAACAGCCCTGTGCAGGAAATCAAATTTGATGCAAAGTACATGAGGTATAGGGGGAGTGAGTGCTTCATGTCTGTCTCCAGCCAATGCTCAGATTGGCTGCAAGCATCCTGGGACAGTAGGGGTTAGGGAATCTTATTCCAAAAAGGAATATAGTGAGAGACACCCTCTGGATGAGTTGGTGTGATATATAGATTGAGCTTTGTGTCTAGGGCTGTACAGAACATATGTAACCTCATTATTTTATGAAGCTTGCTGATAAATCGTAGCCCATTTCAAACATTATTTATACATGAGATGTCGATTGAATGGGGAACTTTCATTCTGTCATGAATACCGTGTCTTCAATTGCTGAAAGTTTCTAGACTTTGTTTCTGTTGGAGGATAACTTTTTTTTTTTAACTTTCTAACATGGCACAGCTATCTGAAATGAGGCAGTGGCAAGGGGGAAGTACTTTCCCTGTTGTAAGGGCTTGTGACCACCCTGAACAACTCTAGTGCTGAAATTGAGCAGGGATGGGGCCTTGCCTAACGGAAGTACCATTGACTGTTGAAAATGGCTTGTAGTATCCCTAGTCAGGGGATTGGGAAATGTATTTTCGTTTCAGCATTTTTAAGGCCAGAAATGACCATTATGATTTAGTCTGACTTCCTGCATAACACAGAATGTAGAATTTGCGCATCAAGCCCAGTAACTTGTGGCTGAACTAGAGCATGAGGTATGGTACAGTCTGTATGTTAAACAGCCTTCCAAACATCCTAAATGAAAGACGGCGGAGTTGTATAGGTCTGCCTGACTTCAGTGTATGGTGGAGGAGGAAGAGACTGTGCTACCGTAATTCAGTTCCCTTGTGCGTATGCATTATGATCACTAGTTTTTTTGTTTGTTTTTTTCCCCCATCCAAACCCATTAACTTGAGGCAGATAGCTGGTATGGAAAACTTCAGCCAAAACAGGTAAAATTTGGCAAAGGTGCAACTGAAAACGAGGTCTTATAGCAGGAAGTATTGGAAAACCTTAAGTGTTGGTACCAGGCCCACCTACGACTTTTTTTCTAGATTCTCTGGCATGCATGGTAATGCTTCATGTGTATCTAAGATTGAAGGAAAAATAGCATATTGCAGTATCTGAAAAATAATGTAATAACAGTCTCTTAATGCATACACATAAGGAAACACAATTAAAATGCAGTTCTGTCTTAGCTGGTGCTGTCTGTCAGTTTCTTGCATCACCACCAACAATCAAGGTCTGCAAGTCAAATTAGCTCCTCAGGGTCCAGTGCAACCTCCTTCCCCCCCCCCCCCAATGGGTTTGCACAGGTAATAGGGTTGCTTTATTTTAACCATTCTTGACACAAATGAAGCAGTAGAATCTTGCTTCTCCCTCTGAGCTGGGTTGGCTCAGGAGGACCAAGAGTAGGAAATGTAGTCAATCTCCATTTTAGTCATTGAAATCAGTAGCTCTGACCAATACAAACATGGGGAGTAGATCTTTGTGGGGTAAGAAACCATTTTTACATATTCTGTTTTCAAAATAAAACCAACTAACATTTACATGTACAGCCTTAACTTCAGTATTTCCTGCCTCTGAATGCTTAACTCTATAACCTTATTGTTCTTCCCATACATTTTAATAGAATATATAAACACTTTATGAAAGAGGCGCATATTTAAAGAGGGAGTTGCAAGTAGAATTGCAGATGAGTCCCAAAACTAAATGATGCATGCTGAAGAAATTTCTAATCCTGGCTTTTATCGACAGCTATTCCAGATGGAGAGCCTGGCCCGGGAGGCCTCCACAGGAGTGCTGAAAGACTTAATGCATGGCCTCATTACATTAATGCTGGATTCACGGGTTGAAGACCTCGAGGAAGGGCAGCAGGTCATCCGATCAGTCAACCTTTTGGTGGTGAAGGTTCTGGAGAAGTCTGACCAGACTAACATCTTGAGGTAAGTTACTCTTTGTTAGAATCAGAGAAGACCGAAGTTCTCTCCCTCTACAACAGTCTCGTACCACAGATGAAATACCACTTCACTGTTCGTGTATGTGATTTCAGAGAACATGGCTCTCTAGTCTGCCCTTACCGTTTGTTAGTCACTGTCGCATTGAGTCTTTTTGCAAGACAATGGCCTGTTAACTAAAGTGGTGAGCAAAGCTGGCTGTAGAATAGTTCAGCTGGCTACTGAAAAAAACAAGCATATCAGGACAGTAACTTTAAGGAAATGTCTACATAGTAGCTGGGAGTGAGCTTCGCAGTGCAGGTAGCCATGCTAAAAATAGCAAGTGTGGCTACAGCCGCTCAGACTAGCCACCTGAATACAAACCTGCCTGACTCCCTTGGGTACATACTTGGGTGGCTAGCTTGAGTTGCCACCTGTACTGCTACAGCCATGCTGCTGTTTGTGCATGCTAGCTCAAGCAGAGTCTGAGAGGGTCTCTACTCTTGCTGGGAAGCATGCTCTCAGCTGCTGTGTAGATATATCTAAAGGGGCACAGTTATAACTAAATCACTATCCAATCTATATCATTGGGGTAAAGCAGGGGAGGGCAAACTTTTTGGCCCAAGGGCAATGTCGGAGTTGCGAAACTGTATGAGGGCCGGGTAGGGAAGGCTGTGCCCCCTCTCACTTCCTGCCCTGTTCCCCCCCCACCCCCATCCAACCTGTCCCCTGAATGCCCTGACCCCTATTCACACCCCTGTCCCCTGACAGGCCCCCAGGGACTCCCACACCTATCCAACTGCTCCCTGTCCCCGGGACTCCCTGGCCCTTATCAAACCCTCCTACTCCCCGCCCCCTTACCATGCTGCTCAGAGCACCAGGACTGGAAGCCGCACCACTGTGCAGTCTAGAGCACCAGGGCAGGCTGGCGGCTCTCGCAGCCGCGCTGCCTGTCAGGAGCTCGCAGCTCTGCCACCCAGAGCACTGGTGGCATGGCAAGCTGAGTCTGCGGGGGAGGGGGCAGAAGCTCAAGGGTCCAGTGGGCCAGATGTGGCCCATGGGCTGTAGTTTGCCCCCCTCTGGGGTAAAGCTTTACGATGAACCATTCTACAACCTAAACTTGTAGTCTGTGTCATTGGATTGTCAGTTGACCAGTATTGACATGGTATGTTCTGCAGAGATTCAGCTCTCCATTTTTATGGAGGTGATAGTAAGATATTTGAGCCAGGCAGGAGGTGCAGAGGATTGTGTGAAAGTTGAACTAGTTGTGGTCTGTAGCCACTAGTGTGGTGTTCAATAGGGCTGTGCTTTTCCATTTCCTTTATAGCATTTGTCCATCTAATGCTACTTGTTCTCTCCAGTGCCCTGCTTGTTCTGCTCCAAGACAGTCTGCTAGCAACAGCCAGCTCTCCCAAGTTCTCGGAGCTTGTCATGAAGGTGAGCCTATAATGGGGATTGTGTACTCACTTGGTCCTTCTTTGAAGTGTCTGTTCCTAATCCACACTGTTGGTTTCAACAGAAACAAGGTGCTTTAAGACCAAGTTGGTGAACATAACTTTAAATGCTACTCTAGCACCTAGTCTAGACATAATATGTTAAGATATAACTTGTCTCATCTACACTAAGGTTCTAGTTAAAATGTTGATGTGTTAAACGCCCTTATCCTAGGTTAGACATACCCTTAATGAGATTAGAAGCATCCAGCAGGGCCAGAGCATTGTGTGAAGCTCATGGTAGTATACATACACTAATAACTCAGTCAATCTCCTGCTAACGGTAATGGAATCAACAGCAGCACTTATTCTTCTGGGCATCTCTGTATCCAGATACTGAGACCCTGGATACAGCAAAACTTGCAGCAGGAACTCCCCTCTGACTTGAGCAGTTGGTTTCATAAACTTTTCTTTCTCTCCAGTGTCTGTGGAGAATGGTGCGGCTTCTTCCTGAAACCATCAATAGCATCAACCTGGATCGAATCCTGCTAGACATCCACATTTTCATGAAGGTGTTTCCCAAGGAGAAGCTGAAGCAGTGTAAAAGTGAATTCCCCATAAGGACACTTAAGACTCTGCTTCACACCCTGTGCAAGTTGAAAGGGCCCAAGGTTAGAGCAGAGACCAGCTATGTGCTTTAATTTAAGTTGCTCAAGCTGTCTTTAAAGTTCTTTTATTATGTCTTTCTCAGATCTTGGACCATTTAACAATGATAGAAAACAAGAATGAATCTGAGCTGGAGGCTCACCTGTGTCGAGTAATGAAGCACTCCATGGACCAAACTGGAAGCAAGACTGATAAAGAGACAGAAAAGGGGGCTTCTCGTATAGTAAGTAACATGAAGGTAACGGTGGAGGGAGAAGTGGCAAATGGACTGTTCCAAGACACAAGTGCCTAACTAGCTCCAGACAGATGTGAAGTTAGGCTGCCCACTGGAACATGTGATCAGTGTCTGAAATTGGTCCCTCTAATGCTGTGCCTCTGAAATGCATTAAGACTCAATAAATACCCCTCTTGCTTGCTGAACATGAGCTCTGATAATGGCTGGTCCACTAAACTTCAACTGTGGCCAGAACAGCCTTTAAATGCAGGTCTCCCAAGATGAGACTTCTAGTCCAATGTGTCATCCGTTGTACCTGACGTCTGTATAAACCCCCGTATTGTAAAAGACGGTTCTTTTGACTCAGCTAGCCTGTGCTGTTGTCTGTCTGTCCCTGAAGCTCCACAGGCAGCTGGTAGGTCCTTGGCACTTGAATGTATTGTAAATTGTTTAGCTGAGTACCTCTAATTTTTTGAAGATGCCCCTTTAAATCTTGTTGAGGAGTCTCCATTTCTTTCTAAGGATGAAAAGTCTTCAAAGGCCAAAGTAAATGATTTTTTAGCAGAGATATTTAAGAAGATTGGCTCCAAGGAGAACACTAAAGAGGTGAGTGCTTTCTTATCATAGGAAGAACGGGAAGGTTACACCACCTCATGTGCCTACTGCAGTTTAGGTAACACATGAAAACTTTCCTCCTTCCCCAGGGTCTGGCAGAGCTGTATGAATATAAAAAGAAGTATTCTGATGCAGACATTGAGCCCTTCCTGAAAAACTCCTCTCAGTTCTTCCAGAGCTACGTGGAACGAGGCCTCCGGCTCATTGAGATGGAAAGGGAGGGCAAAGGACGCATTCCTTCATCTACAGGTACAGAACTTCTTGGCAACACAAGTGAATTGGCCTGGGGATGTGGCATGCTGAATTTAGTTATAATGGGGCAACTGTAGCTGCTCCCCTTAAGTGCCACTATGTTTGAGACCCTTATGGGCTGCCAAAATGACCTCCTTATTCTCTGAGCACTTATTAGTGGCACATTCATGAAGTCACTATGGCACCTCTTGCAAAGACCACTCATGCTTTGCCACTCACAGGGAATGTGCTGTGGTTACCTTACCGAACTAGGTGGGAAGAGATAGAGGTAAAGATTTGAAAGGACTTCAGGGCACATCATTCTGGTCATGGTTAGAGAAGTGCCCCTCTAAAAGAAAATTAAAGAACTTTTACTCTGTCTAATGGGGTGCAGCGCGCTGGAGTCCTATGTTGAAGGCCTGGCAAGCAAGCAATTCTTGTTGCAGTAACTTACTCTGAAGTTCTCCTTATCCTAAGCTAGGCTTCCTTGGTGAAGCATACTATCAGGACATCAGAGTGGCAGCTGCAAAATTCTCTCTCTCCTTATTTTAGGACCTCTAAAATAGTGTCATAGGATCTTTGCATGAAACTGTCAGATTGAAGCAAGGCATAAACTTTGTAGATTTCACATCAACACAGCAGACATAAGATATAGCTTTTCTTCTAATGTCCCCAGTCTTGGCTAGGAATAGTCTGGCAACCCTTAATAGGAGCAGTCTATATCAGGTAAGCTGTTAAGTCACCCTGTAAATGTCCCAGGAAGCCAGGGGATAGTCACAGTTCTCCATTCAGATCTGTCAACACAGAGGCCTGCTTAACAGGCTATCTTGTTTACTAGATCCTTGTTCCCATAAATTCTGAATTTCAGATGTCTCAACTTGCTCAGTGAAGTGTTTCAGTAGAACAGAACTCGGAAATTTGTCCATAAGCACACTCCAGTAATTAAGAAAATGCAGTATAATAAAACTACAGATCCCATTAGGAAATCATGAAACATAGCAGTAGAATAGCTATTTATAGTAAAGGACACATACTATGCTTGTCCTTCTGCTCCTAGAAGATCCAACACTGTGCCCATTGAAGTCTTTCCCCTTAACTCCCCCTTCCCCCAAAGTAATTTGGCAGTAGGAGTGACTGAGTCTCTCAGAACCTCCTAAATGCTGCTGGTAATGCAGAACTAACTTCTGTCCCCACTTTGAAAAATCTGCACGGTCAAAAGATGAAGTGCTAGCTAGCACCTCAGCAATGTAGCCTTCCAAACTGCATTAATCATATTGCTTTACTTCATTTAAAGACTAAAAGAAATATTTCAGGACTCAATTATTTCCTGTGGGTGGAGAGTGTCTGTCTCTCCCTCAACTTTAAAGATCCAAGGCAACTTTCTGCCTCAGTCTCTCTTCTTAGTTTCTCCATTCCATGAAGAGAGAGAGCTCTTTTCATTAATTTGATAAAGCCTGTCTGATATGTGGAGACTAGAGGGAAAGGGGATCTTTGGAGGCTCTTTCACCACTCTCAATTACATGAAGAGGAATTGGGAGAAGCAGTGCCCTTAAGTTTCCTGCACAAGAACCCTGGGTGGGTTTAGGTCAATAGAGGAATACCTCAGTCCTCTGTGTTCCTCTAACTCAGCTTGCTGCACTGAAGAGCAAAGGATAAACTTAAAAGCCTTTCCCTCATGTAATGTCAATTTACCATTTGGTTTTAATGGCTACTCATGACCCACAATAGCCTCTTCAGTTGTTCCAATTAATGGCCAGAACATGTTGGCTTTTGGGGCTGCTTTGCTGCTCGCTTATGGTGGCTTGACTTCTTTCAAGAAATGGGCTAATCATTGTCAACCCTCTCAAACCCATTGCCCTACCTGTAAATATAATTGATTAATGGGATTTCCAAGAGCACAGTGTGGGTCAATGTAGTCTCAAGATCTAGATTGTTCTGTTGGATACTACATGAGGCTAAGAGGCTTAAACGTGTTCTTTTTCCCTTTCCTAGGAATTTCTCCTCAGACGGAGGTAACGTGTCTCCCCACTTCCACCAACACAGTATCTTCATCCATGGGAAACACAAATGGGGAGGAGGTGGGGCCTTCAGTCTACCTGGAAAGGCTAAAAATCCTCAGGCAGCGTTGTGGCCTTGACAATGCAAAGGTATTGTACTTCTAAAGACCCCCTATAAATTCCACAAGGGAAGTGGCCCACTTAGGCTGAGGCCACTCATTTGGAGATCTGCTGTACAGTGCCCAGACTCTGATCCCAGTGAGTTCTACTGTATGTCATCTTTCCTGGTGTAAATGGCTTTAAAGCTGTTACCTGGCTGAGTAAACTCTTAGTGCTTCAACTTTCTTTTCTCTGCTGCACTGATGTAGACACCACTAGCTGCTAGACTCCAGAGTTGTATCTTCTCTTGCCAGGTAGTTAACTGATAGTTTCTGGGAAAGGCTAAATGACTTACCTTTAGTTCCTGGCCTCTAAAGGGTAATACCTATATTAAGCTATACTCCTGGGTCACATGACTGTGTTTTCTAAACTTCTGTACCCTCCCACTCTACAACAACTAAAAGCATGAATGGAGGGCTGTGTGGCTGGGGCACATGGGATTTTGAGACTGCAATAATGCTGAATGTGCTCAGTATGTTACATTGGAACCTGTGGAATGGATCAAACCTTCAATTCATCCAGTGCTTTCTCTTTGGGAATCTTAGTTACTCATTGAAAGATGGTTACTGCCAGCCACTTTAGACATACTGGTGACTCCAGGAATAGCTGCAAGGCTTAGGTGGTATAGATATAGGTAGAACACTACCCTGACCTTTTAAAATAGGACATGCACAACAGTTTACTGCTGAGTGCAAAATGGCATGTGGTGCTGATGTAAACTCAACTCTGTCACTGACTTTTGAAGCTGCAGATTCCCAGAAGAGCAGTGACTTGACTCTGAAGCATCTGATGGCAGAAGAATCCTGTCAGGCAATTCCAAGTTTTTTCTTTCTACTCAGTTACTTCAGAATTCCTCACTCTGTCCTCATGATGCCATACCTGGGAGCAGCCTCTGTCTACACTGAGAGTTTAAAAACAGTGGGAGTCTAGCAGGTTCGCAGTGGGCCTTCCCAATGAAATGGGAACTGATTGTTGTTTTCTCTAAAGAGAATGAGAGCTGGTGTGTGAGGATGGGCTTTGCTTTAGATCCTAAGTAGTACTCAATAGCGCAGACCTTTGGCTCCTTTAGTTAATTGAGATGAGAAGCAGAGAGCGATAACCAAATGTGACGCGTGTGAGTAAGCAAAGATTTAGGCTCTAAGGTAGGTAAGCCCAAGCAATGTGGAAAACTTGTCACACATACAGGTAATTCAGAAAACTTGTGCTTAATGCAAGTGATCATGAGAAGCATACAATTCACTCTGGTCACCACTAACCGAAAATAGTGACCACCTGGTTCCAAGTAGCTAATGCACTGTGGCAATAACTTACATACCTGTCCTGGAAATGGAGGAGTTGGAATGTATACACTGTACTAATGTTGGACTGCTCCTTTTCTTCCTTTGGTCAGCATGTTCCCCATGAGCATGAGGAGCCATCCATTATGGTGTGGATTTCTTGCACAGCTTTTGCCTTCCACTGTCTTAAATAACCTCTCCTTTTCCCCACCCTATAGCAGGAAGACAGACCACCATTGACTTCACTGCTCTCCAAACCAGCCACCCCTACAGTTGCATCCTCCACGGATATGCTGCACAGTAAGCTCTCTCAGCTCCGTGAGTCACGGGAGCACTACCAGCATTTGGACCTGGACTCCAATCAGACTCACTCCTCTGGCATTGGAACCACCACCTCTTCCTCCTCTTCCACAGCAGCCAATATTGATGACTTGAAAAAAAGACTGGAGAGAATAAAAAGCAGTCGCAAATGAAGCTGTTTGAGACAGAGCGTGCGCACGAGCATGGCCGCTGCTTAGCTGTCTTCAGCTTTAGTTTACTAAACTAGAAGTCTTCATAGTTAAAGGGGCCTCATTTAGGCCTAGTGTATACAAACTGGTTTATGTATAATACAGTGGATTTTGGGGGATGATCTGAGTCATTGTGGCACAAGTATTTGTACATACTCTGCTTCTCAGTGAGCATCTCTTGACAATAGAAGATTGTCTGTGTATTAGGTGTAGTGTACAGACCTGTAAACAGCTGTCCTCCTGCTCAGACTAGCTTCTCATAACTTGGTTTTTTATTTGTAAAATTGTCTTAAGATCTTTTCCTAGCTCTTAACTCTTAGAAGCTCTTTAGTGGTTTCACTTTTAATTTTATGAATTCTTCTCCATGTAATCCTTGAACTGTTGATTTCTGTATGGACGCATGGCATGGAGTAACTAATTTAAGTGTCTTTTGTAAATAAAGTTTGCATTAATTATACCAGTCCCTGTAGGAGCAGCAGTGACTGTCCATGGAAACAGTAGCCACTGTGTATTCTTGGATGCTAGTGAATGGGTATTGCTGAGCTGAATAGAGCAATGGACTGCCCTGAGCTGCTGCTGTTACTGTTCATGGAAGGGAACCCTGGACTTTTCAGCCTTTTATTTCTACCAGCAGTATTGTTGCTGTTAATATGGCTGCCTTTCAACTTCTTCCTAAGAACATTGAGGAAGCAGAAAGGAATTGACTTAGACTAACAAATGTCTAGCAACTTCAGTTTACAGGCCCCTGTGAAGTCAGTACCAAGAGCAAGCCTAGTCCCCATTGTGAAGAAGTGCAGTGACACATTTGCCCCCTTCAAGAGAGGTTACTGAGGGATAGAAATGGTCTTACAGAATAGGTAAGCGGCATCCCAAGTTCAAAATACTCTTAGCTAGGAGTCAAAGTTCATGTGATTTTTTTCCTCAGGTAGCTGTGCAGATCCAAGTGGATCCCAGCCTACAGAACCACCATTGCAATTATGAGAATCTGCTTAGGGTGATGACACGCTAAAATCAAAATGTCTGCACGTCCTGTGGTAATACTAGTTTTTGAAGATGGTTGCTATTGGTTGTGATTAGTAGGGGGACATTTCCTCTGGCTACTACTTCCCAAAAAAAATCCTTGGGCGTAAAATTGAGACCCATGTTGCATTGCCTGCTTACTATTTAATGTAATAGTTGTCTTCAGCAAACTTGTTATGGAACATGACTTGCATACATGTTTTGGAGCTGTATCCTGTGATACTCATGGCACGGAGGGTTTCTGTAGTATATTCCTGCTTCTAGGTTCATCACTGCTCCCTGAAAAGCTGCTGCTTCATGATCTATTCTCTAAGCCAGCAGTTCCTACCCCAGGGCTGGCACTGAACTAATCTTGGCTGAATTTTAAGGCATCTCTGAAGAATATAGTTTAAATCATTACCTTCTGTGCTGCAGCTTCTGCAATTCTCTCCTACAGAAATGATAGGGCTGGAGTTCTAGTGAGGCAGTAATCTGCTACATGGTGCCTGTAGTGAGTCTGTGTAGTATGGAAGGAATCCCCATCTTATGTAAGTGGCCAGCTGGTGTCAATCATTTCCCACCCCTATTCTATTCCTGCCAGGCTTTTTGTCCAGTTCTTCTGAAAACAATTCTAGGCATAGGGTGGCCTCATACCCTTTTCAGTGGAATAGAGCAATGACAGAGTGCTCAGACAACCTGCAGCTGGGGCTATGTGTTGACAAGGGTCTAGCTGGATAGTTTGTGTTTGCTGGCATGGGAGCCACTGCTGTTATCACTCAATCAGTGCTCTGTTGCAATGATAAATTGCCAGTTACTTTCTGGGTTATGGTTTGCCTTTTGCACAAAGTTTCTGAAAGTAGCTGACTGAGTTCCGCTGTTACATTACTATATGTTGTAAAATGCTGCATCCTTTGTTTGTAATTGCTAATTGGTGCAGTAGTGAGTGAAGTAAAAGGAATGCCTGTAAACTTGTACAACACTAACTTAACATTTCAAGTTACTTTGGAAGTTCAGAAGCAATTAAGTATCAGTGGTAGAAACCAGTATTACCTAAGGTTTTTGCCCAATGTTGCTTCTGCAGTATAGCTTATTCTTGTCTAATGGTGTATGGTTGGCCCAGGAATTACTTGATAGGTAAAATTTAGACTGTTTAATTAAAAAACACACTTATCAGCCTATTGCAAATATTTCCATCCTATTAGTTAAATTTTGTTTTGAAAACAAGTGTGTAACAAGTCAGCCTTTAAAGTGACTATACCAGACATGAAACTAGTCTATTTTTTCCTCATTTTCCTACTGTTAGACTAAGTACATTAGAATTGACAACTGTTTTCATAGTCAGGACAATTACTCTAGACTCTTGTATCAGAGGCCATTAAATATATAAAACAAGCACCTGATAACCCTCTAAGTTTTTTGTGGAACTTGACCATTTTACAGTGTTCCCTTATTCCATATGGTGCTGCTCTCAGCCATCTCTACTGCTCTAGGAATGACTTTTAGATTACCTAGTGGGGGAGCGGGAGACTAGCATACTAATGTGATAGTTGTCAGCACTATCATTGTTCTGATGGGTTTAATTACATCCCAGCAGTTCAGAAAAACTAACCTTTTTCTTAACCTACCACCTAATCCCTTTTCAAATATGCAGTCTTTCCCTTGCAGCACAACCAACTGTTTACATTGTCAACTCAGGATGGTCAGTCAGTGAAGAGAACAGGCCATTTTGGAGTAGTGGGGTGCAAAATTTCTAAAGCAGATAGGTGGCTGGGGCTCTTGGCTAGAGAAACTAACTAGCAAAATGTTTATTCAAAGATGAACACTGTATACTGTGGGTATTTGTTTAGGGGGCTTCCCCTGTCTTCCACTCAAATACCCTTTCCTTGCAGGGACAGGGTTGTAGGTGGACAGCTGCCCCTTGCCTTCCTCTTGCTGAGGGGGAGGTGTTTTTGTAGCATTTTAACTGCTTCCCCCCCCCCCCTTGTAGCAGTTTAGTGTTTCCTTTTCTATAGGCTCAGTTTAGGTGCTGATGCTCTACAAGTGACAAGGAGCACATAATCAAGTTTCTTGGTTTGTACCTTGAGGCATTATCCCAGTTTGAGAGGTGATGTGACTTGCTTATCTCCAGGGCTAGGGCCAAATCTTGATGTGTTTTGAACAAGTCAGCTTACCATGTACTACTTAATGCTCTGGTGCTAGGGGCACAAATTACATAGATAAGAGTTAGCTGGAACCAAGTCCTGATCTCACCACTGCCAGTATACAAAGCAAGCACAATCCTTGCTATAACCATTTTATTGGCAATGTTGCCAGAGAATGCTTCTAGCCATTTTACTTCAGGTTCCTTAGTGTTCATATTGCTACAAATTAAAGCAGCTGTAAGAGTTGAGATGTGACAGATGCTTTCTTTATTGCCCATATTTGTTGATGGTTTTTAGCATCCATTTCTTCAAGCGGAATACATGTGTATAAAATCCGTATTTATCATCACGATCACAGCCTTCTCCCCATGAGACAATCCCCACCTGATACCAGCGGTTATCTGTTGGGCTCTGACAGAGAGGAAAATAAATTAGTGCTCTACACACAGTGCTACTAGGGGTAAGATTTTTGTGCCCTAGACATCTTAGGCCTCCAGCTGCCCTAGGTAGAGGTTCAACAGTGATAGCTGTAGCCTAGTTCTATGGGAGCACTAACAATCACCTGTTGATAGGCTCAGGCAAGCTTACACCAGGTGTGTATCCAGCTGTCACTCCCTTAAACTCTTTATGCATTGAGACTACTGGTAAAGCTAGATCAATATAGAATGTGGCCTGATTATTTCAGGATTTCTCTTTTCAGTTGTTCAAAACCAGAAATGAATCTGCTGTTTAACTGTAGCTGCAGCCATTTGAGAGAAGTACCTCCCCACTGTCACTTCAGCCCTCTTAACATTATAAGGCTTGTGCTGTGACCTCCCAAAGTCTCCCCTGAGCAAAGGCACTGCTCTGGTGCTTATTGCACATACCTTCATGACAAAAGGGCCCCCACTGTCCCCCTCACAAGCATCCCCTCTCTTGGCGTCTTCAGGACTGTACCCTACAGGAGAAAAGGCAAAGGGTATCTGATAAGAGGAAAAGGGCTGTTCTCTTCTTCATTTGTATCTTTAATGTTACACTGATGCTAAGTCTGGGAAAGGTACTAACAGTAGGGCCCTTCCAAACACCCCCTCACTGAACTGTGTGTGTTGTCATAAAGCGACAGGTTTACTTGATTTAATGTCTTTATAATGAAAAGCTCAAATAAAGGTGCTTCCTTATAGCCACCCCCACCTTCTGTTTCCCTCCATTATCTTTCTCATGCTGCCTTAATTCCATCTCCTCTCCCCTGGGTTAGTACACTGTCCCAGACTTCCATCTACTGTGATTCCCCTTCTTCACAGCTTTGGTCTGGGATATTGTAGGTCCCTCCTTCAAGCAGAATCCAGTCAGTCTTCTCACATACATTTAACCCCCTCCCCTATTTAGTACAGGAGTTGCCCTTATTTAAGATCATCCCTAGCATTGCTGTACTTTTAGGGGGAATAAAGATGCTTTTGCTTTTCTCACCTGATTTCTTCCTATAGCAGGGTGGGCAAAATATGGCCTTCCAGCCCTCAAGCTCCCATTGGGGAATGGGGTCTAGGGCAACCAGGAACCATGGCCAATGGGAGCTGTAGGGGCGCTACCTGCAGACAGGGCAGGCTGCCTGGCCACACTTCTGCGTCGGAGCCGGGACATGCTGCTGGTGTTGTTTAACGCTAAGGTTTTCAGCAATGCAAGTTGAATGAAGCACCATGTAAAACAGTACTGTAGCGTAAGCTGGCTCTGACAGTCACTCCCTCACATTCAGTATCCTAGGTGTTGACCAATACTACAGCCAAGCCCTCAAAATCCCCTAATGCTGAACTCTGCTAATTCTGTATGTTTACAGGAGCAAGGGGAGAATTCCAAGCCCCATTCTATCTCATTTCTCACAACCAGCTGATGCCCAAGAGCCTTATTCATGGCCCTAAGTTCTTCACCCCCTACATAGGCTGGGAATTCCAGAGGTTCATTCATGCCCTGGGCATACTATTTCTTCAGGACAGATCGAAGTTTACTGGGCAGTAATTAAGCTAAGTGAGCCGTTGCATTATGGCACATGGTACCAAGAGCAACTTTGCCCCTGACCCATCCATCACTGTCCCCATGTGTAGCAGTTAGCTCTGCACACCCAGCAGCACTTACCTGCACAGAACATGTTGTCAGTGAGTCTGATATTAGTGGATGCCTTGCAGGTATCCTGGTTGACTATGGGGAGGTTCACCTGTTGCAGAACTGAAGGCAGGGCGACTGTGCCAGAGCCCCAGGTCTCATACAGATTACCCCATCCAGATACCCGCCCTTTGAATCCTGTCAGCATCAGACTGGGGGAAGAAGCAAGGTTAAAACACATGGAAATAGTACATGCCACCCCTATAGCCTAGCACTGCCCAGACTCTGGAGGGGCACCTCACCAACTGCCTCCCCTATTGCAAACCAGCACAAAAGATGCATCCTGCTTTTTGCCAGGGCTTTCCTGATCCTTCATGTAGACCCAAAGGAGACATTTTCAGCCCTTCTCTCTGGGGTTGCTTTCACCCTCCAGCCTCCTCACCTCTGCACCAGCTCCCTGGTGGGCAGGCAGACAGGGTGGATGCGGTCGCTGAAGGCTATGGGTTTCTTCAGGAGTATCAGTGCAATGTCTCGGTCCAGGTTCTCTCTCCAGTTGTACTTGGGATGGATGATGATTTTATCCAGCATGGAGATTTTTTCTATGTACTGCTCGTACCTGAAATGATTCCAAAAGAAGGAGAGAAGTGACTGTGCAGCAGCAGCTGTGAGCTCTGGGGGCTGCTGGCCCTCTGGCTGGCTTGCAGCATCATCCTTCTCACAAGGAAGAATGGCCATGGGAGGGGTGCAAACTGCCCTCCCTTTCACTTTAGACTCTGGGATCAGTAGAGCCTCAGTGAGTAGCATCTCCATGGGAACCCACATGACAGTCTGGTTCACCATGGGGGTTCCCATAAGGCCAGATGACATCCTTTCTAGACCCCAGCTTTATTCTCCCATTGCACTCGTGGGAGACTCCCATCTGCTTCCCTTCCCTCCCCCATTCAAGTTCTTACTTTGTTCTCTCGTGCTTCCCAATCCGCACCAAGATGTCATCTGTGGTGAAGTTCTTGTCCCAGGGTGGGTAAAAGAGGCAGTGGGCAGCAGTAAGGATCCAGCGGTCGCTGATGAGGCTGGCACCACACACCAACTCCTGTGGACTCTTCCGGAAAAGCATCACCTGCCTGGGATGGGAAGAGAGGGTGAGAGAGTTACCCAGGGCACTGGCTCAGCTGGCTGCGTGTTCTTACATGCCTTGCAGGGACAGCAGTTCGGCGTGACCAGGGAAACCTGCCTTCACTGCCCCAGGAGACCATGACAGCACTCCTCTAGCATGAGTCAGGTCTAGTCCTTAGGACCTTGGGAGCTGGAACTGAGGATGAGTATTCTCCTTGCAGTCCTATCTGAAGGGTACTTTTCCCCTGCCACTTTCCCCATCTAAATTAGCCTTCCAATCCCTGCCATGGCCACCAACAGAGACATGTGCCTGCAGAACTGGAACAAGTAGGATAAGGGTGTAACACAAAGCCTGCAGAGTGCTTCCCTTTCCATGGCAACCATGCACTTGGCTCCAAAAGGAGAGAGGGAGTCTCTGTCCAACTGTAGTAAGTACTGTCAAGTCAGCCCCCAGAAGGGGCTATGAGTAGAGGTGGTGCTGGGTGAATACTCCATGCCAGCCGACGAGACTTCTGATTTCCCCTGGTCTAAAAGGAAAGACTGTAAAGAAACTGCAGCAACAGTACTTACCAGGGGGCACTTCCAACTTCTGCATTTTCCCCCTTTACAATCCGGCCCCCAATGTAGGAGTCCAACAGCTCCTGCTCACTCTTATCAGAAATCTTTTTCTTCTCAAACAGGGGACGGATGCCACAATCTGAAAAACCAGGCAGCCTGTCTCTGTTACTCTACCTGATTTGCAATGCAGGGGATCTGCTCTACAGACAATATGCTTGACTGGGAGTAATTGGTAGCTGCATGCTCAGCCATTGTTCTTGCCTCATTTTTAGAGTTACCACCTGGCTGGTATTTGACTGGCCTGGCTGGTTTTTTTATGAATTTGCCAGGTACCAGAAAAATAAATGTAATCTGCCTGGTTTCTTCCATATGGGTCTAAAGATTTAGATTATCACCACAATACACTGGGATATCTAATGTTAAAAGTTTTGTGTGTCCAGCTAACAATGCTGCAGTGTTCCCACTTCCACAGTTTAAGCAATAACAGATCAAAACTGTTGAAAATATAACCACTGCCTGCCCCCCAACATGCAAGCACACTGCACGTGTGAGAGAGAGGGTTTGAGTCATGCAGGAGTGAGGAGACGTGCAAGGTATATTAAATAATGGAAGATCAGGGAATTGGTGTGAGTGATCCTACTACTCCCCCCTTCCCCACCCCCAAATAATAATAAGAAGAAGAAAGCTCACATCAGAAACTGCACATTCAATGATAACCGGCTAAACGAAATAGACTAAAGGCTGACTGGCAAAATGTGCTGATAAAACAAACTCCCATTTGTTATTGATGATGTTCTCTCTCTACATACTATAAGCGGCTGTTGAAGGCGGGGGTTGCGGAATTGCTTTGTGGCTGGGGTTGTGGCAGGCTTGCTTTGAGGTGGGGGGGAAGTGCTGGGTTTTTTGCATTTCAAAAGATGGTAACCCTACTCATTCTTTATTGTGCTCTTTGCTGGGAGAGGCTGGGACTGGAAGATCTCCCAAAGCCAGCAGTCTTGCACCTTCTCCTACAGCACTTCTTGCTCTGAACCAGGGCTGAAGTAGCAGGGATCTCCCCATGGCACCTCCTGCTGGGGAAAGCTGGGACTGTAAGGGCTGGAAGCTCCTTCACAACTGGAGGCTAGCTTTGGATGAGCTTTTTAGACAGAACCTAAAGCAGTTTTAACATCCACTTCTGCTTTCAGCAGTAGGCATTTAACAGGCTGTTTTTTCTGAGAAGCAATGCATTGTAGGAAGGAGCCGCAGCTTCTGCAGCACTTTTGGTGCTATATTTGAGTCTCCTGGGTCCTTTGCTCACCTGTTTCACCTGAACCAAAAGTCTTAACATCAAAGAAGGTTTGGTGCTGTTGGGTAATGGTCCGCCCTGCTATTACGTCATCCATCTCATCCAGGGGCCTCGCTGAGAGAGACAGACAGAGATGTTGAGAGGCAAAGCTCCAGCGTTTTACATAGGACTTCAGAAGTGGCACCATCCCTTCCCACACGTAGTGGAGTTGGTGGAAGTATTGCTTTTTTAAGGAAGACTATTGGTTCAATTCTCCTTCCCAACCTCTGGCCAGCAGGTGAACTAATAAGCAGCATCCAGTTAGCTGGAATATGGGGGCAGATTTTGAGGTGGTGTGGGGGGTTGGGGTTGTCAGTCAATAAAGAGCCTCTCAAGCCTCAGGCATAGTCTTACATGTGTACACATATACCATGTGACCCACACTTGCACAACTTCATGTAAAAACATGAATTCCATACACGTTGCCTACCATGAGGCTGTGGCCCACCATTCCTCACCACAGTACTGTATCCTCCTGGCTACTGTGAATTTCTCCCACCCTGCAGGCCCAAGATCCCCATACCCATTGACGCGCCTCACCACAGTAGTGCAGGTCACAGTACTCAAAGGTTGTATTTGGATGATCCACATAACACCAGACACCTTCATCATCCCCATCAGGATTCCGGCAATAATTCTCCACCAGCTTCACTTCTGGGAGAAAAGTAGTTCCATGGGACAGCTCCTTTGCCTTGTCTGAGGCCCATGGCAAACACTTGGCCCCAGAGACGGTGACAGAAAGAGTTCCACTAAAATGTAGCCCTTTGTCCGTTTCACATGGCTGCTGTGTTTTGTCCAGTGGAGGGTCCCGGGGAATAAAT
This sequence comes from Caretta caretta, assembly GCF_965140235.1. Taxonomy (NCBI): domain Eukaryota; kingdom Metazoa; phylum Chordata; order Testudines; family Cheloniidae; genus Caretta; species Caretta caretta. The sequence continues at coordinate 58,557,886 of NC_134211.1, read as the reverse complement.
GGAACTGTGGTCTTGTCCTGACCTGAAAGATAAGGAGCAAGACAGCCGTTATCAGACTCATGGCCCTGCAGTGGGAAGTGCTGGTGTCTGGCTACAGCCCAGATTCCAGCAGGCCCCAGAGCACTTCACTATGTCCCATCACTCCACTGGACACGCCACCATGTCTGGGAGTCCCCATCCTGAATCCCATGGGGTACCCCACAGAGCCCAGGAGCCCCCTCCTCACCAGTGAGGCACCTGGAAGTGCTGCTTCACTCAGAGTAAAATGAAGCAGACCTTCATCCCACTTTTCCCAGGTATTAATGGAACTTCAGTGTGTTTGCCTTTTCAGGGGAAGGCTCTCTATATTGATGGCCCAGGCTCCCTCACTCTCACACACACACACGCAACTCTCTGCAGTCCTACACTCATGCAGCAGCCTGGCAGTCTCAAGGAGGCCTCAGGGGCATCTTTGTTAACGAGCTTATGGAGGGTTACCCAAGAAACCACCTACAGTTCTGAGCTAGAGCTACCACTGCCCTCCACTCCTTTGAGCACATGGGGAGATAGCCCTTCACAGCGTCCAAACCACAGGCCTCCCCAAAACATTTCTGCCTCAGACAATGAGACAAAATATTCTTCACAGCCCCAACGTCCATTAGTTCTATAACCTTCCTCTCACAGGTCTCGCCTGACGACAAGCCGTGGGGAGCAGGCTCCAATTTCCTGGGCAAGCAGGCAGACACCAGGAGAGATACTGTGCAGCTGTACCTTGGCCTCACCCTCCTTTCATTCTCCTTGTGTTGGCAGCTGCTGTGACAACAGCAGGCGCATCTGTGATAGTGTAGCTACCTAAGCGAGCAGCAGCAGGGTCAATCTTAGCTTCTGAGAAGCTGCCCCTCGGCGTAGCCAATTCTTACCCTGCATGAGCAACCAGGGCACCATCCATGAAGGGAAAATGATGCCTCTCTAACGTGCTAGTCTCTCAGCGTGTAAGCAAAATGATGGCTAAGGGAGAGTCGGCTGGTAAAATCCTCTGCCATGGGTCAGAAACTGGCCAAGGTGCAGAGAACAGCACAGGGACATGTGGCTAAGTCTCCCCTGGCAAAAGGGAGTCAGTGGCACTTACTGACTTCATTATTTTTTAAATAACCCAAATATAGTGTATTCACATGCTCTTATTCCTCTTTTCAGCCTTGAAAGCTCCCCTATTAGGAGGGCTGCCATCGCCTACTGTCAGCAGGGCTAACGCCTGGCACAATGGCTGCCATTTCCTGAGAGACTCCTGCATGTGGACGTGAGGCTGCTCCAAGCGAGATGGCTACCACATCCCATTATGTTCCATGAGACTGAGGCCAGGCTGCTCTCAAGGAAGATGGCTGCCACTCTAGAGGGAGCTAGAGAGGACACGGGGGAGAGGGGCTGAGCTAATGAGGTGTAGGGGAGACTAAGTGGCTGTCTAGGGGGTGCAGCAGCCTGTGGGAAAGCAGGGTGCAGAGCACAAGGGGGAGGGGGCAGCTGCCAAGCCTGCCAAGTGAGGGAGGTACAGGGAGGGGGAAGGACACAGCGCTGTCAAGGCTGGAGAATGCTTCATGCATCACCTGCCTTTGGCCAGGGCTGGAGTCCTTCTGCCAACCCCTCTCATGTTTCAGCTCTGCCTGAGGTAAAACTCTCTCTGATTGGCTGCCTGCCCCACCTCCTGGGGAAGCCCAGCCAGCCAGGGCTGCAGCAGGAAGCGGGACCCGCCCCCAGTCTCACAGGAGGGGAGGAGGGAGCAGTTCTGGATAGCTCTGCTCCCCTCCTGTGAGCAGTGGGAACAGCAGGGATTCCTCTGCTCCTTCCCCCTCCACTCTCCCTCCCTACAACACCTGGCCATGGAAGAGGGGGGCCGAGGAAACCCTGGAGTTGCAGGAACAGATGTGAGGCTGGCAGATGTGGGGCTCAGAGCTCCTGCAGCGGGATGCCAAAAATCACCTTAATCAATTTGGGACTATTGGTACCACCGATTGTCACCCCCCACACTGGAGGGGGCAGGAACTTTTTAAAAATAACCCAAAGCTATGTTTTGTTTTGGTCTCTGTCTAACATGATTTTGTAACCTTTGGGGCTGGCAATATTGAGAATGGCAGTTCCCCACCCCCTCAGTGATGAGAGGATAAGCGGAGGTCAAGCAGTGAGACGTGTGTGTGTGTGTGTGTGTGTGTGTGTGTGTGAGGCTGAAATTTGAAACCTGAGAGGGTCACACACAAATTGGGGAGGGATGATTTTGCCATAAAGGTTACTTAAAAAACAAACAAACAGAAAGTAGGCAAAAAAATGCAATTTATTCATTCCTGATTTACGAATGCTTGAGGCTGGCAGCAGTGATGCAGCTGCTGAAGGCACTAGAGGGCACAACATTATTGACAGTAGCAAAGAACAGTAAAGACTGAGCACTTCAAAGGGACCTAAGCAAGCTAGGTGAATGGGCAGCACCATGGGGAGCCCTCTCCAGCTCAGTGTACCTTCGCCTTCCAAAACATAGCTCCTCCACCCGTTCCCACAGGACTCCTCCCTCCCACACCCGCTCTCCACAGACCCTCCCCTTTCTTGAGGTCCTTAGTATCAGCATTAGAGTAAATTCTTCCCTCCCAGGGAGCAGGGTATCTCAGGGCCCAGTGTCGAGGCTCACCACACACTGGAACAGCACACTCCTCCCGTCGCACTGCTGGGTCTCGAGTGTAGCACCAGGGGCCATTTGGGTTGTCGTCTGGGTTCCTGCAGTAATTCTGGGTGAGATTGGCATTTGGATGGGTGGTGGTGTTAAACCTATGAGAAAGGAGTGATGAGGTAGCTAGCAGCCTAGCGAACCCTTCCAGTCAGGGTTGTGGTCTTCCCCACAACCTGGCTCCTCCAACCAGAGCTGGGATTTAGTGTGTGCGGAAGAGGGTTATGGACTTACTCAGGTCTGTGAGGGAATTTGCTTGTCCAGAACTGACATTCAATCCCTGACTTGGTGACAGAAACTGTCCCCCGATAGTTCTGCCCGCTGCCTGCGACACAGTTTCCTGCCAAAGTCCCAACAGAGGGCAAGTCAGACCCAGAAGGAAATCAGAGGCACTATTTTCACTGAGTCCATAGGTACCAGCCTACAAATCCCCGACTTCGGTTCTCACATACATGGAGAGACCCACCTTAAACAAATTTTACCACCAGATCATCTGGATGGACTTCACTTCTGTATCTCAGTGCCTTGATCTGCAGCTGGAGGTAGCTGGGAATAGTGGTGAGGAACTGGCTCCTCATTGGAGCTGACGGCAGCTGGGCATCTATCCTATGCTATTCCAAGGGGGACTCCAGGGTTTTTAGGATGTTAATGAAAAGTGTTTGTGGGGGATCAGTATGGCAGGGAAGTCTAAGGGGCTCTGCCTCCCCCTCTAAGGGCTGTTGCTCCCCAATATTGCCCATCTGATGACCTCCCTGCTTCTTTAGAATTTCCTCCCAAATTGTGCTGGGAGCAGGTTTCCAGGAACTCACCATCTCCAGTAGCTCATGAGGTCTCCAAGCCTCTCTTACCTGCCAGACACTCATCCAAAACTGTCCTGAGGTTCCTCTGGGATTCACATACTAACAAACAAGAGCAAGAAACCTGTCAGGTCAAAGGGACTGCAATGAGCACTGCATCTCAAGTCAGCATAACATATGAGGGGATAGAGCCCTGGGGAGTGGGCCCTGCTAACGGAGCAAGGGAGCCAGCTCTCTGGGGTACAGCTGTACAGCCTGTGGGACATCAAAGCATTTGCAGGACTTGAACCAACTTACCGCTGTATTTCCTCCAGAATTCATTCTGCAAAACAAATGCAAACACTTAGGAGCCGAGTAATGGAGCCTCAGCCCTGCCTTAACTTCTGCAATTCAAACCAAAGCATGACACTGTCTCAGTAAGAGAATGTCCCTTCTTGGCAAACAGGGAGCAAACTCTGGCCCTGCGGAGATCAAAGATACTGGAGCACAACAGAGAGAAAGTGACACTGAGTCACATGCTTTCCTGTCAAATTCTGGGGCTACCTCTCCTATCACAGCCCTGCCCCAAATGGAGGCTGTTTGAAAGGAGCCCATTTCACTTCTGGTTGACCTATCTCAGCAGCACGACAGTTTCCAGCTGTCAAACCCTCTTCAAGCCGAATGCTGCCTTGAGAACTACCCCACTTGGGGAGTAGTAGGGGACTGGAAACAAAGCAATTTGGGGGGGGAGGGGAGACAGGGGACGGGACACTGGCAGTAATGGCCTTTCCTGTGGTCAGCTGCCTTCCCTCTTCATTCTGAGCTTGGGGTCCCTAAGTTTACATCAGCCAGCCACAAACGCCTCTCTCCTTCCATCCCTGCAAGGTCAGGCACCAGTGGCAAGCATTATCTCTATGATTTATATTACAGTAGTATCCCAATTGTGCTGGGTGCTGTCTAGACATATAGTAAGGGACAATCCCTGGTGCAAAGACCTCCTAAACTGGAAAGACAAATAATTGACAAGATTGCTACCAATCAGCCCCTCACTCCTTTGCTTATGATGTATCCGTGGGGGCAAGGGATACATCATAAGCAAAGGAGTGAGGGGCTGATTGGTAGAAATCTTGTACAGAACTTATCTGCAGGGTACGTTAGTCCTCACTAGAAGGGTATACAGTCCAGTGCACACTAGCATGTTGCACACTAACTGGCTTGTGTGGACCCTGCTTGCGTGTACTAAGAGTGTGCATAGGGTTGCCAGATGTCCAGTTTTCAACCCAAACACCTGGTCGAAAAGGGATCCTGGTGGCTCCGGTCAGCACAGCTGACTGGGCCGTTTAAAGTCCGGTCGGCGGCACAGCGTGGCTAAGGCAGGCTCCCTGCCTGCCCTGGCTCCATGCAGCTCCTGGAAGCAGCTGGCATTTCTCTCCAGCTCCGAGGTGGAGGTGCAGCCACATGGGCTCCGTGCGCTGCCCCCGCCCTAAGTGCCTGCTCTGTAGCTCCCATTGGCTGGGAACCATGATGAATGGGAGCTGTAGGGGCAGCACCTGCGGCCTGGGGCAGCACCTGCAGAGCCCCCATGGCCATGCCTCCATCTAGGAGCCGGACATGCTGGTCACTTCTGGGAGCCACCTGAGATAAGCGCTGCCTGGAGGCTGCATCCCTCACTCCTACTGCACACCAACCCCTTGCCTGCATCCAATTCCCTCCCAGAGCCTGCACCCCCTCCTGCCCTCCAAACCCCTTAGCCTCAGCCCCGAACCTCCTCCTGCATCCCAAACTCCTCATCTCTGGCCCCACACCAGAGCCCGCACCCCCAGCAGGAACCCTCACCCCCCCCCACAGCTCAACCCCCAGCCTGGAGCACAAACAAACCCTGAACCCCTCATTTCTGGCCCATCCCCCTGTCCCAGCCCACACCCCCAGCCAGAGCCCTCACCCTATCTCGCACACCAAAACCCTGCCCAGCCCAGTGAAAATGAGCAAGCGAGCGAGGGTGGGGGACAGCGAGTGACGGAGGGTAGGAGGATGGAGTGAGCGGGGTGGGGCCTCAGGAAGGGGTGGAACAGGGGGCAGGGCAAGGATGTTCGGTTTTCTGCAATCAGAAAGTTGGTAACCCTAAATGCACATTAATATAGTCCTGTTTCAAAGGTGCACTAGAGAACTTTAGTGCACACCATCATGGGCCAGCTAATGTGTTACACGCTAGTTTGCACTAGAATTTACACCCTTCTGGTGTAGACTAATACACCTTGTAGGCAAGCCTGCAGTTTCACTTATTTTAAATATATATATATAAACCATTCTTAGCTATGGCATAACTAGACATTTTCAGGCCCGTTTTGTTCCACTGAATGCCCTTGCTAGTCACAATTTAAAAGCAAATGAAAGACAATTGACCAACCTTAGTTTAACTGGCCTAAAAATTGAAAGTAGGCCCAGATCCCCACAACATGCATGTGCTCAGCAGGAGACACAAGCATGTGCCATGTTTGTAGGATGGGGGCTATAGCTGTTTGGAAGTCTTGCTTTTGTATTAACCCTTACTTGCTTAGTTAGTTAGATTTTTAAAATCTTTGCCTTTTTGTATTTGAGGTCCCCATCCTGCAATCAGACCTAATAACTCCAACCCCTGGGGCTCTGCACAGATTGTACTTTAACCTAGGCCTAATTCCTGTGCACTCTTACCTGTTTTAAATTAATTTTTCATTTTTAGAATATTTTGCTCTTCCCTGTATCAACTAAGATTTAGTTTCCTTGTACAGACCTTTCCCAGCTGTCTTGCACCTCGTCCCCAGCACACACTGATTTACACGCTTTGTGATGTTCATTTTTTCCCAAATAGAACAAAATATACCTAATTTCCCCTCAAACCTCTTACCCCCAACCTCCACCTCCACCAAGCTGCATCCCCCCAGTAATCAGGATGGGGCTTGTCAGGCACCTGCCTAGAGTTTTCTCTTTCCCTCTGTCAGACAGGACAGCTCCCAGGACTGCAAGGGTGCTGCCACCAGAACCTCTCTGACCTTTCGGGAGGGAAAGGTAGTTCCTGCCCCACTTAGGAAATATGCTGTAGAACCAAAGTCATTCCTTGAAGGGGGTCTGGGATCTCCTTAGGGAACAAACTGCACCTCATCTTGACAGCCCCTTTATGAACCCTTTAGAAGCTATGATTCTCGACTATCTGGTCTCTCCTCACACTACACATGAGGGAACATTTCCTGGGAGTGGCTGTACATACCGTGCGAACAGTGGACTCGAGGGCTTCAAAGGCCTCCTCATAGCTACATATCTCCTCTAGACACTCCCGTTCCAGGTTGCCTTTGAGCATCTCTTCCAGGAATCCCTTATTGGCACGTCGCGGGCGCTTGAGCAGGGAAAGGGCTTCCTGCTGCCCAAGGAAAACTACCAAACCAGAACACCGACCAGTCACTCGACACAGAGCTTGGAGAGAACCATTTCCTTTGCAGGCTCTGCATGTCTGCTCATGGGTCTGAATCAGTAAACACACACAGCCAGCGAGCCTCTCCTACTGCCTGACCTCTAGTGGAAAACAGGGGATGAAAGAGGCCCAGCAGGACCTATCCAGTTCACCCTGAGTCCACGTGCAGGATTAACCTCCCTGCAATCTATGAGCTACGGTTGTGACCAGTCCTAGATGCCCCAATAGCTGCGGCCTCCACCCCTTCCCTGTACATTTCCTTCGGCTGGGCCAAACCCTGTCTGCTTGGAGCATCAGCTCTCACTGTCTTTGTACTGCCACATACTGGCAGCTGTTTCTCTCACTTTAGTGTGGGTCTTTTTGCAACCCCAGCTCAGTGGGATATGCTGGAAATCACTTCCATCTGCCTGTTCAGAGACCCTGACTTCCAACCTAGCTTCAACCTTCTCCCATTCCTCTACATAGCAGTGGGACAGAAGAGACAGTCAGAAGGTCCTGTCTGACGGGACCCTGGCCCCACATCATGGAGAGACAGGAACGAGGGAGCAGAAGCCCTAGGGGGGAACAAAGGAGGAGCACCAGGCACAGGGACACAGTATACTGCATATGCCTGGGAGTGAAATAGGGCCTAGCCTGTACTACATGTATTGCTCTGACAGCCAGAGGGGCAAAGTGGAGAACAACAGCCCCCCTCTCCCCCATAAATAAAGCAGGTCACCAAGAGAAAGTCCGTGGCCCAGGAAATGCCACATGTGGCCAGCACAAGGTGCAGGACTGATTAAGATACCCCTTCCCTCCCCCAGGTTCATTCATGCTCCAAGACAGGGGGCTTTGAAATATACAGTCAGAATAACCCAACACAATCCACTGAACTGTAGTAACCAGCCACTCTCCCCACCCCATCCAGCTCTTTCCCCAGAACCTGGGGATTGCTACTTCTCCCTACACAGCAATAGGGAAGCCCTGTGCACTCTCGCCCCACTTCTTAGCAAGTTAACTCTTGCTGTCTAGCTGGAACAAAGCCCTGGCCACTCCAGGGACTGTCAGCTCTTCATACAGGCTTCCCCTTCCAGCTGCAGCTTGGGAATGAACAGTCCCATTTGTTTTCCTCAGCCTCCCATCACCCCTGTCCTAGCCTTCCCACCATACCCAATGAGCCCTTACCCCTGTCATGGCTCAGCACGAGGTGCTGGAGGCAGAAAAGGAGCAGGCTGCCCAGCACTCTGACTCTGCTGTGCCTCATGGTATATGCCTCAGCTGAAGGGGAAATGAAGAGGGAGCAGGACAAGAGAAGTGCTAGCCCCGCCTGGGTTAATGTTGAACCAACATGAAGAAATAGGACCCAGGAGGTCACCATGTGTGGTGTGTCAGGGACAGTGGGGCTGAGGCTCCTGCTGTCCCTCCTCCGCTTGGCTTCTCTCCCTCCCCTTCACGCATTTGCACTTTCAACCATTTTACTGGTCTGAGCAGCACAATAAAACAACAACAATTATACTACCTAGCTCTGATATAGCACTGTCATAACCAACATCACACTGGGCAGGTCAAACACTTCAAAGAGGAGTGACTGCAGCCTCACAACTGCCAGGAGATCACAGATGGGGAAATGGAAGCAGGTGGAAAGAGAAGGATGCTCCCGGGCACCCAGTGAGCCAGCAGCAGAGCCAGGAGAGCCCAGCCCACCTTGGTGAGGTCACTGCTAGCTCAACATAGCTGAAACAATTTCTCCCAAGTCATCTTTGCTCCCTCCTTGCCCCATTGCTGTTGGCCCCACCACCTCCCTGTCACATGGGCTATGTCTACACTGAGCTACATGTGTGATTCCCAGCTCTCTTACCCATACTCACGCTAGCTGATGAGAGCTAGTGCGAGTATAAATAGCAGGGTAGCTATGGTAGCACGGGTAGCGGTTGCCTGGCTCAGACATGCTGAGAACTTCCCCACAGGGTTCAGATAGTTTGTATTCAGCACGGCTGAGCCTCGTGTATGTGATCTGGGAATCACCTGCCTATCCCATAGTGTAGACATAACCCTAGACTCATTTTTGACTCCTCCCCTCACATCCAGGCTGGCTCCCTGTTCTTTCCTTTCTGCTCTGCCCGTCACACATTTGTCAATGCCCTGGTCATCTGTGATTGCTGCAGCCTCCTCTTTCCTGGCCTCCCCAATACTCACCCCCACTTCCACTCCATCGAAAATGCAACTGCAAGGATTCTCTCCTTTATTCACCAGTCCCAAATGCATCCCTCCCCTCTGAGGGTCCTTCCACTAGCTCCCCTTTGCCCATCACATCCAGTTTAAACTTCTCATTTTTGCCTTCAATGCCCTACACAACTCCAGCATGGTCTTCACTCTGACTCATTTCTTAGGGTCTCCTCTTAGCCCCTTGCTTCACCAAGGATGCCAACACCACCACTCCCTTCATTTCCTGGGCCCACGCTCACTCTCCTCCATGTGGCCCCTTACACACGAAGCAATCTCCCAGTCTGTGTGTGCCAGCCCCCCAGCTCTCCTTCCCCAAACCCCTCCCAAAGACTCACCGTGGTCACAAAGAGCAAGGTCAGGATGAAGACGACCTACCCCATGCTTGCCCTCTCCTCTGAGCTTGATGGGCACTGCATCTTGATCTTCTCAGAGCAGGGATTGGTCCCTCTAGAAACGTAACACATAATGCTTTAAGGAAGTGAACTTTCTCTCAGCCCTGCCCCATGGCTTAGCCACAAGCCTCCCATTCAGGATTCAACCATTTTTTCTTCTCTCTGAGCACCATAGCCAGTGGTCTGCCAGAGAACCAGCTGCTGCTACAGCCCATTGGAGTTCTTTCCAGTTAAGTTTAATAAAGCAATTCCTGATACAACCCCCTTCGGGGGGTAGGGGGTAGTGCTGGAGGCCCCTTTTATCCCACACGAGTGGGAGAGTGGGCATGTACTAAAGGGAGCCCAAAAAAGAGAGGAGATGAAAAGATTCTGCCAAGCAAGAAACTAGTCAGGTGGATAGATAAGCCCTGGAGATGCAGGGGAGGAATCTGCTGAGAACAGAAAGGCAGGATTAACCTGAGAGCTTTGAAGTCAAAACGAATAATGAACCCCAAAAAGATCTAGTGCTTCATACAGCGTGTTAAAGAATAGCAATGTGGCCATTACCAGTGTGAGCTTCCTCAGAGCAGGGCCTGTAAAAGTAACATGGGAAAGGTTCAGAGCACAGAAAACGGGGCTGCCAGAGCCTGGGAGACAGTGGCTCAATATGAAGCTCTTTGTTATGTCCCTCTGCACTCATGGAGTATTTTTCCGGTCTGTGCATTAGATACATCTTCTAACTAGTGTTTACCTCCACGGGGGGAGTGTAAATATTAGTATTAGGGCAGCCAGAGAAATGACTCTTCGGCCAGGGGTACAAAGAGCAGTTATGTAGGCTCCCTCCCCTACCTGAGAACAGGGGTTCTGGGGAGAAGTGAGTCACATGCTGAGGCATTTGGAGAAATCCCCAAGGACTCCCTTAGGAAAGAGCTGAGATGCCCTGGGTCTCAGGGAGGTTGTATGATGGGTCAGAGATCAAGCTGGAAACAACCTGTGTTACCTGGAGAGCATGAGCAAATCATCCCAAGAGAGAGAGCGAAAGACATGCAGAGGGGCTGGGGAAGGGAGGAGGGTGAAGGCGAAGGAGCACATGCACCATTGGGACAGCTGGGGAAATAAGGCCATGTGCTGCAGCCAGAGCCTCTCTGCACAGGGGGAGGTGTCAAGAACATTAGCACACAGTACTTTCCAAGTCCCAGGTGGGGACAGGAGGGTCTTTCCCAGCTGATTAACTGCTTGCAGGGAGGGAGAGGGGGCAGAGGCTACTGGTAGGGCCTGGGCTCTGTCCTGGTGCTCTTTCCCCATCACTACAAGTCCGTTGAATTTTTGGGCCTGAGCTCCAGGACTGCAGGCCCCTTTCACGGAGGCAGGATGGCGTCGCCTAACTGGGTGGGAAAGCAGAGCCCCCAGGCTATCACCTCACACCAAAGCATTGGAGGAAGGCTAAGGTGTCTCTATATTACAGCTAGGACTTTCACAGTTGTCTTGCTTATTCTCTCCTGTCTTCCCAGAAGAAAGGAGGCAGCTTGGGGTCAGCGCAGGGAGTAAGAGACTGAACAGCAGGGAAAAGGAGATTGCAATTTGCAGGCACCCTTGCAACTGTGCCTCACTCCCTAGGAACCGTGGTAGAGGACAGATGCCTGGATTGCACATGGTGATCTCTGTGTTTTTAAGGTCACTTTGCAACTGTGTCAATATTTGACAAATGCAGAGAGCTGGGCCAGTCACCTGAAATTAGAGGAGCAGGAACATACTAAATGTACTAATCATTCTAGCTTCAAAAACAACCTCCACCCACACAGCTTAGCAGCAGCACTGGGCCCAGCTGCACCCTATTTACATTAAAATTACCGAATAAAGGTGCACCCAGCAGTGACAAGATGCCAGCAAAGCATTTGAGATAGGCTCTCCTATCATCTTATTCAACATTAATTCAAACTGGCTTGGATCTGGGACCATCGCCTGGCCTAAAAACTGGCTACAAGGCCCTAAACTGAGGGGAATGATACGTAACAACGGAATAAGATATGGGAAAGGGGGAGCCATAAGAAGCAGAAGCAACAGTCTGGTCCTCCTACTGCTTTAATAAGATTCCAGAATGGGGAATAAAAACACTAATGACATTCCCAGGTGATAAGAAAAATAGGGAGGAGCTGGATTCCTATGACAGACGAATAATCCTAAGGGCCTTTAAATGGGAGGGGCCACCTGCTGGCCAAGCGTGGCTCCGTGGCACTTGGTCTCAGATTTCCTTTACTGTCCACAGGCACTTGTGTCCAATAACAAACCCTCTTGCTGGGGTCTGGTTTAACATAAACCAAAGGCACAGTAAGGACTCTTCCACCTCTGTCTCCCACTGGCCACAGACCCCCATCTATAAGGTCCACCTAGCACCAACCTCTTTGCTAGGTACAGTTATCCATCTTTACCAGGCTCTACTCAGTCTCTGCCCTGGAAGTCAAGGGGCTGTGCTGGTCCCCTCGTTAGCCTGCATTTGCTGGATTCTCAGGCTGCTTCTCCAGGAACTCCCCCAGCAGTTTACTTCCTGAGTCTTCTCAGAAGCTCTGTCTCAGCTCTCCCAGCAACTTCCCCAGTTGCCTTCCCTTAAGTGGTAACAAATCACAGGTGTACTGGACCCTGCTTTCCCCAGGAGACTCAATCTGGGGAAAAATCAATCAAACAGGTTCTCAGAGAGGAGGAAATCGGGCAGCAAGGATGGCTGAGGCTTTAGAGGCAGCCAACGAGACAGGCATTTGCAATGAGATATGTAAGTCAAACAAGCCAGTGGAGGTTTTGGCCCTATACACAGAGACATTGAGTCCTACAGCAGGGAAGGGATGGTCCCTGCTCTAAAACACTGGTTAAGCTGGCACCTAGAATTGGATGTTTCCCTACCAGGAGGTCACTGACAAACCTGAGTGTGTTCAGAGAAAATAATCAAAAATGAGGATACTGGAGGGACTGACTTTGTAAGAACAATTATCCAAGTGACACATATACCAATTCTAAGGCCTGGCCTACACTACAAAGTTGGGTCGTGGTGAGCTGCCTTGCGTTGACCTAGTTGTGCATGTGTCTATGTTTAAATTTGTCTCCTACTGAGGTAAGTGCCCAGTTACAGCAACGCAGTAACCACCTCCCTTAGTGGCCTTGGACGGTGTCCTGAGGTCAACGCAGCACAAGTTTAGACACTATGTCAACTCTAACAGTCCTCCCAAAATGCCTGACACTGACCACTCTGCTCATAATTGTGAACTCCACTGCCCAGGGTCATGCAGACTGGAGGGCCTCCTCCCCTTTAAAGCCCTGCAAATTTTTGAAACGCCTTTTCCTGATTGTCCAGCTTGGCAAACACACCTAGCAGCTCCCGCTGTCATGTGCAACTGCACAAGTCACCATGCCGGCTTCATGCTTCAGTCATGCTCCACCCTGGAGTACAGGAGACATTGGGTCTCCTGAGTCTGTGGGAAGAGGCTGCACAAGCACAGCTACGGACCAGCCGTAGAAACGTCAACATCTATGAGCAGATTGCACGGGGGATGCAGGAGAAAGGGCATGACAAAGGGATCAGCAACAGCGTCACATGAAAGTGAACGGATTGCATCAGGCATATCAGAAGGCCAGGGAGGCCAACCGTTGGTTTGGTGCCAAGCCACAGACCCGCCACTTTTACAAAGAGCTGCATGGCATATCTGGCAGAGACCCCACTCGCACCGCTACTTTTCACCATGGATACCTCCAAGAAGCCCAAGCCCCAGACTCCTGGCATAAACAGCAAGAACGAGGAGGAGGATGGGAACAGGAAACTGGGGGGGGGGAAATCCAGCTACACTGTGAGCCAGGACCTGTGTGAGACTCCAGCGCAGTCCAGTCAGTCGAGCATGGGCAAGCCTGACGCAGGGAAAGGAATCTCAGGTAAGTGTGTAAACGTATTTCCCATTACAATGATGTACTGATGGCACCCTCAACTTAACAGGACACAACTATCGACTTTTCATTAATTTACTCATACTAGAAGAGGTAGCCGGACAATGAAGAGAGAGAGCATTGTTATGGGATTTTCACTTCCCTGTAGATATAGGCAGGGGGAGCCATGCTGAGCAGTTTGTTTATGTACACCGGGATGGGCTTTGAATCCTCCTGAGATTTTGATGAAACTGTCATGGAGGTACTCTGCAAAGTTCTCCTGGAGCTTTCTAGGAATGGCGGCCTCATTTCTTCCTCTGCAGTAGGACACTTTTGCACACCAGTCAGTGATAATTTGGCAGGCACCGTGCAGTACACAGACTAGCAGCATAGGGGCCCAGATGGCTTTGGGACACCACCACCAGCAGTTGTGCTCTCTGTGCCTTTGTTACCCTCAGGAGTGAGATCTCAGCTACAATCACCACTGCCTCCAGAAAATGGTGCCAGTACTCAGTGCCATTGCCCTACACTCGGGGTATGTCTACACTACCCACTGGATCTGTGGGCAGCGATCGATCCAACGGGGGTTGATTTATCGTGTCTAGTCTAGACACGATAAATCGACCTCCGCACGCTCTGCCGTCAACTCCTGTACTCTACCGCCATGAGAGGCGCAGATGGAGTCGACGGGGGAGTTGACTCACCGCAGTGAAGACACCACATTAAGTCGATCTAAGTACGTCGACTTCAGCTACGTTACTCATGTAGCTGAACTGGTGTAACTTGGATCGATCCCCTCCCCCACCCCAGTGTAGACCAGGGCTAAGTTTCATGCAACTGAGCAGTTCCTTCCTCATTTCCCTCACCCCTGCAGCTCACACTCACTGTGGCTGGTGCTGAGTGATGCCATGCACAGGCACTCCCAAGCAGAAGTGTCAATGAGCACGTCTTGTTTAAAGGTTATGGGGAGTAAGGGAACGGAGTTCTGAATCTTAAGTTTTTCCTTCTTTTGTGACTAAACTGACAATGGTACCTCTGTGTGTTTTATCTGCAGCTGCTGCGGCCTTTAAGGGGTCCCTCTCCACACTTGCAGAAAACCTGAGCCAAATGAGAAAGAAGAGGACTCGGTATAACATGTTAAATGAGATCCTGCAACGCAGTGCTGCATCGCACCATCAGCACTGGGCCTGGAGGGTGATCACTGCAGGCAGCCTGGAGAAGGAAACAGCAGACAGGAGAAAGGCCCAGGAGTCCCAGCAGGAAAAGGAGAGGGAGATGCACCAGGACTTAATAGAGCTTCTCTGGCAGCAAACAGATGCTGCCGATTGTTGCGGACTTACAGGTTCAACAACCATGGGATCTTCTCCCTTTCCAGTCCCTGGAGAACTCCAATACAGCACCTCCCTTCACACACCTCCCAGCATTCCACGTGGTAGCAGGGGGAACATTCCTACCCCTGCCATTCAACCCCATGGGCATTAAGAATCAGTGATTTCCCCAGAATTGAAATTAGGGAGGGGTGTTTGAATTTACAGGGGGGGTGTCAGGGCCAATGAGGGGTGAGACTGTGAGGGTGAAGGTGGGCTGTAGTAAAACCTCGCTGCTAGTGCAGGCTGGGCCGTCTCTTCCACAGAAGCACTGTCCCCACAGCAGGACTAAGCACTTAGACCTGATTATCAGTGATTTCAGCTGTAGTGGTCACTTAACAAAACAAAGACTATCTATGGAGCCTAATCAGCTGTCTTTAAACAGTGGAGAGGGGCAGGTTAAATGGTACTTGTGACTCAGACAGACCATCAAGCAAAATACCTGTCCCCACCCTCTCTCGATGCCCTCAATCGACACAGGCTAAGTACAGTTCTACTGCCCTTTACTCATACAATAAGAGCAACAACATTTAATTCCTCCCTCTCCCCCCGCATTCAAGTGATTTGGCTGAACCCCAGCCAAAAATCTATCACTTGGGCAACACAGCTCTGTTTGCTGGATACCTAGGTAGATTAGGTGTGAATGTAAATAAAATCTGGTCCTGAAGCCTTTCCCCCAAGCCCCCAGCTCATCATTAGCTGTTAGGGAGAGCTCATTTAGACTTTGCTTGCAAATCATAATTTGAAATGATTAGGTTGGCCAACATCACCGAAATGAATGCACTGACATTGTCATAAAAAACAACAGCTGTACAAGTAAGCTCTATGTTCATACTTTTCAAATCTATTATACTTTTTCAGATACACGTATTTTATCATACACTTTATATGCTTTTAAAGTGTGTATTAATGGACATGAATGTTCTTTCTCCTTAAGTTCTGTTCCATTAATTTAGTAAATTTTTGATGTATTTGCTTTTAAAGTTGCACAGATTTTTCTGTGCACTGGTTTTGTTAGAGTAAAATTATTTGGAAAATAATTAATCTTTATTCGTTCACAACATATGCTGTAGAGTGCCTTGCAGTTATGAAAACACACATTTACTTGTCACCATACTACAGCATAACACAGCTCATCAGATCAGTGACAAAGTGTAACAATCATAAACAAACACCAAGCACTGCAAAATTAATAGGTGCACTGACAGTGTTCTACTCAGAGGTGTATATCAAGCACCACACAATTCCTAATGACCCCAAAACATCAAGGGCAGGTACAGCACAGTACACCACAATGCATTACTGTGGCTCACTGTTAAAGTGCTCTTTCCAAGCCTCCCTGAGCCACATAGCTCTGTGCTGAGCTCTTTTAACAGCCCTTGTGTCTGGCTGCTCAAACTCCGCTGACAGCTGCTCCACTCCTGCCCTATAGCCCCGTGGCAATTTCCCCCCCTTTTGACAGGTTTCAGAGGGGTAGCAGTGTTAGTCTGTATCAGCAAAAACAACGAGGATTCCTTGTGGTACTTTAGAGACTAACATTTGTTTGGGCATAAGCTTATGTGGCCTAAAACCCACTTCATCAGATGCATGGAGTGGAAAATACAGTAGAGAGGTAATAAATAGGTACAAATACACAGCATATGAAAAGATGGGAGTTGCCTTACCAAGTGGGGGGGGTCAGTGCTAACGAGCCAATTCAATTAAGGTGGAAGTGGGCTATTCTCAACAGTTCACAAGAAGGGAGGAAAAATCACTTTTGTAGT
Organism: Caretta caretta; assembly: GCF_965140235.1. Lineage (NCBI taxonomy): Eukaryota > Metazoa > Chordata > Testudines > Cheloniidae > Caretta > Caretta caretta. The sequence continues at coordinate 58,541,367 of NC_134211.1, read as the reverse complement.
GCTAATGAGTTCAATGTAATCAAGGTGGCCCATTTCAAACAGTTGACAAGAAGGTGTATCAGCAGGGGGAAAAATAGTTTTTGTAGTTTTCCACTCCATGCATCTGATGAAGTGGGTTTTAGCCCACGAAAGCTTATGCCCAAATAAATTTGTTAATCTCTGAGGTGCCACAAGGACTCCTCGTTGTGTCTTCCCCCCCCCCTTGGCTTCACAGATCTTATGCAAGACACAGCAGGCTGCTATAACTATTAGGATTTTTTTCACTGAGATACAATTTTTGTAAGTAAACAATGCCAGCATCCCTTCCATCTTCCAAAAGCACATTCAACCATCATTCTGTACCTCCTTGGGTGCTAGTTCCTTTGTGCTGTTGAGGTGGCTGGTGTATGGCTTCAAGAAGCAAGGGAGCAGGGGAGGCTGGGTCTTCCCCAAACCTAATAGCACTTCAACATTGCCAATGGTAATTCCCCAGTTGTAGCTTTCTGAAAAGTCCTGTGTTCTTAAACATGCACCTTCCTTGAGCAGCCAACATTGATGTTGGTGAAGCATCCCCCGTGAGCCACCAATGCTTGCATAACCATAGAAAAGTAGCCCCCTCTGCTGATCTACTCTGTGGCAAAGTGGCCAGGTGCAAAAATAGGGATATGAATGCCATCTATTCCTCCACTGCAGTTCGGGAACCTCATTGCTGCAAATCCATCCTCTAGGTCTTGCACATTGCTAAGAGTCACAGCCCTGGATAACAGGAGATGATTAATGGCCCTGCACACTTGCATGACAAAGGCCCCTGCAGTGGATTTTCCAACTCCAAAATGATTTCCCACTGACTGGTAGCAATCTGGCATTGTAAGTTTCCACAGTGTGATTGCCACTTACTTTTCCACTGTCAGTGAAGTTCTCTTTTTTTGTTTCCCTGCGCTGGAGGGCTTGGGTGAGCTTGGTGCACAGATCCAGGAACGTGGCCTTGTACATCCAAAAGTTCTGCAGCCACTGCTCATCATACCAAGCTTGCATTATGATTAGATCCCACCCGTCAGCGCTCATTTCTCAAACCTAGAAGCGGTGCTCCACGATATGCAGCTGCTCTGAGACCACCACCAGAAACCTTGAATGAGTTCTCATTGTCCCACAGCAATCTGTCCTGCAAGAAGCTGTCATGTTCCCCACTGATGCGGTTCTTCTTATGGCTCCTCAAATACCAGAGGATAGTGCGTCCTGTGCTTGCAATATTTATGACAATAGTGCAGAGCTGTGCAGGCTCCATGCTTCGGTCAGAGATAGTGGACTGAGAGGACTGCATGGGTATGTGGGCTTTTTAACAAAAGTGTGAAAATTATGGGGCACAGATGACATTATCGGATGGAGACAGTTGCACACCGGGAACCTGATCTTCTGCACCCAGTCACCCCTGCACAACCTGTTTCTACCTCACCATGCCTTGCCAAAACTTCTCGAAACACTGTGCTGGATGGTGGCAGATTGCACACTGGGATACCTACTCATGGTGCATTGCACCGTGCATTGCCCCAAGCACTCCTGGCGACTACGCACAGCACAGGTGCAAGGAGCCACATATGCACGAGCAATATACTATCTGTGGCAGCTTTATGGCGACGTAATTTGAGATAACCAAAGTGTTGTAGTGTAGATGTGGTCTAAGTAACATTAATCAACGGGCATGAAAGGGAGCATGCTCCAGTCAGAGAGGGAGATGACGCCAATGGGGTAGAACAAAGGAATGGGATGGATTCAAAGAGAGAAACACTGTCCAAATACAAGAAAAATTATCCTGAGAGTAAAGCGTATGAAGCTGTGGAATCCTCTCTCCAGGAAACGGCTAGGAGCCCCATCACTGGGGACAGTTAGAATGAGACAAGACTATTCTGTCCCTGCCCTGGCTCCAGGAATGAGGCTGGAAGAAACCTATTACAACTTTTTCATATCTAAGACTCTATACCCCCTAGCGCTGAGTGCAGCCAGTGCAGGAGGATGGACAGCAAAGATCATCACTGATGGGAATAAACACAGAGATCCAGTGACGACCAATATGCCTTTACTGAAAAAGGCTCTGCCCTGCCGTGAGCACCTAACAGCAACTAATGAAGACTGGCTTCCAGAAGCTCTTTGCCCTCAGTTCACCTCACAGCAAAGGGATGCGGGAACAATTCAGTAACAGCCAAGTCCAAGGCTGAACTCTTGCCTTCTGCGAGGGCACAAGCGTTGCCTCTTCCTGGTTTTGAGGCTGGGACTGCACAATCCCTTTTCTAGCTAAGTAAAACCCCCTTGTTCACAGGTGCCAGGAGTTTCAAAACTAGATTCATCAGCATGGCTTTGGCTCAGCTGAAATGAAGTCACATCACCCTGGGGAAGAGCCCATTTATAGCTGTCTTTCACTGGTAGAAATCTTGGTATAAAGCCTTGGGAGACCCCAAGACCTTGGTTCTCCCATGAGCGACTGGGAGGGAGACCCAAAGCCTTTACGTAGCAAAGGGAAAAGGAGCCGCTCCAAGATCAGAGCCCTTTAATGAAGAGAGGAACTGCACAGCGCATTCAAACTACCCTTACTGGGGCAGAAGAGGTTCAGTCCATGGAAACTGAAGACAGTGTTCGGTGTCCCATTTGCAATGCAATGCTGACCCATTCACTACTGTAGGTGCCAAAGGAAGTGCTGAAGCAGAGCCTGCAGGGAAGAGGTCAAGAGGGAAATCCCAGGGAGCAGCTACTGTCATGCCCTTGAATTATTATATAAGGCTAAACACAGGCAAAACACAGACCATATGGAGGAGAAGCGTCTTGCCCGGGCCTCTAGTGGAGAATGGGATGGAGCTTTGCTTGATTTAATTGTAAAGAGTAATCTTTAAATCAAAAGAACTTTGTAAACCCCTCGGTAACTGGCTCAGCATCTCTTCAGCTGTGCCTCATCCTACGATCACCCTAAGCGGACGAAAGGGGAAAAAATAATTGAAATAAAGCAGTGAAACTGTGGAATGAAACCAAAACAAAGAGAGGAAGGGGGGTTACAATTGATTCAATAGCTGCTTGTTTGCGCTCACCCTTGCCTTCACCACAGGTCACTACAGAGCAATGGTGCTCATCTAACCCTTAAGCAGTCTGGGGACAGGACAGCAGCGGCACTGTCTTTTGCATTAGTTATGAGTGGGATTTCCTCTGTAACGAGGTTTTCACCCCATTAGCCAGAGTGTTCCTTTCACGAGGCCCAGCACACACTCCCTATAGATTTCCAACAGAGGGGCAGCTGCCAGAGACCTGGCTTAGTGATATTTAGGGCTTGTCTACACTTAAAACACTGCAGTGGCACAGCTGTAGCTTTTCAGTGAAGACTCTAACTATGCCAATGGGAGAGGTTCTCCCATTAATGTACGTAATCCACCTCCCTGAGAGATGGTGGCTAGGTCAACAGGAGAATTCTCCCGTCAACCTAGCGCTGACTATGCTGGATTTTTCACACCTCTGAGCGACGTAGTTACACCAACCTAATTTCCTAGTGTAAACCAGGTCTTATGTCATGCCATCCTGACCTCGCCACAAACAGGTGCGAAGCACTGCTGGCCACTCATCCTGCTTGGTAGGGCCTGGTCTCCCAGCAACATAGACACAACACACACAAAAGTTAGAAAATAGATTTTATATTCTGTATAGATGTGGAGAAGTCAAACAGGTCAGGCACGGGTTGGGAAGAGGCTGGGTGTCAGGTCCCCGTCTCTACCTCCACCACCTCTGCTACAGCACCAAGACCGACGCCCTCCTGGATGATGACCACGTCACTGGGGGAGCCTTCGTCCTGCATGATGATACATTTGTGCTCGTGCTCAGAGATAGTGATCTCAATGATGTCATTGTTCATTTCCAGGTGCCCAGCAGGGGACGCGCTGCCCAGCATCCTGCGCGCCCTGGGCTCAGGGGGGCTGCCTGGGGGCTGGTAAGTAGCAATGTAATGCCCGTTAGCAGTTATCATAAGCTCTGCCTCTTTTATTGGTGCTGGCATCTCCACTGACTGCACCATGAGCACCGTAGGCTCCTCAGTACCCCCATCCTGAGGGACCTTCCTCTTGACCCTCTTCCTTGCAGCCTTTGGCACATCCATGCCCAGCAAGACCGCAGCCTCCACCAGCTTAATGGAGTCTCTTGCCCCCTTGTGGGTGACCTTGTGGCGCTTGAGGCTCTGCAGGAGGGTGTAGCCCATGCCACAGACATCACACTTGTAAGGCATATCCTCCAGGTGGGATTTCTGGTGCCGGCGCAGCTTGGTGGCCAGCGTGTAGGCTTTGCCACACTGCTCGCACTTGAAAGGGCGCTCGCCGGTATGGAGGCGCTCATGGGCCCGCAGCGTGTGGGGGTCCTTCAGCGCCTTGCCACATACTGTGCACAGGTGGGCCTCCCCAGTGTGGGAGATGAGGTGCCGCCGCAGCTCCGGCAGCTGGGGAAAGGCGTCCCCACAGAAACGACACTTGTAGGGCTTCTCGCCGGTGTGGAGCCGCAGGTGGCCGCGCAGGTTGCCCTGCTGCCGGAAGTCCTTGCCACAGTAGGGGCAGATGTAGGGTTTCTCCCCGGTGTGCAGGCGCATGTGGTTGCGCAGGGAGCCAGGGTTGGCCAGGTAACGCTCACAGATGGCACACTTGCATACCTTGGGGTTGGCTAGGTTGAGCTCCTTCATGAGGTGGATCTTCCTGTGGATGCGGAGGGAGGGCCGGCGGGCGAATGTTTTGCCGCACTCCTCGCAGGCAAAGGGCCGCTCGCCCGTGTGCAGCACCTCGTGCTCCCTCAGGTCCCGCTTGGTGCCATAGGCCTTGTCGCACTGCTTGCACTGGAAGGGGCGCACACCCCGATGGAAGAGCACATGGGCCTTGAAGCTCTCCTCAGAGCTGTAGCTCTTGCCACATTCAGTGCACAGGAAAGGCTTGTAGCCAGTGTGGGTGAACCTGTGTTTCTTGAGGTGGCAGAGCTGGAGGAAGGCCTTGCCGCATTCCCCACAGCGATACCTGCGCTCGCCAGCTTCATCTCCGTGTGGCAGGGACTTTTGCTGAGATACACCCAGGCTCCCAGAAGACTCCTCCTCCAGTGCAATACTGACCTCCACCTCTGGGTACTTGTCCGGCTCATCAGGATCATCAGATAGGCCCTTCTTCCTTTGCTCCAGGGGCTCCAGTTTGGAATGGTTTTTGGAAACTTGCCCCACTTTCTTGCGCGTCTCTGCACCACCTCCCTCGGAAGTGCTTGGCCTCTTGGCCTCCTGCCCAGACACCCTAGCATTGTGCGCCTGCAGGCACTGGCCCGTCAGTGCATGCACCTTGCGCGGCTTCCCAGCTAAGCGAGCGCTGAGTCGAACCCCGTTTGGGGGAGACAATGGCAGATGGAGCTTCCCACAACATGCCTCTTTTAGCTCCCCATCTGCTCTCTTGGCTTTGGGTTGGGGGTCCATCTCCTTGACTGGGTCCTCTTTGCATCTGCTGTTAGCCTTAGCTGCTGAGGTGCTCTCATGGTGCTGGTTCTCTTTCCTCTGCACCTTGGCTTCCCCAAACTCATGTCTAGGGGTCATGCTTTCCTCCTCCTTCCTGCTGTTGTCTTGCAGCCTGTGGGAACGTTTGGCTGGCTGCCTCCTGCCTTCGGCTCTAGTTTCATTCTCCATCACCTTGGAGTTATCAGGATCCCCTGCACAGACACACAACAGGGGGAAAATCAACACTGGCTATTGGAGGACAACAGGCTTGTGTTGTCCGGAACAGAGAAAATGGAGAAACTCAGAGAAAGACACTCCATCCTACCAAGAGACATCAAGCATCTGGCTCCTTGATGCCTCTCTCCAAACAGGGGAGGAATTTCAACCTCAACACATCCAGGCAGGACTTTGAGGAGCTGTGCCATGGCTGGTAAGGCTAGGAACTGCAACATTCTCCATTCTGCATTGCTACTTCCTGAAGTGACGTAGGGTCAGGGTATCAGTCACAGGGCCCGGGGGACTGCAGGGCCAGACTGTTGGCCACTGAGCCCCAGCTGCTAGTATGTCTTCTGGACGCCTCAAAAATGGATAGTTCTATACAAACACCAACCCAGGGGGATATTCAGAGCAGGAGGAGGAGAATACAGCTGTGATTAGAGCCATGAGGAGTTACTTCTGTGTGGTATGTAGTTACAGCCACTTCAGAGACAGCAGCCCACCTGGGTATTTGACCAGCAACAAAATAGGCAACTCCCCATTACACCTCCATAATGCTCACTATGGAGATAGGCTAAATTCCCACAACCAAGGCAGAGTCTTCCTCTTTCCAAGCACACTACACAGTATCCTCCTCCCCATACCATACTACACCCTCCTCTTCTGAAAGAGCGGGGAAGGCAAGGCAGCATTACTTCCCCATTCCCAAGGGAAGGGAACTCAATCCCTACAACAATGGTGTGGGAGGAATCTCTTATTGAATTTATAGGCCCCTCCAAATTCACTCCCCCAGGGGTTCGCAATCCCTAGAGCCTGCCTTATTCTGGAACTGCACCAATGCTCCAAACTCTGAAGACACGCTGGTTAATGGGTCCCCAGAATCACGTAATGATCTCTGCTTAACATTGCTGTAGTCATGGCCTTTTCATAAGAGGAAAACAAGGTTTGCATGTCCTAAGAAAGGAACGTACCTGCAAAGGGTTCTGATGCATTCCCGCATGGGGAGGCTCCTTCCCTTTGCACCACAGCCTCTGCCTCTGGAGTTGCTGTCTCTGTCACAGCTGCCACTGCCAGCTGCCCCTTTGGCTTCTTCTCATCAAAAACAGCTATCCCCTCCGATGCACTCTGCAGCATTCTCCTCTCCACTTGGGCAGGACCAGCTTGGGCCTCTGTAGGCCAGTACAGCAACTCGGTGCCTGCAGCGATAGGACGCCGCACTCGGATGTGGAGTCTTCCACTGATCCACAACAAAGCCACGTTTGCCTCATCATCCCCCCGGCCTCGCTTCACCAATCTGCAAGACACCAAGCTCAATGTCAGCACCCACCGGGGCACATGGAGATCTTATTGCCTTCAGTGGGAGCTCCAAGCTCTGAAGGATCAAACTTTAGCCAACTGAGAAGAGTCCTCCTAGGAAATAAGCCCTTTAACTGGCTACAAGAGGCCCCCGATGTCTTGATAAGAACACGTTCTGAATTCTTGGGCTGCATGTAGCTACAAACTAGCTCCAGAATAAAGCTCTCTCTGACTCCTTAAAACACCCTTCACTATCCCAGGTCTCTCTGTCACTTTAAACTTTCCAGATAGGTCACTTGGAGGCCCTCCTACAGAAACAAACTTTCTCCACAAAGAGAGCCAAGAATCTGTCATTCCCCTTACATACAAAAGGAAAGAGTGAGATCATATTTACACAGCATTTTTCATCCCAAAGAAACCCTTATGCAGCCAGGGAGTATTTCACCCACCCCTGAAATGCAGCCGACTGTGGGGTAGAACATGGAAGATGGCACCTTCCAGCAACGCAACATTCCACTAGGGCACAGAACCAATAACTGAAAAATACCCCATGATGAGTGATCGACACCATATTCTGAAGCACCTGGGCTATTTCTTGGAAGTCTGCCATCCATGTATTGGCCAAGCCTGACACTGCCTAGTGAGACCACCCCACAGTGTTACAGTGGCTATAGATTCTCTCTTTACACTTACAGTATGTCCCAAAGGAAACCCCCATGTTGTTTCATATACAGCTACTCACTTCCTCCAGCTGGGGCTCCTCTCACAAATGGATTCACTGCAGCAGCCAGACTGAATTGCCTGAAAAACAAAATGAATTCAGAACAGACGTACAAGTTCGGTGTCTGCCCCTTAATTGGGAGCTGGCTGATGCACCTGGCACTTCCTGTAATCAGTCTCCATCCTGATCATCACTACAAAAGTTTTTTTTTTCTCCTGCTAATAGCCTATCTTAATTGATTGGTCTTGTTAAGAGTTGGTTTAGCAACCCCCATTTTTTCCACGTTCTCTGTAAATCTATCTATCTATCTATCTTCCTACTGTATTTTCTACTGCATGCATCTGATGAAGTGGGCTTTAGCCCATGAAAGCTTATGCTCAAATAAATTTGCTAGTCTCTAAGGTACCACAAGTACCCCTCATTCTTCCTGCTGATACAGACTAACACTGCTACCACTCTGAAACCTATAGTGACTCAGGCACTCAGATCCCATAGTGATGGGCAGACAATCAGGACCCGAATAAAAGTGAGATCTGATACCTAGTGTTGGGTGCTTGCAGACTTCCCCTGCCACACTGGAAATGCCGAGGCAAGTGCCGCACATGGGAGCCAGGCACTGGGCAGTAGAGAACAAAGAGCTTCAGCAGACGGTACAGAGCTGGACACCTGGGTTCTCGAGCATGGCAGCGCCAGGCTTTGCACCTGGCTGGGACCTTAGTCTCTCCCCCTTCCCCTTCTTTCATGATAAGCCTCTGTGGTGGACAGGGAGTCCTGCCGCCCCCACTCAGCTGGGTGCTACTGGCTTGCCCGCGAGCTGGAGCTGCTCTGGGGCTTGCTTGTCAGGCCCCCCCGGCCCAACCGTACCTCCGAGGGCGCTCTCTCTGCCGCACAGCCCAGCTCCTCCTCCGCCCGCGGCCCGAGGAGCGCTCCCGGCGGCAGGGCTCTCCCCACGCACCAGACGCCCATGCCCGGTTCCTGGGCGAGGGAGGGCCCCAGGGCCAGTCCCGGAGGGAGGCTCCGCAGGGCTCCGCAGGACGCGCCCGGCTGCGCGGGCAGGTCTCGGATCCGCCCCGGGTGGCCGCGGACGGGGCGCTGCTCACGGCCTGCGGGGAGGCAGGGGAGCGACGGCGTTACACGGGGGGCGCAGGCCCCGGGGCACGCTCCCGCCGGGCGCCCGCTCGCAGCCCCCACTTTCCCGGCCAGCTGGCTCCGCTCCATGCCGGCCCGGGGCGCAGGCTCCGGCTCCGCGACCCCCGGCCGGATCCTGCCGCCGCACGGCAGAGGCGCGCGCCGACCCGGTTCCGGTCGGGAGCGGCCGGAGCCGAGAACAGGGTCCCCGCTCCCGGCTGCCCCGTTGGGGGTGGAACCATCCGCGGAGCCAGCGGCCGCGTCCGGACGACTTTCGCTCGGACCCAGAAGGCGCCAGGGACCGGAAGTGGAGAATGGGGGCGGGCCGCTGTTTCCATGGAGAGGGGAATCCCTCTTCCGGTTCGGAGGCGGATGTTTGTGAGCGGGTTTGACAGGCGGGACCCTCTGGGAGCGGGCGACGGGTGAGGGCGGCGAAAGCGGCGGTCGCGGTGTCGGGTGGGGGTCGGTATTTCGGGGCGACGCCGGCCTGCGGGGCTCGGGTCCAGGCGGCGAGCGCGGCCTGGCAGTCGGAGCGGGCCACTGGCCGCCCGGACTCTCGGGTTCTCCCCGTGGCTTGGGCCGGGGCCGCGCTGCCAGCGGTCAGTGGCGCGGTGTCGGGGCGGGGGATGAGAGGATCGCGGTTCTCGCTCCCCGCGCGGGGAGACGGGGGGTCAGGGGGCTGACGCCTGCCAAGCAGCCGGCGAGGGGGAGCGGCGCGGAGATGCCGAGGGGTTGATGATGATGATGATGGCGGCGGGGCTGTCGATGGGTAGATTGGGGGTAGGAGGGTGGGGGATGCCTGTGTCTTGGAAGGGGCTTGACTGAGGAGCCCGGGTTGCTCGGGGAGAACTGGGCCGTGTGTGGGGCTTGGCAGGCCGGGAGTCCAGCTACGGAGCTGTCTGCTAATTTTCTTTTTAAAAATAAGAAAATTCCCAGACAAAAAGTTGTTCACGCTGCAAATAGAGATCCCCCTAGTTTGCATTTCTAGTCTTAGCATGTCTTGTTTTATATATATTAAACAACGTTTAGAAGTTCGGCAGGTTTGGCAGTAAGTGGTCAGCTCCAAGCAGAAACCACTCTTTGTACCCTTTGGATGGGGTGTACTCAAAATATGCACTGGGCACTGCTTTTTTAGAGGGACGAGACCAGAAAATTCTTTTTCTATCGTTCCTTTGGCTACTCAGACATTGTGCTTTTCTCTGGCTTCCTTTCCCTTTCAAAGTTTAAGTGTCAAGGCGTCCTTTCTAGAACACCACTCCCACTTGAGGAAAGCTGTAAATAGGGTTGGGAAGAGCAGGGTTAGAGCCTAGCCCTGTGGGTTTGTATTGGAAGAGGGTAGAGAGTGCATACAGAATGGGAGCAGAACTAGTTCAGATAAGGCAATCCACACTTACAACGCTCAGGGCCCCAAGGCTGGCTAATGTCCAGGTTTACAGTGCTAAAGGGAATTCAAGGCCTTTGAATGGATCATTTATGAACTCTTGGATTCAGGAGAGTTTCCTGAGGCTTGGGCAGTGATAGACCAAAACCCACTATTTAACAGCTAGGATGCAAGCAGGTGAGTGTAGACCAGTGAGCCTAGAGGGCAGAAGAAGTTCTAGAACCCCAGTCTGATGGAGGGGGAGTCAGACAGGCTGGGTAGGGGAGTTCAGGTTTAGTGCTGGAGCTCTGTAAGTAGAAGACTGTTTCTCTGTAGGAAGAAGCAAAGATCAGGAACTATAATATGCTTCAGTTTTCCCCAAAGTATTTGTCAAAGATCCACATTCACAATTAACATTTGGGACATTAGATAGACTAGGGCATTGGGGAGACAACAGGAGATTAAGGGACCCTGCGAGGGAAATGTCTTTTCTTGGACGGGTCCCCCATAGGTCACTTTATATTGTTGTTCATATCATATATGGGATTTGAAAACTGGGGATCAAATGCAACCCTGGATCAGGCTGCTCTGTTGAAATCGGTGAAGATACACTGCCTTCTGTAGTGATGAATTTGGAACATAGGCGTTGTCATATTGAAGCAGAGCCAAGGTCCATTTCGTCCAATATTCTGTCTCCAGCAGTGGCCAGGACTAAATGCTTCAGATGCAAATGTAAGAACTCTGCTGTAGGCAGATGTGGTACAATATCCACCTTCTCTCCCCCCCGCCCAATTAGGTCTCATCCTGAACTCTAATGGTTAGATTTTTCTTAAGCTGTGAAGCATGAGGTTTAATATCCTTCCCAAATTTTTGTTAGCATTAACAGTTAAAATTCCTGATATTCTTGTTTTTCATATAAATGTCCAGTCCCTTTTTGAATCTTGCTGTCTGAATCTTTAGTTTGGCTCAAGGTATCCAGGTTTGCAGAGGAGGCTGAGCTACAAGGGGGTATGCCAGAAGGAACTGGGTTTGTGGCTGGCAAGAAAGATATATTGCCGTTTCAAGACTGTCACATGACTCCAGTTCCTTAGAAATTCAGCAAAACGCCTTGTGTGGTGGGTGGGGCCAGAGGAGAACAGATAAGCAACCTGTGCAGCTTGTGGTGGGATTCCGAGGGAGAAACGTGAGCTCAGCTTTTCTACTTTCTTCCTGGATCTCTGCTAGGTTACAGGTTGTCTGCCACACTCCCCTGATCTTGATCGCTAGTTGGGTAGGTTTGCTGTGGCTACGGTGCCTGGCTTTTGGCAAAGCATTTGAGATTGGAAATGGAATTCCATTAGATTCAGCTTTTACTGAAGCACTGGAGAACCAAAGTGTAGCAACAAGAAGCAGTGTATCCATATCGAGTTAGCGGGGTCATTAATGACCTGGAAGAAGGAAGTTTGGCTCTTGATGTCTCTCTCTCAGGGTGATACCTCTGCAGGTGCAGCCAGCTGAGACATTTGAGCTAACAGCTCCCAAACTTCGGGGGGTTGGGCAGGATATTGTCACTGGAGGTTGGGCATCGTGGACTCTGGAACTCATGCTTGCAGTGCCTGAGTTGGTTGGTTTCAAGGCATATCTGTTTTTCCAGGCTCTTTCTGAGAGACTGGGTTAGTGCAGTGGTGAGTTATAAGTCCTGGTGTGCTCAATGGGCTTTGCGGGTGGTGTTGATGCTGAACTGGGTAAAAAAAAAATCTGTGTATATTTGTATAAAAATTGGTAACATCTGAGGCCACAGTAATGGGTTAGGGACCTTCTCTAACTTGTAAGGCAAAATAATTATGTGTGCAGCAGACGCTAAACTGGCGGAAGCTGCGAGCAAGGACAGAGAAATAACTCAAAGGGCCCTAGAATTTTTATCCATGTTGGGTCTGGCAGTTGCTGATTAATATGAGAAGTGATTGAGGAAGGGGAATTGCTTCTTTGCTTGATGATGTATTTCTTCTTTAATGTATTTAAATATATGTCAAAGGCAGTTGGCGATGCGGATGAGCGTTCTTTGGTGTAGAGTATTACGTCTAAATAAATAATGCAGATGGGAGGAAAATGACCAAACCCCAGACTCAGTTGGAGAAGGAAGCCTGGGGAGCAAAAATAGCTGAGAACCTGGTGCGGGAGGCAGCAAATGAGACAAGTTCATGATGTAATAGTGCTGCAAAAAAGTCTGTGTCAGTTAGAGGCTACGTGTGCAGAGACTTCATATGAACAGAGAGGATTTATTCCTTGGGGAGACCCCATGGGGATCCTGCATTAAATTCTGGGCTCCTCAGTCCCAGAGCCCTCCCATTCCAAAGCAAGGAGGGGGGTGGGGCGCACTGCTTTGGGAAGACATCCCTTGGGGTACTGCACTCAGCTCTGGGTACCTAAGTATTGGAAGGGATCCTGAAAAGCTTCTTAGAAATTTTCAGGGGCAAGAGGGACTAACTCACAAAGAGGTGATGCAAGCTCAATCTGCTACTCCTTGCATACGCATGGCACGGGTTTCTCTGTCATGTGGAGCCTGAACCCACTCTCAGGATTTGGGGAGCTGCCTGCATGTGTAAGGGGCTGGGAAGTTCAACCTCTGGAGCGAAGGCTGGGGAGGAAACATCTTCTTGGGTGGAAACATCAGGTGTCACACAGGGCACTGAGGCACTCTTTTACTGCAGAACTATAAGGAACCTAGAGACTAGTGCACTCTATGGCACGTGGTGCCAGCATTGGAGACCCTACCAGTGAGAGGAGCCTGCTAATGTGGAATCCACTTGATGCTGGCTTTTAAACCAATAACTTGGGCCTCTGGCTCAGTACTGCAAGCTGTTCCTGAAGCCAGGCTGTGGCACTTCCTGAGGTGAGGACTAAGGGAACCCAACTCCATGCTGCCCATGGGCCAGCACCACCTCTGCCTGGTAGAATTTGGACTTAGTCCCTAAGCACTTCAGGACACTGCTTTGCAAGCTGCTGCTGGTGAGCAGCAATGACAGTCAGATGTAGAGGACTCCTATCAAAGGCTTCCCACTGATCGAGGGGGTGGCAGCAGTTAAGACTGAACCTGAATTCCCTCCATTCCTATTGAAGTTGCTGTGTGTTAAGACAGCACCTTGCAGGAATCTAGGGTCTGAGATGGGATCAGCTAAGGACAGTTTGCATGCAACCTCCAGGGTTATCAGACTTCACATCTGAGTGTCTGCTGGATTATTGGGGAAATTATACTGGTGCTGGGGATTCTATAATCAGACTAAATCACTGCAAATACTGGCTACAGTTGCCATAGAAACTGAATCTGTTGTTGCTAGGTGTGGGGAGCTGGTTGTCACTTGGCTACAGCTGCTGCATAGTTCCAACATTAGCTCATGGTCCAGAGGAGCGTAGTGTCCTGCTCCATGACCCTACTGAGATCCAAGAGAAGTTCAGGCAGCTCTTCTAGCCCTCAGGAGGGGGGCAGGGAACAGTTTTGCTTGGCTCTCTAGCTGACTGCAGATCTGTCAGGCCCTGCATAGTTTCTGATTTGCCTCGAAGATCCTCTGCCCATATATGTCTGTCTCACTGTGGTTATGGGAATCTGACTTGACTTGAAATAACTCCCAGACATCTGGGAGCCAAGGACGAGTTAAAGATTGTGTCTGAGTTGCTGGGGAAGAGATAAGGAAGGGTCAGAGCCCCCAGCACCTCCTACCAAAGGGAGGGGACAAACTCTCAAAGTTCTAACTAATGCTCTGGCAAAATCCCCACCCCAAACCTGGCAATTGGTGTAGCCCCAAGCATATGAGCAAGACTCTCTAGAGTTTGGAATGTCACCCTGATCACACTAACTGTTCATAGGCTCCTTGCATTCTTGGATCTCACAAGCAGCTATAGGAACTCAGAATTCAAAACACCAAGCTACTCCACCTTCCTGCACTCCAGGAAAAAGCCACTTTGGGTCTAGAACCATACCTTCCTTAGTTAGTTAGTTCCTTTGTTAGTTTTCAGGCAAGACCATGTGTTCTGCTGCTGTTTAGTTCCCAGCCACTGCAGTCCTCTTCTGGGCATTCACACGCAAACAAGACTCTGTCCCATCCCAGAGCCCTTCCTTCTACAGCCTGCACATGCCTGCGTTCCCCTCTGAACCACTCCCAGGATGCGTGCATCCCTGTGAATGACAGATGCCTCACTGGCTGCAGCACTACAAAGCCACCTCAGCCCCCACCCGTGGCCTTAACAGTGGTGTCATCATTGGCCTTATTTCGTTATAGCTCCCTTTGGGATGCAGTCTGCTGGCTGCAAAGTTCCCATCTTCATGGTCCTGCTAATATTAGTTCCTGAGAGCAGGGTCTGTACCTCGGTCCCATCCATCAGCCTCCTGCATATCACCAGGGCATCAGCATTAAACTCAATCAGCTGTTTCTTAGAGGGCTCCCTTAAGAAATGGGAACCTCCTGAAGATCTGCTGCTTTAGTTCAGTTTTGGGGTCGCACCCACATTTTACCCCAGATGAGATTGAGGAAAAACTCTCAGCAGCAGCGAATGAATCTCGTGCCTGGGAATCTCTAAACTCCCTAGCCTCCTCAGTGTCGTGGCACAACTTATGCAGTGCTGCCTGCATCGGGTTATTGTGCTATGGAAATAACATGGGGTGTATCCTAGCCTCTTGCCCTATGTGTTGGGATGGGAGAGAAGGATTTTGCTATTGTGATGCTAAACTGAGAATGCTTGTGGGGGGGCAAAGGGGGTTGGCGTTCTCCCTGCATTTTAGTCCAGTCAGTGAAATTTTGCTAGAGATGCGTCAAGCTGTCCCCAACAAGATTTTGTTTCTAATGCACTCATGTGTGCCAGTGCAGATAACTGTTAAGAGCCCCCTGACCCTCCCTGATAGCTGGGGGATATGAAATCTGGGAAAGCTTCCAGAGCAGAGCCCTGCTGTGCAAGCAGCTGGGCCCAATGCCAGCTCCACTGGGGCAGGAAGGGGCATGTTGTGTGGAAATAATGGCTGGTACAGTCAGTGTGTCAGGCAGGGACTGGGATAGCCTGTTATCTTCCCTTGTATCTCAGTGTCTCTCCCAAATTGAGTTCTCTGGGAGGGAGAACCATCAGGCCACAGCTGGGCTCAGGGCAGAGACTCACTGGAAGGGTTAGCTAGGGCTCTTTCCCCCTCCCAACAGGAGGTAGAAGGGAAGGGTGCCCATTGCTGCAAGTAGAAGGGGTATCTGGGTGGGCTTTGGGGGAGAGAAAGTTTCTGGGTAGGGTAAAGTGTGAGCAGTCTTTGGGGAAGTCAGGAAAAGGGGTAAGAAGTCAGTGGATGGGCTGAGTGTGGAGGGGAGGGGAAGGAAAGGGAGAGCCTCTGGATAGGCTGTGAGAGTGGAGTTGTGTGATCTGTATGTGTCTGACTTAAGAATCTCTGTAGTTTTCCTTCTAGGCTCTTCGGGCAAGCAGCTGAGTTTGGGGGCCATAGCCATGGACCCACTCTCGGAGTTGCAGGATGACCTGACCCTGGAGGACACCAACCAGTCCCTGAGCCAGCTCAAACTGGCTTCCTTAGATGATAAGAACTGGCCAGCAGATGAAGTGCCTGTTTTTCCCAAGTCAGGTGGGCATCCCTGCTGGGGCCAGCAGACATTTGGGTGCAGGGCTGACTTTGAGGCCAAGAGGTATTCCAGGACACCCTGTGCCTTGGCCTGTTGCAGGGAACTGTGACCCTCTCACACTCTAACTCAGTCCCATCTGGGATGTGAGGATTGGGAAATGGAGATGTGTGAATTGTTTTGTGCCCGAAGCCCACAGTGTAGTACCTGGCTGGGCTCTTGCAGGCTCTGATACCCAGAGAGACCAGGTGATTTGGCAAAGCATGCAGGGTAGGCAGCAGGGTATGTGCAGAAGCACCTGTGCTGTGAGCAGCCCTGACAATACCCTTGGCTCCTTTCCTCTCATACATGTTGGGTGAATTTCCATGCTCAGGAGAGTCCTGAGCAGAAGCTGACTGACTAGACACTGTTCTGAGTTGTGGGGTTTGGGACACGCACAGTTGCCTTCCAGGGACAAGGCTGAGACTTGACAAAACTTGCTTGTCCTGTGACAAAATCAAGATTTCAAAACAGATGTTCAGGAAGGCCAGGCTAGTACATTAACTTCTCCCCGTGTCACTGAGCCTCCGGTTCTCATCCCTGTGTTTCCAGGCCCCTCCCAGAGCTGCTCCAGGTCCGTTTCTGCTTTCATGCTAATTGCTGGTTTCCTGGTTTTTTTGTGTGCAGAGGACACCAACTGCTCCCCTGAGCCCATCACTCACCTGCGCTGGGATGATCCATACTACGATATTGCTAGGCACCAGATCGTGGAAGTAGCAGGTAATGACCCACTCTCCCCACTCCTTCCAGTGTTGCCTCTTCAGTGGGATCAGATGTGGGCTTGTTAATTGGAGTGGAAAGGGGCCCGCCCTGTGCCAACCACCAGTGGCAGACAACAGGGACAGCTGACATTTTCGGGGATGGGAGCCCCAAACCTTTGGGATATCTGTGGCAGTTCTTATTTTCCATTGTTCTCGGTTTGACTCAGATTAATTCCCAGATCTCACTGTCTCTGAAGTGATTAGAGTGAGGACTGGTCACTTCTGCTTAGGTGCATTCATTGGAACCCCACCATGTCCCAAGGCATGCTGCAGCACCTTCTAGCTGATTATACCAGAATTGCCACCTCCCCCTGGTTCTTCAGGGCGGTAGCTAATATCTAAGTTGTCTGAGAAATTGGCACATTAACTGGTGGGGGACCATGCAGTTTGCATAGTCAAAGCTTGTGGCCTTTACTGTAGCTGGACTGTGGGGACAGCCTTTGCTGGATGTGTCTGCTACAGGGAGCAGATGGGAAAGGGTTAACATTGTTGCTACTTCAGTGACAATTAGGCTGCAGCACTAACATTCCTGATTCCCTCCCTGTTTCACAAACATCCTTTAAAATATATTAACTCTTGGAGCACTGCAAACACCCTATGCCAGTTACAGCTGAGACCTGTGACTGGAATTTTTAGAAGGTGCTGGGAGTGGGGATACAGGTCAGGATTTTGCTCTGGAACTATTTCCAGCTTGCCCAGCTCTCTTGCTGCCAGAAACCCTCCCCAGTCCCCCACAACTTGATTCTCCCACTTCTTCAGCTTGCATTATCCATGCACCCCTCCACTAGCCCTGCACCCTGGTTTGTGTTCCACGAGTGAAGAGAAATCTTGGGCGGAGGGAAGGAGGAAAGAATCCCAGGCTTATCAGATCTCATGGTGAAATGAAAGTTGCACTGGTATAATCCCCTTCTCTGGGTGGTTTGGGACATTTGGCTGGAATATGGCTCCTTTCTCCACTTCAGTGATGCCACTCCAGCTTTTTGGACATTATCACTATTGTTGTGTGTCCCTAAAACTATGGCTTTTTCCAGGCTACTTTGTGTCTAGAGAGCCTTGGGCGCTCAAGATTAATGCAATAATTCAGTCCCTGGCCAAAGGGTCTCTAAGGGTATGTCTACACTGTGATAAAAGATCCACAGCACAGCCGCAGCTGGCCTGGGTCAGTTGATGTGGGCTCAGGCTGCGGGGCTATAAAATTTCAGAATAGGTGTTCAGGCTCAGGCTGGAGCCTGTTCTCTGAGACCTTGCTAGGGAGGAGGATCCCAGAGCCCAGGCTACACCCTGAGCCCAACATCTACACTACAGTTCTATAGCCCTGTAGCCTGACCTCCACAAGCCCAAGTCAACTGACATGGGCCAGCCACGTGTATTTTATTGTAGTGTAGACATACCCATACATTCTTGTCCATAGTGTACTGGTTTGCCAGATTCCTGATCCTGCTTCCAGGGTCTAAAATTCCCAGCATTATAGTTGTCCCAGATCACCACCCTGTTCTCCATAATGCTGTGGTTGGGTTGGAGGAGTGCAGGTTTGTGCCATTTAATTCTTCAGTGACAGAAACTCAGATATTTGCTAAGACGGAGCAGGCAGGTGTTTCTAAACACCAGGAATTTAAGAGTTAAATGACACTCTCATTCACCTCAGACAAAGCCCACAGTGCTTAACGGAGTGGTTAGATCAGAACCAACAAGAACCACGGAGTGATGGGCCCAAACCTAGGATGTCCTCTGCCATGTGTTGTGTGCTGACATAATCTCCAGTGTTTCTGTAGAGCTTTTATCCCAAGGGATCCCAAGCTTTTATCCCAAAATGCATGAATAGGCATCACTGAAATCCAGCCAGCTCAGAGGCGGGGCACAACAACTCTACGTAACTGTGTAGGGTACAAAGTGAAAAATTCCATATCTAACTGAAATGGTAGGTGGGATTTCAGGAGGTTCTCATCTGGCAGGATGGCTGACTGGAATGTGCGCTGGGATTGTGGAAGAAATCTCCTCCCCCACTATTGGGGTAATTTTTATCCATCGTAATTTCTAACTGCCCGTCCCTGTGATCTTTGTGTGATTGGAAAGCCTTCCTCTGAAGCCTGTGCCAGTGACTGCTGTTGGAGTTGGGTTGCTGATGGCCTGCTACATTTGTCTAGTTCCTGTGTTCTGTGATCATCTCAAGTCCAACTTGGAGGGCATTGACTTGCCTTATTCCAGGCTGGTGATTTCCTCCCCCTGCAAATAGTTCTCTGCTTGCCACTCTCTCACCCAGCAACCGTGTGCCCTGGGCATGCTCAGTGCCTGCCACTCAGCTTTGAATGCCATCAGCTGATATCTTGGAACTATGTTGAGTAGATTCAGAGCTGATCGCTGAAGACCCAGGAAACACAGTGTGACTCCCTGTGTTTCTAGGTTCCAGGAGGGAGACCACAGCAGTTGCAGAACCAGTCTATGAATGGAAGGCGGGCAGGCTAGTGCTCCGTTCAAGGGGAGATGGCCTCAGTCCAGACAGATATCACTACACCCACCAGCAGAGATGGCACGAATTAGCTTGCTGTTGGCAATTTCAGTGGAGAGGCCCAGGACTGAATGTAGCATGGAAACGGGATTCCCTGTTGACCCCTAAAAGGGGGACAGGTCTCTTTAGGGCTGGGCTGAAGCACGTTGGCAGCTGCTGGTGGGGGAAAGATCACCCTGCTGCTGCCCAGGCTGAACTTGTTCTGAGAATGGAGGCCCTAAGCCAGGGGCGGGCCCGAGGGCCACATCTGGGTATGGAAATTGTATGGTGGGCCACAAATGCTCACGAAATTGGGAGTTGGAGTGCGGGAGGGGGTGAGGGCTCTGGCTGGGGGTGCGGGCCCTGGGGTGGGGCCAGAAATGAGGAGTTCAGAGTACAGGAGGGGGCTCAGGGCTGGGGCAGGGGGTTGGGATGTGGGAGGGGTTGAGAGCTCCAGCTGGAGGTGCAGGCTCTGTAGTGGAGCCTGGGATGAGGGTTTTGGGGTGCAGGAGGGAGCTGTGGGCTGGGCGTGGAGCAGAGGGGTTCAGCGTATGGGAGGGGGCTGTGGGCTGAGGCAAGGGGTTGGGGTGTGGGAGGGGGTATGGACTCTGTGCTGGGGGCGGTTTTCCAGGGTGGGGGCAGAAATGAGGGGTTCAGGGTGCGGGAGGGGGCTCTGGGCTGGGTCAGGAGGTTGGGATGCGGGGGATGGGGTTCTGGGCTGGGGCTGAGGGGTTTGGAGTGTGGGAGGGTGCTCCAGGCTCAGGCTGGGGGTCTGAGGGCTCCAGCCGGGTGTGCGGGGGAGGGGGTGGGGCTGAGGATGAGGGGTTTGGGGTGCAGGAGGGCGCTCCAGGCTGGGACCGAGGGGTTTGGAGGGCAGGAGGGGGATCAGGGTTGGGGTAGGGGGTTGGGGCGTGGGAGGAGGTCAGGGGTTCGGGCTCCAGGTGGCACTTACCTCAAGCAGCTCCCGGAAGCAGTATCATGTCCCCCCTCTGGCTCCTAGGTGGAGGCGCAGCACTGGCCAGGTGGCTCTGTGCACTGCCCCGTCCGCAGGCGCTGCCCCTGCAGCTCCCATTGGGCACAGTTCCTGGCCAATAGGAGCTGTAGAGCTGGCGCTTGGGGTGGGGACAGCATGTGGAGCCCCCTGGCTGCCCCTACTTGTAGGAGCCGGAGGGGGGACATGCTGCTGCTTCCAGGAGCCGTGCGGAGCCACAGCATGTGCGGAGCAGGGCAAGCCTCCCATGCCGCTCCCTAGCGGGAGCTCGAGGGTCAGATTAAAAGGTCTGATGGGCCGGTTGCAGCCTGTGGGCCATAGTTTGCCCACCCCTGCTCTAGATCACCAGAGATGTCAGTCTGGGATGCTTCACCAGCAACCAGTTTTTCAGAACTGATGACACCCGTCCCAGCAGTGGGGAGTTGGCAGTGCAGCTCCCGTTAGCAAGTTAATGGAGATGTAGTCCAGAGGCTCCCTGACGTGTTCAGCTCCTGGCAGCAGGCACTGTTGCTCAGAGGGGCTGCCTGAGTCACACTCTGGGCTCCGTGACAAGGCTGTTTATTTAGCCTCTTAGTCAATTATTAATAAAGTAACTGAAACAATATTCAACATGTCAAACCACAGCCCAGACCTTGGAATCACAGGGTCACATTCCCAGGACATGTTTAATCCAGGAGGGTCTAAACTGGTGCTGTGGGAGCAGGGCCCCCATTAATGGTGGAGAGCACGTGGTGTCAGTGCTGGAAAGAAGCACTAAGGGAATTTCTTACAGACTAGGAAGAAACTGATTAGAAAATAGTCTTTGGCCTCCAAAACCTGGAGAACTAATGCTGAGCTGCCTTTGGCTCACTAGACAAGCTGCTGATCTGCACTTAAACCTTCTCCATGCAGTGACAGCTCACTATGGCCAGCCCCTGCCTCATTTCTCTTGTAATCATTACCAAAGGGTTGCAGAGATAGAGGTTTTGCCCATCCTGCTGCTTCAATAGATTCCTTCTGTGGCTTTGCTTAGCCATCCATGCCCTGTCCTGCACATCAGGGCAGAGGGCATGTGGCTAATTCTGTCCATCTTTTCCTGAAGAGCATTCTGGGGCACTATTCTGAGACATTTCAAGGAAATAGAAGCAGGAGGCTGGTTCTCATCCTCAGGCTGAGCTTGTTACATCCAGGGCTGTCATGTGAGATTAGCACAGAGGTTCCTTGTTGATGGAAGGATGCATAATGTTTGTACAACACAGTTTAATATTATAAAAACAATTAATGCTACTCAAAAATTGGGACATTCATTATCTTGCTGGTACTAATTTGTGATCCAGGTTGTCCTGTGGAGTCCCAAGCTGTCTGGGCCCTAAGGGGAAGGATTTGAACTCTAAGAAGTGTGGAGTAGAACTGGTTGGAAAATAGTCTTTTGATGGTTGTTCTCCACTGCTCCCCCTGGAAATTTTGGCTTTTTGGTGAAATATCAAAAACCAAAATATTTTGATCCACAGTGATTCCAAGTTTCCCCATGAGAGTTGTACTTGAGGTACAGTATGCTCCCATTCTTCTCTGTGGGTCATGCTCTCTGGAAGGAATATGTCTTCTCCTGTGATGCACCGTTTCACCCTCCTTGATAAAGCGAGGATGTGTGTTTGAGGAGTCCCTGGCTGTAGTGCATCATGGGAGATGTAGTTCTGCTAGAGAGCCTAGCTCAGAGAGAGGAATAGAGGTGTAAGGCATCTGACTACAAATCCCATGAGGCATTGTGGCACCCTTTTGAATCAGAATATTTTAGATTTTGGCTAAATTATTTTGTTTTCTGGATGTTTAATTTTTTTTGATGAAACATTGACATTTTCCATGGAAAACAAACATATATTTTGTGAAAAAAACTGTTTCTTCAAATTTTGTTTGTCAGATTTGTTGACAGAATTTTTGACCAGGCCAAGGGTAGAGATCTCTGGTGCATCCTGTGTGCATTTCTTGTTTGTGGGTTCCTCTTCTTCTTGGCAGTGGAATTACTGCTCTGTAGCAGTTAAACTCCTTTTGCAGAAACTCGTGCAAAGGCTGCTCAGCACCTCAGCAACAACTTCTGCAATGTGAGATCTGTGAGAAACCACAACATGCAACATCTGGAGAAAAGCCTGCTAGCCCATGGTCTGAGGGCCTTGTTGGAACCACTCCAGACTCAGGCTCACCCCGGGCCTCCTCTCCAGAGATCTGTATTTTGTTAGTAACATCTAAAAGTTTTAGTAGTCATTTCTGACACCTTGGGATCAAAGCCAAACTGCGGTACAGTATAATCCTGACCCCAAATCACAGATGAGATTAGCAAACGTGGCTAATGGTTAGGGGCCATCAAAGAGGTGAGAGTAGGATCCAGAGAATGCAAATCCCACTGGAATTTGGGGAAAGCAAAGAATCTTAGAGCTGCTATAAGGCAGTGAATTTCCACTGATCCTCCTGCCCAGTGGGACTGCATTCCAGAGCCCAGGTAATGGTGAAGGAGACAAGGGAGCTGCCTTTACCCCTTTAGTGCCTGTCTCTAAAACCTGCAGCTGTGAGATGCATTATAATCTCTGCTTTCCCCCAAATAATTGGCTTCCCCTCACCTGGCACAGGGAAATTAGAAACCAGTATGTGATCTCCTGTGAATAATCTGTAGCCCCTGTCCAATAGGCCCCTTCCCAATCCCTGAAATTTGACGCTTGTTTCTGTTTGTTATGCATGAGAAGCAGTAGATTTCAAGCACTTATTGGTAGCTTTTTGGGCTGCCCTGGCAGAACAGGCCTTGTGTTGATGTGTAGCACAGCCTGCTGTAGCAGTGGAGAGCTGCCATCTCTGCAAAGGGAGAGGAATTCCAGTCCTCCTGCAGGCATGGCAAAAGGCAGAGTATTGGGTGTTGCTATATCTTACTGTGTTGTACTTTGATGACAGATCCAGGGGCGACATTGACTCTATCTGACTTTTGAACACATCTCTGAGTTCTTGCAGCTGCCATTTCAAGGGGTTACTAGAGTAAAGGCAGTGACTGTCTGCAGAGCTTGCACTGGAGCTGTGTGTTGCAATGGGTTGTGCTGGTGAAGAGCTGTGCTCAGCAGGGCCCTTGCGCTGCCTTCCCTCAGAGATAACACTGGTCCTTTCCCCTTTAGTGCAATGTGTTTTCATTGCTCTTATTTGGATAGGAATCCCTTCCCCTCTGCACTCAGTTGTATTTATCTGCTGGCTTTGGTGACATTCCTTTGGGACATTGACATGGTGCAAATAATTGATATTTGTGATGTGCCGAGGAAGGCCTGTTTCCTGCCCCAAAATTTGACGTGTGACTGTGGCATGTGAGGTTGAGAGGATGGGGTGGCTTCTAAGGGTAGCTGTGCTCTTGCCAACCCCCTAAAGCAGGCTTTGTATCCGTGTTGGAACCTGCCCTCTGAACAAGAGAAATGGAAATGGGTGGGAGTGGCATGGGATCTTTCAGAGATACAGATCCCCACCTAGGGGTATGTCTACACTACGAAATTAGGTCGAATTTATAGAAGTCGGTTTTTTAGAAATCGGTTTTATATATTCGAGTGTGTGTGTCCCCACAAAAAATGCTCTAAGTGCATTAAGTGAATTAACTCGGCGGAGTGCTTCCACAGTACCGAGGCAAGCGTCGACTTCCGGAGTGTTGCACTGTGGGTAACTATCCCACAGTTCCCGCAGTCTGTGCTGCCCATTGGAATTCTGGGTTGAGATCCCAATGCCTGATGGGGCTAAAACATTGTCGTGGGTGGTTCTGGGTACATATTGTCAGGCCCCCGTTCCCTCCCTCCCTCCGTGAAAGTAAGGGCAGACAATCATTTCGTGCCTTTTTTCCTGAGTTACCTGTGCAGACGCCATACCACGGCAAGCATGGAGCCCGCTCAGGTAACCGTCACCGTATGTCTCCTGGGTGCTGGCAGACGCGGTACTGCATTGCTACACAGTAGCAGCAACCCATTGCCTCGTGGCAGCAGATGGTGCAATAGGACTGGTAGCTGTCATCGTCCTGTCCGAGGTGCTCCTGGCTGCGTCGGCCGGGAGCGCCTGGACAGACATGGGCGCAGGGACTAAATTTGGAGTGACTTGATCAAGTCATTCTCTTTAGTCCTACAGTCAGTCCTATTGAACCATCTTATGGTGATCAGGCAGACGATATGGATCGGTAGCAGTCGTATTGTACCGTCTTCTGCCAGGCAGGCAAGAGATGAGGATGGCTAGCAGTCGTATTGTACCATCTTCTGCTGAGCAGCCCTGAGATGTGGATGGCATGCAGTCCTTCTGCACCGTCTGCTGCCAGCCAAAGATGTAAAAGATAGATGGAGTGTATCAAAACAAGAAATAGACCAGATTTGTTTTGTACTCATTTGCTCCTCCTCCCCCTCCCCCCCCGTCTAGGGGACTCATTCCTATAGGTCACACTGCAGTCACTTACAGGGAAGGTGCAGCGAGGTAAATCTAGCCATGTATCAATCAGAGGCCAGACTAACTTCCTTGTTCCAATAAGAACAATAAGTTAGGTGCACCATTTCTTATTGGAACCCTCCGTGAAGTCCTGCCTGAAATACTCCTTGATGTAAAGCCACTCCCTTTGTTGACTTTAGCTCCCTGAAGCCAACCATGTAAGCCGTGTCGTCAGTCGCCCCTCCCTCCATCAGAGCAACGGCAGACAATCGTTCCGCGCCTTTTTTCTGAGCGGGCGCCATACCAAGGCAAGCATGGAGGCCGCTCAGCTCACTTTGGCAATTAGGAGCACATTAAACACCATACGCATTATCCAGCAGTATATGTAGCACCAGAACCTGGCAGAGCGATACCGGGCAAGTAGGCAATGTCAGCGCGGTCACGTGAGTGATCAGAACATGGACACAGATGTCTCTGAAAGCATGGGCCCTGCCAACGCATGCATCATGGTGCTAATGGGGCAGGTTCATGCGGTGGAACGCTGATTCTGGGCTCGGGAAACAAGCACAGACTGGTGGGACCACATAGTGTTGCAGGTCTGGGACGATTCCCAGTGGCTGCGAAACTTTTGCATGCGTAAGGGCACTTACATGGAACTTTGTGACTTGCTTTCCCCTGCCCTGAAGTGCATGAATACCAAGATGAGAGCAGCCCTCACAATTGAGAAGCAAGTGGCGATAGCCCTGTGGAAGCTTGCAATGCCAGACATCTACCGGTCAGTTGGGAATCAATTTGGAGTGGGCAAATCTACTGTGGGGGCTGCTGTGATGCAAGTAGCCAACGCAATCAAAGATCTGCTGATATCAAGGGTGGTGACCCTGGGAAGCGTGCAGGTCATAGTGGATGGCTTTGCTGCAATGGGATTCCCTAACTGTGGTGGGGCCGTAGACGGAACCCATATCCCTATCTTGGCACCGGAGCACCAAGCCAGCTAGTACATAAACCGCAAGGGGTACTTTTCAATAGTGCTGCAAGCTCTGGTGGATCACAAGGGACATTTCACCAACATCAGCGTGGGATGGCCGGGAAAGGTACATGACGCTCGCATCTTCAGGAACTCTGGTCTGTTTCAAAAGCTGCAGGAAGGGACTTTATTCCCAGACCAGAAAATAACTGTTGGGGATGTTGAAATGCCTATAGTTATCCTTGGGGACCCAGCCTACCCCTTAATGCCATGGCTCATGAAGCCGTACACAGGCAGCCTGGACAGTAGTCGGGAGCTGTTCAACTACACGTTGAGCAAGTGCAGAATGGTGGTAGAATGTGCATTTGGACGTTTAAAGGCGCCCTGGCGCAGTTTACTGACTCGCTTAGACCTCAGCAAAACCAATATTCCCACTGTTATTACTGCTTGCTGTGTGCTCCACAATATCTGTGAGAGTAAGGGGGAGATGTTTATGGCAGGGTGGGAGGTTGAGGCAAATCGCCTGGCTGCTGGTTACGCGCAGCCAGACACCAGGGCGGTTAGAAGAGCACAGGAGGGCGCGGTACGCATCAGAGAAGCTTTGAAAACCAGTTTCATGACTGGCCAGGCTACGGTATGAAAGTTCTGTTGGTTTCTCCTTGATGAAACCCCCCGCCCCTTGGTTCACTCTACTTCCCTGTAAGCTAACCACCCTCCGCTCCTCCCTTCGATCACCGCTTGCAGAGGCAATAAAGTCATTGTTGCTTCACATTCATGCATTCTTTATTCATTCATCACACAAATAGGGGGATGACTACCAAGGTAGCCCAGGAGGGGTGGTGGAGGAGGGAAGGAAAATGCCACACAGCACTTTAAGCACAGCACTTCAAAAGTTTACAACTTTAAAATTTATTGAATGCCAGCCTTCTTTTTTTGGGGCAATCCTCTGTGGTGGAGTGGCTGGTTGGCCGGTGGCCCCCCCATCGCGTTCTTGGGCGTCTGGGTGTGGAGGCTATGGAACTTGGGGAGGAGGGCGGTTGGTTACAGAGGGGCTGCAGTGGCAGTCTGTGCTCCAGCTGCCTTTGCTGCAGCTCAACCATACACTGGAGCATACTGGTTTGATCCTCCAGCAGCCTCAGCATTGAATCCTGCCTCCTCTCATCATGCTGCTGCCACATTTGAGCTTCAGCCCTCTCTTCAGCCCGCCACTTACTCTCTTCAGCCTGCCACCTCTCCTCCGGGTCATTTTGTGCTTTCCTGCACTCTGACATTATTTGCCTCCATGCATTCGTCTGTGCTCTGTCAGTGTGGGAGGACAGCATGAGCTCAGAGAACATTTCATCACGAGTGTGTTTTTTTTCTTTCTAATCTTCACTAGCCTCTGGGAAGGAGAAGATCCTGTGATCATTGAAACACATGCAGCTGGTGGAGAAAAAAAAAGGGACAGCGGTATTTAAAAAGACACATTTTATAAAACAGTGGCTACAGTCTTTCAGGGTAAACCTTGCTGTTAACATTACATACATAGCACATGTGCTTTCGTTACAAGGTCGCATTTTGCCTCCCCACACCACGTGGCTACCCCCTCAACCCTCCCTCCTCCCCGTGGCTAACAGCGGGGAACATTTCTGTTCAGCTGCAGGCAAACAGCCGAACAAGAACGGGCTCCTCTGAGTGTCCCCTGAAGAAAAGCACCCTATTTCAACCAGGTGACCATGAATGATATCTCACTCTCCTGAGGATAACACAGAGAGATAAAGAACAGATCTTGTTTGAACGCCAGCAAACGTACATTGCAATGCTTTGTTGTACAATGATTCCCGAGTACGTGTTACTGGCCTGGAGTGGTAAAGTGTCCTACCATGAAGGACGCAATAAGGCTGCCCTCCCCAGAAACCTTTTGCAAAGGCTTTGGGAGTACATCCAGGAGAGCCATGAGTGCCAGGGCAAATTAATCCTTTCACATGCTTGCTTTTAAACCATGTATAGTATTTTAAAAGGTACAGTCACCGGCGGTCCCTTCTCCACCTGCCGGGTCCAGGAGGCAGGCTTGGGTGGGTTCGGGGGGTACTGGCTCCAGGTCCAGGGTGAGAAACAGTTCCTGGCTGTCGGGAAAACCCGCTTCTCCACTTGCTTGCTGTGAGCTATCTACCACCTCGTCGTCATCATCATCTTCTTCGTCCCCAAAACCTGCTTCCGTGTTGCCTCCATCTCCATTGAAGGAGTCAAACAACACGGCTGGGGTAGTGGTGGCTGAGCCCCCTAAAATGGCATGCAGCTCATCATAGAAGCGGCATGTTTAGGGCTCTGACCCGGAGCGGCCGTTCGCCCCTCTGATTTTCTGGTAGGCTTGCCTCAGCGCCTTAAGTTTCACGTGGCACTGCTTCGGATCCCTGTTATGGTCTCTGTCCTTCATGCCCTGGGAGATTTTGACAAAGGTTTTGGCATTTCGAAAACTGGAACATAGTTCTGATAGCACGGATTCCTCTCCCCAGACAGCGATCAGATCCCGTACCTCCTGTTCGGTCCAAGCTGGAGCTCTTTTGTGATTCTGGGACTCCATCATGGTCACCTCTGCTGATGAGCTCTGCATGGTCACCTCTGCTGATGAGCTCCGCACTCACCTGCAGCTTGCCACACTGGCCAAACAGGAAATGAGATTCAAAAGTTCGCAGTTCTTTTCCTGTCTACCTGGCCAGTGCATCTGAGTTGAGAGTGCTGTCCAGAGCGGTCACAATGTAGCACTCTGGGATAGCTCCCGGAGGTCAATACCATCGAATTGTGTCCACAGTACCCCAAATTCGACCCAGCAACGCCGATTTAAGCGCTAATCCACTTGTCAGGGGTGGAGTACAGAAATCGATTTTAAGAGCCCTTTAAGTCGAAATAAAGGGCTTCATCGTGTGGATGGGTGCAGGTTTACATTGATTTAACGCTGCTAAATTCGACCTAAAGTCCTAGTGTAGACCAGGGCTATGAGCTGCTCTTTTTCACTTATTGGTAGGCAATAATATTAAGGGTTCACAAAATATCATGGAAGCATCTGGAGTATAATAGTCCCCATCTGCTGCTTTATAAGTGAGATCTGGCTTATTGCAAAGTGGGCTCACTCTCTACTAATTATATTGATCCATATTGTAAGGCACATCCTCCATCTATCTCTAAACCCCTCTCAGTCAGAGGTTTCTGACACTTTGAACAAGAGTCACTTCACCCTAATGTGTAGGGGAGTGCTGTTATCCCAGTTTTACAGATGGGAAAACTGAAGTACATAGCAGGGAAGTGAGTCGACCAAGGTTACACACTGAGTTAGTGAAACACCCAGGGAAAGGTGCAGGAGTAAGACTCAGGAGTTCTGACTCCCAGTCCTCTCCTTGAACCACTAGATGACCTTGGTTTTGATAGGAACATAGGGGAAGAGAGAGACCCCTAGGGGGTGTGTGTGTGTGTGATTGTGATTGCCAGTACAGACGGCTTGTTGTAACTTTGTTTCTGTTCCTCCAGACCAGGGTGCACTTGATGGGGCCCAGACAGGTAGGTAGAGTGACTGGTTCTCATGTCATTGGCATTCGATACTCTGGATCATGGTATTCCTTTAACATGATTGTGGCCTGTAGCTGGGTTATCTCAGGGGAGCCCAAACTTTGCCCAGCCTAGGACTGTGTTGGCAACTTGCCAGAAGTGTGAAGGCTGCATGTAATGTGCACTAAACCAAGTAAATTGCAGCCACCCTCCTCCTCTTAAATGTGGAGGTGCAACCAGCTGGGACTGTCCTCTCTGTGCACCGCACCTCCATGTTAGACATGGCAGAACTCTCTGAGCTGAGTTTAGCCTGCAGACTTCATGCTGGGCACCCTTGGGTTCTCAGGTGTTGGCATGAGTTCTGTTCCTCCTCTTGGGTGGTGATGCTTTCTTTGGGCCAGGTTAGCTTGGATCTAGCTTCATCTTATTGTGGTGTATGCTTCAGGCATCCGTGCTGAGACTGCTTCCCTCCCTCTCATCCACTGTTGTAATCAGGAAATAGACTTGCTGTGCAGCTGGCACTCCGATTGGCCGTTCTTCCATGAGCTCCTTCAGGGGCAATTTTTTCTGCTGCCAGCTGCTGGTGGGACATCATATTACGGTGGTGTGTT
Source organism: Caretta caretta (assembly GCF_965140235.1). Taxonomy (NCBI): domain Eukaryota; kingdom Metazoa; phylum Chordata; order Testudines; family Cheloniidae; genus Caretta; species Caretta caretta. Next base: position 58,511,832 of record NC_134211.1, on the reverse strand, counting down.
CTCCATGCTAGCCTGAAGCTGTGCTACGTGGCCCAATGTGCTTGCTGAGGAAGATGATCACGTTTGTTAACATTCTCTGGAGTCCATCCCCAAATGTCAGGAGCTTGGCTGTTATAATGGCATTGGATTTGTCAATGCAAATGAGCTCTCTTCTGGTGCTAGGAATTCTTTCCATTATCTTTGAACTTTCTGCTGGCTGAGCCCTTTGCTCAGGCCCTGGAATTGCTGATAAATGCCACTGTTTTTCACAGAGACAAGATGGGTGAGGTAATATCTTTTATTGGACCTCCTTCTGTTGGTGAAAGAGACAAGCTTTTAAGCTTACACAGAGTTCTTCTTCTGGTTTGTTTTTTTACAGCTGCCTTAGTACAATTCTTTCTGTGTGGGTGTTCCCCCACTGCCTTATCTCTTCCTGTTCCCCAGTCTGCCATGCCCTCAGCATATTCCTCCCATTTTACACCTTCTCCCTCTGCAATAGTTTAATAGTTTAAGTACAAATAAAGCATTAAATAGGTATGATATATTTGTCCTTCATCCTGGAGTCAGCTGGTTCCTAATGTAACCTTGAAAAACTGCATCTTGCCAACTTCAACTCCATCTCCCTAGCTTCTGCAGATACCCTCTCTTGGTTCTCCCCAAAACCCATTAAGGATGAAGGCTCTGGTCTCTTCATATGGCTTTTGTCATAAATATAAAGGGAAGGGTAAACCCCTTTGAAATCCCTCCTGGCCAGGGGAAAGCTCCTCTCACCTGTAAAGGGTTAAGAAGCTAAAGGTAACCTCGCTGGCACCTGACCAAAATGACCAATGAGGAGACAAGATACTTTCAAAAGCTGGGAGGAGGGAGAGAATCAAAGGGTCTGTGTGTCTGTCTACATTCTGTCTTGGCCGGGGATAGACCAGGAATGGAGTCTTAGAACTTTTAGTAAGTAATCTAGCTAGGTACGTGTTAGATTATGATTTCTTTAAATGGCTGAGAAAAGAACTGTGCTGAATAGAATAACTATTTCTGTCTGTGTATCTTTTTTGTAACTTAAGGTTTTGCCTAGAGGGGTTCTCTATGTTTTGAATCTAATTACCCTGTAAGGTATCTACCATCCTGATTTTACAGGGGGGATTTCTTTTTTTCTATTTTCAAAAAGAGCAAAAAGCCTGGTCTGATAAACATGCCAGAGAGCGTTCCTTCAAAGTAGGGGACCAGGTCATGGTCTTAAAGGTGCTCCAAGCCCATAAAATGGAAGCATCGTGGGAAGGGCCATTCACGGTCCAGGAGCGCCTGGGAGCTGTTAATTATCTCATAGCATTCCCCACCTCCAACCGAAAGCCTAAGGTGTACCATATTAATTCTCTAAAGCCCTTTTATTCCAGAGAATTAAAGGTTTGTCAGTTTACAGCCCAGGGAGGAGACGACGCTGAGTGGCCTGAAAGTGTCTACTACGAAGGGAAATGTGGTAGTGGTGTGGAAGAGGTGAACCTCTCCATGACCCTTGGGTGTATGCAGCGACAGCAGATCAAGGAGCTGTGCACTAGCTACGCGCCGATGTTCTCAGCCACCCCAGGACTGACTGAACGGGCATACCACTCCGTTGACACAGGTAATGCTCACCCAATTAAAGTCCAACCTTACCGGGTGTCTCCTCAAGCTAAAACTGCTATAGAACGGGAGATCCAGGATATGTTACAGATGGGTGTAATCCACCCCTCTGAAAGTGCATGGGCATCTCCAGTGGTTCTAGTTCCCAAACCAGATGGGGAAATACGTTTTTGCGTGGACTACCGTAAGCTAAATGCTGTAACTCGCCCAGACAACTATCCAATGCCACGCACAGATGAACTATTAGAGAAACTGGGACGGGCCCAGTTCATCTCTACCCTGGACTTAACCAAGGGGTACTGGCAGGTACCGCTAGATGAATCTGCCAAGAAAAGGTCAGCCTTCACCACACATCTCGGGCTGTATGAATTTAATGTACTCCCTTTCGGGCTGCGAAATGCACCCGCCACCTTCCAAAGACTTGTAGATGGTCTCCTAGCGGGATTAGGAGAATATGCAGTTGCCTACCTTGACGATGTGGCCATATTTTTGGATTCCTGGGCAGACCACCTGGAACATCTACAAAAAGTCCTTGAGCGCATAAGGGAGGCAGGACTAACTGTTAAGGCTAAGAAGTGTCAAATAGGCCTAAACAGAGTGACTTACCTTGGACACCAGGTGGGTCAAGGAACTATCAGCCCCCTACAGGCCAAAGTGGATGCTATCCAAAAGTGTCCTGTCCCAAAGTCAAAGAAACAGGTTCAATCCTTCTTAGGCTTGGCCGGTTATTACAGACGATTTGTACCGCACTACAGCCAAATCGCCGCCCCACTGACAGACCTAACCAAAAAGAAACAGCCAAATGCTGTTCAGTGGACCGAAAAGTGTCAGAAGGCCTTTAACAAGCTTAAAGCGACACTCATGTCTGACCCTGTACTAAGGGCCCCAGACTTTGACAAACCGTTCCTAGTAGCCACAGATGCGTCCAAGTGTGGTGTGGGAGCAGTTTTAATGCAGAAAGGACCTGATCAAGAATTCCAGCCTGTAGTGTTTCTCAGCAAAAAACTGTCTGAGAGGGAAAGCAACTGGTCAGTCACTGAAAAAGAATGTTACGCCATTGTCTACGCTCTGGAAAAGCTACGCCCATATGTTTGGGGACGGCGTTTCCACCTGCAAACCGACCATGCTGCACTGAAGTGGCTTCACACCATCAAAGAAACTAACAAAAAACTTCTTCGGTGGAGTTTAGCTCTCCAAGATTTTGATTTCGACATCCAACACATCTCAGGAGCTTCTAACAAAGTGGCTGATGCACTCTCCCATGAAAGTTTCCCAGAATCAACTGGTTAAAATCGTCCTTGAGATGTAGAAAATATTGTTAGTCTTTATGTACTTGGTAGTATATTTAGAGATGCATGTGTCTTATTAACTCTGTTTTTCCTAGAGCTCCAGGAAGAAATCCCAGCCAGTGTTTCACCCTAGCTGAGATTTGGGGAGCGTGTCATAAATATAAAGGGAAGGGTAAACCCCTTTGAAGTCCCTCCTGGCCAGGGGAAAGCTCCTCTCACCTGTAAAGGGTTAAGAAGCTAAAGGTAACCTCGCTGGCACCTGACCAAAATGACCAATGAGGAGACAAGATACTTTCAAAAGCTGGGAGGAGGGAGAGAATCAAAGGGTCTGTGTGTCTGTCTACATTCTGTCTTGGCCGGGGATAGACCAGGAATGGAGTCTTAGAACTTTTAGTAAGTAATCTAGCTAGGTACGTGTTAGATTATGATTTCTTTAAATGGCTGAGAAAAGAACTGTGCTGAATAGAATAACTATTTCTGTCTGTGTATCTTTTTTGTAACTTAAGGTTTTGCCTAGAGGGGTTCTCTATGTTTTGAATCTAATTACCCTGTAAGGTATCTACCATCCTGATTTTACAGGGGGGATTTCTTTTTTTCTATTTACTTCTATTTTTATTAAAAGTCTTCTTGTAAGAAAACTGAATGCTTTTTCATTGTTGTCAGATCCAAGGGTTTGGGTCTGTGGTCACCTATGCAAATTGGTGAGGCTTTTTATCCAACATTTCCCAGGAAAGGGGGTGTGCAAGTGTTGGGAGGATTGTTCATTGTTCTTAAGATCCAAGGGTCTGGGTCTGTAGTCACCTAGGCAAATTGGTGAGGCTTTTTACCAAACCTTGTCCAGAAAGTGGGGTGCAAGGTTTTGGGAAGTATTTTGGAGGGAAAGACGCGTCCAAACAGCTCTTCCCCAGTAACCAGTATTAGTTTGGTGGTGGTAGCGGCCAATCCAAGGACAAAGGGTGGAATATTTTGTACCTTGGGGAAGTTTTGACCTAAGCTGGTAAAGATAAGCTTAGGAGGTTTTTCATGCAGGTCCCCACATCTGTACCCTAGAGTTCAGAGTGGGGGAGGAACCTTGACATGGTGGCATAGTGGTGGGATTAACCTGAAATCATTTTGAGGTCCAATTGAGATTTTTTGAACTACAAATACAGATTTTAAAAAAGGAAATGTTTTTCCTTTGGAAAGGAAGTCCAGAAAGCAGCTGAAACTGAAAGCAGCTTGTTTTTCTCTGCTTTGTGGCCAAGCAGAGACAAAAGGGGATTATCTTTGTGAATTGCAGGTTTTCTTTGCCTGGAGGCAGGGTACTTAACTCCTGCAGGGAAATTCACAGTCTTCCAACCCAGAGTTTTTTTTCCCCTAAAAGTAAATAGGGAGGGGGGTGTCCTACCCATTTGCCTGGAGACAAAAGTGGCAGGGTTTTTTTTTTAGGATTTTGATTTTTTTTGTTTTACAAGGAGCACAGGTTTGAAAAGGAATTTTTTTTTTTCCGTTGGGCTGCTGGTAATCAGGTTTCCAAGTAGTTGGAGGTTTTTTGCTTTGATTTGGGCCCAGAGCAGAGACAAGGGAATTGTCTTTTTCTGTAGGCTGACTATCAGTATCAGAGAATAGGTATTCTATTCCAGCACAGCAAAATTTTACAGCCAAGTTTTGTTTATTTCTAAACCTTGGGTGTAAAGTTAGTTAAAACAGAGAGGTTAGAATGACAAAATCCACGGCTCGACACAAGCTGGAATTAGCCAGATTTCAGGCTGCGGAAAGACAAAGGGAACATGAAAGACAGATAGAACTCATGCGGCTGAAGAAGGAACAAGCAAGAGTGGCAGAACAACACCAAGCGGCTGCTCACAGGAGAGCTATGGAAGAAGGGACAAAGAACTGGAGGAGAAGGAAAAAGAGAGGAAGTATGTGGAGGAGATGGAGAAGATAAAGGCTCACCAGAATATCCCAACAAACCCTAGTAATCCTTCTCCAAGTACCACTTCCCATCCCAGAAAGTTCTCCACCTACAAGGCAGGCGATGATACTGAGGCCTTCCTAGAAAACTTCAAAAGGGCCTGCCTTGGGTACAACATCTCTACTGACCAATACATGGTAGAGCTGAGGGCAGTGGGCCCTTAGCTCAGTGGGCCCTTAGCTGAGGTGGCAGCTGAAATGCCTAAAGAACACATGAACAAGTATGAACTGTTTAAATCCAAGGCGAGAGTCAGAATGGGGATAACACCCGAGCAGTCTCGTCGGAGGTTCAGAGCCCTAAGGTGGAAACCAGACATGTCATTTACCCGACATGCCTACCACATTGTGAAACATTGGGATGCCTGGATATCAGGAGCAAGTGGTGAGTCTCCAGTAAATTTGCCCTTCCTAATGCAAATGGAACAATTCTTAGAGGGTGTTCCTGAGGAAATAGAAAGATACATCCTAGATGGGAAACCCAAAACCGTAATCGAGGCAGGAGAGATTGGAGCCAGATGGGTGGAGGTGGCAGAGAAGAAGAAAACTTGTCACAGTTGGAGTGGAGACCAGAAGGGACCACCCCAGACCACACCCTATTACCGGGGGCCGCCCAAAGCCCCACCTACCTCCCAAAGAACCCTCCAGACCCCTTATCGTCCCACCACCCCATTCTCCAGCAACCCACCTCGCCCCAGTGACCCGTCAGCTGGACGATGTTTTAAATGTAACGAGCTGGGGCATGTAAAGGCCAACTGCCCCAAGAACCCCAACAGATTACAGTTCATTGCACCGGAATCACACCAGAGGTCCGCAGGCCCAGATACCCTTGGAGCGGAGGGAAACTGTGAGAGTGGGCGGGAAGAAGGTCACTGCGTGGAGGGACACCGGAGCACAAGTGTCAGCTATCCATGCTTCCTTAGAGGACCCCAATTTAATCAACCCAGAGATCCAAGTGACGATTCAACCCTTCAAGTCCAACTCTTTCCATTTGCCTACAGCCAAGTTGCCTGTCCAGTACAAGGGCTGGTCAGGAACATGGACTTTTGCAGTCTATGATGATTATCCCATCCCCATGCTGTTGGGGGAAGACTTGGTCAATCATGTGAAGCAGGCCAAGAGGGTGGGAACGGTCACCCGCAACCAGGCTAAACAAGCCTTGAGGCCTAGCTCTGTTCCGGAAACTTCTATCAGGACCCGGTCAGAGGTGATAGACCCGGACCCCAGGCCAATGTCTGCAACAGCAGTAGTGGATCCAGTCCCAGAGACCCAGACGGAACCAGTCCCAGAACCGGAATCAGCCAAACAACCAACACCAGACCCAGTGTCAGCACTGAATCCAGTACTTGCAACCTCAACACCAGAGGGCCCCACCGAACCTGAACTGGCAGCAGCCGATAACCCTACACAAGAGGCTCAGCCGGAGCCTGAATCCCAACATAGTGCACCAGCGGAGAGCGGTTCACAGTCAACAGAAACAGATCCATCCCCTATATCGCTTCCAGAGGGACCAAGCCTAGGTCCACAATCCCATGAGGAACTGATGTCTCCAACATCAAGGGAACAGTTCCAGACCAAACAGGAAGCAGATGAAAGCCTCCAGAGAGCTTGGACGGCGGCACGGAGCAACCCACCGCCTCTCAGCTCTTCTAATCGATCCAGGTTTGTTGTAGAAAGAGGACTTTTATACAAGGAAACTCTTTCTGGGGGACACCAGAAAGACTGGCATCCTCAGAGACCGTTGGTAGTTCCAACTAAATACCGGGCCAAGCTCTTGAGCTTTGCCCATGATCACCCTAGTGGCCATGCTGGGGTGAAGAGGACCAAAGACCGTTTGGGGGGGTCATTCCACTGGGAGGGAATGGGCAAGGATGTTTCTACCTATGTCCAGTCTTGTGAGGTGTGCCAAAGAGTGGGAAAACCCCAAGACCAGGTCAAAGCCCCTCTCCAGCCACTCCCCATCATTGAAGTTCCATTTCAGCGAGTAGCTGTGGATATTCTGGGTCCTTTTCCGAAAAAGACACCCAGAGGAAAGCAGTACATACTGACTTTCATGGATTTTGCCACCCGATGGTCGGAAGCAGTAGCTCTAAGCAACACCAGGGCTAAAAGTGTGTGCCAGGCACTAGCAGACATTTTTGCCAGGGTAGGTTGGCCCTCCGACATCCTCACAGATGCAGGGACTAATTTCCTGGCAGGAACTATGAAAAACCTTTGGGAAGCTCATGGGGTAAATCATTTGGTTGCCACTCCTTACCACCATCAAACAAATGGCACGGTGGAGAAGTTTAATGGAACTTTGGGGGCCATGATACGTAAATTCGTAAATGAGCACTCTAATGATTGGGACCTAGTGTTGCAGCAGTTGCTCTTTGCCTACAGAGCTGTACCACACCCCAGTTTAGGGTTTGCTTCCTGTCTGCATGAAATGCTCAGTCTGCTTCTGCATTGAAGTGAAACTAAAATATGTCAGAGATATCTGACCCTTCCCAGCTGTGTCACCAACTTGCCTGGAGCCTGAAATTGCATGAAATAGAATAGTTTGTTTCTGGCTTCTGCTCCAATAAAGGTACCAGCATGCAGTGCTCCAGGTTGATCAGGCAGTCTTGCATTCTGAACCTGTAGTGTCTGTGAACCTCAAGTGTGGCTGAGGGCCAGATCTTTGAGTTTTGCTACTTCGTATACTCATCCCTGAATGTTGTGTCTTTGGAATATTTTGTAACATTGGCTCTTTGGTGGCAGACCCTATCTAACTGCATTCGGATGATATCTAAATACTAGGATATTTCCCACTTGAGATTTGCATAGAAATTGGATACCCATCTGATTGTACATACAGAGATTAAGAATAGTCAGGGTTCCTGGACTGGTTCTAGTTAACTGTCCTAATCATGCAACAGACTCAAATCAGGGCATAGATCTCAAGTAGCCTGGGCAGTGTTTCCCCAGGTGAAACACACCAGGAAATGTTTAGGGAGTTTTGCAGACAGTTAAGCAAATAGTTCCCTTAATGGGTTTATGGTTCCATTTAATGCAGAGTGGTCTTATCAGGACTATATTATAGTTCTGATACACCTTGTGCTTCTGACACAGCCAGCACATCTCAGGCTGTGATCTCACACATTTGAGTGGCAGCACTCTAAGAAAAAGCAAGGGATTGTGTTGATGATTTAGAAGGTATCATAATTCTTGTTGCCCCAATGCCCCAGTGTGGTATTTGGAAGTGTATTGTGCTGCTGGAGGTGCTCCCCTCTGCATGAGGGAGAAAACTGAGGTGCTGACCACTTGGTCCTTAAAAACACCATGTACTTTTCAGGGTGTTTACCTTGGGTCCTGGTCAGATTCTAGTTTGAGTAGTTATGTTGGGTCTCCCTAAATTCACACTAGTTTCAGTCCTCAAGGGTGTTGAAAAATTAGAGAGGGCTCAGAGAAGAGCCACGAGAATGATTAAAGGATTAGAAAACCTGCCTTACAGTGGTAGACTCAAGAAGCTCAATCTACTTCGCTTCAAAATGGAAACGTTAAGGGGTGATTTGATTAGTCTGTAAGTACCTACCTGGGGGCAAATATTTAATAGTGGGCTTTTCAGTCTAGCGGAGAAGGTAGAACATGATACAAGAGCTGGAAGTTGAAGCTAGACAAATTCAGGCTGGAAATAATGTATAAAATCTTAACAGTGAGGGTAATTAACCACTGGAACAATTTACCAAGGGTCGTGGGGCTTCTTCATCACTGGCAATTTTGAAAGCAAGATTAGATGTCTTTCTAAAAGCTCTGCTCTGGAAATTATTTTGGGGCAATTCTATGGCTTGAGTTATATAGGCGGTCACAATGGTCCCTTCTGGCCTTGGAAGCTATGAAATGAATATAATACTATTCTTTGCATACCATTGTGCATTGTTGCTATGTTCCACTCCAAAGGTAGCTACACTTCGGTGTTGGATGAAGTGATTCCTTGTGTGTCTGGACATCTACGTGTGATGTTTGTTGTGTGCTTTGGACTCTGGGTGCTGTATAATCACTTATTGCTGGTTGTTTGCTAATTGAGTTATTGCTGAACATACCCCATTTGGGAGAGGAGGGGAACAAACGAACAGTGGAGTCATTAGTTCAAGGTCTGTGGTTGTGCTTAGTGGGAGCAATAGCTGTTTGCACTGCAAAGAAGTGGCTAAAATTTAGAGACTTAGAAATAAGATTAACTTTGCATTTTCAAAACCAAACAGTACAAGGAGTGGAACATCTGTCCGAGATCAAACATGATCTGCTCTCTCCAAGGCAGAGCGGTCAGCTGGAGGCAGTTTCCTCAGCTAGCCAAAAGCTTGTAGAATTGGCTGCAGTTTCTCATTTATAAATTGGAACCATTGGTGATTCAAACCCCCCTGAATGCTTGGGAGCTGGCTTTGCCTTGTCTGGAAAGACCAGTCTGATCTGAGATGGCAGATGGAAATGGGATATGAAGCAGTTCGTTTCAGGTGATTTATAAGTTAGCGGACTGAGCTCAGTACAGGGAGCTAAGGAGAAGCCCTGGCACTGGTGGTATGTTGGTCTCAGTATAGTTCTCCAGCTACCTTCCCTAAATGCTCTTACACAATGTACTATCCTGATTTGGAAGGCAAATCTGGCCATGTTTCTGGAGCTCTCTGAGGGATTAGATGCCCCTTTCTGTTTACTTTCTTCTGGCAAGTATCCAAGAGAATTTGCTTTCCTCTCTAAGGCTGGTCCAGGATCCATAGATTCTAAGGCCGGAAGGGACCATTGTGATCATCTCGTGTGACCTCCTGTATAACACAGGCCGCAGAACTGACAGCACCAGGCATTCTCAGCAGGACTCTGTACCAATCGCGGTTACAGGCACTGCCTTCTGGGCCCTAAGTGTTGTCTTTCATGTTGCTCCAGTGGCAGGTGTCTTGATATTGGAGTTTGATTTGCCCTTAAGGGCTATGTGCTTCAGCTGGTCCATGTCTAGTGATTTGCCAGGCTCAGAAATCAGTTTCTCAAGGACCTCAGCACAGAACTCTGCTGTGGATATTGCATCAGTGCAGAGCATTCACAACAAAGGCATGAACTTGGCCATGCTTGGGCTCTACTCCTGGCTTCTGTTGCACAAACTAGCCTTGCTTGAAAGGCAGTTAAATATGGACCATGTGGCTATTAATCTGGAGGGGTGGCCAGGAGAGAGTGCTGTTCCCAACATATAGCGCCTTTTCACACTGCGTACTGAGACCTGGAGTGTCTCTGTATTCTTATCTGAGCCCCCATCATCACAATGCGTGAGAGCATCACAAACATAAACAGATTTATACTCCCAACGCCCTGTGAAGTCAGGAAGTATCCCCGTTGTACAGATGAGGAACTGAGGCAGAGAGGCTGAATGACCTGTCCACATGGGGAAGCTGTAATAGTGCCTTATCCACAAGCCCATGACTTTGCAGGCTACTCTTCCATTTTCAATATAAGGGCAGCTGCGATGTACCCATTTATGCTCAGTGGGTGTATGGCAAGCTGTCAAGAAGCTTCTTGGTTAGACGGAGTTTGGGCGCCCATGGGATAATCTGTTTGATGTTGGTCTTGTGGCCTGGCTGTGGCTGTGTACAGTTGTTCCCAATGGTCTCCGCATCACCCTCTCCAGGTCTTGTGTATCTGCTGGGTACCATGTCCTCTCTCAGTGCCTTTTACCCCAGCATGCCACTGTTGTGTTCATGTGATGGTTGATCACTCCCTCATGGCCTGTACCTTGAGCTGTCCCCTATTGCTTCAGTTGTCTCCCTAACTTTTGTACAGGGACCAGTTTGTTTATATTGGTGAACTCCATATTCTCTTGTATTGTCTGGTGAGTTACAATAAAATATCAGTGGAAAGGGAAAATGAGAGTGACAGACTGGAGAGGAAATCTGTTCTCACAGCCTGGACTGCGTGGATGGGGTTGAGGACTGTTGGCCCCTGAGAGGTAATGCTTTCTTTGGTGTTGTGGCCATGCTCACACACATGCGGACCTGCGGCTGCTCTTGGCATCAACAAGCACTTGCCTTAGTGCAGGCAGGCTTTATTTCTGCAAACTTTGGAATTGGCCCTTGTTTGTTAGACATGATAACCTGCTCTGTTTTGACTAAAGATCTCAGTTGCTGGGCATTGATTGTAATAAAGGGGCAGTTGGGGTCCAAGATCCCAGTGCAGGGATGTGAAGAAAAGTGGCTGCATGCCCTGTGGGAGGTGAGTTTAAATGGGGAACCGGAGAAGTGATTGTGGTGGTGAATGATACCGGGCAACTCTGCAGTTTGAAATGGAGAAAAGTTTCTGCTTCTTCTCCATGCGACAGCCTTTGTGGCATTGTTGGTGCAACTTAGAACAGTCTGTACTCCCCCTTCTCTCACTGGGCAGGACACGCTGCATTGGCTCACCAGGAAACTGAGGCTCTCGGGACAAGTTTTGCTCTTCATTGTCCTCTAGGGAAGCTGTTCCCACCCCTTCTTGGTATTTGAAAATAAGCCACCCTGATGGAAATAGATGGGGGCTCCTTCATGCAGGTGATATATCTGTTCATGCTGCACTGAAGCTCTGTGTACCCACGTGCTTAGTGAATCAGTACAAAGGAGAAAAGCTCAGAATCAGATAGGGTGCAATTCCCTCTATCCGCTCACTTGAACTCTCCCCTCATCTCCCTACTAGGGCTTCATTCATGGGGCCACATTCTCTGTTGGCAGAAGTCCACTGAAATCATAAGAATTATGTCAGGTGAGAATCTGGCCCAAGATCTGTGAAACCACAGGAGAGGATCAGGGACCATGTCCCTAGGGTGGAGTTCTTCTGGTGTGATGAGAGCTGTTCTTTGCTGGGCTTTGAGTTGGGTAGGGTTGTCCCCATGCTAAGTTTGATAGAATCACACTGGATTTGCCAGGTGATCTCTCCAGAACAGTTTTAGGGTATGTCTACTCAGCAACTAGACACCCATGGCTGGCCCATGTCAGCCGACTCGGGCTGAGACTGTTTCATTGCAGTGTAGACATCTGGGCTTGGGCTGGAGCTCGGGCTGGGACTGGATGAGAGGGTTATGGGCCAGCCATGGGCTTTTCTTGGTTGTGTAGACATACCCTTAGGCTGCATCAGATGATGAAGCCAGTAAACAAGATTGTTCTGCAAAACACTTCGGAGGCTCATGGTACCAATTCCTACTTCTCTAGGATAGGCTCTGGGGAGGAGCGGGAGTAGTGGAGCCTGCCCCTCATCACCTGGCTCTGCTCTGCTCCATCCTGCCCAGAGCCAGCCTGTCCTTTGTGCAGCTTTACCCTCTCCCTTAGGGTGTGGTCTGATTTCACTGTGCATGTAGGAGCAAACTTCAGTCGAAGCAAGAGCAAATATGCCAGGAGAGAAGCACATACCCTGGGCCCGCGCTCTGAAGCTTCTGCATCTGCGAGGGGAAGGTCTTCCCTCTACTAGGGGTACTTACATCTCTGTAGCAATGCACACAGCCACAGTGCTGCAGGTGCCCAACTCTGAGCAATCTCTGTTTCAGTGTTGCTACCTGAGGCCACTGTGTGGGGAACAGTTCCTGCATGCCTCAGGACATCTGAGTCCCATGTCCTGCCCTTTCCTGCTGGCTATGTGGCATATACTCCACACTGGCTCCAGACATCTTTCACATTACTTGCCCTTAGGGCCCTGCGTGCTCTCAGATCACTGCCTTCCCCCACCTATGGACGAGGTGGGCTCTGCTGAGGCAGAGGTCAGGCAAGCTGTATTGGTTACTGTGAAATCCCAGGCTTCTGCCCTGTGGTGGAGGGACAGGGACTCCTGCTGCATTGCACATATGCTGGTGGGAGCCCAGTGTTGTCCCTGAATCTCCCTGTGATCTCTGGCATTTCATTCCCAGGTGATGACAACTATGGACGGAAAGTCATTTTGTTCAGTGCCTGCCGGATGCCACCCTGCCATCAACTTGACCATGTGAAACTGCTGCAGTGAGTACTGCCTTGGGGGCCCACTGCTCCCATGACAGCCTGGATCTGAGACAGTCCCCGAGTCCTAGGGGGCAGATCTACAGGCAGCAGCTGCTCTGGCTGGATATGTGCCCTCTGTTATAATCTCCAACTAGGTGTGGGCTGCACCCCACATCCAGCCAACCCCCGGCCAGGAATTGCCCTCCTGTATGCTCCTCTCCCAGGGCACAAGTGCCTCCGTTTCTGCAGTGTGGCAAAATTTTCCTTATGCCAACTGTGGCCAATAGGGAGCAAGCTTATACACATGCCAGTGCATACTGCGAGCTCAGAAGTTCCTGTGTCTTCCCAGGTATCTTAAGTTCACACTGGACCAGTATGTGGAGAGTGACTACACATTGGTGTATCTGCACCATGGCCTCACCAGTGAGAACAAGCCGTCCCTGAGCTGGCTGCGGGATGCCTACCGGGAATTTGACCGCAAGTGAGTAGATGTGGCCAATGGGACAGGACTCCTGAGTTCTCTTCTACAGTCTGACTCCCTGTGTGGTCCTCTTTGGAGCTAAAGCATGTCCTAGGCAAGTCCTTTCCCCATTTGTAACATGGGGATCATGATCCCTCCCACATCTCTACCTGCTGGGAGGTGGTGGGGGTGAACTGATGTTTGTCAAATGCTATGAAGATAGAAAGTTCTACAGACAGAGTGAGGGGTACAAACCGCTCTTGTGGAAAGTTCTCCGGGTCAGCAGGGGGCTAGCAAAGGCAAGAGTCAACGCAAGTGTCCAGGCCATTTGGCAGCTCCTCCCCTTATGGGGCAATGCCTCATGAGTGGAGTCGTGGGGTGGCAAAGAGCAGGGGTTGAGGTTGCTGGGTGGTTGAGGGCTAGGAAATGAGGGGAGAGTGGTGTTATAGAAGGCTGGGGAATTGGGTTAACACACGGGGCCCCAGGGAGGGGCACAGTGCACTGAGAGTGTGGAGGGTGGGACTTAGAGCCCCAGGGAGCCATTTGGGGGCTTGACCTGATGGAGCAGCCCAGCTCCCCAGCCCAGGCAGAGCTCTCCCTCACTCGGCTTCCTTTGGCAGGTACAAGAAGAACATCAAAGCGCTGTACATCGTGCACCCAACGATGTTCATCAAGACTCTGCTGATTCTCTTCAAGCCTCTGATCAGGTAGGGGGCAGCGGAGGCTGGCTCAAGCTCCCTGGGTGCAGGGGGATGTGCAGCATTCCTCAGCAGGCCAGGAGGGGAGCACAGGCTCCTAGCTCCTCCTGTGCTGGCACTGGTGACTCCTCCTGCATTAACCTCTCGGGGGATATGCCTCCCATTATTTCTGAAAGATCCAGGCAAAACAAGAGCCCCTCTGCTGGGGCCTGGGGAGCTCAGCCCCTGCAAAGGCCACATGTCCCAGGCGTTAGCACCAGGACAGAAGGGGAGGAGGAGAATGAAACCCAGAGGGGCACTGAGTTCAGCGTGTCACCAGTGAAACCACCAGCCTCCTGGGCCAAAAATGAAAAGGGGAGCGGACTCTGGCCTGCTGCAGAGCCCAGGGAGGGGCAGTGCTGTGCTGTGCAGAGCCCATCTTTGCCAGGCTTTGAGCCAGGCTGTGGAGGAGCCTTAGCAGTGCCTCACGGAATATGGGGGTTGAGAGAGAGCTGCGTGGTGTGGTGCCCCTACTGCTGAACCTCTGCTGCCTCCAGCACTGCCAAGGCCCCTCAGTTCTGCCCCGCAGGCCCCATGATCTTCCAGCTCTTGCTCCCCCAGACAGCTCTGCTAACAGCCCCTCATTCCTGCTGCTCTTGCCCTGGGCTTCCCCCAGTTCTGCTGATGTTAGTCACTCCGGATCCCTCATGGGGCTGCTTGTCCTCTGTTTTGCAGTTTCAAGTTTGGACGGAAGATTTTTTATGCAAACTTCCTGAGCGAGCTGGAGGAGCATGTGAAGCTGGAGCAGCTGGGGATCCCAAGCCAGGTGCTAAAGTGAGAGCATGCGGCCTGCCTGCCTGCTTACCCATGGCTCCGGGAGAGGAGGGAAGATGCAGGGTGGGGAAACAGTGGCAAGGGGGAAGGAAGCAATGGGGAGGGGCCTTGTTTTGCTCCGAAGTGATGGTTCATCCGAGGTAGCAGTGCCAGGGTGCCTCAGAGAGGGGGCTCTTCCTAGCTCCCCTTCCTGCCTGTCTTCAGCGTCAATGCCTGGCTCAGGCTCACTTGGCCCCTTTGCTGCCTCTGTCTCTTCTGCCTCTTGGTCTCCTCTCAGGCAAGTGACTTTACCCCCAGGCATCTTTCTGCTGTCCCTCCCTGTCTGCTGCTGCCTGTACATCCACTTTGCTCAAAAGCTCAGTGGAGCCTTCTCACTTCAGCTTTCCTCTGTGGTCTCCCAAAGGTGCTTCAACTGCACCTCCAGCCTGTTCAGATCCCTGTGGCTCTACCTCTCTCCCATGCACACGCACACCCCATCACCCCTTGTCTTCCAGCAAACTTGCCCTGACTTCCTAGGTGCACGGTCCTTTGCCCCGTCTTTTCCCTATTCATCCCAGCAAGCTCCTCTCTTTGTACAGACCCCCGCCTCCCCCCTTGCTCCCTCTTCTCCGCTGGAGACTGAGCCCTTTGGTCTTGCTGCCCCAGCACTCCTGAGCTGCCTGTCCTTGGGGTCAGCAAGTACTAGGCTAGAGCTGTCTTTGGGGCAGTTCCCAGTGGATCAGCAGGAGGGGCTGGGTTGGTTGCATCCACAAAGCAGTAGGGTGGGTGCCGGGTGTGAGGTGGTAGGCACTGGTTGGTGGTCCCTGTGTGAGATGGGCTGGTTCCCTACCAATCTGTCTCTCTCACTACAGATATGACGAGTACCTGAAATCACTGCAGAAACCCTCTCAAGTGCCCCAGAAGCTGACCCCACCGCGCCCACCACTGCCAAACCAGCAGTTTGGGATCTCTCTGCAGTAGTGAGTATCTTAGAGTTGCGTAGCTTTGGCTGCTGGGCCAGCTAATGCCAGAGCCCTGTGTATAATGCAATAGTGCAGTTGCAGAAATGGCCTCGAAATTGCCCGTTTCTTGAAATTGCTGCAGAATCTGAGTTGTCATTTAGAAAAACTCAATTCTCTAGCCCAGATCCTGAGCTACCCTCTGCCCACCTCAAATTGTGGCTTGCCTGATTGCTGGGCTGGTTCTTGGTGTAAACTAGAGGCGCTGCAGGGCTTCTCTAACATGCTAACAGCCCACAAGGGGTTGTTTCAGTAACTGAGGATTCACTGGAGTGCCAGGACACCCCAGCTACACGCCTGTGTGCGTGGGGCTAGGAGTGGGAAGGGCTGGAGTACAAGCCATGATGGCACTTCTCTGCCATATGAGGATTCCTTGAGTGGGAGGATTCCTCAAGGGGCCGGCTAAAATGGCATTAGGCCTGTGTTGTTTTGCTGGAGCAGGGCAGAGGACCTGACCCTCAACTTTTTCCATAGCTTCAATGCTGTTTTAATAGAGGGTTTCTCAGGGACACATCCCCTCCCATTCACCCTTGCCTCTGCTTCCCGGTCACATCACATCCCTGAGGCAGCTTCAGAATTGCTGACATGGGAAAGTGACGTCAGCAAAGTATTATTTAATGTATTTTTAGCTTTTAATGCAATTTGGCCAGTGGAAATGAGGAGAAACCAGCTCCATGTGCTCAGGCAGTTGTCCCTGAGGCAGTTTGGGAAGTGATTTTCTAGCCCTTCTGGCTGCAGTGAAAGCCTTCCAAACGTGAGCTCAGTGTAACCAGCACAGTGACTGCTGGCTGAGCTTGCAGGCGTCCTGAACCGATCTCTCAGAGAGAGGTGACTTGGCCCATTCTTTGCAATGGGGGTTTGACTCCGAAGCCAAATGATGGTGATGTACATGTCCACATTAGATATTACATTACTGATCATCTGAACTGAACCATCTGGCATTTGTCATTGCAGGATGTAATGGCAGATGTTGGAGAGTAATACACAGCAGCTAGCTGCTGTCTAGGTGGATTCCTGTCCTTCGCTCCCCTACATTTAAACTCCCCTCTGCTCTTGCCTAAAGCGAAGAAAGAAAAAGGAGTTGCATCCCACAGAGCCACCTCAATTGTTTCCTGGCCCCTTCCCAGCAACCAAACCCTCCAGCTTGGGCCCCTGACGCTGGCTGTAATGCAGTCGGTGCTCCTCAACACAGACCAGCAGTAGGAGGCAGCGTAACATATGTGTATTGTAGTATCAAAAACATGTGGGATGCTGCCCTGGTTGGACTGGGATGGGGAGAGGGAGGGGGAGCAGGCTGAGGGGCAAAGAGTGGGACAGGACTAGGCGGGGAGAGGGATCCCGCAGAGGTCCCTGCTACGTACATATGTCAGATGTGATGAGCTGCATGCGGGCAAGAGGTAACTGGCAACCTCTAACCTTCTGTTCTTCCCACAGCCTAAGGGAAAAGAGCTCTGATCAGGCCCCCGTCCCACTGGTGGTCAGGGAAACCATTGCCTATCTGCGGGAGCATGGTGAGTGCGTAAATGAAACCCTCAACCCAATTCAATACCATGCAGGTGCCTTCTCCCCTTCCTAATGCCAATCAGATCTTTATGAAACAGAAGGAAAATGACCATAGAACAATTTGGAGCCCAAATATGATTGATGGAGCCAAGAAGAGAGATCCTGCCATGCCCTCCTTCCTGCACAGTGTCTGGGTCTGACATTCCCCTCTGGTGTTATCTGGACTGGTGATCTGCTAGGTCACTCCAGTCCTTGACTCTGGGAGCCAGCCTTACCCTGCTCTGCTGTGAGAACCCCCACTCCTGGGCTGTTCGTGCACAGCCTCCGGCATGTAAGCTGCTCCTTGGATTGTATAACCGAATGACACTAGCCAATATCTCCGGTCCCAGACACAACCCTAGGAACCTCTGTCTTGCAGTTTCTAGTTATGTCCACTGGACACTACAAGCTTATATGAGTTTGTCAATTTAACCAAGAAATTGATACGTACCAGGCTTGTTATCCCAAGGGGAGCCTCTGACACACTTCAAACCAAAGGCGCTGCTTCAGGTAGAATAAACAAACAGATTTATTAACTATAAAGACAGATTTTAAGTTATTATTAGTCAAAGCATAACAAGTCGGATTTGGTCAAATGAAATAAAAGCAAAACGCATTCTAAGCTGATCTTAACACTTTCAGTGCCCTTACAAATTTAGATGCTTCTCACCACAGGCTGGCTGGTTGCTCTTCAGCCAGGCTTTCCCCTTTGATCAGCGCTTCAGTCCCTCGGTGCGGTGTCTGTAGATTAGGGGTGGGCAAACTTTTTGGCCTGAGAGCCTCATTGGGTTTCTGAAATTGTATGGAGGGCCGGTTAGGGGAGCTGTGCCTCCCCAAACAGCCAGGCACGGCACGGCACGGCCCCCGCCCCCTATCTGACCCTCCCTGCTTCTCACCCTCTGACAGACCCCCGGTGACTCTGGACCCCCTGCCCCATCCAACCATCCCTTCTCCCTGACTGGCCCCGGACCCACCACCCCTAACTACCCCCGCCACCCCATCCAACCCCCCCCCACCTTTCTGACTGCCCCCCCCAGGAGCCCTGCCCCCTCCAACCACCCCTTCTCCCTTACCGGCCCCAGACCCACCGACCCATCCAACATCCCCTCTCCTTCCTGACTGCCCCCCTGGGACACCTGCCCCATCCACCCCACCCTGCTCCCTGTCCCCTGACTGTCCCCGGAACCCCTGCCCCTGACTGTCCCCCGCTGCCCCATCCAACCCCCCCCTCCTTCCTGACTGTCCCCCCCGGGTCCCCTGCTCCCATTCAACCCCCCTGTTCCCTGCCCTCCAACAGCCCCAACCCCTATCCACACCCCTGGCCCCTGACCACCACCCGATCTCCCCTGCCCTTTATCCAACCCCCGCTCCCTGCCCCCTTACCGGTGGCTGGCGGCGCGGCTGCACCAGGTCAGGCAGCCGTGCTGCGCAGCACAGAGCACCAGGTCAGGCCGGGCTCTGCAGCTGCGCTGCCCCAGGAGCTCACTGCTCCCCCGCCCAGAGCATGCGCCAGCAGTGCAGTGAGCTGAGGCTGTGGGAGGAGAGGGAATAGCTGGGGAGGGGAGGAGAGGAGAGGGGGCTAGCCTCCCGGGCCGGGCAGGACGGTCCCGTGGGCCGGATGTGACCCGCAGGCCGTAGTTTGCTCACCTCTGCTGTAGATGTAGGTGGAAGAGAGAGAGAGCATGGCAAATATGTCTCCCTTTTGTCATGCCCTTTCTTTCTTCTTGGCATTACCCGCCCACCCTCCCCCTCAATTTCAGAGTTAGGTGAACATTATCTCATCACAGTTCCAAACTGACCAAAGGAAGTGGGGTGACTCCCTTGAGAGTCTAACAGATTATTTTGTTGCTGCCTAGGCCAGCGTCCTTTGTTCCTGTGAGGCTGGGCTGGGTTTGTCCCATACCTGCCCTGATGTGGTGTGAACTGCCTCTCTGTTCTTGGAGAGTTTTTGCCTGGGCTTGCTTTAAGCCATGAGGTTACATTTTCAGCCCCATAACTATATACATGAAATTATACGCTTACTGTAACAATTACTATAACATCACTGTAACAACCATGCTCAGTGCATCATGAGCCTTCTGAAGACACCCGACACGACAAACTTTGCATCGGATACCATGCAATCATTTTACAAGGATGAACATGGGGGTGGTGAGTGTTCCACCAAGGTACAGAGCACAGTGGGCATGGGCAGTGCTCTCTCCACAGCTGTGTGCAGAGGTTTCCTGTGCACATGGGAGAAGCTGGTGCTTTGACAGCCTTGCTGTGTGATGTGGCTCGCCGGGAAGGGTCAGAGAGCTCCGGTGTGACAGGCCTGGTCTGAGCTCTCCCTTTCCTTCTGCTCGCTCGCTCTCCCCAGCTCTGACCAAAGAGGGGATTTTCCGGAGATCAGCTTCCACACAGATTGTCAAAGAGGTCCAACAAAAATACAACATGGGTAAGTGTCCCTCCTCAGGAGAACCTTGCACCATGACCCCTCCACCTCACCCAACACCCACCTCCAAGTTAGAGTTCTCTGGTCCTCACCAGTCCTGACCCTCAGACTCTGCTCCTCTGCACTGTTCCTGTTCTGGGGCTCTGCTCTCATCATGCTTCTTGCTCTGCACCCAGTGCTGGGGAATATGAGCTCCATCTAGCACTACACAGGAGTGTGTGGATGAGTACCTCTTTAGCTCTAGGCTGGGATCAACTCATTCCACTGTGATCTGAAAGCCTATTTGAATGCTGCTCTCCATCCTGCTGGCCAAGGGGGACTGAACTTTGCCTGTAATCTGCCAGAGGATTTGGGTTTGAGCAGTACAAAATGCGCACCCCCCATTCCTGTTTCAGGAGAGGCTCGTCTCCCTCTCTCCACCTGCTCCCTGAGGAGCCCCTTCTGTTTCCCAGGGCTGGGCATGCTACCTTCCCATTGCTGCCCTGGAGAATGAGACCAAGACCAGAATAGACTCCTGTTTGGGGTGATGAGCCTTGGGGACATTGGACTGGAATTGGCAGAGCTGTTGCTTCTGTCTTGTGGGCAAGTAAGTTACCTCCATCTCAAGTGAGTCTGGCCTCATGCTTGTCCCCAGGGAGCTTTCGCTCCAGAGCTGGGCTTTGACCCTGTGCTCTGCTCTATTGATCTGGAGGGAGTTCTGCCCCTTGCCCCTCTCCATTAGGCAGTGTGCTCGTGCTCTGATAGATGGGCTCTGAGCCTGTGTCTCCTCTCTGTCCTCAGGGATACCGATGGATTTCCAGCAATATGAGGACATTCACCTTGCTGCCGTGATCCTCAAGACATTCCTGCGGGAGCTGCCAGAGCCCCTGCTGACCTTTAGCCTCTACAACCATGTTGTCAACTTCCAGAGTGAGTTGGGGACAAGAGGGTACAACCAATCGAAGTCTGAACTCCCTGAGGGCAGGGATCTCCTCCAGGCTACCTCAGACATACAGCTATGCTCTCTGATCCTAGCTTGTGGCTCTGGTGCCTTTCCAAGGAATCCAGGCGGTATGGATGGGCCCCCATTGCCAAGGGAGTATGCATGGGATGGGGAGGAGAGGGAGTCCTGCCTGGGGTACCCATGCATTGTGAGCTGGGCTCCTATCAGAGGAGTCTCCCAGTGTGAGTCAGGGTCACCCTGTTGCCTGGTGGGAGCTGGAGGTTCTCCCCCTTCATTGGCTGGTGCGAGCTAGGGTCTTGCTCACCTACTCACGTGCCGCATGTTTCCCTTTCAGATGTGGAGGAGTCGAATCGTGTGGATGTTGTTCGCAAAACCCTCCAGACCCTGCCCGAGGAAAACTACCAAGTGCTCTGTTTCCTGATGGCCTTCCTGGCAGAGGTTTGCTGCTCCACTTGGTGCTAAGGCGGTCTCCTCTTAGCTCACTGCACCTGGGCCAAGCTCCATTACTGCCCATTCACCTCCCTCCCCAACACACGCTGCTCAGCTGAGAGAGAGCGCGGCTTCGGCTAGGAAACCAAGCTTCTTTATCCCTCCGTCCCCCTTCCCCAAGGGTTGGAACCGACTCTAACGTGTCAGGCTCAGGTAGTTCCTCCCATTGGGGCTGGGGGTCGGGGGCAAAGGGCAGGACAGCAGCTGAGACGGGGTGAAACTCCTGTTGGTGCAGGTTGTAACAAGGCTGGTTCTGGTGGGACCCAACGGAGAGTGCCAGTTCAGGACAAATTGCTTCAAGCAGGGCAGTTACAGCCCAAGGCTGGGGTTTCTATGCACATCAAGGCAAACCAAACCAGCCAAACAGAGCAGACTTTGGTCTCACCCCACTGGCTAACCACAAGTCACACAAGCAATTCCCTTAGACACTCCAGTTTCCCAGTATCACTACCAGTGCCACTCATTATGGGAATGAATGGTTATGAAAACCAATACCCCAGTAAAAGAAAAAGGGTTCTCTCGATCCCAAAGGACCAAGCCCCAGACCCAGGTCAATATACAAATCAGATCTTACCCACAAATCATGCTGTTGCCAATCCTTTAGAATCTAAAAACTAAAGGTTTATTCATAAAAGGAAAAAGATATAGATGAGAGCTAGAACTGCTTAAATGGAATCAATTACATAGAATAATGGCAAAGTTCTTGGTTCAGGCTTGCAGCAGCGATGGAATAAACTGCGGGTTCAAATCAAGTCTCTGGAGTACATCCACAGCTGGGATGGGTCTTTCAGTCCTTTGTTCAGAGCTTCAGTGTAGCCAAGACCCTCCAGAGGTGTGACGCAGGATTGAAGACCAGATGGAGGAGCTGCAGCAGCTTTTTATAGTCTCTTGCCATGTGGTCTTTCTTTGTTCCAAAGACAAGCTGTCCATCACATGGCCTGGAAAAACCTCAGAGTTCTGTCCATAGGCAGGTCCCTGCATAACTTGCTCTGTCCCAAGGTATGTCTGCCGTCTCTCAGTGGGCCAGTTGTATGGCTGATGGCCCTTAATGGGCCATCAAGCGGGCTAGGCAGAGCTGACACCAACTTGTCTGAGGCATCACCCAAAAGCATAGCATAAGTTTGAAATACAGACCATATAGAGCCAATATTCATAACGTCAACTATAAAAATGATACACACCTACAGATAGCATAATCATAACCAGCAAACCATAACCTTGTCTTAAACACCTCATTTGACCCCCTTTATATAAGATTTGGTGCCACTACAGGACCTTGGTTGCAACAATGATCTATATGGTCCCAGTTCAAGTCAATAACGTCACACAGGTAAAGACCAGAAACAGGTGTGCAGTGAGAACGGGATAGAAAATGAGCTCCAGATCCTGCCCTACTGGACTTGCAGGGAGCTTCCCACTGCTGTGGAAGCTGCTCTACTGAGCCAAGTCTATCCCCAGCAAAAGGGGCAGAAACAACCAGCTCCTAGTGCTTTGGGCATGTTGGATGACAGCACCTGCTGGGTCAAGGTGTCTGTGTGGCCTGCCAGCTGGTGCAGAATATGTCAGGGTGTCACTTGGCATCCCAAAAGCCCTGCAGGTTTTGCGCCCTGTATATCACCCTAGCCATCCCTCCCTGACAGTTCCTGGGGGTCAGGGCGGGACCCTGGACTCTATTCCCTGCTTTCCCCACCCCTTCCAGGCCTATCAGTCCCCTCCAGCTTTTCCAGAGTTGGGGAAGGTTGGGGTAATTTAGGGTCACATCCACGTTGCTCTTCAGTTTGCAGCTAAATTAGAGGGTGGTTAGAGCAGAGGCCTGGGCTCATGGCTGCTGGAATCTCTCCTGCTCTGCCTTTGTCATCATCTGTATTGCAGCGCCCCCTAGAGAGCCAGGCTCAGGGCCCAGCGAGAGAGGTCCCTGCCTTGGAGACAAGACCGAGTGAGAAAGGAAGGACTGTCATCCCTATTCACTGGTGGGGAATGGACACGCAGAGAGACCAAGTGACTTGTCTGGAGTCTCACAGGCAGTCTGTGACAGAGTTGGGAATTGAACCCAGGTCCCCTGAGGCCCAGTCAAGTGTCTTCATCACAAGCCTGCCTCTCCTTCCCGGGTGCATTGTATTGCTTCATGTGCCTCAGTTTCCCCCTCTAGGTTAGGCGCCTGAGACCCCACCGAGGGGTTGTGAGGCACCAGGGAGGGCAGAGTGCTGATACTGTTGTTGCTGCCCTGAGTAATTATGGGTCCTCTCTCCCTCCCACACAGGTCTCCTCTCACAGTGACGTAAACAAGATGACGAACACCAACCTGGCCGTGGTTTTCGGCCCAAACCTGCTGTGGGATAAGGATGTAGCCATCACCCTCAAGGCCATCAAGCCCATCAACACCTTTACCAAGTTCCTGCTGGACTACCAGGGGGTGCTGTTCCAAGACATGGAGGCCTGAGCCGGGGCCAGCCCACATTAGCACACTGTGCCCACCTTCCCCCTCCCTCTTCCTACCTTGTCGTGGAGCCGTGGCCAGGAGCCTCCAGCACAGAGGGTCCATTGGAGCTGCAGGCGCTGAGCTGAATGAGGGCTGTGGAGATGGTGTGAGAGTGAGTGAGCAGGCAACCATTTGCCAGAGGTCGGGGAGGGGAGCTGGTTTCCCCATTCCTGGGAGTGGAGTCTTGTCGCCATGGCCATTCTGTGCAGCTCATCCCTGGCCATGCTGCCCTACTGGGGGCTGTTCCCTCCTTCCTTCCCCTCACGGGCTTCTTTCTGCCCTCCTCTCCTCCCCGCAGCAACCCCTCTTCTGTGCAATGCCCCAAGATCCCAGCTCATTCCTCCTGCCTGCATCACCTGGGCAGGACTGGGCGCGAGTTGTTTGGCAGGAGGCTCCCTGTGCCAGCCCTTCCTCTCAGGAGCTGAGTGCAGATTCCTGGCTCCCGCCCTCACCCAGAGCAGGTCAGGTAAGCCTTGTGCTTCAGGTGTTAGTGAGGACAGCACCAGCTGCTCCTGGGCTAACACCGACCCTCCCCTTGGCTCGCAGCAGGCGTGTGAAGGAGAAACTGACTCTCGGGGGGCTGGGCCATTGGGCCCTGCCAGAGACTCTGTGACTGAGGGGAGTTGGCTTAGCCCCACCCCCTGCCGGCACTACTACTCCGAGGAGCCAGTAATGCCTCTCCAAGGGGCGCTAGCATCCTCTGTGGGTGCTGTTCACCTTCACTAACAGGGCTGTGATGGGCATGGGGTGTGTGGCGGGTGGTAGCCCAGGACTACTCTGCATTGGCTCTAATGGTCCCCTTGCCTTTGTCCTCAGCTCTTGGTGGGAGGGTTTTACTCCAGACCCGGCCTCAGTGGGCATGCGCTGCATGGGGATGCGGGGTCCCCTTTGTAATGCTCTGTGATCAGTGAGCTTGTTGGTATCATGCAGGGAGCAAGTGCCCTGGTGGCACTTGACTTCCCACTGCCAAACCCCGCAATTGACACTGCCCTTCCTCATGGCTGTAGCACAGGGACACTCCTGGGTCCCCTGTTTATCTGCTGGCCAGCCCCTGAGCCCAGCTGCTTTTTGACTTCGGGGTGAGTGGAATTTTATCGAGCAAAAATGTAAGTGAGAATATGGCCTGAAGGGCAGGGCCTGTGCACTGAGGCCAAACTTTAGCCAGAGTGTGAGAGGCCTGGGTCGCAGGAACCTGCCCAGGTGCTGAGCTCTCACATGCCAAAGCATACAGCATGCCCCTAGCTCAGCTCCTCACGACTCCATATATCTGTTCCACCCCTTCAGGGGAGCTACTTTGATACACCCCTTATATGCTAGGTAAGGAGGGAGGGAGATGGCTCTCTACAGGCCAGGCTCAGGAACAGAGCAGCTCCTGTGAGAGAGGAGCTTTCACACTGGAGCGAGACTCTCAGTTTCTAGCCTCACTCCCCAAGACCCATAATTCTTGTGCCCTGCTCCGCCTGGCCAGTCCTGCTCCCAGCTGCACCACAGCAGTGGGGAAACATTGGGACCAAGCAGAGCTCATTTTATAAAGTGGCAGTTGATCTGCTTTTAATAGGATTTTAACCTGCCCTCGAAACTGACCAAAGGCTGATACCCTGGTTTAAAAACAGACAAATTTCTGATGAGCACCAACAACAGGAATGGGGTCTCCTCTGCCAAGCCTAGGAGCAGGGACCCAGGATTGGCAAGAACTCTGTCCTGCAATGGAGCCCAGGCCCAGCTCGGCAACTCTAGCTATTGCCGATTGATTGGCTGCTCTTGGGGTGACCCACAAAAGGGTGAGATGGGCAAGTGGAGGAGCAGAGAATTCTGAGGGCTGGAGAACAGATTGTGCACGGCTTGGGGCCACCCATCCCACCCTGGGTACTGAGTGAATCTCTCTCTGGGAGGCTGAAGAGCCCGTGGAGGGGAGGGACCAGGCCTGGATCTGAACGTGCTGCTGTGTGAGTTGAATTTCTGCCTGTTGGGCTGGGCCACAAATGCCCTTTGCTGTGAATAAGTCCATAGTGATGGTTTGGGTGGGTGACAGAGGGCTTCTAGTTCACCTTGACTTCTGGTAGATCCAGCATGGAGAGTAGCTCTGCCATGGAGGTTTCTTGGGAAAGCTGGAGGGACTCAGTGCTCCTACTGAAGTGGGGGGGAGGAGGGCAGTGTAGGAAGAGCCCTACACTTGCCCCATGAGTTTTGTTGCTGTTGGCCATGCTCTGTGGGACACTCTGGAAAGGGGTGTTGTCTGCGTGACCCCATATCACATCTTCTGTCTCCCCCTCTCAAGGGAGTATCCCCACCTGCATGTATTTCAGAGCCAAGCTAGGCTGGGCTTGTTGACGTTATCTGGGCCACAGCTAAACGTTTGTTGGCTTAGATCTGCCCAGAGGAAAGGAAAAACCTGCTGGTCTCCTTGGGAACAACCAGAATCTTAAGCCCAGTAGCCTAGAACAGAAATTCCCCATGGGCTGGGGCACAAGGACCTGGCTGCAGGCTCATCCGCTGCTCTCTGCAGTGACTTCCAGATGGGAGCACTGAATCCTGACCTGCTCGGTGTTGAGAAAAGCTGGGCTGGGCTGCAGCAGGGGCAGGCTGAGGCTGCACTTGGGGCAGGTATTTCCTTAGCTTCCCAGAGACACTTTTAAAAAATATTCTATATAGTTAAAACTCCTGAGTTTATGGCTTTCCTATTGAGCGTAACGGGACCTGCTGCAAATCCCTGTGCTAGGGGATGACCCTGCTCCTGGGGCAGAGCCCTGCATGGGGAAGGGAGCAGACTTGGAGCAAGATCAGGCTCTTGGTACTGCAGATGGTGGGAATGGGCTCGCAAGGTCTTGGGAGCACTCCAGTGTAAATATTCCCATTCCTTTACCCAACCCCTGCCTGCTTCCCCCGAGCTGCCAAGAGGCTTGGAACAGGCACATCAGCGCTGGCTACTTTGCTACTGCAATTTATTCTTCGGGATGCCTTTTATGAAAATACTACTCTTGTGGCTTGTATGTGAAGCTGTGGCCTGGGCCTGACTGCAGTCCTTGGCTCCCCATGCCGGGTGGCAGGTGGGCAACCAAGTCCACGTCTCTGCCAACTAACTCAGGACTGAATTGCCTTCCTAGTCTGGGTGCCTCCTTGGGTGTACAGCCTGAGGCAGAGCTGGGAGGGAGGCAACATGCAGGTAGCTGGAGCGGCTAGAGGACCAACCTTGGCCCAAGAGACTAGGTTCTAGTCCCTGGTGCCTGTAAGAGGTGGTTGGTAGCAGGTGAGGGGCCCATGGTTACTCTGTATTTGTCTCCCATAGTGTGTCCTCCTCCTAAGTACAGCTGCCCAAGGGCCCCTTCCCCAGCGTGGCTTCCATACTAAATATTGGCCACAGCGGCCCTTTGAGGGTGACATGTTTTGTCTCCTCTCTGTGCCCTGCTCTGCGGCACCCAACTTCCCTCCCCCCCTCATTCCAGGGGTGTCTGAGCAGCCTGTGAGCACACACTCCACAACTGGCCCCAGCTGTCAGCTCTCTGCCTCTCTCTTCTGCAACCAGAGCCTTTGGGTCATGAAGATGAAGGCAAGGTCAATTTGATGCCTTATGGTAACCTCTCTGCTGACTCAGCAGAGACCTCTGAGGGCCAAACTAGCCCCTGGTTGCTCTTTCAAGCAGTGGGGCTCTAGTGCAATTTACAGCTTTGCTTTTTGTTGCTGGTGTTCCCTGCCTTCTCTCCAGTTGATGTTCAGCAGGCACAGGGCTGGGGTTTTTACTGAGACATTAATTCACTTCCATGTTTATTTCCTTCTACACTGCACCGATCCTGTATTTCACAGTTTGCACTTTTTTGTATTTCAATAAAAACCAAAACTCAGCCCCAGAGCATGGTGTATTTCTCCAAAATGCAGCCTCTGGGGCTGATCTACAAGAGAAAGCAGAATGGCTGGTTATTCACCCAGCTACAACTGTGAGCAGAGAGCAGGGCTGTGCATGGTCCATCCTCCTTGTGCCTCTCCAGGGCGTGTACACACACGTAGGGACAGCACTGCTTCCCCCACTCAATGGGCAGGAGCCATGTGCTAGATCCACAAAGGGGACTCAGGCACTGCACCACCTAACGTTAGGCACCCTACTGCCCCCTGGAATCCGGAAGTCCAGGTTAGGTGCCAGATTCCCTATATTGTGCAGTGGGAGAGTTCAGTGCCTAAGAACTGGATTCACAAAGGCCAGAGAGCTGGGCAGAGAACTGCCTAAGCTAACCAGGAGGAATTATCATCAAGGAGAGAGGTGGGGCCTCAAAAGGTAGTTCTGTGCCTTCCTCCACTTGGGACTCAGAGCTGGGCCCCCTTTCCTGGTGCTAGAGCTGATCTGGTCCACGCGATCTTGCCAAAAAAAGGGGGGGGCCCTGCTGCAGCCCCCTTTATTCCAGTAGCCCAGTGCTAAGAGCACTGCCGCCCCCCCAGGCCTCCTGAACCTGAGCAGGAAGGGAAGGGGAGCAGCTTTATAATCCAGCTGCAGTGACTCAGATGTTGGATTCTTTTCCCTTCTCACCTCAGCAGGTGAGGAGCTCAGAACAGCATCTGCCCAAACCGCATGGGCTGGTGCCCGTGGAAGGGGGTGATTAAACAAGGGCTAGTGAAGGGATCTAGAAATGCCCCTCATTTGCCATGTACAGATTCACCCCCTGTGCTGCACACCTTCCTGTTTGAGTCGCCAGCAGAGTTGTTTACAGGGAGAGAAAGGTGCGTTTTCTGCCCCGGCATGCCTATGGAGCAATCTCTACAGCATGTAGAGCACCACGCTCAAAGCTATTCGACTTGGCACACCATGAATGCAATTGCCAGCACTGCTCTGATTGCAGGATCTGTGGGGCTGCTGGTGACAGAGGAAGCAGGCTAAACCCAGCTGGATTTTCTGCTCCCAGCTGAAGCTTGAAGTGCTGCCAGTCAAGCTTTTGTTTATGGAGAAGTCACAGCTAGAGAAGCAGGATAACATTTTGGTGCCCAGAGCCAGCCTGGGAATTAATTATTCAAGTGTAAGCATGTCACTAAAAGGGATTTACAAGCGTTAGGGGCCCTCTTCCAAGCAGCCCTTTGTCTGGGTCTAGCTCTAGATTTCTGTTCACCTATTCTACCCTGAGTTGTGCAACATGGGATGAAGCTGGCACCAGGACAATGTTTGTTCACGCTGGCCCAACAACCAGTGCAGTCTCTACAAGACAGGATGCTGTGTCATTGCACAAACAAGGAAAAGCCGCTCCTGTTCCCTCTGTTACATCAAAGATTCCCACCACCGCACCTCCCCCCCTTTAGATTAATTCTCACTCTCTTTACTAATGCTTCTCTGAGGCAGCAGTGCTGCCTGCTCATTGCCAGCTCTGCCCCTTTGCTCTCCCAGCCCTGTTCCATAACTAGAGCCCTGCGTGGATACACAAGTGTGTGTCTGCATCCGCTCCAGAAAAATTATCTGCAGGGCTCTGCTCTGGGGGCTGGGCTGAGGCTCCGAGGCATCCCACTCTCCCCCCACCCACGAGGAGCCTGGGGGGAAGGGACGTGGTCAGGGGCTGCTCTCAGACCCCCCGCACTGAAGGCAGGTGGAGGATCTGTGCGGCTCTCCAGCTCAGCTCCATACTGGCCTGGCTGGGGGGGAAAGGAGCTGTGGAGCTGCCTGGAGGCTGCTTGGGCCCCCCACCCAGGGCAGGTGGAAGGTCCACTGCGGCTCCCCACCCGGCTCTTACCGGGGCTGCGGTTCCAAGCCGCCCCCCTCCCTGGCTGGAGCCGAGTTGGGGAGAGCTGCACTGGCAGCTGTGGCGGACCTTCCACCTGCCATGGGCATGGTGCCTAAGTAGCCCCCGACCCAGTGTCCCTGCCTCCCAGGGCAGGTGGAGGATCCGCGCCAGTTCCGCTCAGCTGCCCCCCAAACTCTTACCCTCAGAGCCCGGCGCGGATACAAAATTTGTATCTGCATCCATGCTGCTATCCGCAGAAATACCCACGGATTTGCAGAGCTCTATCCATAACTTTCCTCATTGCATCCCATTCCACCTTCCAAAATAGCACTTTGTAGGCATTAACCCTGCTCCTTCCTGGAGCTGTACTGACTTCTGCAGTTAAAATCTGGCTGTTGGAAGGGAAAGCCATAAGGGTGGGAACGTCCCAGCATCAGAACCTGCAGCGTAATTCACAGAAGAGTCGGATCAGCCTGACCAACCAGGTAAGAGTTGCTTACATAAAAGATTTATTGGAAATTCTTTGAATACATGAAGTGCCTTGGAGACTATTTCCAAAACAATACAATTTAGTACCCTGCACCCAAAGCATTTGTAGGTCATCTGCTATGTACAAGCTGCCTTGACATAGTACAGGACTGAGCAGATGGCTATTAAAATATGACAAAATTCATCATTAAATTAATTCTACAGCAGGCCACAGCATCAGTAGCTCGGTCCCTCTTGCAGAACTGCTGTGGGCCAATCATTTCTAAAGCATTGATTAGACAGAGCTGAGTGACTAGATTTTGGAATGGAGAAGGTGTCAAAACTCTGAGGATTGCCCAGGAATAAGCACGTATCTCATCCCAAGAGAAACCCTTTATTGCTGTGGCTATCCAGCTATACCCTATCAACCCAGGTGGGCAGATTTCCACTGGGTGGCATGAAACAAACATGGCTGCTACACAGAAGTTGTGCCTTGTGAGATGCAGGAGCTGCGACCTTGTTAAAGTCACATGAAAATGACTGAGCACAGACACTAGGCCCTGGAGGCTTTCTGGACAGAAACAGGAATGATGGCTTTCCTTCTGTGGATACCACAGCAGTTCAGTGTGAAGATGAGGAGGAACTACAGAGGCAATGCTGCCTAGGGAAGGATCACCACCAGAAAGGTCTATTCTATTTCTTCCTAGCAGGCACAATGCATGCCAGTAGTTTACTAACCTCTATGAAGAACTTGACAGGAGAGCTCACCCAGGCATAGCCTGCAAGTTAAAAGTCAGGCTGCCTGAGTACGTCCACATGCAACTTACTGCGGAGAATGACCAGCTGATCCAGGGGGTGGGGGTCAGGAGATCTGGGTTCTATTGCTGACACTGCTGTTTACTCACTGTGTGGCCTTGGACAAATCACCTGACCTCAGGTCTAGTTCCCACAGCTGTACTGTGAGGATGCAGCTTACTTACCTCCCTCATAGGCAGGTTGTAAGGAGTATTTGTCAAGTGCTTTGAAGCCCTCTAAGTCAGTGTTATTAACTGACAGGGATAGTGGGATTTTCACCTCCAGCATTTCCAATTCCACTTCACTGGGAGGCCTTTTAGCACTGGTGCAGACAGGTGAAGAGATTGGATTGCTCCTTGCAAAACAAGGATCGATTATTTATATATGGGAGTTAGTTGGACTGGGTGGGTGGCCTGGGAGGGGGAAATTTGCTGCTTCGAGTAGTTATAATACCCCTACCTGGTGCTTTAGAGCATACACTAAACCCGGCCACTGACCATGCACAGCAAACACCTGCCAACTCAAGGGCTGGGAAAGCAAAAGAACATGTCAGCATATTGGAAATCAATTCAGGTCCTGAGCTCAATTCTTTGCTCTTGCAGCAGCACAGGGTGGAGGGCTGCAGAGGCCACCTGGTAACCCAAGGCCTTGTGTCATTCTCTAGCAACCCTCCTTTTCAACCTAAGGAATTGTGCCGAGCTCTGGAGAAAGCCACATCCAGCCTTTTTTGACCACAAACTGGTCAAAAACTCCACCAGTAGTAAGGAAACTAGCAAGGATCCTCAGAGTACAGAGAACTCCCACCACTCTATAGAAATATCATCTGTGGGTAGCAAGGGGGACTTGCAGGAGTCTCCTCTTCAGTTACTCAGCCCAGTTACAGGTGGCTAAAGGGCAGAGAGAGTTACACAAGCCCTACTCTGTCCAAGTTCCTGCTTAGTGCCGTTACACAGCTTCTCCCTTCCTCATGTGAGACAAAGGACACACAACAACCAGATCAAACACAGAGCACTGCCAGCCAATCACACTACTTCATGGCTAGCGCATTACAAAAATAAACTTTTAGCTAATCATAAGCCAGCTGATTAAAAAGAGTACCATCAACTTTTCAAAGGTGTGCTTCTGTGAACCAGCTACTTCCCGAATGGCTGAGGAACAGAACAAGTCTATTTCCCAAGCCTATCAGAATGAAGCTCTTCAGGAAGTCCCTGCACTCTGCTGCACCAACATGTGCATGTTATTATATCAATGCTCCGACTGGGTGTCATGGAAAAAAGTCCCCAGAACAGAACACTGTATTAGAGTAAATAAATGTCTCTGAAAATAAATATCTTGGATTTTCCCTACCAAAGGCAGACTATTGTCATGGGACAGGGCTCCATGGCACAACTGCTGTCTGCAGTGACAGGACCGAATGACCTGCACTAGTACACGAAAACATAACTTTTTTTTAATATAGGTTTCTTTAAAAGCAATAAATATTTCCTGTTTCTTATATATTAACCATAAAGCAGCAAGGTTTGCGGGGAAAAAGGACTAAGACCCCTAGTTACATAACCCTGGAGAAATAGAAATAGAATTCCTATTCGTATTTACAACTGCATTTCAAGAGCAGCGACTACAATTTTAACATACTCCCAAGGTGCCACTTGCAGATGCACCAGTACAATCACATTCTGGGACCTTAGCATGGTGGTTTTCCTACACTCAAGGAAATGTGGAAAGCCCTTCCGCATAGCTTCTGTAGTTTCACATCTCTGATTCAGGAAGACAGGCCCAGCACAAGGCCCCAGAGAGAAAGTCTGTGCAGAGACCCAGTTCCTTGGAAGCAGAAAGTGAAGACCTCTAAAGGCGTGGCACAGTATAGCGCGTGAGGTGGAAGTCTGCCTCATCCCCTTGCGCTCTGCAGTCCATGCGCTCACTGAAGACAGGATGAAATGCCTCATTTCTAAGAGCTGATGTCCTGCACTCAAGCCAGCTGAGTATGCCACTGCCCAGATCCTGAGTATGCCACTGCCCAGATGCCACTGCCCAGTATATGCCAAGGCTGTCTATACTCCAGTGCAATTGCAGACCCAAGGAAAAGATGGTCTGTGCCCCAGAAGCTAAATCTCGGGGAACTGTGATGCAAGAGGCTTTGCAGAGAGCATTTCTGGCAACTTTCTGTAAAGCCCCTCCATACACAGAACAAAGACTGATGGGGAACTGGGTTACTAACAACAAAGCTTGATTTCTTTTGTCCCTATTGTAGTGTTATAGATAAGTACTCAAATGCCAGTAGGAAAAGGGGTCCAAAACTATCCCAGGGCCTGGCTGAGGGGAGACTGACAGTTGAATCTGTACCTAGTATTGAGGGAGGTGATCTGACAAAGCCCACAAGATGCAGGGGGGAAAATGGGACACAAAAGAGGAGTGGCAGACAGGACATTGTAGGCTTCCTCCTCCAGGTGCTCCAGAAGACGGACACTGTGTGGACACTGCTGCTGCAATAAGAAAACCGCTTTACTGCAAAGTCTCTACAAAGGCATCAAACTCTTTGACGTTTTTCTCATGGACTGCCAGCTTCTCCGGTAACGAGTCCTGTGAAGGCAAAGAAAAACTCAGATCAAGACTCACTCGCAGAAGGTGCAGTCAGCCGAAAGGAAGCTATAAAACAATGGAAACGTATATAGTAAACTCTGGCCAAAGGTCTCTGCTGCGATTTGTGCTCTCCTTCTCTATATATGTACCACTCCTAGCAGAAGCAGGATATCAGACAGGATCCAGCACGTGAGCCTGGGAAGGGCAGTTTGCCCAGTTTTTTGTTTTTCTACAGAAGCAGCAGGTGCACCATAACCTGGACCTGCAGCACAAAGTCACTCAGCTGTTAGCATTAGGCATTATGGTTTTCCCAGGCAAAACCATGTTACAGAAGTGGCGGGCCTGATACTGCACTCATCCAAACAACGTTCTCACTGCCTTCATTGGGCGCTTTCTCCTAATGCAATCCAGTGTGCCACTAAACCAGATGTGGCAGAGGCAGCATTCGGTTCTTAGATTTGGGTTCACCTAGAGATTTGAACTATGGCACATTTGCCCCTCCAGGTAACAGACAGCAGCACTCAGCTGGGAGCTGAAACAGATGTTTCAAAGCTGCCACAGATAGTCATTTAATGGGAGGGCGAAGTAAAGGACTCGCTCACAAATGCGGCATGTGCAGTAAAAAAAACTGCACATTTCAGGTTACTCCAATTTTAGGCTCCAGGCTAATAGCTCTCACACACCAGATAGGTGGGACAGGGCTGGAATTAAGGCAGTAGGTTTTCTCCCCAGAACCTTAGAGAATGGGTTATGCTCTTCTCTTCTAGAACAATTTGATAAGGACTGGGAGAACTGACCTCCCAAATCACTCCTTTGTGGTGACTAGTCCTAGTTCGTAGGGCCTTGAGCTTAGCAGATGCAGGAGTGAGGGGGGAAGTACAAGACTATGACAGTAGGGAATAGTCTTGGACAGTGGAAGAGTCCTGCAGCTGCAATGGCTTCTGGGAAGAGGATACCCGATGCAGCACATGAATACTGTCCCACACACATGTAGCACAAACCAACAACTCATCTAATATTCTCCATGACAGCTGAACACATGCACTGAGAAGGAATCAGACTGAAAAGGTCTCACATCTGGTTCCTTCCAAAGGTTTCAGGTTCCGAGATGTACAAGCATGTTCAGCAGACTGACAAGGAACCCCTCTTGTAGGTGCCTCTGCTCTCATATGGGATGTTGGCTTGTTCAGGGAGCTAGGAGGAGGAGAGCACTGTGAGAATGTATGTCCCCCACACACCAAAGTCCCGTTTTTCCATACCAGATCCTCTGCCATGGACTGAGCCCCAATGTCAATGGAGAGGCTGCTGAGCTGAGGGGGGTTCTGAAATTCGCGGTAGAACGTCCCCAAATCCATTGGAAGAATGTCATCTTTTGAGAATGCTGGTTTCTAGAATAAAGATACAAACGTTAATCCCCATTTAGAGAGTTCGGCCAGATTTCCCCCTTCGCTCTAGTCACAGACAGAAGGCACCATCAGCTACCAGCAAACAACTCAACATTACAGCAATAAATCTAAGTCAAATAATTGAACAGCAGCATCACCTATATCCCCTGCCATGACCAGAATTAGTGTTTCCCTGATGACTTTATGAGTACCTAAAGCAGAGTATTTCCCTACAATCTGCACTCTGCTTTAGGTGTATGGGACACAGGGAAAACACAAAAACCTGAACCCAGGCCATGGTGGAGAAAGGGAAGAGGAAATAATTTCCCAAGTTGTGGGTTTACGAATATCTATGTCTTTACCATTTTTAAGGATGCCCAGAGACCCTGTCCTTGATATGGGAGCACAATGAGCCCGTTTGGAGCAATTCATTTATTTTCATTCAGCATCACACCAACACCTGCAGCCCACCCCAGATACAGGTGCTCTGCAAAAGTGCTAGCTTGGGCTGATAAAGGACTGCATGGACTTACAAAGTCAACCATGACAAAGTCGTCGTGTGTGTTCCCGGTGCTGCTACCACTAGAGCCCTCTGAGCGCAAGCTGCCCTGTAGAGGAGACTCAGCGTCTGGGGAGTCAGGAGGATTCACCTGCCCAAGAAACCAGAGTCGATCAGTTTCAGATCCTGTCACTGAGCCCATCTGTGTGTTGTGACAGCATGGGAAGAAGCATAGTGACAGTTACAAGGGCGTGCAGACTGTAAGCACAGACTAGCAGGGGCTCTAAACCTGTAGCTGTTTCCATCTCTGGAAAGCCCAGACTCTGGCATAGAGGATGTTATTAGAAACCAGGCTGACGCGAGTAGCTAGTTCTTTGGTCAGAAGTGCATGCAAAGCTAAGGCCAAGAAGGATACATCTGTATGGCATGATCCAAACTTGACACGCACAGATGGCTCTGGGGGGGGTTCTTACCATGGGGTCATTATCCTCCAGCTCAACGTTCTTGGGCGCAAACATGGCGAAAGGAATGTCCAAGCTGGCCATGGTCACCTGGAGAGATTCAATGGGTAGAACCTTAGCACTTCAGTCAGATTCTCTCCATATCCAGCATGCACCATCCCATTGCAAGGCTGTATGTCAGGATCTGAAACTTTGCCCCACCAAAGTCACACTGGCAACTTGACTGGAACTCAAGGGCTACACTTAGAGGGCATGACATTGAAGAGATTGCAGTCAACTTCCCCTTTAATACACAGGTGTAGACCACAGAGCCTACAGCGCCCAGCATACAGTAAAGCACCACATACAGAGACCTGCAGTCCTTGCTAAAGTCTGGTCTCCCGTTTCCTCTGGCTGCCTTGGTGATGCAACGCCTGGCCCCCTCTGTCCAGCAATGGCATGAAGAAAAGTGCATCATGAGTTCACCTCAGAACGATCACTGCAAGTTACCTGATTAATGGGTTTGTTGACAAAGGCCCCCACTTTCCGGACAAAGATGGTCTCCAAGAGATCGTGTGGGGAGCCACTCTTCCCTTCGCTGCTGTTTGATACGGTTTCTGTGTCCTCACTGCGGGAGAAGGGTTGATGGCTCATTGCACATAAACAATTTAGACAAAACCACATTCTTTTGTCAAGATTCCCTTGTTTTTCTACGCCCTCTCCTAGTGTAGGGAGGAAGGGGAGGGAGACGCATCTCTGTTCTTGCCAGATACTGTTTTCCCCTTCAGCCATCAGTATGCAATAGAGCAGTGGTCTCCAACCTTTTTATGCCCAAGATCACTTTCTGAATTTAAGGGCAACCCAGGATCTACCCCACCCCTTCCCCGAGGCCCCGCCTCTTCCCCAAAGCCCCACCCCACTCACTTCATCCCCCCCTCTTTCCGTCACTCGCTCTCCCCCGCCCTCACTCACTTTCACTGGGCTAGGGGTGCGGGCTCTAGGCTGGGGCTGAGCCTGGGGGAGGGGGTTGGGGTGCAGAAGGGGGTGAGGGGTGCAAGCTGTGGGAGGGAGTTTGGGTGCAGGAAGGGGCTCTGGGCTGGGGCAGAGTGTTAGGGGTACAGAAGGGGGTACAGGTTGTTGGCTCCAGGAGGGGTCTCAGGGCTGGGGTGCGGCCTCCTGCCAGGCAGCACTTACCTCTGGTGGCTCCTGGTCGGTGGCACGGTGAGGCTAAGGCAGGCTCCTGCCTACCCTGGCCCCACGCCGCTCCTGGAAGGGGCCAACGCGCCCCTGGGAGGGGGCGGGCAGCACATGATTCCACACAGCTCCCCGTTCCCAGCCAGTGGGAGCTACTGGGGCGGTGCTTGCAGGCAGAAGCAGCGCATGGAGGGAGACCCTTGTCCCCCTGGCTCCTGAGGCTGTGGAGCGCACTGGCCGCTTCCGGGAGCGGTGTGGGGCCTGGGCAGCCCTGCTGTGCCACCGGAGATCATGACCGACTGGGAGATCCTCTAGGATCGACTGCAATGGAGACTGCCAGGCTGTGGAGCAGCTTTCTGCTTGGCTCTATGAGGGAACCACCCCCATCAGTAGGGCAGAAAACCTCAGCCAGTCCTGAGGAAAGGCTGTTCAGAAGAGGTGCATGGGATGAGGGGATTAATTTGAGAAATGGCAAGGAAGCTCGAGCAGCTGTTGCCAATCACCATCACTCTTTCAGGAACACAGAATTCTTGGATATCTTCCCTGTCAGGAGACAGGGTCGGGAATCTGAACACCATGCTCCTTCCCAGGCCCCGTGAAGCCTGAGTAGTCCAATATCACAGCAGCCAGTGCTAATCTGGTTAATTTTCAGTGGGTGGCTACTAATTATAGTCTCCAAACCTGGTTTTCAGAAGTATTCAGCAGCTCTAAAAATCTGGTCCTTGGTTTTCCGGCAGGCGTTAGCCATTTGCTAACGACTGGTTAGTCAAGGAGCACAGGCCAGTGCACTAGTGCTATTATAACATAAACAGGGTTTTTGTATTGAGTAGAAAACCAAGTTGGTTAAGATGTTTTCTATGGCAACTGTCCCCTGGCCATGAGAGAAGATGGAACCACAGGGGACAAAGGGATCTGGAGACACAAACAGGAAGCTCTAACTGGCTGAGAGGGAGGTTAGGATTTCATGCAATTTGGAGTTTAAAGTTGCATTGTTTCCTGTTAGACAAGGATTCTTGCCCCCAAGGTTTCTTGATATAACTGTTAAATAGGTGTTTTCTATTACTGATGCTTTATGACAATTCAGATGAAGCCTTTTTGGGAGGTTAAAATTTACTATTGAAGCTGCCTCAACTTGCTGTTCATGGATCAGACAAATGATCCAGAAGTTATGCTTTGGTACTGAAATGACACAAGGTGCTCAGAGACTATGAGGGCCATAAAGTATAAGCAGATAGACTAGATCTTTGTTTGACGTGTTTTTCAGCTTCTCTGTGCTCAGACTGAAAGCTCTGGCTTTAAGGCAGAGCAGCCAATCTAGTGTTATTGATAAATTTAAAAGAACTGCCCTGCAAATGCTTAAAAGAAAAGTCAGTTTTAAATTTGATTCAACTTTATAGTCACAGATGAACTCATAAGAGGTGCTGCACCTCTTACTAAGACCTACCTACTGGAAGGAGTAGCTGCTGAGTAGAGGGCTCCATCCAATGGGGTGCACATTACCATCCTCTCATGGTCAGCCTGAGTGCCATGTGCTGGCTGGCTAGGAACTGGGGGCACCCCACCCTCCTTCCCTGGAACAATCAACTAAGGTGGAAAGGAATGATCAAGTTAGCGATCTCAAGACTGATATAGCAACACACTATAGCACTAGAGTTGATTCTCTCATGCTGGGAATAAGTTCTTTTTGGCTCTCCATGGATATGCTCTGACTACACTCCTGCTAGAACACAGCAGTGATTTTCTGACAGGGAGCAAGAGAGAGGGGAAGTCATGTGGGAGGGGACTTTCCCAATGAAAGAATTCATATATCACTTCCTTCCTAATTCTGTGACGCAGATTCAGTGCCATTTCTCCAGACCTATCCCTGGCCTTACCCTGTTCTCAGTGCAATGTCTCCATTTTACCCAGTGGAAAACACCTTGATTAAAGTCCCACTTCAGGTGATTCCAAGAGCATCATAAAGCTACTTCCTGCCTTATTTGCTAGCACCATGTTTTTTTTAAATTACTCTAGATCCTTTGCACTCTTGACCTAGCTGCATACAGAGGCATGCAATGGTTTTAAAGGATGTCTTATCTGTGTGACACTTAGTGGCTGTGGTGCACGCCATATTCATTCTCCCAACCTCCAAGAGTACCTGATGAGGATGTGCAGCATTCAAACCACCAGCAAAGATTACTGGATACCCCATGTCAGCTGATCCAACTCCCAGGGCAGCAGGCTGATAGGAAAGACGAGAGCTGGAAAGCTAAGAAACAAGAGAAAAAATACAAAAAGAGGGCAAAGAGAGAGAAAAAGCCCCCGCTGTCTGAATAGTTATCAGAATCACTGGAGAAAGAACAGGAGATGTCACAGAGGCACAGTACAAGCATGGCTCTGGGCTAGCAGAGTGCCTCAAAGATTTATATGGGAGCCAACGCCAAAGGTTTGATTTAATTTATATATTTTAAAACAAATCAGCCTTGTAACAGAAAGAGGATGAAGGTTTGGCCTTAAAACAAGACTAGTTTGAGTGGGAGAGATAATGTAGGGGAAAGCCTGCATGACAGCTCTTGGAGAAAGGACCAGCACAACCACTTCAAAACTCAGAGCCCATATAAACCCTGGCATTTTAAAGCCACTTCCTCATCAAGGATTCAAGCTCTCAGCATACTTACTGCAAACAAAAGGGGATGTAGCAGGAATGAAGGACACCCCCCACCTAATCAAAGTAAACAAACCTTGGCCATAGGACATACAGGCCCTCAATCTTGCTAGCTAAAAAGAAAACCAGCAAGCTAAGCCCCACAAGATTTCCTCCCAGTATCCCAAACCCAACGAGAAGGATGAGCATCAGGAGATGCTTCTCATCTTCAGCCACCTCTTTCTCTATCTCTTGATCCTAACTAGAAACACAGTTAGTGGGGATCCATAGGAATCCCATTTGTTCTTTTGACCTCAGAAGCAGCACTCTGCTAGGAGCCATGTATCACATGACATCCTCAATTGAGACAAGGTGGGTGAGGTAATATCTTTTATTGGACCAATTCCTGTTGGTAAAAGAGACAAGCTTTCAAGCTTAAACAGAGCTCTTCAAGTCTGGGAAAGGTTCTCAGTGTCACAGCTCAATACAAGATGGAACAGATTGTTTAGCATAAGTAACACATATTCCAAGGGAACATTTCAGGAGATGTGGCTTGTTAACATCCATGTAGTCACAGGACAAAAAGGGGAGGGCAGTAGGTTACAGATTGTTATAATAAGCCATAAATCCAGTGGGTTTTTTTACAACCATGATTTTTAGAGTCTATCAAAGTTATGAATTTAAGCTCCCAGGCTCGTCTTTTGAAGGTTTCCTTTGAGGACGAGGATGAGAGATCAGATATAGAGCGATCACTTTGTGAAAAGTGTGCACCCACCCATGATATGGTATTTTTGTCTTGTATCCTTTTCCTATACGAGTTCATTTGAGAGCGTAGTGATTGCCTGGTTTCACC
Source organism: Caretta caretta (assembly GCF_965140235.1). Taxonomy (NCBI): domain Eukaryota; kingdom Metazoa; phylum Chordata; order Testudines; family Cheloniidae; genus Caretta; species Caretta caretta. The sequence goes on along the minus strand of NC_134211.1, from coordinate 58,471,680 downwards.
CATATAGTTATTATTGGGGCATTTAATGCACTGAATGAGATACATCACATATTGTGATAGGCATGTGCAGGACTCTGGATTTTGAAAGATGTGTTGTAGAGGGTATTGATCATTGTAGCAGTGGAGAAATGTCGGCCAGTTTTGCATCTGTTATGGCAGGGTCTAGTGCTGCTTTGAGTTCGTGGATCCTAATTTCTGGGTTGCTTCGGATAATGATCTTGGTGAGGTTGGGAGGTTGTTTGAAGACCAGAAGAGGGGGTTGGGGAAAGATTTTTTTCAGGAGGTGGTCCCCATCAAGTACGGGTTGTAATTGTTTAATGATACCCTATATTGGTTCTAGTGTGGGGTGGTAGGTGACAACTAGAGGTGTGTGGTTGGAGGATTTTTGGTTTTTTCCTGTATTGAAGCAGGTTCTCTTAGGCTATTTGGGTGGCCCATTCCATGATGTGATCTATTTCTCTAGTGGAGTGTCCTTGTTTGGTGAAGGTGTGTATCCTGGACTTTCTCCTCAAAGCATATTCTATGGTATCTGAGGGCCTGGCTGTAGGTAACAGATTTCTTGGTGTGTTTGGGGTGGTTACTGGATCTGTGAAGGTAAGTAGGGTGATCCAGGAGTCTCCTGTATATAGTTGTCTGTTGAATGCCATTACTGAAGCTAATCGTGGTGTCCAGAAAGTTGATGCTGGTGCGGGAGTGTTCTAGAGACAGTTTGATAGATGGGTTGTAGAAGTTGTGGTGGAAATCTATGATGGGTGGGTCCGACATATGCCTATCACATCTGGTGCACTAAATGCCCTAACAACAACAACAACAACTGTGGGGGTGAAACCAGACAGACAATCACTATGCTCTTAACTGAATTCACCCAGAAAAATTATAGAAGACAAAAACACCATTTCACTCATGGGTGAACACTTTTCACAAGACCTGACCCCTAGGACGTGAAGGGTTCTTCCACTGGTGTAGGTGTTCCACCTCCATCGACCTAGAACTGTCTACACTGGGGGAAAAGTCAGCTTAATTACATCACTGAGGAGTGTGGATTTTTCACACCCCAGGAGATGTAGCTAATGCTGATATAAGTTCCCAGTGTAGACCAGCTCTCAGTACCTTTCCCAGAGCTGAAGAAGAGCCACAAGAGGTAACCTGAAAGCTTGTCTCTCTCACCAACAGAAGTTGGTTCAATAAAAGATATTACCTCACCCACCCAGGGACCAACATGGCTACAACACTGCAATCCCCAAGTGAGTCAGTACTCTGAGTGCTGACATTTTTGAGGTGGTGTCCTGACAATTTAAGGGCTGCCCACAGATATCAGGCTGGGCTCCTTCTACAGTCTGGGTTAAGCTGGAGGGAGTGGTCTCTTCTCACAAACCAGGCTGGCCCAGTCTCAAGAACTCTTATTTTGCTAGGAGTATCATCTGATGCTACTCTGACTTTCATAGGGCTTTCTGCTCCCCAGAGAGTCCCCAATCCCCCCGGGGAACTCTAGGGGCCATTCCCCATTGAACTGGCCCAACATTCTCTTTATTTAAAAAGTCCCCCAACTCATGCAGACATCCCTTCCCATCACTACACTGTGATTTACTGTGAGTTACGACAGCCAGTCCCTCTTCACCAGACACTGTCAACTTGAAATTTAATTCACTTTTAAAAGCAGAGTTAAAAGTGACTTCAGCCCTGCACCTGCTGCTGAGACTGCCAGCAATGTTTGTGATTTTATAATAGAATGTTCCTATTCCATAAAAATGATTCTCTCCCCTGTTGCTGTGTGAAAGATCCATACCTACAGGAGAAACCTACCTGACTAGTCAGGGGGAGACATAGAAACTGACTACACAAAGTGTGTGAGAAGCACAAAATAAACGAACAAAAGTAGAAAACAGACATCTTTCTAGTCCTCTTAGGTGTTACTTATAACAACCAGAGATCAAACATTTTCAGACAGAGTGGTGAGATTTTTTCAAGTTAACAGTGTCTCAACTTTAACACTCTTAGAACAAGCACCACGTTACAGGAGGTGCAGGTTCCAGAGCCAGAGGCTACTCATGAGAGAACACTTCAAGCACTATCCACTGATGCCTGTTGTGTCATATGGGTAACAGATGATGGTCTCTAAGTTCCTGCAATCGGAACACGTGAGTAACAAGCAAACATCCTGACTGGGAAAGAGAACTAGGCCAAGATCCTCAAAGAAATTTAGGTACCTAACTCTGATTTCAGTGGGAGTTAGGACCTAAATACCATTTAGGATCTGAGCCCTAGACAACCACAGGTGAAATCCTGTCTCCATTGAAGTTAGTGGCCAATCTCCCATAGACTTCAGAGCAGTCAGGATTTTACCCCAGATGTTTACATTGAAATGCTTCAAAACAGACTGTCATGATGGGGCATTCAATTCATTTTTGCCCTCCAAGACCCTCTAAGACCTTTGCCACCCCTCCCCTTTTCTTTACTCCCTGCCTACTCCAAGAAAAGCTGCATAAAGCTCCTCTATAGCCAGTCAACATGAAGCCTTGTGTGTGCTAGGTGGTCTCTGGGATCACAGGAGGTATGCTGGGCCTCCCTCCCTGCAGAGGTGAGGAATGCTGCTTCTTTCCCAAGCCCCTGCCAGCCGACAAAGCACTGTGCACTTTGATAAATTAAATTTCTTCTACCCACTGCAGTCAAGACCCCTTGATACCTTGACAAGACACTCTCCCCCCTTGACCTCTCAAATGGCATGCATTGGTTGCTTCCTATAGGGCTGCTGCTCAGTGCTATGCTGCAAGTGTTTTTTAGTTTAAAGAGCACTAGAGCACCATTTTGAACAAACAAAAAACCCTGCTATATAAAGAATCACAGACATTGTGAACACATCTAACCAGAATAAAAAGCCCATCCCATTTTGGGCTGACCAACTTCTTCAGCATAAGGAAGCAGCAAACAGATTTATTTCCCAGTGTACACTCTGGATAGTCAAACTTGTACCTTCCTGCATTTTTAAAAGTACTATCAGGCCATAGATACTGTATTCTATTGTGAACTCACTTGATGTGAAAAGGCCAGTCCCATCATAGGGACCTTCAAGGTGTCCATCACCACAGGAGGAGGGGTCTGAAAATGTGCCTTAGTGACAGTAAAAACACACTGTGCACATACACAGACACACAGAGGAAAACAAGGAAGGAAGAAAGAGAAAAGGACTTGAGAGAAGAACTGAAAAGAGTTGGATGAACTGAACACTAATGAGGAGCATCTATGGCCAGAGCAATCAGACAGCTTTATGCATGGTAAAATTCTCAGTATGGCCAGAAATTCATTTAATTTGTAAAGGAGTCAGTCTTGCAGTGAACCACTCCCCATCACAACTCCAGAGAGAATTAGACATAAAGCAACTGCCAAAAGCTCCATTGCACAGCTTACTAGGACTGCTAGCCAGTTCACCAAGACTAGGCTGAGGGGCTCTTAGGAACAGTTGAGACTGATTTTGATTTGAACACATACAAGTTGTCTATATTTTGATGGTCTCCCCTTCAGATGTAGCTAGTCTTCCAAAATTGTAAATTCTGAGGGGCAGGGAACATGTCTGTGTGTGTCCCTGTGCAGCACCCAGCCCAATGGGGCCCTGATCCAGGCTGAGGCGTCTGGGCACTACCATGATCCAAATCATTTTTATACCAGAACACAGCAAGTGGAGCAGGGTCTTAAGTGGAAATTGGCAATCTGTGGCATTAAAAATTGTCTAGCAGAGGGTGCCTGATGTGAGAGGGGTGGGCCATCCATGGGAATCTCACCGCACCAGGTCTGTCTCCCAGCTTCCTGGAAGCACAGTTCAATTGGAATCACATTGGCAGGTACAATCCCTGAACACTTTGGTGTTCTCCACGGAAAATACAATGCAGGGTAGTCTGCATCTTTTCTAGTAAACTCTACAGGGCTAAAGGGAGGAGGATGTATTCCGCCAATCTTGTGTTTACCCCCTCCCAATACATGGATGCCTAGATAGGCCTATTGAGGTCCAGCAGCAGAGTGGCTGAGCCTCCCTTCCACTCAGTAGGAATGTGGGATGCAGCTTGGGGGGGGAGGCCACAGTCTGTATGTACAGAATCCAGTGCACAGACAGGTCTCAGTACCTGATCTGGACTTTTAGATGTTTATAAATATATAAAGAGGGTTTGCCTTTTTTCAATGTAAGTTGTCCCCTTATAGTGCCTTTTTAAATGTTGCCTTTGGCCAGAAAGATTGACAATTGCTTTACATCTGATCATATTATGTATGTAAATTATAAACCATGGAGCACTGGTACCAGAGGCTGCTGTTAGTCACCAATCCTCAAAGCACTGATGGTTTCATAGAGCTTTTCTTCCGATATTAGAAAGCTTCATGCCCTCCAGAAAGACGACCGGTGGCAATTTATTTAGCACCATTGTTACTATTATGTAACTAACTCTGGCTATGAGTAACTGACATAGGGACCAGTACAAATGTTCTCATGAACATTAATATGTATTAACACCATTTATTGAAAGGCAGAGAGCATGGGGCTCAGCCTCAAACAAGTCTCTTGTGCTGGACATCTAACAACCAACAGCTTTACTCCCTCAGACTTACCATGAGCACTCCCTCTCTGATTCAACATTGCTGGGTGAACTGGTCATCAAAATATCAGTGAGGCACAAGAGAGGCCTCTTGAGATGGATTTATTACTACATTTATCAAAATTAAATATATTTACTAGTAGTTTGTCAGATTGATCACCTTGAGGCAATAAGTGACCCCAAAGCAAACTCATTCAAATGAGAAAAACGTTCTCAAACTGCATTTCACTCTTGACCATAGTAACACAGACACATCAGAAATGGACTAGAGATCTTAAAGTTCACCAGAGATACTTAATTTTGTGGACAACTGGACTGAATGTTCTTGAACTTCTAAAGCTACAGGAAAACAGATAATCTGACCTAGCTTTAGTCAGAGAGCTATAGAAATTACAGACAGGAAAAAAAAGAATGAATCTGGTTGAAAAGGGGGCAGAAGACTGCTAGAAATTTTGAAGTTGTTTTCATTTTGTAGGGTTCAAAATGGACCCATTTTCTGTTTTTTGCATTGTTTCCAGAGATATTTTAAATGAAAAATGTTATGCAAACGTTTCCATTTATTGAAAACTGTGTTTGCAGTAAGAAAATGCAGATTTAAATAAACAAAAATGGATAAATTTTTAAAAAGTCTCTAAACATTTTTTGCAAAATTTTCTATAGACATTTTTTCATGAACAGTTAAAAAATGATGAAAAAGACCCTGTAATGAGTGGAAAATTTCAACCAGCTCTAGAAAAGTTCCCATATAATTCACACCAAGGATCAATGCAGAACTGTTCCCCATCAGGTACTTGCTAGTGTTTGTCCAGTCTAGTTTTAGATGCTCCAAGTGATAGGGCTTTCACCCTTTCCTAGAATAGTTCCACAGCCTAGGAGACTGCAAAGTAAGGTAAGTCTTCTCCTGATATTCCTGAGAGTCTCCCTCCCAATTCGAGGCTATTACACCTTGTTATATTGCCTGGCCTTATCTGAATTCATTTGTCTCTTTGTAGTGTTTATCCCCTGGACATATCTGTAGACTGCCGTGTTCCTCTTCAGTCATTGCTTAGCCCAGATACACAATTTAGTTTTTGAATCTTTCCTCATAAATCAGTCCCTTCTGTCCCATGAAGTCTTGTTGGAATTAGCATCCACCTGGGTTTTACAAAGAGGGGAGCAAGGTCTGGGCAATACATATGTATAAGTAAACAAATTTTAATTACAGAGACTGAACACACAGCATACTGCTGTGAGACTGTACACCTGCTACTTCAGAGGACATATGCTGAGCTGCACTAAAGGGAATTAGTTGTTCAACTTGCCTTTGGGACTGAGGAGCTCATTTTCTCCTACCTGGGATGGAGGGGAGGTGGAGAAAGAGGTAGTGCACACTTCCTGGGAGTCTTCCACTGATGGGTATGCTGCCCCATTGTCCTCACCAGTCGTTCTAGAGCAGCAAGAAGAGAGAAATTTCATGATAGGAATATTCCATAAGCCAAAAAGAAATAATGAAAAGTATTCATAGATTCCAAGGCCAGAAGGGACCATTGTGATCATCCAGTCTATTGAGTGAGACTCAGATGCTGCAGGAGGACAGAGTATTTGGGCGGAGCTGAAAGAAGAATTTACGAAGGGGCTCGGATTCTTTCGTTGGCAGGGCTGAAGAGAACACTGCCAGGAGTTTAAGTCCTTTGGGCTTTGAACTTTCCAGAGGTTCTCCCTGAAGAAGGAAAAGGTGCTTCCTCTTCCATCTGGTTTCTTTTTCCAAGAGAAAAGGTTTCGATGTACTGACCAACAGACCCAGCTTTGTTGCTGGTAGAATCCCTGAGACCAATACCAAATATTGTGTCATTGCTCTTGATTAGATCATCATCACAGGAATTTTAGAGAAGGCAAACTTCATGCACTTATTTCCTCCATTCTTACTTACATGTGTACCCTGCTGCTGATGAAAAATCTCAACCCTGTGGGCTTTCCCACAGTGATACCCACCTATGTGAATTCCCACAGATGCATGCTTCCATGACCCCAGGTTCTGTACCAAGTGTCTTGCATGATAACTGGTACACTTTCCCTTCTGTACAATATGCAATCAGATAACTCCATCACTGACACAAAGGAGATTGCACCCTGACTGCTAAATGATCTAGAATGTTACAGCAAGGAGTTAGGACCATTGAGAATCCTCTGAGGCTAGCTGCACTCAAACCTCTAAACCTGAGGGGGAAATGCTGCCTTTCCTTACATGCTCCATTTCTAATAAGAGTGACACTGATCCTGCAGTCCTCCTCTACGCCCAGTCAGCAGGTACTAGAGAAGGCTCTGTACTTGGGCATAAGAAAGCCTTCATTTATAGCCCATGACCACACTCTGTTTCCTCACCTGTAATTGCACGGGTGCATGGGTGAGGAGCTGGGGTAGGGACGGTCCACAAAGTGATCAATGATAATCCCCATGATAGGTGGGGTCCTCTCAAACTGCCTGTAACACAACAAGCATATGGTGTTATTCATAAGACTGGCTTCCCCTCTCTACTGCGTCCCCACTCGTTCCCAAAGAGTCCCTTGTATCTGTTAATGGGGACCAGAGCATCACCACAATTCAACCCTGCAACTCCAAGCATGAACCAGTGACATGGTGTTCTGGAGTCTGGCTCAGGGCTACCCAAATACTCCCCCTCTGCAAGACCTGAGGATCCAGGAGGATGTTTAATGTGGGACTACCTAAATTGGAATGAGGAAATGTGAGGAAGAGATTTAAGGGCTCAGGGAATGAGAGGTTTAATGTTGTTTTCTTGGAAGATGCTTTTTGGGCTGACCACATTTCCTTACCTGGTTGAAATGAAGGCCAGGTTGATTCTGTAGGCACAAGACAGAGTGATGGTGCCCAATGGGGTACCCACTGTTCCAACACGGACTGTCTGGAAACCTAAAAGGGGTAGAAGAGTGGTTATCAGTTTCACTAGCTTCTTATGATGGTCATAAAGGTTGATTATTTCTATTCCATACACCCGGTCTGGATTAGATCTTCCTAAACTTGGTTTCATTAATCCCTCCATTTTGAGCTCTGAACAAAAACACGAAGGAAAAACACCAGCAATATGTTGTCTTGTGGTATCTGTCTTACTGTCACCCTCACCTGCTTCACTGCCTGCAATTCCAGTCCTGGCCCCACACATAGCTTTGCTAATGCCCCTCTTTCGTGAATGGCATCACCTACTGCTGTTCCAGTCCTAAGCCACACAGATGCACCTCAGTTCTACTATTTCAGTCCTGGACTGCTAGAGTAGAAGTGACCATCATCGTGAACATTCTCAAAAGTTCTAAGGATAGGCCTCCCTGGACAAGGGTTATGCCTTGAGTCAGTAGAGGGCTTCTCATGCTAGGGGTAAGGTTACCAAGGGTAGGGATCCATGGGCTATGGTTAAGCCTGTGGTCTTTAGGGATCCCTGGCCAGGGCTGCTAAGGGCCCAGCTTCCCAGGCTGGAGTTAGGGTTTCTAAGGGTTGGCCTCTCCAGACTAGGTTTAGACCTGGGTTCAGTGGAGCTCCCTGGGCTGGGATTAGGATTACTCAGGGTAGGCATGTCGGGGCTAGTGTTACGCCTGAGGTCAGTAAGGCACTCCAGGCTGGTGTTACTAAGGTAGTGGTCCCTGGGCTAGGGTGACCAGGTGTCCGGTTTTTGACCAGAGCACCGAGCAGAAAAGGGACCCTGGCGGCTCTGGTCAACACCACTGTTAAAAGTCCAGTCGGCAGTGCTACGGAGCTAAGGCAGGTTAGTCCCTATCTGTTCTGGCTGGCACCATGGCCAGCAGGTTTGGCTCCTTCGGGGGGTCGGGGGGGGCCACAGGGCTCCGCATGCTGCCCCCTGCCCTGGCTCTGCACTCTGCAGGTGAGAGCAGCGCGTGGAGCCTCCTAGCACCCCCACCTAGGAGGCGGACCTGCTGGTTGTTTGCTGCTTCCAGGGCGTGCACAGCATGGTGCCAGCATAGGCGCGGGAAGTAGGGGTGTGGGTGCTGCTTCCCGCGCCTATGCCCTGCTCCTGGCCCTCCGTCCCCACAACCCCTCACCTCAGCACCTCCACTACTAAAAATGTTCGAGCGCCACTGGGTGCCAGGATAGGCACGCAGCCTGCCTTAGCCCCCCCCGCTGCGCCACTGACCGGGAGCCACCCGAGGTAACCCTGCGCCCCAACCACCTGCCTTGAGCCTCTCCCCAAACCCAGAACCCCCTCCCGCACCCTGAATCCCTCATGTCTGGCCCCACCCTGGAGCCCTCACCCCCTCCCACACCCTCAACCCCCTGCCCCAGCCCAGTGAAAGTGAGCAAGGGTGGGGGAGAGCGAGCCACCAAGGGAGGGGGAATGTAGTGAGCGGGGGGCATGGCCCTGGGGAAGGGACAGGGCCTCAGGCAAGGGGCAGGGCTTGGGTGTTCAGTTTTGTGTGACTAGAAAGTTGGCAACCCTACCCTGGGCTATCACTAGGCTTGGGGCTTGTAGGGCTCCTCTGACCAGGGTTAGGATTACTAAGGGTAGGGCTCCATGGGCTAGAATTAGGCCCGTGGCCAGCAGGGATCCTCAAGGTAGGGATAGGGTTACTAAGGGTATGACTCTTCAGGCTAGAGTTATGCCTGCGGTCAGCAGGGCTTCCTGAGCTAGAGTTAGGATTGCTGAAGGTAGGGGTCTCCAGGCTAGGGTTAGGATTACTAAGGGTAGGCATCTCTGGACTACAGTCACACTTGGATTTAATGGGCCTTCTTGAGCTAGGGTTAGGGTTACTAAGGGTAGGCTTCCCCAGGCTAGGGCGACACCTGGGGTCAGTAGGGCTCTCTGGCCTAAGGTTAGATTACCAAAGATAGGGTTCCCAGGCTATCAATAGGCTTGGAACCAGTAGGACTACACTGACCAGGGTTAGGTTTATTAAGGGTAGACCTCTCTGGCCTACATTTAGGCCTGGGAACACTAGGGTTCTCCATGCTATGGTTAGAGTTACTAAGGATAAGTATCTATGGGCTAGGGTTATGCCTGGCATCAGTGGAGTCCCCAGGCTAGGGTTTGGGTTACTAAGGGTAGGGATTCCTGGGCTAGGAGGAGTCCTGTGGCCAGTAAGAATCCTCAAGCCAGGGTTCAGGTTACAAAGGGTAGGCCTGAAGCATAGGGTTATGCCTAGTCAGTAGGTCTCTCCAGACTAGGGCTAGGGTTCCTAAGGGTAGGCCTCTCTGGGCTAGGTTTACAGCCTAGGATTAGCATTACTCACAGTAGGGATTCTCAAGCTAAGGTTAGTGTTAATAAGGCATAGCTGTCATTTTGTAACATCCATTACAGATAAAGCAGAACAGAAATTACTTGTGAACTGCAGGCCTGGTCTCCTTATAACACTAGGATACCATTACAAAACCTGACAATTTGGGAGAGACACATCAGCTAGTTTATGTCCATTGCACAACCATACCTTCTCCCAAGCCGCTCAGCTGCACTTCCCCAAAGTATATCCTACGAGGGAAAGAAGAGAGATAGTACATCAGACACTATCTACCCAGAGGCATAAAACTAAATACATTTATACTCCTTATTAAAACCATAAGGACTGGAAGGATCAGAGCCATCTTTCCTCTTTAGAAGGTACATTCCACGTGGCAAATCGTGCTCGGACTGGCTAGAAAGCCTGCTCCCAAAGAGTCTGCCAGCCAAATGGCTAATTCCATCCCATCAGATGAACACATACAGTATTGTTTGAGGAAGGAGAAGGAAAAGGAAAAGACATCAGAAGCATCTGTTGTAAGCTGGGATAGGATCTGATCAGAAAGGAAAGAACAGATACTTAGACATATCAGAACCCACTTCCTATTAAAAACATGATTTCTTTTTTAAAAAACCCTACCAACTGGCTCAGTGACCAATCTACAGATCCATGGAAGACTGAGACTCAGAACTGACTTGGGATTCCAGGCCTGGGGAGCTGCCTATTCCAAGTCCTAGTATTGGTGCTTATCTTACTACATACAGGACACTAACTTGATGTGATGGGGTGTTCACACCACACAAACCCTAAGGTAGCCCTAAAGGGACCAATTAACCTTTCTGGCTGCACCTGGGGGAGAGTCAGGCTTGATTGATAAGCACTAACTGAAGATGAAGCCCAGGTGTCCAGGAGCAGGCTGGGCTTGTAAAAAGTCAGGAAATTGACAGCAGAAGGGGACTAGGTGGGCTGGCCAGCCTGCCTGGATGTTGGAACTGGGCTGAATGCTGGTATCTGGCAGAAGACTCTGAGCTGCAGGAGTAGTCTGGTGGTGGAGGGCTGTCGCTGGTGCTGGTCCTTGGCTGCAAGTTGAAACTGACAATGGAAGCAGGGGGAGAAAAAGAGAAAATCTCCTTGGACTATGAAGGAGAAGCAGCGGGGGACAAAGAGTGGTCTCAGAACAGGGGGAAACGAAGTCTTGATATGTCAGGATTTGAAGAAGGAATGCACAGAAATGAAAAACAAATGCAGGATAAAAGTCAACATTTCATAATTGTCAAATAAGTGAGAAGATGTGAAGGTAAGAGATGTTCACCACTTTTCTTTATCCATTCCATTTTCAGGGGGTTGTGACATACAAAGAGCTAAAAGAATGCAGGGCGGAGATCTATTGATAGACTGTACACATCAGGAGCAAGTTGAAAAACTTCTTGAATCTGTAAGCTTAGGGAAAATGAAAGTTACTTGTCAATTGCCTAAATTCCTGACATAAGCAAAAGGGGTTATGTAGGGAATATGGTTAGGATTCTCTGAGGATATCACAAAAAGAGTACAGGCAAAGATAAACTATTGTTTGTTAAACAGCTACTTAGGAGAGAGGCAGAAAACTGGCCATCTACAGAGGGATCAAGAGGCATAACACTTAAAAGTGGGGTATCAATATTTCTGGGTTAAACCATATATTCCCTCCCCCGTCTTCTGCCATGAGGTGCTGTAATTGCCACATAGAAATGGCTGTCAAAGGTTTGACTAAGGGAACAATGAGGTACAGTAAATGTGAAGGAAGTCACACAAATGACAACTGTGTAGAAAGAACAGAACCTAAATGCAACAATTGTGAGGGAAAGCACAGTGCAGAATATAAAGGATGTTCAGTAGCAGAACAAGTTAGAGAAATACAAAATATTTAAATAATTTAAAAAGTGTCATCTGCGGAGGCTACGAAAAGATACCCAAATGCAGAAAATAGAAAAATACTCAAGTGAGAGAAAAGATATACAGGTGCAGCAGAACACATCTCTAGTCAGGAAAGAGAACGAACCCTGGTCTACACTAGTAGTTGAGGTAGAGTTTAGCAGCGTTAAATCGATTTAACCCTGCACCCGTCCACACGATGAATCCCTTTTTTTCTACTTAAAGGGCTCTTAAAATCTATTTCTCTACTCCATCCCCAACAAGGGGATTAGTGCTGAAATCGGCCTTGCCGGGTCAAATTTGGGGTAGCGTGGATGCAATTCGACGGTATTGGCCTCCGGGAGCTATCCCAGAGTGCTCCATTGTGACCACTCTGGACAGCGCTCTCAACTCAGATGCACTGGCCAGCTAGACAGGAAAAAGCCCGCAAACTTTTGAATCTCATTTCCTGTTTGACCAGCGTGGCAAGCTGCAGGTGAGTGCAGAGCTCATCCGCAGAGGTGACCATGATGGAATCCCAGAATCGCAAAAGAGCTCCAGCATGGACTGAACGAGAGGTACGGGATCTGATCGCTGTATGGGGAGATGAATCTGTGCTATCAGAACTCTGTTCCAGTTTTCAAAATGCCAAAACATTTGTCAAAAATATCCCAGGGCATGAAGGACAGAGGCCATAACAGGGACCCAAAGCAGTGCCGCATGAAACTTAAGGAGATGAGGCAAGCCTACCAGAAAACCAGAGAGGCAAACGGCCGCTCCGGGTCAGAGCCGAAAGCATGCCACTTCTATGATGAGCTGCATGTCATTTTAGGGGGTTCAGCCACCATTACCCCAACCGTGTGCTTTGACTCCTTCAATGGAGAGGGAGGCAACATGGAAGCAGGTTTTGGGGACGAGGAAGAGGATGATGATGATGATGAGGTTGTAGGTAGCTCACAGAAAGCAAGCAGAGAAACTGGTTTTCCCGACAGCCAGGAACTGTTTCTCACCCTGGACCTGGAGCCAGTACCCCCCCGAACCCACCCAAGGCTGCCTTCTGGACCCGCCAGGTGGAGAAGGGACCTCTGGTGAGTGTACCTTTTTAAATAGTATACATGGTTTAAAAGCAAGCGTGTTTAATGATTATTTGCCCTGGCATTCGCAGCCAGTACAGGTACTGGAAAAGTCTGTTAATGTATCTGGGGATGGAGCGGAAATCCTCCAGGGACATCTCCATAAAGCTCTCCTGGATGTACTCCCAAAGCCTTTGCAAAAGGTTTCTGGGGAGGGCAGCCTTATTCCTTCCACCATGGTAGGACACTTTACCACACCAGTCCAGTAGCACATGGTCGGGAATCATTGCAGAACAAAGCATTGCAGCGTATGTTTGCTGGCGTTCAAACAACATCCGTTCTTTATCTCTGTTATCCTCAGCAGAGTGATATCATTCATGGTCACCTGGTTGAAATAGGGTGCTTTTCTTAAGGGGACATTCAGAGGTGCCCGTTCCTGCTGGGCTGTTTGCCTGTGGCTGAACAAAATGTTCCCCGCTGTTAGCCACGCGGTGGGGGGAGGCAAAATGCGACCTTGGAACGAAAGCACATGTGCTATGTTAACAGCAAGGCTTACTGTGAAAGAGTGTGCCCATTGCTCTATAAAATGTGTCTTTTTAACTATCACTGTCCCTTTTTTTCTCTCCACCAGCTGCATGCATGTGTTTCAAGGATCACAGGATCTTCTCCTTCCCGGAGGCTAGCGAAGATTAGAAGGCGAAAAAAACACACTCGCGATGAAATGTTCTCTGACCTCATGCTGTCCTCCAACACTGACAGAGCACAGACGAATGTGCGGAGGCAGACAATGTCAGAGTGCAGGAAAGCACAAAATGAACGTGAGGAGAGGTGGCGGGCTGAAGAGAGTAGTGGCGGGCTAAAGAGGAGAGATGGCGGCAGCATGATGAGAGGAGACAGGATTCAATGCTGAGACTGCTGGAGGATCAAACTAATATGCTCCAGCATATGGTTGAGCTGCAGGAAAGGCAGCAGGAGCACAGACCACTGCTACAGCCCCTGTGTAACCAACTGCCCTCCTCCCCAAGTTCCATACCTCCTCACCCAGACTCCCAAGAATGTGGGGGGGGGGGCCTTCGGCCACCCAGCTACTCCACTCCAGAGGATTGCCCAAGCAACAGAAAGCTGGCATTCAATTAGTTTTAAAGTGCTGTGTGGCCTTGTCCTTCCCTCCTCCACCACCCCTCCTGGGCTACCTTGTCAGTTATCCCCCTATTTGTGTGACGAATTAATACAGAATGCATGAATGTGATGCTTACAGGGAAGTAGAGTGAACTAAGGTGGGGAGGGGTTTATCAAGGAGAAACAAACAGAACTTTCACACTGTAGCCTGGCCAGTCATGAAACTGGTTTTCAAAGCTTCTCTGACGCTCACCACACCCTCCTGTGCTCTTCTAACCGCCCTGGTGTCTGGCTGCGTGTAACCAGCAGCCAGGCGATTTGCCTCAACCTCCCACCCCGCCATAAACATCTCCCCCTTACTCTCTCAGAGATTGTGGAGCTCACAGCAAGCAGTAATAACAGAGGGAATATTGGTTTTGCTGAGGTCTAACTGAGTCAGTAAACTGCGCCAGTGCGCTTTTAAACGTCCAAATGCACATTCTACCACCATTCCACACTTGCTCAGCCTGTAGTTGAACAGCTCCTGACTACTGTTCAGGCTGCCTGTGTGTGGCTTCATGAGCCATGGCATTAAGGGGTAGGCTGGGTCCCCAAGGATAACTATAGGCATTTCAACATCCCCAACAGTTATTTTCTGGTCTGGGAATAAAGTCCCTTCCTGCAGCTTTTCAAACAGACCAGAGTTCCTGAAGATGCGCACGTCATGTACCTTTCCCAGCCATCCCACGTTGATGTTGGTGAAACGTCCCTTGTGATCCTCCAGTGCTTGTAGCACTATTGAAAAGTACCCCTTGCAGTTTATGTACTCGCCAGCTTGGTGCTCCGGTGCCAAGATAAGGCTATGGGTTCTGTCTATGGCCCCACCACAGTTAGGGAATCCCATTGCAGCAAAGCCATCCACTATGACCTGCACGCTTCCCAGGGTCACTACCCTTGATATCAGCAGATCTTTGATTGCGTTGGCTACTTGCATCACAGCAGCCCCCACAGTAGATTTGCCCACTCCAAATTGATTCCCAACTGACCGGTAGATGTCTGGCATTGCAAGCTTCCACAGGGCTATTGCCACTCGCTTCTCAACTGTGAGGGCTGCTCTCATCTTGGTATTCATGCACTTCAGGGCAGGGGAAAGCAAGTCACAAAGTTCCATGTAAGTGCCCTTACGCATGCAAAAGTTTCGCAGCCACTGGGAATCGTCCCAGACCTGCAACACTGTGCGGTCCCACCAGTCTGTGCTTGTTTCCCGGGCCCAGAATCGGCATTCCACGGCATGAACCTGCCCCATTAGCACCATGATGCCCACATTGCCAGGGCCCATGCTTTCAGAGAAGTCTGTGTCCATGTCCTCATCACTCTCGTCCCTGCGCTGACGTCGCCTACTCGCCTGGTTTCGCTTTGGCAGGTTCTGGTGCTGCATATACTGCTGGATAATGCTGGACAATGTTTTTGCCCCATTAGGCATTGGCATCTCAACCCAGAATTCCAATGGGCTGTGGAGACTGCGGGAACTGTGGGATGGCTAATCACAAGTGCAACACTCTGGAAGTCGACGCTAGCCTCAGTACTGTGGAAGCACTCCGCCGAGTTAATGCACTTAGAGCATTTTGTGTGGGGACACACACAATCGACTATGTAAAAACGGTTTCTAAAAAACCGACTTCTATAAATTCGACCTAATTTCGTAGTGTAGACATACCCTGAGAGAGTTATGGGAGATTGTGTATTGCTTGTAGGTAAAGGGAAATTTATAACATTAATTACAGAAGTAATTAACTGCATCTTGCTGATGGGTTGGGGGGGGGAAGCAGAAAAGATTAAAGTCATAGCAAAAGCAGTAGAAAAATATCTAAAGATAAACAACCTCTTGATTGACTGCATTCATGTGATTTTTAAATGAAGGCAATAATACAACCTAAACAACCTGGTTTTAATGATCCTTAGTTGGAATGCACATGGACAAGAATTTAAGAAAGCCATCTTTGAAATGGGAAAGAAGCCTGATGTAACATGTGTGCAAGAAATATGGGTAATAAGTAAGCTTATGTTCAATTTACCAGGATATGATATACCCTGGAGAGATTAAGAGGCTACAAAAGAGGGACTTAGTTACATTAAAACGGATATGCAGAAACTAAGGTTTGAATATAATGCTACTGAGATTCCCATGCAGAACAGAAACCATTAAATACAGATTTATAGTGTTTATACAGTAGAACCTCAAAAATATGAGCACCAGAGTTACAGACTGACTGGTCAACCGGACACCATGTGAAACCGGAAGTAACCAATCATGTAGCAGCAGAGAATTTAAAAACAAAAACACAAAAAAAGCCAAGTACTGTACTGTGCCTGTATTGCATCTTAAAGATAAGCACATCTGGGCTACTGGTCCCCACCCTACCCACGGGAGACAGCAGAGCAGGAGCATTGCTGGGGTCTGCGCAGCTCTCTCTCAAACCCCCAATGGGACAAGGTGCAAACTCATGCCAGGGCTGACTAGGTTGCTCAGCTGCTGCTGAGTCCTGGCTTTGAGTGTCAGCTACTGGATCTGGAGCCTGAACGGCACTTTGTTCAGAGTTGCAAACATTTCAGTTACGAACAAACTCCATTCCCAAGGTATCCATAACTCTGAGTTTCTACTGTAATCCAAATAAACTATTTTAGAATTAGAAAAAACAGTCAAACAAACAGTCATAATTTGCAGAGACTTTGATAGTCATACTGAGCTATGCGGAGATAAGAAAATTGATCTAAATGGTAAATGCTTAGAACAATTTGATATGCATAACCTGGTAATATTGAATATAGGAACACCTACTAAATTTAATTTAATGGATGGATCTTTTTCAGTTTTGGATTTGGGAACCACAGCAAATAATACATAGTAAATGCAACTGGGAAATTCATAAAGATGACAGAATAGGAAGTGATCACTTCCCTATGCTGATTGAGTACCAAAGCCAAAGAAATGTAGAAAAACACAGAGCTCCAAGCTGAAATTTTCAAAAAGCTAACTGGGGCCTTTTTAAGATATAAATGTGATGAATATTTATGTAGTAACTGTGCAAGTGACAACTTGGGAGAATTCTATAACATAATAAAAGGAATTACAGCAGCAACTAATCTGGCCATCTACAAAACATGAAATTGCCTACAACTCAGAAATCCCATTCCCTGGTATAATGAAGATTGCAAATTAGCAATCAAGGAAAGAAATAAGGCAGACAAGCAAGCAAAACACACAATGAACAGTAAAGACTTAATGAATTATAAAAGATGTAAGGTAGTAGCGCAAAGGATTATCAAAAAGACAAAAAATTGGAAAAATTTCTATAGGAAATGATACAAAGATTCTCAGCTTTCAGAAATATATAAGCAAATTGAGTGCATGGAATTCAAAGTAAAAGTAAACCTATACCTGATCTTACTGGAAACAATGATATTGAGGTCTCCAACTTAGGAAAGGCAGCCATTTTAGCAAAAGACTTCCAAAAGGTCAGTAGTGATATGAATTAAAGCAATGAGTTTTGTGAGAAGAAAAAGATGTATTGAGAAAAACGGTGACCAATTAAATGGCTGGAGAGAATATACTAATGGTGTGCTAAACAAACATTTTAAAATGCAGGAGCTTATTGCAGCCATTAGAAAAAGGAAAACTACAGCTCCAGGTAAAGATAATATACATAATGAAATGCTCCAGTACTGGTCAGAAGGGAGTTTAAAGATTCTATTGTGGTTATAGAATGATATATGGGAAAAAGGACTGGGGCCAATAGCATGGAAACAAACATTGGTAATACCAGTTAAGAAACCAGGCAAGGATCATACAAAACCTGATCCTTATGGGCCCACTGCCCTCATACCATGAGTGGGAAAAATCAAGGAAAAAAAATTATAAATTTAAGGCTTGTGGAATACTTAGAGAAAATATTTATAAACTAAGTATTATAACTGAGATACAAAGTGGTTTCAGCAAAGGAAGATGTACAATTGATCATATAGTGAGACTAGAACTGGATGTACAAAAAAGCATAAGGACTAAGAACTCTATGGACATCGAAAGAACTAAGGACTTCCTGGACATCGAAAAAGCATATGATATGCTATGAAGGGAAGGCCTCCTATATAAAAATAACCAAAATTGGAATTAACAAAAGAGGACATGTTGGTGGATAAAGCACTTTTTAAGGGACAGAACGACACAAGTCAAAGTGGGAACAGCTTTAACCAAAACCTACAAGCTTACAAATGCAACTCCACAAGGAGTATTGTTAGCCCTTCTTTTTTTCCATTATGATAAGTGACCTCCTGGAAAGTGTGCAGATGGGAATAAGTATTTCCCTTTTCACAGACGACTGTGCTATATGAACTAAGCATAAAAGACTTGAAATAGCTGTGGAAAAGAAAAATGAGGCACTCCAGAGAATTTCCAAGTGCAGAAATTATTGGAGATTTAAATTCTCACGTGCAAAAACTAAGGAAATGTTTTTAACCTGGAAGAAAATTAAGGAAGACTGGGACTTATTTCTTTATGGTGAAAAAATTCAGAACAAAAGTTTTGTTCCTAGGAATAGTGCTTGATAAAATGTTAACTTGGAAAGGTCACATAGATAACACCATACGAAAATGTACAAGTAGGATGAACTTACTTAAAAGGCGTAGCTGGAAACAAATGGGGTGCAGATAAGAAGGTATTGATAATGTATAGTGAAGCATTGATAAGACCAGTTTTAGACAATGGATGCCAAGCTTTTGGTTCAGCCTCAGAAACAACTCTTAGACACCTGGAACTGCTCCAGGCCCAAGCTCTGCGACTGGCATGTGGTGCAGTGTTTACCTCAGTAATGTGTGCTGCAACTAGCCACTGAAGAGGGACCTATCAATCCAAGGATGAAACTATTAGATCTAACCTTTTGCACAAAGGTAAAAGGGAATCATGAAAATAGAAGTATGAGGATTGCCGGAAGCCAAGTAGACAAAATGATATGGATTGCCACACATTTCCTCATACTAATCAGAGTAAAAATGGGAAAAGGAGATATGTAAAAAAGAAATATTGAGAGAACTAGAATTTTTTAATCATGGGAAATCAAATTACAGCTGCAGTTATTCCCCATTTGTGGATTTGGAATTGTATGTAAAAAACCAAACCAAGAGAAGAAAAAAATTCACACATTAGGACTAATCAAATTTCTTAATTTATTTAGAAAAAATGAGGCCAGCTTTGCCAAATCTATGCAGACAGATCAAAAGATGACAGCATGGGTAGAGTGGAAACAGCCTTCTGTGCTACTAGTCTTGGAATCCACAAATTTAAAATGCCATCAAATTATGGGACCATTCTGAAAGCTAAACTAATGGGCATAATGTTGGCACTGAGCTGGGTAGGAGATGCGTGACCAGCTACAGCTGCAATTTTATCTGACTCCTTGTCAGGCATTATGACAATCAGAACAGGGACTTTGGAAAGTAGAAATGACAAGTGAAATAACGTTTCTAACTATGGAAACAATGCAAGCAGGTGTCTGTGTAACAATAGCATGGATTCTTATGCACATCAGAATACCTGGAAATCAGATGGCTGACAAAAGGATATGAAATGGCTGACAAAAATACCATGTGGAGGTGGATATTAAGATACCCTTAAGTAGAGGAGAATTTAAAAGTGTGATCATGAATAAGCTTGCAAAGGAATGGCAAAAACTATGGGTCAAGGAAACAAAGGGACAAAGGTTTTATGACATACTCAAAAAATTGGAGATAATACTATATGCCACAATTATCATAATGTGAAGTAGTCATTTTTAGAGAGTGTTAGCAGGTCACTGTGCGTTAAATAGTAAGTTAACCTGATTAAAAAGACAAAGATGGGCTGAATAATATGCACAAAACCAAAGAAACATGTTCTATGGCATTCTGGGCAATAGTCTACAGAAAGTAAGTTTCTTCATAAAAAAATGTAGCTGGCTTGGAATCAAAAAAATTTCCCTAAACGGAAATGGAATGATTGGGTGGGGAGGGAGGGATTAAAAAAATGGCTAAAATGAATGGAGAAAGTGGCGGTCATAGCCTTGTGGGATGACACTGCTGTGCCTCAAAAAAACCAAAAACAAACAAAAAAAACCTATGACAAAGAAGGGGGTTGCAGGGAGAGAGTCTTTCAGTTGTTCTCTGGGCATAGAGAAGTGGGTAGGAGGAAACCTATGGGGAAGAAAAAGCCCTGGGATCCCATCCTGTCCCTGATGGAAGGGATTTACCCACAGGGGTTGTAGGCAAAAAAGCCTGTGGAAGGCAGAGTAGGAAGAAGCCCAGGGAAAGAGCAGTGAGGGTTGAGACTGCTTAGACCTTGGCTGCTGATTATAGGGTCCTTGGGCTGAAACCTAGAGTAGCAGGCAGGCTCAAGTTCCCCTACCAGCCACTGGGAAGTGGCACAGGACTGGTGAAGGTGGCATCTGGACAGTTGGTCCAGCGAGATACTGATACACCAGAAGGGAAAAAACTATATAGTGATCTGGCCAGATGGCTGAGTCATGAAGAGAGAGCACCCTGAGTGCTGGAGAGTGAAAAGGACCACAGGGCGAGCAAGTGGCAGAAGGGGGCAATAGACCAGACTAGAGTTTATCCCCAGACCCAGCCACAAGGAGGCAACCTCGGTGGTGAGTGAATCCCGTTACACTCTGTTACCTGCACATTAAAGAAACAAGCAATGTGGGCAAGAACAGAGAAAAGATGAGAATTTTGTTAAACCTCACAACTTCTGTGCCAATCATGGTAACAAACCTGTGACTTTGCAGTAGCTTCAACTCACCACCCCAATGCTCTATACAACCACTTCCTGAGGTCAAAAAGAACGGGATTAGGCCAGCAACCATCCTACCTCAAGCTGTGAGCCCATCAAATCTCACAAGCTAAGTAGGGCTAAGCCTGATTAGTATTTGGGTAGGAGACCTACAGGAAAATCCTAGGAGTTGCGGGAAGTGGCAGTGAGGATTTAAGAAATGACCTTCTTCCAGAACTAGCTTTTTAAACTGTGTTCTGTATGAATGTACTTGAGTGTCCAATTTGTGCATGCATTTATTGTGATTCTATATATGTCTTTGGTAATTGTTTGCCAAAATGACCAGTTACGCAATTAACTGTTCAAGTGCATGTACAATTATTGTGTGCATAAGTCACATATACAATTACACACATTTTTCAATCTGTTCTCCAGCATCCCAGGGTGGGTTGGCGAGCTGCAGCTGGAGGCGCTGTGCTACAAATCAGATATAACACTGAAGTCCTGATCATTAGGGATCTATCTATCTATCTATCTTTTGGCAATTTTTGCATAAGTTTCAGATATTGGCTTTGGTTTTTCTAGCCAAATTCCAATTGAGTAGCTGGATTGTGTGTGCCTAAAAGTCTCCTACTGTTTCAGTTCAGACACAGAATATCAGTCTACATTACCTGTACAGTATTACGTATTCATGGCCCTGTTTCCTGGAAAGTCTGTAGGCTGGAGTCACCCTGGTTATAGCAAGCAAGGACTTCAGCAGCAGAGACAGCCTATTGTACACAGTGTACGAAACTTTGATTTCTTTGTCACACCTAGAGAGCACATAGAAGCAGTTAGACCAATGTTTCCAGCCAAGCAATGCAAATTTACACCAAAAGGGAGTTGGGCCAGTAATCTAATACTTGCTTAAGAGTGAAAGACAGACCTGAAATAAAGCATCAGGATGGTAATCTGTATCTGGGCTAGCAGGCCAAGACTCCTATTCCAGTCCAGGACAAACAGTAAATAGTGATTCTGTAGAACTCACTGCTGCAGAAGGTATAGGGCCTTGTACTAGAGAGGGGTAACTTTAGCATAATTAACATTTGTAGTTCCTGGGTAATTGAATTTCATGCTTGACAGCACACACTGATTGCCACAAGGGACCAAGAAAGAATTAATTTCTAATCCTCTTCTCTGACGAACAGTAAGCAGCAGGAGAGGGGCATTGTGCATGGGGGAGGGGCTTGTCTCTGAAACATCACGAGTGGTATGTCTGACTTGAAAGACCAATGATCTAATATGGCAAATCTTACATTCCCTTGTTACTTCTCAGTTTTGGAGAGGGTGGGAGAAACAAAGAATACAAAAAGCAAGAGCTATGAAAAAGCAGATGACAGTGTTTCCCTTTAACTTAACTGATGGAAAGTACAAAAGCAGGACTTAATGCCAACTTTGCCTCCAAATTCCTTTACACACAGATCTTGAGAATCAGTGTCGGGTACATAATACTGGGATCCTGAAGGGCTTATTACAACTCTCGCTGCACTTGAAAAGAGAATATTTTGTCTTTTTTCTCCTTCTCCATGGTCTCTCCATTCCCACTAGGCTGCTGCTCATTGTGATGTACATGTCAGGGTGCATGCCAGACAGCACAGGACATTGAAGCAGAGCATGACAGCTCCAATTGCTGGTTAAAGGCCCCTCATATGAACCTCTCTGGAACACCTTCTGATCTGCCCTTGGCAACATCTTGGAATGCTGTTAAGCTCTTCCCCATAGCTTTTCCAGTTTCAGGTGAGGTCCCCTGTGTGCTCAATCGTTCAGTCAGCCAGGAAAAACTTGCTCATTTGATTAAAAAAAAAAACAAAACAAAAATTGAGGAACACACACTTACTTTTCATTCATTTCTAGACACCAGATTTCCAGCTCCATGGAATCTCCCTGCATCAGAGAAAGGATCAGGAACATAGCTCATTTAAAACAAACAAGCTCTTTCACATTTCATTAAGAATCAGTTACAGCAATGTAGCTCTAAGGCAGTGGTTCTCAGCCTGTGGCCCAATCAGCACAGAGCTGCGGCCCATGTAACATCCTCAGGGCCATACAAGTAGTATTGGATGTGGCCCACAATGGTAAATAGGTTTAGAACCATTGTTCTAAGGGAATGTATTTTTCCTGACTCTTGATTCTTTGTAAACAGATGGTCATTATTTCCTCATTATATGCATGTGCTAACAAGGACAGGACCCAAAGATATCTTACTGTGGGACAAGGGAGCCCCATAAAAAGTAGGATGGAGGCTGTACTCAGGACATGCTTACATCAGAATGGCTTAGCTCCCAAGGTGAGCTAATAAGCTGATTTTGCAGCTCTCCCACTAAGCGTTTGGCCTCACCAATTTGCAGTGAGATTTCCCTTTAGTTGTAAAATATGTTCATTTTCAGTGGCATACTAGCACACTGCAGGTCTAGAGAGATTTTTACATGGCCTTGGGCAAGAGAATAAGAGCTTAGGCAGGTAATTTAAGGGGCAAGTCAGCAAATGGTGATGTATCTTGACTGGGTTCTTACCTCAGAGGTTTTGAGAGAGATCTCTACACACATTGACCGTCCAACAGCAGGTAGCTGTCCTGCCAGGGCTTTCTTTGCTTCATGAGTTACCTCTGGTATATCTTTGATTGCCAAGTTGAACTGCAAAATGAAAGAACTTACTTTATTTTTCAGATTCCTTTGGAAAACCTGTCCAGTGCACACTGCAGACAGACTCAAGTTAGAGCAACCTGCTACAAAACAGATTAAAGAGGTGCCCACTCTAACAGTTACAGAACAGACTATTGAGGGTGAATACATATTTAAGCCTGACAGAAGCCTTCTGTGAATTTTAAGAGTCTGGTCTGATAAAATTTAACAGCGTAAGCATAAGTAGAACTGTGCATGTGTAAGAAATTGCAGAGTAATCATGTCTGTGAGAAAACTAAAAAGCTAGAAAAGACTCATTTGAACTAACACTAAACCTGTACTGACAGGGGAGGAGAGTTAACGTGGAAATGAAAGACTATGATGTATGTATAAGAAAAGATAACAAAAAGTTATACATAAGTTTGTGTAATACAGGAAGGTTGAAGTTGTATTCTCCAGTGCTGGAGGTGACTGATGAAATTGTCCTGATGAGCTTCCCACTTGTAAGTAACTGACCACCATGTGCTGAGTGTTTTGCCTTAATAAAGATTTGTTATACCCATCTGCTGAGAAAGTGAATCTCATTCCAACGTTCTGGTGAGCTACGCAGTTTGTAAATTGGGCTAACAGCCAATATCCCAGGGACTGCGACCTAAGGCTATTGAGGGGTTTAAGGCATTTTTAAGGGACAGCGGAGTCGCTGGAGAGATATGTAGACAAGACATGGTGGGGGTCCCCTTAAGGAGATGGACATCCTCACAAGACAGAATCTGCTTGAAGTGGGGGCTAATGTGCTTGAAAGCAACTTTTTCAGCAACAAAAAGGTTGCTGAGAAAAGGGTAAAAGACACAGTTCAGGGTGAGATAGCGACCACTAGAGCTTTTGTGAAACAAAATGGAGCACTGAAACTGGAATTCAGAAAATAAAAACTCAAGTTAAAGAAATGCAGAAGGGTGAGACACAAGAACTGATAGACAAGGTCACTGAGCTACGAACTTTGACTGAGAACGCTCAAGAATGTGAGTCTCTTAAGGAGCAGAATGATGTTCTGCAACCACAGCTAGAAGCAGTGCAATTGGAGAATACAGAACTGACAGGGGCTTTTAATCAGACAGTGAAACTTTTGGAAGAAGGAAGCATTAATGAGCACAGTGTTGTATTGTCTAAGGAGGCTCCACCTCCTCATAATCCACTTTTTCCTTCCTTGAGCAATCTGGACTCTAAAGCTGCTCTTATGGTGCCTGTTCCAGTGGAGCCTATAATCATGTCCACAGTCCAAAACAATCAGGGTGGTACCTGTTTAGAGGTGAAGGTTAAAAACCTTTTACCAGAGGAGATAGCCCCTTGCTCCAGAAGCACGGAGGAAGTGTTGAAGTGGCTTCTGAAAACTAGAGAGCAGGTTGAATTTTGTGATCTGACTAGAGGGATAGGAGAGGATTTTACAAAAGGGAGTTGGCTCTGGGGTTTGGCTACGTATTCCACAGGGCTAGAGAGGCTGGATATAGTGGCAGTTGCTGTGTGCAGAGCTTATCTGAGTTTTATTCTGGTCTGATGCAGCAATCACCACCATTGTTGCTGTTAAGCAGAAACCTAAGGAGCCCCCTGCCAAACACGAAGAGCGACTTTTTTTTTGCTTGTTCTCTGGTCATGAATAATCCATTTTGTGATGATTCAGACTACCCACAACTTGTTATCGATGGGCCACTTCCAGAGGTTAGAGAGGCAGTTAAAATGGTATTTGAGAGGGGCTGAACTAATGTTCAGGTTGAAAAAGCAAAATATTTTTACCCCCCAGGACATGGTGAAAAGCACAAAGACCCTGTGGATGAGGCTGAAGCATACAGGATTGAAAGTGGCCAGGAATGCAATTCCAAGGGTAGTACAGAAACCCCTGGGTATGGTAGAGTGTGTGGCAGAGAGAAAGGAGGTGGTTGTGAGCACCCATGGATCCCCTTTTATGAGGAAGAGAGGTGCAATGAGGAACTGGAGGAGGTGGTGTGGAGGCTCCAAGAGGTGTCCTAGGGAACAGGGAGCAGTCTGCTGGCTGGAACTGCTTCGTCCGTCCCTCAGTAGGGATACTGAGCCTCCTCCCACTCATGCAGGATCCTTACCCACTTCACCTTGGATGAGTGGGAATGCCACAACGTATTATCAGTTATAGGAGACATCCATAAACATGCTTTGCTTGATAGTGGAGAATCCGTCTTGTGACAGGGTTGGGTCAGATGGCTACAGGAAAGTGATAGAAGGCAGATATATTAGCCCCAGGTTAAGTAGGTCCTTTTTCCCTGGGTAAGGTAACAGGGAAGGTTCCAGAACAATCAGGAACTTTCTGGAAACAATTAAGGCAGACAGGCTGATTAGAACACCTGCAGCCAATCAAGAAGCTGCTAGAATCAATTAGGGCAGGCTAATCAGGGCACCTGGGTTTTAAAAAGGAACTCACTTCAGTTTGTGGTGTGCGTGTGAGGAGCTGGGAGCAAGAGGAACAAGAAGCTGAGAGTGAGAAGGCATACTACTGGAAGACTGAGAAGTACAAGCATTATCAGACATCTGGAGGAAGGTCCTGTGGTGAGACTAAAGAAGGTGTTGCGAGGAGGCCATGGGGAAGTAGCCAGTGAGTTGGAGCTGTCACGCAGCTGTTACAAGAGCCACTGTAGACAGCTGCAATCCACAGGGCCCTGGGCTAGAACCCGGAGTAGAAGGCAGGCCCAGGTTCCCTCCATCCCTCCAACTCAATACCGGAGGAGTTGAACTGGACTGTGGGTTCCACCAGAGGGGAAGGTCTCTGACCTGTTCCCTGAACCACTAGGTGGATCAGCAGAGACTGAGGGGATTCTTGTTCTTCCTTTCTGGCCAGTGATGAGGCTAACTGAGTGAACGGCAGATTTGAGCCACAAAAGTGGCCAAACTGAGGGCTGCCGTGAACCTCCGAGGCGAGAAAATCTGCCAATAAGCACAGGACCCACCAAGGCAGGAGGAGGAACTTTGTCTCAGTCTCTTTAACATCTAGAATTCAGGTGGGGCATGGAATGCAATAGTGTATTACCATGACTGGGGCAACAGGACAAGAAACCACTTTCTGTCTTACTAAACCCACAGATGTCAGCGTAGCTCACACTTTTGTGGCCCATGATTCTCAGGAAACTGCAGGCACAGCTACAAAATGTGCTAAACTAAAAAAGGAGTACAAAAGGCAGAGAGAAACCTAAAGCTGCAGAATACATTGGCTGAAAACATTTCACTCTGGGCAAAAAGGTAAAAAGTTTACAATCCCAGAATTTAGCCTTGGGAAATGTCCTATTTCACAATGAAAAACTGAAGTGGAGTGATTTAAGGAAAAGCAAGTTGGCTGAGACTCAGAAAAGAATAAAGAAATCAAACCAACAGTAAAACAGAATGTTGCTAAAATACAGCAGTTAACAGAGGCCAGGCCAAAAAAAGTCTCACCTGTGAAAAATGTATTAAAAACTGAAATATAAAAATAAAATGTGAGCTGCTTCATTTAGGGGGAAGCCCAGTGAAAAATGAAGTTATTTTTATGGCCAAACTTCTGGCAAGGAGTACGAAGTGGGAGACCAGGTACTTCTGCAATATGTCTCGGATAAAAAGCCATTTCCAAAAGCCAGCTGGGAGGATCGCTACTATGTAACGGACAAGGCTAGGTTGGTCACCATGGGAGGCATAATCTGCATTGCATTGCGGTCCACTGAATTTGTGATACAGCAGAACAAGATGGTGACGGTGCACGAGGGGGAGAATGCCACCCTAGCCTTATGGTTCCTGGGTAATCATGCAGGAAAGCCAATGTTCTGATACAGACTGCAGAACAGCCAAGGTGGAGGATCCTGCAGCACAAACAACTCTCAGGAGCAGGGATTCGGACGTGACCCAGGTAGGGACAGTGTGTTTAAATGGGATGGTAACAGCTAATCTAAAAAATTCATGGCATGCAGTTAACACATACAGGAAATATTAGAGTTAATTTTGCAGCTCATTGAACTACCGCCCAGGAGCCTATCTAACATGCCAGACCTTCTCCCCAAATGGGATTAAGAATGACCAAAGTACCACTACCACTCCTGAACATACTGGAGTAACAATGCCTCCTACTCTAAAATTGAAGCAAGATGAAGATCCATCCACAGAAGCAGAACCTGACAATGGATTAGTATAGTAATGTATAGTACCAAATGATACCTGCAGTATTGAATTTAACCAATTTTACTTTACCACAGGAGCTCTGTCATGCTAAATATGCGCACTTCTATATGTGACTGATAGCAAAAGCAAGGCAAAATTTCAAACAGTCAATGGATGGGGTGGAACTGGAGGAAATTTGGTAGCCTGAGATGTGAAAGAGTCAGGGGGAGAGAGAGATATAGAAACAGTAATAGGAGTTGGGGCACTGGGAATATCAGCATGGAATCATACGGATATCACAGTATTGTGGGAAGAAAATCAGAAAGTGAGAGTTGAATTACAAAACCTTTTAAAGTGAAAAGAACAGAATGAGGATATGGGGAGGATTTAAAGGATGTTTAGGATGCTAGAACAACAGGACAGGCGTTTAGGGAAGTGGAAGCAGCAATCAATGAAATGGAAAAATTATGAACTATCTTAATGTATCAAAGGTTCATGGTATAGCAGCTTCCTAATACAGGAGCTACAGGAAGGACTAAAGGAAATTCAGTGGGGGTGGGAGATGCTAGTTCATAAAAATAAGATGCTGGAACAATGGCCAAAGTAAAAAGTATATTGGTGCACGGTTAGATGCTACTCAAGGATCTATTATGCTGAGAAAAGATGCAAGCTTGATGAAACGTGGCTCTTTCCTATGGTACTAGCAGTACCAGCGGCCACAGGATTAAGCGAGGTATTGAGAGTGTCTAGCGTCTAGTCCATAGGTACGTTGGAACCAACCATGGCAGGTTACATCTTAAAGGAATGTCACATCCTCAGATATTGGTAAGGATGTGTGTGGGAGACTGGAAATTCACAGATACCTCATGTTGTTCCAAGAGGCCTGGCACTTGGTTATGTCATTGTGATGTACTACATTGCTGGCATGTGGGTTCACCTTGGATGAAGAAACCTGAAATTGTACAGTACAGTTGAGGCAATGGGGACAAGATCAAGCCAAGGTTGCAAAGGCTGGAGAAGGTAGCCACATGGGTCGGACACTTCCAATGTGGGACACAAACATGTTATGACTGCCAATGTTTTGCTTAGTTCCAAAAAAAGCTGCCCACATAGGGGAAAAGATAATTTTTCCAGTTCCCCAGCATGAGATCCACAATATACCAGCTGATGCCCCTCTGACTGATGCTACCCTAAACTGTGGTACAGCTAGACAGAGTCAGATCATCACTGCATTTAAATGTGCAGGCCTTAATGAGGAGACACCCAGAACATTTGTTGACCTTCAGACAGGACAGTCAAAATATTCAGAGCGATACAGATACACTGGGTTATGCTCCATGGTGGGAATTAGCATACAATAGCAGGGAACATCCATGGATATGCATGACATCAATGGAGTTTGTAATTGTTCAAGCCATACTAGCAGTGAAGTTAATTGCATTGATTTAGACGGTTAGGAGCTTGGTTAGACAGCTGGGAAAGAGAAGAGAGGTATATGAAATACATGCTCCGATGAAGCCTTAGGAAGGATTCTGTGGCTTCATGGTGGGGTATGTTGGCGGCAAAGAAACTGATCACCACTTGCTGAGAGTTTCGCCTTCATAAGGATTTGTAAGACCTACCTGCTGAGTAAGTAAATCACAGTCCAACACAGGCAAATCCCAGATTGGCTTAAATTTTTCATATTTACTAATAAACATTGTTTTGGCTCTTATTAGATTCTTGTACATTGGGTACTAAGGCAAAACACACCCCTCTGTCCTCACTTAGTTCTTGTATGCACCCATGGAGAATCCAGAAGCCCCCCATTACCCTTATAAACCTCACCTCTTATGAGGGCCTCAAACCTCTGAATGAAGAGGTAAAGACCCTCCTTCAGAACTTAGATACGAGTCTTGGTCATCTGGCAGAAGTGACTGGTGAGAATGACAAACCTCTCCTGAGCCTGGGAAGAGGTCAGGGTAGTACTGTACATGCTGAGATGTAAAATCAACACATTGTACAGTATTGTTTTTATATACTACTTGAAAGTGTTCCCCATATTATCAGCATGATAAAGTAGATGAGAGAGAGAGATATGGGATTGTTATAAGTAACATGACTTTACCCAGTCAGAGCCTGTTGGGGAGGATGATGATCGAGTACAGATTTTCTCTCCAAGTCGGGCCTGGACAATCACTTGTACAGTCTGAAAGAGAAAGCCAAAAATGCTCACTGATTTCTAGAGCACTCTAGGACCCTCAGCCTACATTGCAGGCCAATCCAGGGCAGCTGGACACCAGTTAAATGATCTCACTTTTGGGAAAGGATTAGGCAGAGTTTAGAATTCAGGATCAGTGGGGTTTGCTAATCTCCTTCCACTATAGTCACCTAAGGTGTTACTTGTAATAGCAGCAGGTAAACATGTTTTGGACAGAAGCGTGCTTTTAAGTTGACCATGTCCCTGTAACAATAATAAGGAATCACTGAAGCCATTTCATAATCAGTGGTCACAGCATTTGAATCAATTCTACCAAAAACTATGGAACTTCATCCTGGAGCTGGAGATACATAAAGAGGTAACCTGGGTCTATCAGTTGATGCACTTATAGCTCATCCATCACTGCAGTACCTACCTACCTAATCAGGACAGGGAACTGCTTAGAATTAGGGGTTTCACTTTTTAGTTATCTGTGAACGTGTAACAAAAAGTATTTAGCTATTATAATTTTAAGTACTATATAAGAACCTAGATGGACAGAAAGAAGATCAGGACTCGGCAGGAAATACTACTTAAGTGAACGGAGACTTAAACTTGTCCAGGCTGCTTGATGAAGTCACACCTAGTCAATTTCACAGGGGCAAGTGGCACAGAGCTAACAAGGGTATTCGGGACCCACAATTAGGCTTTACAGCAGGGCAATTTTCTGAAAAACAGCCCTTTTCTGGAAAATAAATGTGTAAAACAGAAATCTTCTATCTACATTTACCTTCAGTTCTTCTCAGTTTGGTTATTAACAGATATACAAGCCTATAATTCTATCCATGGGGAGTTTTGGTTTAACTTCAATATAAATGAAGGTGAATTCAGAGGAGAGGATTCCTACCAGTGTCCCAGTACCAAGACACGGAAATTACCTTCAGAGCAAAAAATTTGATGAACTTGTCCAGGTCCTTCCTGTCCTGGGAGTTGAGATCGGTGTCCATTGCACATGAAAATCTGAAACACATAACAAACATGGAAATAAAACTTTCACACACCCTTCTACTTTGGTCTTGGGATTTGGAGCAGCTGCTTCAAAACTTTGGGCCACATGATGGGGTACATAAACCCCACACTGGAGAGGAAGGGGTTATGGAGCTGCTGGGGGCCCAGGTGGCCCCACCCCACTGCTCTTGCAAAGTTTGCCCAAGCAGGAGGAGGAGCTTAAAAAGTGAAGTAGAGTAGCTCACTGTCAAGCAGATAGTAGAAGTGAGCTGATCCACATTCTGTGGTCTTGGGAAGCAGCACCACAGGTGTTCTTGCTGCCTGAAACCTAGCTATGGTGGCCTGACCAAGCCTGCAAAGAGGGGATGGGAGATTCTGAAGGTCTGAAATTTTATCTTTACTCTGTGGGAAGAGAGGGGAGGTATGAAGTGACCCAGGGAAGCAGTTGTATTGCACCTCAGGGTGCAGCACTTAGCTGCCCACCCTTGGGCCTTGGATTGGAAGCTGGTGCTGGGGGTGGGCTCCCCTACAAAGCCCTAGAGAGGGACAATTGCAGAAGTCTATCCTTTGATGGGGAACCTAGCTGGGAGAAGATCCTGAAGATAGTCCAGACCCTTCTATGAGACCCTGACTCAAGGAGGAAGGTCTGAATCCCTCACTTGATTCTGAAAGCCTCCCTGTTACTAGGCTCTTTATGTATACACTCTGAAAGGGGTAGACTTGAAAGACTGACCCGGCCAGAGGGCTGAGCCTCTGAAAGGCTAGACCATCACTGGGTGGAGCAGCAGTGGAAAAAGAAGAATACCTGGGAAGAACTCAACCTGCCACACCCCCACCCAACCACCAAGCTGCATTGGCAATAAGTATTCACCTTCACAGGCTATTAGAAACCACCATAAGAACTCATAAGCATCAAAGGCCACTGCCTGCCAGAGGTCTGACATACAGGACTTGTTGGGGGGGGGGGGGGGGGGGTTAAAATCATGTGACTAACAGATGGGGTCAATACAAAGAGGACTAGGAAGAAAAGGAATGCAAAGGAGGGTTAAAACTAGAACAGTTACAAGCCCTTTTTGATTTTTCAGTCAGATTATTGAAGAAAGTATTCCTGGTCCTATATAGAAGGTGATCAATTGTGATAGTCTAGATTTCAGATCACAGGCCACTTAAGCTGTTGAAATTCATAGCACTGAGATAACAAACCAGGCCTGTTGGTACTAGGATCCTGGAGCCGCAAATGTGTCCGCTCCATTATTAGCGGATACTGAAGTCATACATAATAGGTAATAGTAGCTCTGCCTCTGGAGAAAATGGAGTCTGGCTACACTACTAGCCCCTTGCATAGGCTGACCCTGATCATGGCTTCCATCGCTTTATTAGTAATGTTCTCTAGATTGCAGGTTTAGCTACAACTAACTGTAGGATATATTTTACCAAGTAGAGGTGAGAACCCCACAAATCCCAAGTTTCCTTGTGTGATGGGCTGTACAAATGCCACACCAGAGTGGAAGAGGTTTAAAAACTGCTTTGGGCTTAGAACTCTGAAAAAGTGCAAAGTACGACTGCTGTAAAATATCTTTGCATTTCTGAAGCTCCTCTTATCCAGAAAGAGCTTATCATACAAATAATATTTATGGACCACCTTGGTAATCACTGAAATGCAGCCACTGCTGAGGTGGGAGGCATGGGCAGTTTCAGAGCACACAGCAACACTGCACAAAAATGTAGCACCAGAAGAATATTATCTGATTGAAACTACCTGGGGGGAAAGAATGTCATAACACAAATTACAGTTTGATTAGGGCACAGAGGATAACCATCCTGCTCACACAGGAAGTGCTGTATGATCTTAATGACCCAAAGTGGCCAGAACCTTCATCTTACATCTCAACTGAATAATGATAGTAAGCATGTATTTTAGTTAGTGCTCTGCAAACACCAATTGAAAAGAGGCCACTTCAGCAGTACAGTACTACACTGTCCCATGTTGGGGTAGCAGATCAGCACTGACTTAATAGAAGCCTACCTTGCAATTTAAGGTGTAGTTGTAGTGTGGGTAGGCATACCTGTCAAGCTTAAAACTAGCTAGAACAGGCAATATTAGCATTGAAGACATTGTGGAATGGACCTCAGTGTGGGCTAGCAACTTGAGTATGTATCCAGGGTCCCCAGCGGTCTTGTACTCGGGCACTAGCCCACACTGAAGCCCATGCCACATCTTCACTGTTACCTGAGTGAACTAGATTAAAGCTAGCATGGGTATGCCTACCGCAGTACAGCTACAGACTTAATCTGCAGTGTAGAGGGAAGAGAATGATCTACTGAATGTCTACTGAATGATCAGAGAGGAAAAGGAAGGTCAGATTTGTATTCATATTGCCCCTCGAGACTGGCACTGTTCTTATAATACTCAATGAGCTAATATGAAAACAATTGGTGTAAATCAGTTCGCATTAACTTGAGAGAAGTGATCTATCTTGTCAAAAGTCACTAACTCCACTACTAGAAGAACTAGACTCCATTCCCCTGACCCAGTCCCTGTAGTGCAAGAGAGGATGTGAAAGGAAACCTGGCATCTGAGCCAAATCCTTTCTGGCCCCTAGACGTGAGATTGATACAGGAATCAATGATTACCAAAGCCCTGTCCTCATTTGCACAACTCTCTTGTTCTGGTAGGAACTGGGAGTGCTTCAGAAACACCACAAAAAGGCCCTGGAGGAGGGAACAGAAATGCTCAGCATAACTCAAGAGTGACCTCTCTGGCCAATTAAAGAGCAGTGTAAATTGGCTTTGTGTAGGAAGTCTTTGCTCAGCAAGAAGGATGGTGACACTCAGATTATTAAGATGAGAAGCATGTTATAAATAACCAAAGAGAAAGTAGACAGATTGGTCTTGAAGGCAGAGTGAAATGAGGGGCTCTTGTGAAATACTTTTGAGTTGGGAAGTACCCCTGTTTGATAGCTCTCATAATAAAGAACCCCTGCTGGGGAGGGAGGGAACCTTCTGACACTAGAACGGGTGTATCACTGCAGTGTACGCTATTGCTACAACAGCAGTGTGACCCTGGCCTCAGAACATGTTATGATTTTTAATATGCAAAATGTTCCTAAAGAACACAAGAGAGAGAAAGGAAGTGGCAATTTTTAATACTTTATAGCTCAGCCAAATCTGAATAGACTCTCATGGGATAAAAAGAAAAGGAGTACTTGTGGCACCTTAGAGACTAACCAATTTATTTGAGCATGAGCTTTCGTGAGCTACAGCTCACTTCATCGGATGCATACCGTGGGATAAAGGCACTTGTGTAGCCAAATATCAAAGATCTACTGGAAACAATGAGCTTCTAGAAAAAGGTCCCAATAATCCTTTGTAATAGAAAGTGCTGGGTAACCTAACACAGGAATCACTACCAGCCCCTCTATATTACATGGGTGTTTGAAAATTGAATGTTAATCTATTTATTCTGTTGTTTTTTTAACCCGAGACTCAGTCTCAAATATCATCTTCTGAGGACGGTTAAGAGCAAAGTAGAGGCCAATTCCTTTGCCCAGTTTGGGTTGAGGTGTAGTGTCATTGTTACCTGTGAAAGGACAGAACTGACAGTTATATATGGAACCTGCTAAGCCCACCTGCCAACAAGAGTAACACTGTGTGATCATCCCTAAAATCTAGCCATTACAGTATATAGAGTCAGGCCATGCCTACGCTGAGAAAGAACCTAAACAGATATGATTATTCTGCCTGTGTAGACACTCTTATTCCAGTAGAAGAGAGTCTTTTTGGTTTAGCTTAGGAAGTGTTTTAAGCTAAACTGGGGGGGGGAACCCCACCCTTATACTGGAATAAATGTCCACACAGGATTTATGCCAGTATAACTAGAACTATGTAGCTGGTAAAAAACTTTCTGTAAACAAAGCCATAAGTCCCAGCAACACAGCATCTATACGGTATGCAAGCATGGTATCCATGAATGTGTGATCATATTTGGTCACTCAAATTCTTTTCAGTACTCTATTAACTGAAAGAGGAAAGCAGGTCTCTGAATTTTTCTTAGCAGTGAATCAGCAGCTCCACTGACCTACAGGGCCAGGGATTCATGGCTCAGAGCTGGTTGAATTGGAGCCTCTTAAAATA
Source organism: Caretta caretta (assembly GCF_965140235.1). NCBI lineage: Eukaryota > Metazoa > Chordata > Testudines > Cheloniidae > Caretta > Caretta caretta. The sequence continues at coordinate 58,436,900 of NC_134211.1, read as the reverse complement.
TTCAGATTTTCAGATATAAAGTCCAACTGTTCTCTAAACTTTGCTGCAAACTCTTCACTTTATTTTTCCAATGTCAAACGTCTTTAAAACAAACTCATTTGTGCAACTGGCACTTAGATTATGCCCCACAGCAAATACTTTGAATTACTAGGTTTAAATAGAGAGATATTTCAGCATTAATTAAACTGCCCCCCACCCCACCGGCACTGATAGTTAGCTAAATTTAATTAGCTCCCATCCAATTTCACATTTTCTGAAATGGTCTGTTGTAGATTTCACACATTTTCATTCTGTTCCACACAACAATAATTTATGTCTATCTAGCTCCCCACATCTAATCTAATTCAGCTCCCTTGACTTCTTACTTTTTAGTTCATCCTGCCTGAAGGATTATTTTAAGGGGCTCTAGTAATAAAACTGCCATATGCCTTCACAACACCATGTAAATAAAGCACTTCCTTGTTTTTACTATTTTGCAGTTATTAGTTTCAAAAAGGATACTATCAAATTTACGATAGCCTCTTGCTCCAGCAGATGCCCCTTTTCATCTACCTTAATAATAAGCAGTAAACCTCACAGAAAGAATCCTAATTAAGATTCCAAGTTATTCACAATGTGTGCGTGTCACTCACAAAACACTTGAAAAGCCATTCCTCCTTTACTTACTTGCCAAGTACCGAGTGCAGGATCCTGTTCTCTTGGCAACAGTTGATGTCACCAGCACCAAAAGTGGAGCAAGGCGCACAGGACAATGCTCCATGTTAGGGGACTAACTTCAGGGGAAACACTGATCCCAGAACTTGGGTCCTGGCAAGTCTAAAGCATGTCATTTGATGATTATCATGTCTCCACATGTGTATGGTAACACCTGACCATTAGCTCATGCCTGCTGAGGCTTTGTTATACAAAGATGAGTAACTCTGTTCCATTTCTAAAATGAGTTTCCCTGCTGGTAAAAAGAGCCAGAGAGAAAGCTCTAGAGACAGAAGTCATCTGTCTAGTCACAGAATTTACCTTGCTTCCTCACACTGGCTACCATCAAAGTGCCTAACCGGACCTGAAGGGAACCCCTCTAAAAGTGGAAAGGAAGGTTGGCTCCACCATGCCCTTTCAGTTTTGACCCCTTTATTTCAAATGCCCACAAGGCCTCACAGTTAAGTGCCTATTATGATAGGTTTTGCAATACGGTTAGCTATTGTGCTAGGAGTGAGACCACCAATTAATTTCACTCAGGCTACTGAACAGCCAACAGATAGTAGTACCTTTTGGTCACTACTAATCTGAGCCACACTTGAACCTGAGACCTACAAGTGAAAGGTTCCAATTCAATTACAAATCCTAAAAGCCAGGTAGTCCCCTGCCAATCAAGTAACTTAGGCCAGGACTACACTATAGACTTATATCAGTGTAACTACCTTGCTCAGGGGTGTGACAAATAGACACCCCCTGAGCAATGTAGTTGTAACGACCTAACCCCCAGTGTAGACAGCGAAATGTCGGGGGCAGAACTTCTCCTGTCAATGTAGTTAATCCACCTCCATGAGAAGCTCTGCCGTCGGCGTAGGAGTGTCTTCACTTAAGCGCTGGATCAGTCCAGCTGCACCAATGCAGCATGTTAAGCGTAGACCTGCCCTTAATGTCTTTTAACCCAACATGTGCAGCAATTATATAACTAGTGTTTATATCAGATGCTTTTATCTGTGAATAGCTTGTCTGCCCCTCCTTGCAATATCTATGTTCATGCAGTTGTGGTAATTCAAGTCTTTTTCTCCTTGCCTCCAAACAATGGATGCCAAAAGCAGGTGTTCAAAGGACAAGCTCCACGCCCTGCTTCTCTAGCTAAAGCTGTGCCCTTTCTTATGAGGGCACTAACGAGATGGGTAGAGTTAAAACAATATTAGGACCTACCCACTAAACATTTTTTCATCTATATGTCAGAGTTGCCTAAACTCTGTTCGACCAAGGGCTATGTTGGCAACCTGACAAGAGCCTGATTGCTGCACCCAATGTTTGTAATGGAACAGATTGCAGCAGCCTTCCCACAGAAACTATACAGTAAGTCCCAGCATACTACACTAGATTTTGCTTTGAGCAGCCTGGTTGAATGCTGATACCTGTAGTCTGTGTGTAAGGTGGCTGCATGTTAATGTAGAAGGGGTGACCACAGGCAGCACTGTTGAACTGCATGGGTCACATTTTGCAGAATAAAGCCTCATTTATGGTTGAGGCTCACGTAAAGAAAGTAGACAGAAAAGGAGTTTTAAAGCCTGGTGTATAATGAGAATTACTATAGCTAAATGGGTAAGAAATAAAAGATAAGTAGGCCTCTTTACAAACTCTTGCACTCTTAGCCAGCACTGCCCTACAACTGGAACTCAGTTCGGCTCTCCAGCATTTACACTTGCAATACCACTATTCAAGTTTGTTATACTATGTGACTAGCTGACATCTTAAAGGGATACAGAAGAGGCAAGAAGGGTTATCACTGCAGAAAGGGAGCCCTGAACAGCTCTCATCCCACATAAAAGCCCTGAACTCTTAGTTATATAAACCTGGCCCAAAAACTGGGTCTCCCAGACCTCTGAGCATATGTCTACACTGAATTAAACTTCCTTAGCTCACCCATATCACCTGACTCAGGATCACACTGCTAAGGGGCTCTTTGATTGCAGTGTCAACATTCAGGCTCTGGCAAGTTAATCATTCTAGTAAACAAAAAGCATCTGACAGTTTCTCCACCAGATAAATCTGTTCAGCTGCCACTGAGTTAACAAACTTTCCAAAAACGTCACTTCTGGAGTGACCAAGCATAAATTTCACCCCAAACAACACACATTTTAAGAATATTAATAAGCAACTGAAAAGAGATTTAAGAACGGAAGTGCTATCCCATACTGCAACTGTAGTGGTGCTGTCTGAAGGCTAGACTATTGATTTAAATCAGTTGGGCTTTATGCTAAAGTCTTTATGCTCTGAAGTCTTTTCATCACTTTAAATTGTAAGTACATAAAGATTCATCTGTAAAATTATTTTAAACACATGAAGATTCACTTGTAACACTAATAATAAAGAATAATAAAAATAAAGAAAATTCTGAATCAAAATCTTCATGAGCTGAAGGAGACCTTGTTCTCCCTCCATCCCCATCCAAGAGTTAGTCTGAGGTCCCACACCATGATCCCTCCCATCAGCTGCAGTACATGGAATGCCAAGCTCAGGACAGACACTCCAGTCAGAAATGCCACACAGACTGGGTGCAGTGGGAGAGTGGGCCACAGGGTCTACCATTTGTACTTTCCTCCATTTGCACCGTACCTGCAGGGAGGAGGCAGAGGTGATTGCTCTGGGTCTCATGCCGGGGGACCGAGGCTGGCTGACCCTAGTCTCTCTGCATGACCAAACCCATCTAGACCTCAGGGATCCTCACTAGTCTTCTTGTTGGGCCAGGGGGCTAGGTGGTGTCTCGGTTTCCGGATCTCCTCAGTTCTTAGCCAGTGGAATCTTCTGGGGTGTCTTCTCTTCCCGGCCAGAGCTGGTAGGGTTTGGTCCCAGTCTCGATGCCCAGCCCAAGGTCTCTCTTCAGGGTCCAGCTCTAGGTTCAGGGCTCCAGAAGTCTCCTCGCAGCCGAGCCCGTGAAGTCTCCGTCCCGGTCTCACTGCAGAGCGCCTGTGCCCAGGGCCCCCTCACCGCCAGTGAGCAGAGCCAGCCTCGGTCCCCGGCCGAGGGGCTCAGTCTGGAGGCTCTTGGTCCCAGCTCCCGGCCTCAGCCTTTTAGCCCGGGGAGCGCTGGTGCCTGTGGGCCGATACCCGCCCAGCGAGGGGTCCCCGGCTCTCGGGCCCAGCCGTGCCCAGGGAAAGTCGGGACCCTGCTGCGGGGCGCTACACGCCCAAGGGTCGGGGGGATCTCAGTGCCCTGGGACCCCACTGTCCGGGCCGGGGGTCCCCGGTGTCCGCGCCCCGGGCTGGGGGGTGTCCTGCTCTCCTAGGACCCCGGGCTCCCCCTCGCCGCCGCCGCCGCTGTTTGTTTTCATCCGCTCCGGCCGGGGGAGGGGCGCAGCCTGCGCATCCGCCGCGGCACTTTCCGCACGAAGTCGGGACGGCCCCTCCCCGCTCCCGGCTGGGCCAGGGCGCTGCGGCCGGTGCTGGCAGGTGAGGGGGGCGCGGCCTGGGAGGCTCCGGCCCTGGAGTGAGGGGAGCCCGGTTTCGTGGGGAATCTGCTGCTGGGAACGGGCAGCCCCCGCGCTGTGCGGGGCGGCGGGACTCGCGGGAGAAGATCCGGGCACTGGCTCCGCGCGCCTGACAGAGTAAATCCCGGGCCGGGCCAGGCCAGGGGAGGGTGGCGGAGCTTGGGGAGGTTCGCCCCCTATTCTTAGCCCAGCTGAGGAGGGTCCCTCCCCCACTAATAGTCCCCCGCCCCCCCATCCGACTCCCATCTCCCCCCTCCCCATTTGCCCCCTCATTTCCCGGCCTCCCCATCTCCCCCGCCCCCCATCTAGCTCTCCCCTCCCCGCCCTCATCCCCTGCTCTCCCCATCTCCCCCGCCCCCTCCTGCTCTCCCCTCCCCATCTACCCCCTCATCCCCCTCCCTGCTCTCCCCATCTCCCCCGCCCCCCTCCTGCTCTCCCCTCCCTGCCCTCCCCATCCTCATCCCCTGCCCCCATCTCCCCTGCTCCCCCTCTGACTCCGCCCTCCCCTCCATCCCCCCCCCGGCTCTCCCCTCCCCATCTACCCCCTCATCCCCTGCCCTCCCCATCTCCCCCGCCCCCCCTCCGGCTCTCCCCTCCCCATCTACCCCCTCATCCCCCTCCCTGCTCTCCCCATCTCCCCCGCCCCTCTCCTGCTCTCCCCTCCCTGCCCTCCCCATCCTCATCCCCTGCCCCCCTCCTGCTCTCCCCTCCCTGCCCTCCCCATCCTCATCCCCTGCCCCCATCTCCCCTGCTCCCCCTCTGACTCCGCCCTCCCCTCCATCCCCCCCCGGCTCTCCCCTCCCCATCTACCCCCTCATCCCCTGCCCTCCCCATCTCCCCCGCCCCCCCTCCGGCTCTCCCCTCCCCATCTACCCCCTCATCCCCCTCCCTGCTCTCCCCATCTACCCCGCCCCTCTCCTGCTCTCCCCTCCCTACCCTCCCCATCCTCATCCCCTGCCCCCTTCCGACTCCTCCCTCCCCTCCATCCCCCCGAGCTCTCCCCTCCCCATCTACCCCCTCATCTCATGCCCTACCCATCTCCCCCGCCCCCCTCCGGCTCTCCCTTCCCCATCGGCCCCCTCCCTGCTCTCTCCATCTCCCCCGCCCCCTCCTGCTCTCCCCTCCCCATCTACCCCCGCATCCTCCTCCCTGCTCTCCCCATCTCCCCCGCCCCCCTCCTGCTCTCCCCTCCCTGCCCTCCCCATCCTCATCCCCTGCCCTCCATCTCCCCTGCCCCCCCTCTGACTCTGCCCTCCCCCTGGCTCTCCCCTCCCCATCTACACCCGCATCCCCTCCCCTCCCCATCTCCCCCGCCCCCCCTCCTGTTCTCCCCTCCCCATCTACCCCCTCATCCCTTGGCCCCCTCCCTGCCCTCCTCATCTCACCCCTCATCCCATCGTCCTTTCCCTGCCCTCCTCATCCCCGGCCCTCTCCCTGTCCTCCCCACCTCCCCCAGCCCTCTGTCCAGCCCTCCCCATCTACCCCCCCCGCCCTCTTCATCTACCCTGCCCCTCCTCATCTTCCCCCTTATCTCTGGCCCTCTCTCTGCCCTCCTCATCTACCTCACCCTTCCCTCCCCATCTACCCCCTCATTCCCCGGCCCTCTGTATTTTATCCATCCACCAATCCCCTGGTAACATGAGGGGCCTCTGGAGGCAGCTGCTAGAGGGATTAACTACACCACAACAGCATCCATATCAGGGGACCTGGTTCTAACACATTAGTTCCCTAACTGTTAAAACCACAGTTTTGTCTTCTAACATAAATGGACCCTATCCATGGCACTGAACTGTGTCATGCTTTTGGACAGAGTTAAACTGTAGCATATTTTCGAGACATGGTTAAAATAAATTAGGTTCCAGCTACACTAAAAGACAGAGTCATGTTTTACACTAACATGGATATTATTATAGTTGAGCCCTGAGTGGAATCTGCTCACTTCCTCCTCCCACCCAAAGGAAGGCGCCTTAGCTGTTTCACAGTTAATTTGTGTATTCATGTCCATATTGAGAACATATCAGGTAAAGTAAAAATGAATTCATGTTTCAGGACATTAAAGTAATCACTAACTGACTAAAGCCCGGAAGAAACTTCCTTAGTGGGCATGGTAGTGTTTAGTTCTCCCATTATGGGAGTCTTAACAGAGTTCTCTGAAACCATCTGAAACTGGCCAGATAGGATAGCAGACTAGATGGACTATTAGTCTGAGTGGGTCTGGCAATATTCATGTTCCAAGATGGGGCAAAGGACAGGAGATAGTTTTCTCCTTTCCCCTCTCCATCAGAAGTGGAGGATGGACTCTTCCTGTTGCTTCTGCTGCTTCTGCATGCAGTAAGTCCACAGGAATGTGTGTGTGGTGCACTGGGTTTCTCATCAGGGTCTGCCTCAGCACTTCCAGAGGACCTTTAACTTTCATGTTGGTCTCTGGCTAGTGGGTATGTTTTAAAGCCCTGGGTATATATGATAGAATATCAACTACATTTGCCATTGGTCTCTTTGGAAATCCTTGTGCTATCCAACAGTGAAGTTCATCTTGCTGCCCATGTGTCATATACATAAATCTATTTGAATTTAGCTAGTGTTTAATGTTTCCACTGTAGCTTCTGATGTGATCTGGCATAATCAAAGGGAACTCTCACACACACACCCATAGGATCACACTCTGAGACTTGTGACTTTGAATATGAAGGGCAGGCTTTATTTCTCCCAAATTTCTGGTGATAGCAGCTCTTGGATTTTGTTGTTCTAATAGTCCACATAAACGGCATGCCTGATACAACCAGTTTAGGTTATGCACAAGTGAACCAGCTCAGAAAGAAGCAACAAACTCATCCAACTTGCTTAACTAGTTCAGTGACAGAGCAGAAATAAGGTAGTTGCATGTGGATTATGTAGTTTCAGATTGCTAGCCTGAATATGGCCTAACCTGGTAGTGACTGAAAATTGTACTATGTATATGATATTAGTTTGTTGTGATTTTAACAACTTTTCACTAAGAATTTTACAGAAACTACTGCCACTTCTAGCCCCATTTTTGGCATTTGCAGCAGAAGACCGGAGGAGATTGAAGTCCCTTCTCATTCCTGCAGATAGTCCCTTCTGTTAAGGGTTGAGACACTGATGGGTCTGTAGGGAAGCTCACACTGCTGTTGCGCACATACTGTGAGCTGACTGTTCCAATTTCCTGGGCATCTTTCATCTGCCACTAAAATTGATCCCAACATTAAAAAAAAAAAACAAAAAACAATTTTTATTTTTTAAAAACAGAGAGATTATCTTTACGAATTTCTCTGAGGTGTGTGTTTCTTACTCTGCTGTTATGTAACCTGGGCAGAATGAAGCTGGCAATAGGGCTGAAAGGCTGAACTTCTTAAACTGAGTTCTGAGTCTCCGTTCAATTCACTTCAATGCAGGTGACAGCACTGGGAAAAGATCTGCAACAAGAACTGCTCCAAGAACTCACCCAGGCTTTCGCTATGGCTGTTCCTATAGCGATTCTTGATTGTGACCTCTTGCTCTATGGCCGAGGACACCGAATGCTAGATCGCTTCAAGCTGGAGGATGTCACCGATGAGTACCTGGTGTCCATGTATGGCTTCCCCCGACAATTCATTTACTATCTAGTGGATCTGCTGGGAGCCAGCCTCTCTCGCCCTACACAGCGGTCCAGAGCCATCAGTCCAGAGACACAGATTCTTGCTGCATTAGGTTTTTACACTTCTGGCTCCTTCCAGACTCGCATGGGGGATGCCATTGGCATCAGCCAGGCCTCCATGAGCCGCTGTGTTGCCAATGTCACTGAAGCACTGGTGGAGAGAGCCTCACAATTCATTCATTTTCCAGAGGATGAAGCCTCTGTGCAGAGTCTGAAGGATGACTTCTATGGGCTGGCAGGGATGCCTGGAGTGCTAGGGGTGATTGACTGCACCCATGTGGCAATCAAAGCACCCAATGCCGAGGACCTATCCTATGTGAATCGAAAGGGTCTTCATTCTTTAAACTGCCTAATGGTGTGTGATGCTAGAGGAGCACTGCTGAGTGCAGAGACGCACTGGCCAGGCAGCCTGCAAGACGGCACTGTGCTGCAGCAGGCAGCTCTTAATAGCCAATTTGAAGCTGGATTGCACAAAGATGGCTGGCTACTTGGTAAGTTAATTCCAGTTATTGTCTCCTCTAAGAGTCTGTTGCACTTTGGCTGCTTTTTGAGTGACTCAAAGGCAGCAAAACAGACTGCTGGTGTGAAAATGCCTGACATATTTGCTTTTTTAATACAAACAACCAAATAGGTTTCATACAAGTCATTCTTGGTCCCACTGGCAAATAAGACATTAATTATTTCTAACATCTTACAAAATCTATATAAATGCACATCTGCCAAAATGTAAATACCAGATAAAAGTGATTTAGGACCATGTTCCATGGAAAATGTATGTGAGAAAGGGTTTCAAATGTGGTTCTACTCAGAGAGTAACTTTGTAAAAATGCCCCCTGTGGGGTTCCATTGTTATCACCTCTCTGACTCCAAGCCAGCTGACAGTTTACAAGTGAAAATGCTTTTTCTAACTGCAGTCATGCAAACTCATCCTGGGATCTGAGAGTCAAGGTAGGCTCTTGGCTCACATAGGACTGGAAGAGCAGTGATTTCCTGCTCTGCGTTTCATACAGTATGATTAGTGAGGTTGTATACATCCACTCTTCTGCTTTGTCCTTGTCCTCATTACCCTGTTTATTTCTAGATTGAATCGCACAAACCTTGTATTCTACACTTGGGTCTGGTCCAAATGTCTGAATTTCATTGCCTATGTGTATTAATTGGACTCTCCAAAAACTCCCTCCCACATTTTTACAGAATTTAGTCTTGTGAAATGGAATATCTTGATTTTTCTCCTTGTTGGTCTCATTTGCAAATCTAATTAAATACTTGTCACTCTTACCTGGATTCTCCCATACTCTGTGTTGATAGTCAATGAAGTCAGTCTGTACCTATGATGCAAGGAAACTGGCTACAAACAGGTGCCCAAATTTAGTCTCCCCAGGTTGAGGATAAAGAGCAGAAATCTTTGCTGTTGCTACTGGTTTGTGAGCTCTCTCATTTTTTCCTTTGATAGGTGACAGCTCCTTTTTTCTCCGCACATGGCTGATGACCCCTCTGCATATCCCTGAGACCACCGCAGAGTACCGTTATAACATGGCACATTCTGCCACTCACAGTGTCATTGAGCAGACATTCAGGACCATTCGATCCCGGTTCCGTTGCCTGGATGGATCCAAAGGCACCCTGCAGTATTCTCCAGAGAAGTCTAGCCACATCATTCTGGCCTGCTGTGTGCTCCATAACATCTCTCTTGAACATGGGCTAGATGTGTGGTCTTCCCCAGCAACAGGACAGATGGAGCAACCAGAGGAAGAATACGAGCAAATGGAATCGCTGGACTCTGAAGCCTGTCGAATCCGCCGCGAGCTTTTGCTTTCTCATTTTAGCTAATAAAGCGAGGGATGGAGACCTTTACAGATGTACCTGAGGAAAATATGGGAGCAAATACACTCTCACTTTCTTTAAGTTAATAAAGAGAAAAATTAAGATAGGCATGGGAGCTAGGGAAGAAAGGGAATCACTTGTAACAAATTCACGCTGTCTTAGGGGATATTTTACATCTGCCAGACTCTTGATTCCTTTGTAAATGTTGTTTTGAGCCCTGAATTCTCAATACCTAATGTGTGCAGACCCCACCTTGTCTAGAGGATAGTTAGGCAGGGACAATAATGTGGGATCGTTTCCTAATAAAATCACCTCCAATCTTCTGACATGTTTGAAAAGTCTGTAAATATTACAAAAAATGACACAAGAATTGCAAATCTGTCACTTTGTGAGTATTACATTGGCCTGTAGCATCCATCATAAATCAGTTTCAAACATTTCTTTCAAACCCTTTTAAGGTAAATTTCCAGTTGGGCACCTACCCAGCCTCTGCTTGCGCATATCCAAAAGTACATATGCACTTACATGTGTCTGCAATTTACAGATGCAAACACTTGCTAAATATCCTTGCTAAATGCCTGTGCACATCTTTTCATTATTCTGACACCAGCGCACACACAAGTGCTAAAATTTGTATTAACAAAACCCATTGGTCCCAGATTTTTTAAGGGCACATGAAGGTGTTTGCAGGTGCCCAAGTGGGCAAAAGGGAGAAGTTAGGCCATAACTGGCTGCATCAGCTACTTGGTATGTCCGTCTTGTTCCCACTGGACAGACACTAGCATTATCACAGTTGCCTATGGCAAGGCCCCTTTGTTAGTTGTCCTAGCAGAAACTGATGGGGCCACATAAATTGCACTTCCTTTCACCGCAAGAGGTGGTCTGTGTAAATCAGGATTGAGGCATGGGATGGGAAGATTACTCTTCATTATCCATTGAGTATATGTCTTGTAGATAAACAGAGGACTTCAATTTATAGGACTTTCATGGGCACATGATATTTTTTTAAAAGCTGTTAAAGTTTCAAGTGTCCCAGCAGGATTCTTTCTTTCCATCGGATTAATGTAAGTGTAAATTCTTTTCCAAGAGTTTTGTTGAACACCAGTGTGACCACAGTCTTGGGAAGCTTATTTCTGGGAGAGGTTCTATCTTTTAGCAAGGTCACAACTTCAGTTTCATTTATGGACTGTTCTAATGGAATTTGGTGACGCCTGCAAAGATTTTGATACTTGTAATGGTAGCACAGCCATTTGTCATGTCAGATCTCAGAATTCTTAGTTTGTAGGGGAAGTGAGACTAGAGTGTGACCTGCAGCTTTGAAGATGGGAAAGTAGAGGAAACTGACTGCTTGATGCTGGTTGTGGCCTGGAATTAGACATTGCCAGAATATGCCTGCCACTTTCCATTGACTGTCAATATTTAGTATCATGTGCATGATAAATAGTAAAAAGAAAAGGAGTACTTGTGGCACCTTAGAGACTAACCAATTTATTTGAGCATGAGCTTTCGTGAGCTACAGCTCACTTCATCGGATCCGATGAAGTGAGCTGTAGCTCACGAAAGCTCATGCTCAAATAAATTGGTTAGTCTCTAAGGTGCCACAAGTACTCCTTTTCTTTTTGCGAATATAGACTAACACGGCTGTTACTCTGAAACCCATGATAAATAGTGTGCTTTAGCAGGGATAAAACAAGACTCACCAGAGCCCTTCATTAGAACTGTTAAAACTTTACAATTATCTAATGTATATAATTATCTGGCCCACATATTTTGTATTTTCCTTTGTTTCTTTTCTCATAAAGTCTGGCTTCAGAACTCCGGTTGCTCAGTTTGTGTAGAGAACTCTCCTTTTTCTACTATGCAGATGCCTGAACTTTCCTAACAAGAGAACCAAAGTAACTGTTTTCTTGTAATTGTTTGTAAAATATTCTTAGCTTAAAAATAATTGTAATACAGTAACAATAGGAGGAAGGTGCTGTTATGATTATGGATGTCTGTCTCCCATCACAATAGTATCTTATCAATTTTGCTAATATATGCCAATATAATCCAAATAAGGTAAGAACTGATTAGGAATGGGAGAGGCTACGGCCAGATGAGTCTCAGACATGTTCACGTGTGACAAATTGTTATTTAATAAGGAGATGAGGGTCCTCAAACATATTCTCTAACTCTTATGACATGCCTGTGATACAGGTATTTACAGCAGCCCCTGCTGAGGCCATAGTGAAATTGTGGGGGATGCATTTTTTGGAATGTATTCTGAACTGGGTTTTGTTGCCTGCAGCTACAATCCACTTCGATGGATCCGAGTTTGAGGCTATGGAAGTCAATGCCAATGCCCATTGTGGCTAGGGAAAATGGAAAGTTTTCATATTTACCCATTAGACCACTGCTTTCTATTGGGAGACATGTTCTGGTGAGCTGCCCTCTGGTTCCAAGATGCTGGATCTCTCTACCTTAACATATTACTAACTGGCTTTTTGAGTTTTCTCTTAAAAATATTTCTTTAAAGAATCTCTGATTGCATCCCCTCTCCTCCACTCTACTGGTGATGCTAGCCTTGATGCCTGCTTCATCTTCTACTCTTATTCTAGTCTTTGAGTCTTTTCCAAACTGATCCACATACTTGGAAAGTCTTCCTCAGCCTAGTTTGACAAGCTACTTTCCTTCCTGTGTTCATGTCCCTCTTCAGACACAATTCCTCCACAGATGAGTTAAGATTAAAAAAAAATCCCTCTTATTGCCTCCTCTACTCTGGGCTCCCCAATGCATGTTGACTTCTCTGTTTTTGTCCTATAGAACGACACCTCTTCAGAGCTGACATTTTTGTTTTATAGAGCACAAAATACATTGTCAGTGCTTAATAAATAATATATAATTAATAATAAAGTTCTTTTGCTTCTCTTCTTAGTTAAATTAATCCCTATTTTTAATTAACTCTTCTATTATACTGTCTTTATCTGCACTTTAATCTGTTTCTTTCTAAAAAAGAAAAGGAGTACTTGTGGCACCTTAGAGACCTGTTTCTTTCTGTTATCCTATTTCTTTCATCACTTTTTTTCCTTTCCATATCAATCTTTACACCACCAGGGTAAAACAGGGAAGTCTGGAAAATGTGCCTGATAGTGAGAGATTTAAGAAGTTCTATTTATTTAGTTTATCCAAGAGAAGGTATGAGCAGATTTCTGATAATAATTCTGTAATCTAACGGACAAAGGCCTAATGAGATCAAATGAGATCCAATGGTTGCAGCTAAATCAAGTCAGACTGAAAATGAGGTACATATTTTGGTTGAAAGTAATTAACCATTAGAACAGCTTACCTATGGATGTGGTAGATTCTCCTTCACCTAAAGTCTTTAAATCTAGACAAGGTATCTTTCTAAAAGATATGCTATAGGTCAAACAAAAGTCATGGGCTTGATGCTGGAATTGCTGGGTGAGTTTGTCACTGTCTCCTCAAAATAGATGATCATAATGGTTTGTCCTGGCCTTAACATCTATGAATGTAAGGTAGATCAGTTGCCAGTAGATCCATGGAGCTCTAGGTTCCTGATGGAACTAATCTTGGCGTTATGCTCCTCGCAGTGCTGAGAGAAAAAGTTACCACCCCATTTCTATGGTAACACCACCTCAAAGAGAGCTTTATTCAGCCACAGGAATGTTCTGGGAGACTCATGTGTCCTTGGACAGTTTGTCTTACCCTGATTCTCAGATTCTTCTGAAGTTGCAATGATCTAGTTTGTGAGATTCTACCTGAATGATATAACACCCACTACAGTATCACCCACTCTCGAGATTGTAGCTGCAGGTTAGAGCACCCAGACACAGAAGCCAAAAACCAGATTATCTGGGTAAAAGTCAGCCGGGTGGCTGCAGGTGGGGGAGAAGGCAGCAGAAAACAAAACTCTTAAGAAACCAAATTCCTGTTTATAGATCAATATCCTTAGTGATAAAGAGTGAAAGTGAGAAATTCCAAGAACAGGATCCTGTCCTGGAAGGTAATTAAGAAAGAAAATTTCCAAGAGATACAAGCAATAACACTTTTTATAGACAGTATGGCTGGATAAGTTGCCGCAAGCAGCAGCAGGAGCCACAAAAATGATTGGAGGTTATAGAGAGATATGATGGCTATGATCTGTGTCTTTGGTGGTGGTGATGTTTACTGAGAAATTTCATGGATCTGAATTGCTGTGTGATGGAGAATTATTAAGATGTTTGCTTGAACAGAATCACTGGGAATGGGGAAGTTTGGTAAATCTGAATAGTCAGAAGGGGTGAAAGAAAAATTGAATCTCTGGGATGTGGTAATAAAGTGATTGACTGGATGTGAATTGCTGGGTGATTTAGAGGGAGGCTAGATGGATCTGAATATTGGTTGTGAGGGGAGACAGATAATAGGAGGTTGGATAGGTCTTATTAATCTGTGTTATTGCTTTAATGATTATACTTTATGCAGACCATTCAGCAAAAACGTGTTGTAAATAAGCACATGTATGTATCAGAGTAACAGCCGTGTTAGTCTGTATTCGCAAAAAGAAAAGGAGTACTTGTGGCACCTTAGAGACTAACCAATTTATTTGAGCATGCTCATGCTCAAATAAATTGGTTAGTCTCTAAGGTGCCACAAGTACTCCTTTTCTTTTCACATGTATGTAGTATGCAATGGGCACACAAGACAATGATCCACCACACTGCCAGAAATAATAACAAAACAAATAGTGTGATTTATTACAGTATTTTGTAGGAAATCTAGACGAGGATCAGGTTGCCATTGTACAAGGCATTATACAGACAGATAAAGGAGACAGTCACTGTCCCAGGGAGTTTACAATCCAGGGTCCCATTCTGCAATGGCCTGTGCACATGTGTAACTTTATGTGAGTGGTCCCACTGATGTATGGGAGACATGCATAGTTATGCACATGCTTAAAAGGATTAGACAATGACTTTACAAATTTTGACAGGAAATGGTCCCTGTACATAATGGAATATGGGGAAAAGTGTGGAGATATCTGAGAAAGTCCCATTCAGTGAGGCAAATACTTGACTGTATCTGCAAGCTGAGAAGAGGGAGAGTGTGGTGGGCTTGTCCCTCCCGAGCCTCACGGAATGTCATCAGCACTTTGAATTGCAACCAGAAGCAACTGGGAGGCCAGTACCTGGCTCCACATGCTGTGGGTTATGGCTCCTTGCCACCCCACTCCCTTGCATGGGCCCCAGGGCGTGTGGCCGAGCTGGGCGTGTTGGGTACAGGACCCTGGGGACTGGCAATGATTCCTGCAGGGCTCAAGGCAGGCACAGCCTCTGGCACAACCTGGCGTCTATGCCCTGACCCAGGCTTAAGTTTGCAGCACACTCCAAAGGCTACCACTACCCGCCATCTACGCCTCGCCCTCTGCCCATCCTTATATCTGAGCTCGATTTCTCTATCCTGTCCCAAGCCGGTGCTCCCTTGGGTTTTCCTGTTTATGAATCCGGAGAATCGCTCGTCGCTCGGCTAGTAGAGCCTGGCACGGCTCTAGATTCGGCTGCTAGGGCCTGGTTCAGCTCTTAGCTCGGCTGCTAGGGCCTGGCTCGGTTACTTGGCGCTCATCTACCCGCCCTGGCCGAGGTCCTCGGAGCGGCGGCGGCCGTACTAGCTGAAGGAGATCGAGCAGCTCGGGCTACTTCCCCGAGGCCAGGCCCCGCCGCGCCCGGGCCCCCCCGCCCCGCCGCGACGCGACCTCACCCCACCCCACCCTCTCGGGCTACGCGGCGAGCCAGGCCCCGGCCCCTCCTGCAGCAGGTAGGCTCCAGGCCTAGGCGCTCGGCCCGGCCTGGCTGAGCACGGCCCGTGCCTCTCCCGAGTCCAGCCCCGCCGCCCGCGGCTGGCGCTGGACAGGGGGGCGGCAACGGGGGTGTCGGGGCTGGGAGGCACCGGGGGGGTTCCGGGCCTCCCGGTGCTGGGTGAAGCGGGGCAGGGGGTGGCACGGTGGAGGGGGCCCCCGAGCTGGGATCCGGGGAGGTGATAACTTGGTCTCTGGGTGCCCCGCGGCGCGGAGTCTCCCGAGGACAGGTGCAGCACTGGGCTTCCAGCTGCCCCGGAGAACAGGCGCCTGGCGCCCTCCGCTTGCCCGCCCTGGGCACAGGCCCGGAAAATGCCGTCGTCCGGCAGCCCCAGGCAAAGAAAATCCGAGTCACCGTGACAGGTTTCAGAGTAACAGTCATGTTAGTCTGTATTAGTCTCTAAGGTGCCACAAGTACTCCTTTTCTTTTTGCGAGTCACCGTGAGTGAAACTGAATGGCTTCCCGCTTGTCAGACGCTGCCGATCTGCATGTCTACTGCCACGTTAAACCGGAGACTGGTCACTGGCCCTGCCTCCGGGCCCCTGGAAACGCCGCTAAATAGCAGCATCAGAAATGGAGGAGTTGCCTGTCTTGCTTGTTTGCTCCATTTTCTGTCTCCAGCTCCACTGGGTCATCACACTCCTCCTTATACTGTAGGGCAGGAGGAATGGGGTTAATTCTGTTTTCACTTTTCTGGCTGTGGTATAACTGTTATTCTAAGGCACTTGGATGGAAACAGAAGCAGGAGGACAGTTTTTATCTTCAGGTTGAATATACCAATAGGTTCCTCCACTTAGGACTTTTATGGAATAGCACAGTGACAATTGTTTTTTTGTTGCTTTGTTTTGACATATGCTGTTCATGTAACAGGACTAAATATTTAAAAACAATAAATAAAACTTACTGGGCTACCAAAATTAGAACGATCAAGTTTAATTAAACATAAATTGCTGATTGTCCTTGAACAACTTGCCTTACAAAATGATTCCTGTATTGATCAGTGGTGTTGTGAAACATGAGCGTAGGATAGGTTATTTTTTCATAGTAGTTCTGGGATAGAATAAGTTCCTTTTCTCTCCTTGAAATGACGCTTACTGTACATCTGTCCTGAGGAATGAGAGTAATTTGTTCTGAACAGGGTACTCATTACAGATTAGGACAAGGTGCTTTACTTCCACATCACCAGTGTAATGCGTATGCAATGAGGTCCTCGGAGTGGCCGTAGTAGCTGAAGGAGATGGAGCAGCTCAGGCTACTTCCCCGAGGCCAGGCCCCGCCGTGCCCGGGCCCCCCAGCCCTGCCACGACCTCGCCCCACCCTCTCGGGCTACGTGGTGAGCCAGGCCCTGGCCCCTACTGCAGCAGGTAGGCTCCAGGCCAAGGCACTCGGCCTGGCCTGGCTGAGTATGGCCCGTGCCTCTTCCAAGTCTGGCCCCGCCGCCCCCAACTGGCACTGGACAGGGGGGCGGCAGTGGGGGTGTCGGGGCTGGGAGGCACCGGGGGGGTTCTGGGCCTCCAGGTGCTGAGGTGAAGCCCCTGGAGGCCCAGACCGCCCCGGTGCCTCCCAGCCTTACACATTCATTACTCATTACACATTACAGTGGTGATGTGGAAGTAAAGTACCTTGTCCTTCAGCAGCCATGTGCTTTTTTTTTTTTTTTTTTTTGAAGCAACTATGAGAGAGGATTGGGTATTTCAGTTCTTCATTGGCGTTGAGTTCCTACTCTTAAAGGTAGGTTCTAAATAAAAGCTGTCCATGCTGGCAGTCTCAATTGTTCATTCAATAAGGGAAGGAGTTGGGGTCATTGTGGAAAATAGTTAAAATCATTGGTGGTTTAAATTCATGTCTTCCCACATAATTTTGAAATTTCTTTGTAGTACCATCCTGCAAAGGGAGGCTCTGGTACAAACACCTCCAGCAGCAGAATGAATTAAAGTATCTGGTGAAATCAGGCACAGGCTTGCCCTATGGAGAAGGAAGAACAAATATCCGAAAGGGGTAGGGAGGTTACCCACAGAGAAAAGGAGGTGCAAGTAAATTACTTAATTTTAAGGTGTAGATTTTAAAATGATATTGTCACCTTAAAAATTTTGTCTCTGAAGACTTTTTGTCTAATCTTGTTATGATTTATAGTTAAGATTTTATAGGTAAGAACTGAGATAGTAGAGGAAAAAACAACTTTTTTCAGTTTTTGTTCGTTTGACAGCACTGTTTCCCCATACAGTCAGTTTCCCTTGTTGGAGTGTGTCTCAGTAAGATAGGGGCTAGAGAAACAACCGTTGTGTATGTAGACTTTTTTTTTTAATCTGCAAAAACTGTCCAATGGACTTGGGCAGATATAGGGCTTGAAACTGCTTTTAACTTAAACAAACAAAAATCCTTCCAATTGATGAGCCTCCTGGTAACTAAGTTTTTCATGTCTCCTTACTTTTTTTATTTTGTTCCTTCCATACCTACTCTGTAAGAAACTTTGAATCAAAAACTCATCCCAAGGAGTTTGACGTCCTTAGTAAGGGACTGTAGATATCTTACATGTTGAGATGCAACTATATAGAAACTGAGGCTACCAATGTCTTCATTTCATCTCTGTTCCATCTGAAATTTGGAGAAGGCCCTTTACATTTAGCTTGTAAGTGTACTCCACTTAGGAAGGAACCATCAGTTGCGCACATACAAAATGGTAAATGACTGCCTAGGAAGGAGTACTGCAGAAAGGGATCTGGGGGTCATAGTGGATCACAAGCTAAACATGAGTCAACAGTGTAACGCTGTTGCCAAAGGAAAAAAACTAACATAATTCTGGGATGTATTAGCAAAAGTGTTGTAAGAAAGACATGAGAAGTAATTCTTCTGCTCTACTCTGCACTGATTAGGCCTCAGCTGGAGTATTGTGTCCAGTTCTGGGAACCACATTTCAGGAAAGATGTGGACAAATTGGAGGAAGTCCAGAAAAGAGCAAAAAAATAATGAAAGGTCTAGAAAACATGATCTATGAGGGAAGATTGAAAAAACTGGATTTGTTTAATCTGGAGAAGACAGAGGGAACATGATGAGTTTTCAAGTACGTAAAAGGTTGTTACATGGAGGAGGGAGAAAAATTATTCTCTGGGCTTAAATTGCAGCAAGGGCAGTTTAGGTTGGAAAAACTTCCTAACTGTCAGGATAGTTAAGCACTGGAACAAATTGCCCAGGGAGGTTGTGGAATTTCCATCATTGGAGATTTTTAAGAGCAGGTTAGACAAACTGCTGTTGGGGATGGTCTAGATAATACTTAGTCCTGCCATGAGTGCAGGGGACTGGAGAAGATGACCTCTCAAGGTTCTTCCAGTCCTATGATTCTATGATTTCCTGTTTCCTTGTGGCAGAACATTGTTGTTGTTTTTTTATAAATGGTTTAATACATGCCTCTGATACTGTGGTACATGGTCCCCATGTTAACTTTTGGTCTTTTCAACTTGACAGTGTCCCTTAAATTACTGAATACATTCTCTCAACCTTAACTACACCTTAAAGGTTTTGTCTGGGAATGTGTATTTAGTTCTTGAGTTGTTCTCCTAAATCATTCCTTCAGAGTCCTTGTCAGTTTTGTAGCTCTTCTCTGAATTTCTCCTAATTTGTTTTGGCAGTGCCCACAATGTGTTAGGCACTTTTCAAACACAAGAAAATGTACCGATTTCCTGCCTTGAAACACTTACAAGCTAAAAGGCAAACAAAGAGCGTGGGTGTAACATAGTCTAAGGGTATATCTACACTTCATGCTGGGGGGGGGTGGGTGATTCCTAGCTCAAGGAGACTTACTCTCACTAGCTCTCATTGAGCCAGCATCCTAAAAACAGAGTGTAGCCATGGCTAGAAGCAGGAGGGGCTAGATGCCTTGAGTACATACTTAGCATCTCTGAGGAGCATGCATTTGGGGCAGCTAGCTTCTTGTGGTGCTGTAGCTACATTCCATTTTTAACTTACGCTAGCCCTCATCGAGAGAGCATTTATGTCTCCTCAAGTTTGGAATCACACCCCCAGCTCAAAGTGCACACATACCCTAAGTGGTAACTATCTGTATATCCTCCTATATCTTTGTGGCAATCAATATATGTAGAATATCCTTGAGTTTCCCCACACAGCCATAACTGGCCTATTTCTTACAGATGTGAAGGCAGAAGTGGGTCTTTAGGAGGGATAGGAATATGGAGAGGGTAGTGGCCTTGCGGTTATGGTTAGGGAACATGTTCTCTGCTGCCCCTCCCAATGGAAGAAGGCTCACAATGTTTGTGTGAGAACCATACGTATTTCTTTGTATTCATCATTGTTTACAACTCCTCCCAATTTGGTATCTTCTGCAAGTTTCATTATGCTGTTTATCCCCTCTCTTCCAATTTGCAGATGTTAAAATGGGACGCAACAGTGGCCCCATGTGAGCATACAATATGATCCCCTACCACCAGTCCAGTACATTGCTGTTTAATATTTATATTTAATTTAGTTTTTCAGCTAGGTCTCAATACATTTGACACGGTCATAGCTCAGCACTTTTGAATGAATTTTGATTGAGACATCATGGGACCCTGAGACTTTTTGCTAAAATTCAAATATAACATCGACTGTGTTCACTTATGACCAATCTGTCAGAATAAACAATAATGTGTTCTATCAACATCCTGCTTGCTGATAGTTGTTCTGTAATCCACCATCACTGTAAATCAGTGACTTAAAAAAGTTAGCCCCTTTTGTTTTAAGAAGGTAGGCAAAAAGCAAAGGAGGCAATAGGTACCAGTTTTTTTGGTACTTGGCACTTTTTCATTGCCACCTAGAAATAAGTGTTAATGGATTGGTATGCTGCTTAAATAATACTTTTTCATCCTAGGGTGCATATTATCCAGACATCTTGATTTGTAAATTCAAACTCACCTATTCCTCATCCATAGCTATTTTACAACCTTTTTTTATACTTTTACTTTTTCTCTTTGAAGGCAGACTTTAAAAAGGAGTTCAGCATTGCATTGCCCTCTTCACTTAATAATGGACCTACTTTCTCTCCATTACTGCTTTTCCCCCTTGATTTATAGGAGTCCTTATTTCCATTAACTCCTTGGATAGCATTAATTGTTTTCTGCTGTCTTCTCTAAAAGCCATAATTGACCTGAGTGTTTGCATTCCCACTTTTTCTTTTCCCATACAGGTTTCTTAGCTTCAGATGTTTGAGCACTGCCTTATGCATCTGACTCAACTAACAATTGCTTTGCATTTTTTGTAGAGATGTTGTAGAGCAGCAGCTCCCAAACTTGATTGGTTTGACTATCACCATCTTAAAAAAAGAAGTTGTGAAGTGAATTGGTGGAACATCAAAGTCATGTACCACCAGTGATGTATGTGTACAGTGTAGGAATCCCTGTTGTTAGACAATTGTGCCTCTTAGTGTTTCCCAACTGACTTCGCAAGTGTGCATTTGAATACTTTCTTGTATTGCTTCCTTTATTCATTAGAATTTTTTTCTCAAAACCTTTTTCCTGATACTTCTTATACTTTTAATGCTGTGGTTAGTGAACTTACTGAATTCAGGGCACTCCTGATCACTTGTACTATGTATGTCCTATTACTCTTGTATTTTCACTGGGGTTACATTATTGGAAGTCTGTGTGTTGACATCATGGAGAGGGGACATTGCAGAGTAACAAAACAATCTGGTAGGAAGAATCTACTTCATATTTACTACATATTCATTAACCTGGTTTACGAGGGAAAGTGATTGAATTAAATATTAATGAGTTCAAAATAACGGGGTTGTGGAGGAATAGTATAGGTTGGCCCACAAGGAAGTAACGTAATGAAATTGTGTAAAGGAGAAACACTTCCTAATGGTGAGATCTGTTAAACTGTGGAATTGTCTTTTGCTGGAAGCCCCATTGCTTGGGACATTTAAAACAGGAGTGGATATAGGCTTAGGGAATAGACAAAAACATCCTGCCTTGGCACCGAAGAAAGTGGAGTATAAATGTGACCTAATAAGTCTTTGTTGGCTCTAAGTTTTATGATCCGTTCTTTGAAGCTTCCAAGAGGTGTTGGATGCTGGGATTGGGTGTAGAGGGAAGCTGTCTGAACCCATGTGCTAGCAGAGCTCATCTTTTAACTTCCATGAACAACCTTCATATGAGGTTTTGAGTGCTCATGCAATAGTACAACTCTTAGAGGCCTCTTAATAGTATTGCTCTTAAGAGGCCTTCTTGTCCATGTTGGCAGAGGTGATAACCCTTGTACCACCACCTTGGTCTTACAAAAGTTGTTAGACACAGCATGTAACATTTATCCTGCATCTTGTGGAATTTATAACTCCCACAAGGCTTCTGTCTCCAAAACTACTACTCTGATTCCCTTGAACCTTTCCAACAAAATTTTCTTTTGGATTGAGGCTGAGCATGTTAAATTCTAGGCCAGTCAGAGGCTTATTGGCATAAATTAGAAGGGAATCAAGAATAAACATTGAAATTGACTTTCCTTGTTAACCACAGAGTCACTTAAAAATCACATACATTTTCCTGCCCCTCCTTTTTCCTGCTATGTTGGTAACAGTCCGTCCAGGTAGAATTTGATGTGCATCCCTGTCCCAAGCCCAAACTTTTCATTCCCGTCTCTTGTTTAGATGGTCTTCATTCAGAAGTGCTCCAGTTTCAGCATTTGGCCAGGTCATACCTACTCTGAATCACCATCTTATCTGCCTGCTTGCTTCTATGAATTAGGGAATCACAAGGAGCTCTCTGGGTTTAGGTGAGGTGTTTGCTTCCAGTTGGTTTTTCCCAGTATTGTTTTTTGTGGTAACATACCCTCGGGCTCAACCTGAATCTGTAAAAGATCTAATTCTGCCCATTCAGTTAGCAGCAAATCTGTTTACAGGATTGGACTCCAATTCTGTAAATGCTTACATACATGCTGCTTTGAGTAGTTCCAGTGAAATCTGTGGGCCACATCTGGTTGTGGCCACTGTCAGATGGGTTACTGGACTAGATGGACCTTGGGTCTGATCCAGCATGGCATGGACTATATTCCTGTATGTGTTTGCCTTATCTGGGCCTTAGATTGTAGGATTCGTTACCTCTCCATGTCAAAAGAGCTAATTTTTTTTTAAGGGTTAATTTACACTTTACCTCACTCTGTTCCCCATTCCTCTCCATACCACACCTTTGAGAGGGAGGCATAGTCTGAGAATGTTGAACTGGGAACTAGGAACTCTAGTGTTCTGATATCAGCTGTGCTATTGACTCAGATTGTGGCTTTGAAGAAGTCACTTCCCCTTTTTGTGTATTTCTTCATTTGTCGATTGTGAAGTTTGTTTGGAGATGACAATTGCTATACATGTACTAAGTACTGAGATAATAGATAATACAGCTAGAAAAGGCCAGTCAGGTTGTCCAATCTGACCACCTAAATTTTGAAAGGAATACCCTCTTACACTTTCCCCTCAAATATCTCTTCTAACCTGTTTGCCAGTCTTTGCAGCGTTCGTACAGTAACTCCTCACTTAACGTTGTAGTTATGTTCCTGAAAAATGCGACTTTAAGCGAATCCAATTTCCCCATAAGAATGAATGTAAATAGTGGGGGCTAGGTTCCAGGGAAATTTTTTTTCACCCTATAAGTTTTAAACAAACAATTTAATACTATACACAGCAATGATGATTGTGAAGCTTGGTTGAGGTGGTGAAGTAAGAGGGTGGGTTATTTCCCAGGGAATGCCTTACTGCTAAATGATGAACTAGCACTCGGCTGAGCCCTCAAGGGTTAACACACTGTTGTTAATGTAGCCTCACACTCTACAAGGCGGCATGAATGCAGGGAAGGGAGACGGACACACACACCATGTGTGTGGGAGAGAGAGAGATGTGCATTGCCCCTTTAAGTATGCTGACCCCATTCTAAGTACATTGCCTTTTAAAAAAAAAAAAATCAGGAAGTTGAGACAGCAGCTGCGGCCAGCAAACTCTCTGTCCTGAGCCCTGTCCTGTCCCCGCCCTGCTTTATATGAAGAAGGGGTAAGGGGGGGCAGGAGTAGGGGGGAGGGGAACACCCTGACGTTAGCCTTCCTCTTCCCCCCTCCCCTGCACAGCAAGCAGGAGGCTACCAGGAGCAGCTCCAAGACGGAGGGTAGGAGCAGCTTATGGCAGTGGCGGGAGGGACAGCTGAACTGCCCGCAATTGACAGCCTGCTGGGTGGCTGCCACACAGGGAATTTGGGGGAGCAGGGAGCTGATGGGGGGCTGCCGGTCCACCCTGGTTCCAAGTCCCCACCAGCTAGCTGCAACGGGCTGCTCTTCCTGCAAGCAGTGGACAAAGCAGGCGGCTGCCAAACAACCTTATAAGGGAGCATTGCGCGACTTTAAACGAGCATGTTCCCTAATTGATCAGCAACCTAACAGGATGACTTTAAGTGAGGAGTTAACTGTACCTCCTCAGATTTCCTTGGCACTTCCTCTTCCTTGTGATCTTGTCAATAACTAACCTAAATCTTTTGCCAGCTTAATTTTTCTCCTCCCCTTTTATCAATTGAAGAGTTCTCTTCCTTAACTTATTTTATCATGAGAGGTTTCAGAGTAGCAGCCATGTTAGTCTGTATTGGCAAAAAGAAAAGGAGGACTTGTGGCACCTTGGAGACTAACCAATTTATTTGAGCATGAGCTTTCGTGAGCTACAGGTGCCACAAGTACTCCTTTTCTTTTTATCATGAGAAGTATTTTTGGCTATTTCCCTGAGTCGTCTGTCTTCAGTGCCACATTTTAATCCCTGTTGTCTCTTGCAGTTTTGGTATCAGTTGCTCTTTTTATGTTATCTAGTTTTCTATATTTCATGCAAAAACTACTAATTCATCATTATGACTGGGAATTTAAACACAGAAGTCAGAAAATTCCAGTTAAGGCTCTCATGGCAACTAACTCCTTGTTGTACTTGCACAATATTTTGTATTGATGAGGGTGCTGCTTAATGTCTGTGCAAAGTGGTTGTGTGCGTTGCTGCAGCAACGGTAACTTTTGAATTTCCTGTCTTGTGTTTATATTTTCAAACATAATTAGACTAACACAGTTTTGGCACTGGATTTCCCTCTTGTACAAATGAAACAATTCAAAGTAAAAGTTCCCATTGAAAGAAAGTTGTTATTTTTTTGATGAGAGATTGAAATATGCCAGGTTGAAGATACACATTCCTTTTGAGCAGTGCACTTTGATGCATTTAAAATCCATGTAGAAGATCACAGCATGCAATTCTTATTATTCCATTATGTCTAAACCAGATATTTTCAAACAGACGAAAGGCTTTCTGTTTCACAGAGAGCTTAGTCCATGGCAAGTGTGAAGATCTTTAAATTTAAACTTTTTAAAATTTAAGGATGTAAAAAGTCTGAATGAATGGATTATTCTTTTTCAATATCTCAGTACGGCAGAATAAAAACTAGCAAACATGCCAAGTCTTTCTGGGGTTAGTAACTTCAACCCACAGGGTAATAGTTTGAGACAGTTAAAGCCTAAAAACAGAGCCTTGGAATGAAAGTTCTGCCTCATCCCTAACCCTGGGCCCAGTTATGTAATCTTCACACAAGTTGACTTTCCATTAACTTCAGTGAGCGCTTTCTGTGTACAAAGACTAGAGGATCAAGTCTCTGTAAAGTTGCTGAAATCCCTCTTGCACCGTGGCGATCATATTCTATCTATCCTTTTCTATCTCCTCTCTCCATCCTAATAACACTATCCTATGGTGTAGTACGAGAGTTGACAGTCTTCGGGGTCTCTGAGCTCTAAGGCAATGGTAGAAATGGTCGTAGGGAACTACTACTTCCAGTGTAATCTATGGTGCAGATTTTTTCATGAGCAAAGTCATGACACAGTGAGGGTTAAAAGTAGCATAGGATGCATTCATGGAATCCTACAAGGTCACCAACAAGAGACCATTACATTAATGTTTAACATAACAAATGGTAGAACATTTTCAAATTTGGATAGGGATTTTTTTTCTTTTCCCACTATAGTGCACTATGATACTTATGTAGTTTAATCAGGTATTAGTCTATCTCAAGTGGTATAATCAAGTACACGGGAACAGTGTAGGCTTGTGGTTCGAGCAGGAGACTGAGTATTGGGATTCTGCAGTTCTAGTTCTGACTCTGCCACTGTTCTGGTGTCATGCTTAATAAGTAATTCCATCTCCTTATACCTCCCGTTTTATAACACCTATGTCACAGGAGAGGAAGGTGTTGGTCTTAACTCTGTGTAAAATGCTGTAAAATCCTTAGTTAAGATTTGCATCATAACATACTTTGTCTTCCTTGCATATTCATTAAACTTCCTTGCAGCCGTCTTCAAGTGCCAAGTTACAACCCCAGAAAGAAGTCTCTCTCTAAAGTTTGAATAAAAGCAGGAAGAACAAGAACTATGTGATTATCATGATATGATTCATGGATGACCTGCAAGAAATTAAGTTGAAAAGCAGAGGATTAGAGTCCCTAAACAGAAGACTAGATGTGAAGCTCATGGATTGCAGCCTTGGAAGTTCATATGGTCCTATGTCACTGCAGTGAAGGATGCTGAGAGGCCCTTTTCTTCCGCTGTAACCTCTGTAAAAGTTAGACTAGTAGAACTGTTTTGGATAAAGGCCATGTTATCATTCTAAACTGTCTTTATATAGTTCAGATTCCAGTACTTCATGCTGCAAGGAGTGATCATACCTAGGGGCCTTCCAAATTCACAGTCCATTTTGATCAATTTCACAGCCAGAGGGTTTTAAAATTGGTCAATTTCATGTTTTCAGCTGTTTACATCTGAAATTTCATGGTGGTGTAATCATGGGGGTCCTGACCCAAAAGGAAGTCGGGGGGGTGGGTCACAGAACTGTTGTAGGGGGGTTGTAGGATTGCCACCCTCACTTCTGCACTGCCTTCGGGGCTGGGCTCTGAAAGCAGCAGCCGTGGAGCTTCCTGCAGTCGAGGAAGGTACCTGGAGGTGGGTCTGATCTCCCCCTGAGAGCGGCTGTCCAGGCCTGCGCCCTGCCCAGCCCAGACTAGCAGCTAGGAGCCCCCAGCTGGGGTGCCCCCAGCCCTGCCTCTCCCACTGCCCTCCAATAGCTAGATTCCACGTGGGAGGTCTGATTTCATGGCCTGTCACATGTTTGTCAGGGCTGTGAATTTGGTAGGGCCCTAATCATACTACTTTGTGTAAAATGATTCTTTGATTTGTTCACTTTCCAGCACCATGGATATCGAGCCAGTGCAGGAAGGGAAAATGAACCTTGCTTGTCTGGAAAGTAGAGGTTCAGAAAGTGTTGGAATTACACACCACCTCCTGGGCATTGATTCAGTTCACTTTGATTAATGA
Source organism: Caretta caretta (assembly GCF_965140235.1). NCBI lineage: Eukaryota > Metazoa > Chordata > Testudines > Cheloniidae > Caretta > Caretta caretta. The sequence goes on along the minus strand of NC_134211.1, from coordinate 58,410,058 downwards.
AATCCAGAGGGAGAGTTAGGGTCCCTTTGTGAATGAGGTAATACTTAGCTCTTATAGTGCTTTTCATATCTTACATCTGAGAGCAGTATTGTCCCCATTTTGCAAATGCAAAAACTGAGGTCCTGAGGGAAATGACTTTCCCAGTGTTACCTAGTGGGCCAGTGGCAGAGCCTGAAATGGAAACTAGGTCTTCTGAGTCCCAGTCCATTGTTCTATCTGTTAAGTAAGTTAAGTTTATGTTAAGTAAATCTGCCCCTGAAACTAATGATCATGCCAACAACTGCCCCTACTCCCAGTCTCTTTCTTGAATAAGGTAATCTAACACTGTGGAATGCTACTGCTGGCAGCATCTCTTCACCTATGAGATCCTAGACTCCTTTCAGTCTGGCTTCAGTTTGGTAGATGGCATAGAAAAGATGCTGGTTGTGTTTAATGGGTGATCTCTTGGGGTTATTGTTCCTTTGTGCTGGACCTAGCAGGAATAGACAGAGTTGTGTTAAGCCGGTTTTGCTTTTTTTTCTTGCATAGGTTCCAGAGGGTTGTGATGGGCATCTGCTCCTCCTCCCAGAGAGCCTTTACCACTGGGTCCCAGAGAGCTCAGTCTTATCCTCTCTCCAGTTGTAATGTTTTGGGGGACTGTTTGGACTACAGTGCTGCCAGTAAGATGACACCAAGCTCTGTTGTAAGTGTGTACAGTGCTCTCTTCTCGGCTACTAAAAGAAATAGGGATCTTGATGAAAATCTGTCTCAAGATCAATCCCAGCTAAAATGGAGGGGAAGTTGATTGATTGGTAGGGGAAGCACTTTGAGAAACTAGCAGCATCTGCTGTAGCATCCTCAGTAGAAGGCACCTGTCTTCTGGTTGTCAAGGTGGGGCATACTTGTGGAGGCCAAAAATGCTTTTTGTGCCTGATTGGCCAGGAGGTGGTATCCTCAGTGATCCATTGTTCTTGGAGAATCCACCTCTGTATCCCACCATTTTGGATGGTTAGCGCTGTGCTGTGAGCCTGGGACAGTTAACAAGTGTTAGTGTCTGATTTGTAGATTTTTCTTTATTGGTGTTCTTGCAGGGCAGCAGCACATCACTCAACTCTTCCTGGAGTGTTCTCCAACTTCATTTGGGGTCATGAATGAACTCCCCTCACGCTGTGGGAGGGCCACGGGGAACACAACTTAATTGTTAAAGCAAACACACAGAATCCTAAAAATCCTGTATTCTGTGACCAGACTCATGTTCAGCAGCCAACAGTGCAGTGTTCGCCTTCTGAGGCAGTGACGTTTTCCCATCAAGGTTTGTTTGCAAGTTCTCTTCATGGCTTCCTTTTGCCCTACAGATTGCATAGGCAGAGACAGCTTTTATATTTCACTTGATGTTGCCTTTGTCAGTCACTTAAGACTTCTTTGGGCAGCAGGGAGGCTGAAAGACTTGAATGTTTGTTTTTTTTTTTTTAAGGGGGTTGTGTGCAGAAGATGCACACCATTTGCTGCTTTCAAAAGCCTTTTTACTGCTAGAGGTGGTCCTACCCCCTTTCAGATGCACTCATCAGAGAAGGCTTTCAGTGGTTGATTTGGCACATGACCAACCAATCCTATGAAGTGCTAGAAAGATGAGATTCTTATTTTAAGAGCCTATAAGTCCATAAGAGATTCCTTCCCAGTGTCTCTAGTGGATAATTCACTTGTGCTGACACCAGTGTCTGAAATCCTCTCCTGCATCAAAACCAGCTGTGGTCCCTGAGGCGAGTGTTATGTAAACTTGTCAAGAAACAGCAGCAATCAGGGTAATGGGAAAGGAAAGATGGGGAGACCCACAGTCTCGCAACATGCCAGTGTTCTCCAATTACTCAATGTCAGTTACAGAACATCTGCTGAATGTTCCAAAATTATGTATTCTTGACTGTCCTTCCTGCTATGAGCAGATTTCTGTTTGGACTGCCTCTCGGACAGATGGGTTCCTGTCAGATCAGTTCAGTGTGCTTCCTGCTGGCCATTTGTCATGATGATCTTCACCCTACATTCTCCTGGTGTACTGTAATGATTTGTCTCCTGTTCTGCATTCATTCTGGGATTACTAGAGGCCTCCTTTATGGATCTGAACAATTACAGCTGGACTCGTGTGGCTCATTCAGAAACTGGGAATTTGCAAGACTCTTTTGAGGATAGCTGGCATGGAGCAGCATTCAGGGAGAATTGGGTCTGGGCTGGGTAATTCTCTTTCCACACTTGTAAACAGCCTAACATGCAATCTGTAGTATCCTGAGATGCCCTGTAGGAAAAATGGTTAAAGAAAACAAAGCCACCAGTTATAGAAAATCATTTGGCTTTCCACTTGTAGAATTTCCCTGGTACAGTGGGCAATTTTCCAGATCTTTAATGACTCTATACTAATAATTAGTAATAAGTTTTGCAGTTGTCAGGCAAAACTTGTGGGTATTTTCCCCTAGAGCATGAGAGTTAAGAAAACACTGCTTCTCATTCTGATTTTTAACTTTCAGGTTTGGTATTTGATGTTGGGTCTAACAAATCTAATGTGACTGAGACAGTGGGCTGAAAAGGCCTGATCCAGTGATCTGCACCTTCTGTTTATACTGAGGCCAGAATGTAGATCATTCCAAGCCTGTGGAGCTTCTGCTAGTCCTGTTTTAGGGTCACATAGCTGTTAATTATCAATTGCATTCTGTATCATACCTGGCAATGATATTTAACCACAAACTATGTGCCATATGCTGCTTTTCTTCCTCAGACAAAACCCTTTTGAAGCTGATGGGGAATTTTGACAAGGATAGAAGAATTTGGCTCAATGTAAGAAAATTAGGAAGAGACACTGTTATTAAGAAGGTGGAAAGGTTTCTTGCTTTTTAAAGTGAAGCCAGTAAATAGAGCTGATGCCCACACCTAAACTGGATACATCAAAATAGAACCTACACACAGGGAAACAAATGCAATCTGAAATGCTTGCAGAGCACATCTCCCCACTAAAGCCACTCTCACCACAACATTCAGGGTGTCATTAAGCTAGGAAAACGATGTACCTCTATCCTTAGTGAGCTCTCACTGGGTTAGTCCCAGAAGGGATTCAGGAGAGCCCCTATAATCCAACCTTCACTCAAGACTTCTTTATAGGCTCTTGGAGGTGGGGAGGGGGTGTTTGTGTGTATCCAGATCTTCTCTAACATGTGCAATGTGTCAGCCCTACAGTAAGTTATAGAAAGCTGGCCAGCTCAGCAGCTTACCACGTAGTTGCTGACTACATCCCTTCAAACAATGGGGAGCAAGAGATCCTATTAGGGGTATGAATAAAACAGGTAGTAAACTCCACAGGGATCATGATCCAAAGTATTTTGTTCCATATAAACTAGAACCTCAGTTCAAAAAGCTATGAAATTGGGACCAGAACACAATAGGTGGAGCAATGCTGCTCTCTTGGAGTACCTTCTCCAACACAGATTGACCTGGTGTGAGCAGATCTGAATGTTTTACATATTGTAGAGATCAGTTCATACTGAGTTTCAGTTGGGGATGGTTCAGGGAATGCCTTTTTTGCATTCAATATAACCCTTTTCCCTGTGGTCAGCCTTCAGGTTCTCAGATTTAAGGCTTTTTTCCTAGAGCAGCAGGATATGAGACCAGATAATTGAGATAAAATTAATTTTTTCATCTCCCCCTGAGTAGTTGGCATCAAGCTGTCTAATAATGACTTTGGATCATGCGTACACACTGTAAAGATTTAGGCAGAATGTCTTAAGATAACAATATGAAAATGCACCTAAGAGGACTTGACATTTCCACATAGCAAATACCCATGGTTCAGTAAGCACAGTTGGAAACGTTAATGTAGTGAGCAAGCTTGTTGTAAAGTAACAAACATCGTTACGTGGTGGTGTTGTAGCCATGTCACTTCCAGGATATTAGAGACACAAGGTGGGTAAGGTAATATCTTTGGAGCTTACACAGAGTTCTTCTTCAGGTTAGGTCTTGAAAAAGAGCTCTGTATAAGCTCCAAATCTTCTCTCTCTCACCAACAGAAGTTGGTCCACCCACCTTGTCTCTCAGAATTCTTAATGTTTTGTAACCGCTTGTCTTCCTGGTCTCTTATCTGATGACCTGGAATTCCAAAGAATAGAAGCTAAGGTTTTGAAAACAGCACGGCATGGCTTAGCAGGTCCTGAAGCTCTGGATGCTACCCCACTTTTGACAATTTGTCTTCTCCCCTTTCCCTCTTGGGGCTTCTTCACCAGCACAGTTGGCTTCAGAGGGTCTTCCTGAGAAGTGTCTTTTTTAAGTTCTGTTTTGCTTTACAGTGAAGCTTTTCCTTAGCAGGAGGTTCTGTTCTTGTCTGTTCTCAGCTGACTTCAGAATAGATTCTAGAGTGACGGGTTGTCTACGCTGGGAATTTCTGCACTGAGATTTTAGCTCTTCTCTTTACTACTCTTTCCTTGCTCTTAAATGCCACTGAAAGTTCCAAGTTAATAACAGCTTAGCTTGAATTTAGTTCCCTTTTATTCTTAGCTAGAAGAGAGAAGCACTTCTTTTAGAAGGCTGCCTTTAGCAATTCACTGCATTAACTTCTCTTTTATATTTTTACAAAGGAAAATGCTCTCCTTTAGATTCAGAGTTGTCAGGCTTGAAATCTTCAGGCAAGCTCCTCCTTTTAAGTGGCTGCTGTCTTGAATTAGTGGTGTAGAAGCTTTTTTCCATAAGGTCGGGTTTCTAGTGAGAATTCCCAGCTTCATACTTTGGCCATCCATCTCTTATCTGTGTGACTGCCACTTCTTTTCGGCTCTTTTTGTAGTAGTCTTTATTTTCTCCTTCATTGAGTATTGACAATATTTTCAGTGCTGTAAAAGTCAGAGGGCACGAGGGCCTTACCCTTCTGTAATTTGCTTTCTAAGTAGAGATGACACAACAGTACTGTACCTGCAGTGATATAAAGGTAGCAGTATCATGTGAAGTGTTTCTTATTTGGACACAGTCTAGGGAGTCACTCATATGTGGAAGATTTTGGGACAACCAACGCAGATCTGTGGGAACCAAACAGCTCAAACTGTTTAAATGGGTTACTAGGCAGTCACGATATCTGATGATTTCAAGAACCCCCCCCGAAGCAACTTCTAGTTACAATGCTCAGCCCTTAGGTAACACTTAACATTTTAATACGTTTCACAAGCAGTAACCCTGGAAATTTCCTATTACCTGGGCCTAGTCTGCACTACAAAGTTAGGCTGGCGTAAGTCTCCTTGCACTGAGTTATTTGAGCAGGTGTCCATTTTCACAGTAAGCGTCCTGTTACAGTGCCTCAGTAAAACCACCTCCCTGAATGGCGTGGAGCAGTGGCCAACCTACTGAGGTCCAGGCAGTGCAAGTGTAGACACTGCACAAGCTGTATCAACCTGAAAAGTCCTCCAGCGGCTGTCTCACGATGCCCCAGTCCCCGCGACAGTGACTGCTTTGGTCACAGAGGCGTCACACAGTCTGGAAGCCCCACACATTCCCTTGAAAGCCCCCTGCATGTCTTATGAAATGTCTTTCATAACTGCCTACCTTGGTGAGCACACCTAGCAGCACTCCTTTGTATGCAGCTGCCCAACTGACCGTGGTGGCTCCATGCTCTAGAGCAGCGCTCTTCACTATTCTTGAAGTGGGGTCCACTTGGCAAAAAACCTTCAGTGTGAGAACCACATCAACTACTAAATTAACACATTGCTCGCTACTCCTTAATGATGTAATGTTACGGAGCCATTCGTGTAACGAAACAAAGTCTACTTGTACAATAAAACGAGGATACTCCTTTTATAAAATAATAACCAGGAAAATATATGGAATTAAAAAGGCACCTGTGCAAGTAAACTTTTTAAGAGCAGAATAATGCAAAACTTACTTTAAAAACTGGATGAGCGAAAGTGTGCCTGTTCCTCCTTGACTTTGTTCATGCAGTATTTGTAATCTATCATCACAATCCTAGTAAGGCAGTCCAAATGTTCGTTGGTCAGTTTGTTCCTCTGTTTTCCTTTCTCCCCTCTGGCTGGGGGTGAGGCCTCTAGGGTGAAGCTGGGGATGAGGGGTTTGGGTGTGGGAGGGACCCAGGGTTGGGGTGAGGGCTGCAGGGTGGGGCTGGGGATGAGGGGTTCAGGATGCAGGAGGGGGGCTCAGGGCTGGGGCGGGGGGGTGAGGGCTCTGGCTGGGGGTGTGGGCTCTGGAGGGGTGGCAAGAATGAGGAGTTTGGGGTGCTGGCAGGCTCCCCTCCCCTCCCCCGTGTCCTCTCCCTGGGAAGAGCTCATGGGGAAGAGGCCCTTCTCTCCCCTCTGGCAGCAAGGAGCTCCAGGGCCAGGGGAGAGGCCCACAGCAGCCCTGCAAGCCCCAACTTGCTCCCCTCCCCAGTTCCTGCCTGCCCCCTATCTCTCTCCTCTCCAGGTCCTTGCTGCATGGCCCTTTAGAGCTGCTGCACGGCTATTTATTGCGTGTTGCATGGCTGCGCGGCTTAGAGTGAACTTAGCGAGCTGCACTTAGGGTCAATGGGAGCCGCCACTGGCTCATGGACCTTGCAGTGAAGAACACTGCTCAGTCTAGAGGCTCTTCTGCCTGGACTAGACAGGAGGTATTCGGTCTCCTGGGCCTGTGAGGAAAAGAGACTGTGCAGACACGGTTATGGACCAGCCGTAGAAACACGGACGTCTCTCAACAGGTTACACAGGGGATGCAGGCAAAGGGCTATGACAGGGATCAGCAGCAGTGCTGCAGGAAAGTGAAGGAACTGTGGCAGGCATATCACAAAGCCAGGGAGGCCAAAAATCGATCTAGTGCTGAGCCGCTGACCTGCCGGGCTACATGCCATACTTGGCAGGGATCTCACCAGCACCCTGCAGACTACCATGGATACCTTGGAGGACCCCAAAGCAGAGATCCCTGCTGTAAACAGCAGTGGGAAGAGACACAGCAGGTGGGCTTCATCCATGTCATGACCTGTTTGGGACTCTGCCACAGTCTAGCCAGGCGAGCACTGATGAGCCTGATGAAGGGGAAGGGAATTTGGGTAAGTGTGTGCATTTTTTTTTTCCTTACAATGTTTAAATTTAAAGATGGTGCCTGGCCCCTCCCCTAGTTAACAAGACACAGGTTTAGACTTTTCACTGTTTTACTCATACAAGAAGAGGTAGAGGAACAGCAAACAGAGGTAGAGTTGGTATCTGCTTTTCATTGCCCCTGCTGGGTTAGGTGTGTGGGAGCACACAAAGCACTTTGTTTATGCACATAGGGATGTCCCTCTTACCCTACCGAGAGATCTCAATGAACATTTCCTGGAGATACTTTGCAATCTGCTCCCAAAGGTTTCTAGGGATGGCAGCTTTATTTCTTCCTCCATGGTAGGACATTTTCCCATGCCACTTCCCAATGACTTTGGCTGGCACCACTGCTGAGTAAAGAGGCTAGCGGCATACAGGCCTGGGCAGCTGTGGGACACCAGTAGCAGCTATGTTCTCTGTGTCTTTGTAACCCTCAGGAGAGATCTGCTAAAAACCACCACTGCCTGTTGAAAATAATGCTAATATTCAGTGCTGTTCCCCTATACTCATATCCAGGGAATAGGGACCAAAATTTTATTGCTCTTCATGTTACAGAAAATCCTATCTCCCCATCCCCACCTTTGTCAGGCGATACTCACCCTGGCTGGGTCTGGAGAGCGGTGCTGTGCCAAGGCGCTCCAAAGCTAAAGTGTCAATAAACATTCTTATTAAAAGTGTTTCTGGAAATAGGGGAAGGGAGTTTTTAAATGGATCTTTGGCTTTCCACTGTGACTGTAAATCCAATAGTACATGTCTGTTTATATCAGCAGCTTCTGGCCTGGTGGTTTTGAGGGGTGCCCCCTCCACACCTGCATAAAGCCTGATCCTGATGAGGCGGAGAAGGAAGAGGACAAGGGAGGACATATTCTGAGAGATCCTGCAAGCCAGTGCTGCATTGAACCATGAACCAAGGGCTTGGAGGATGGCCAACAGCATGGCGAAAGAAAGAGGACAGGAGAAAGTTCCAGCAGGACAAGGAGAGGGAAGTGCACAAGGACATAAGAAGTCTTTTCCGGCAGCAAACCCAAATGGTGCAGAGCTTGATCCACCTACAGGTCCAAAAATCCCAGACTCCCTGCCATTTTCTGTCTTTGGAGAACTCCATGATTGCTGTTCCCTACACCCCCACGTACCACATGTGAACACAGGCCACATCCTCCTCCTACCACTCTACAACAAGGAAAATCATAGCTTCACATACACTGACTTGTGAGAACCATGGCTGTTATATATGCAGCCCCAATGGATTACATCTATGCACTGAAATGGACAGAAACGTTTGCTGCCTTCGCAATTTTAAAGTTCCACTCTGATAATTTGTTTTAAAAAGTGCGTTACATTGCCTGTGTATTTTTGCACATTGTGTTTTTCTTCGCTGTTTTTTTCACTCAGTTATATTTTTGGAGAATAAAATTATCATCATTAGTTCCCAACACATTGCAGAATGCATAGTGGTACTCAAAGCGCAAGGTGCTTGTAAGTGTACAGCACCACATAATTCATAGGTGCAGGAAAACACGATCATATTTTTAAATGTACAGCAAACACTACACCATTCTTAGGAGCACCCAAAGTTCTCAGCCCAGAGCCTACTCCAGCACAGGATGCTACTGTCAGCTGCATTGCTCCACATTGGGCTTTTGTAAAACCCTTGTGTCTGGCTGCGCAAAGTCAGCAGACAGCCACTCCACCAGCCCCTTCTATCCTGGTGGCAGCTTTCCCCCCTTTGCCTTACAGATACTATGCAGGACAAAGCAGGCACCTATAACCTTTGGGATATTTTGCTCACTGAGATCCATTCTAGTGAGTAAACACCTTTAGTGTCCCTTCAGTCTGCCAGAAGTACAGTCAACAATCCTTCTGCGCCTGCTGAACCAGTAGGTGAATCTTTCTTTGGTGCTATTTCAGTGATCAGTGTATGGTTTCACAGGCTAGTGGAACATGGGCTAGGGTGGGTCCCCCAGAATCACTACTGGCATTTCAACATCACCAGTGGTGGTCTGTCAGTTGGGAAAGAATGCCTGCTTCCAGCTTTCTGAACAGTCCTGTGTTCTTAAAGATGTGAGCGTCAGGCACCTTCTTTGACCAGCCCATGTTGAGATTGGTGAAGCATCCCCTGAGATCCACCAGTGCTTGCATAACCATGGAAAACTAGCCTTTTCTACTCATGTACTCTGTGGCAAAGTGGGCTGGCACCAAATGGGGATATGTGTGTCGTCTGTCATCCCAACGCCATTCAGGAACCACATTGCTGCAGATCCATCCACTAGATCCTGCACTTTACCAAGAATGATAGGCCTGCATAGTAGGAGATGATTGGCCCTAAACATTTGCATAATCCAAAATGATTTCTCACTGATCAGCAGTAATCTGGTGTTGCAAGGTTCCAGAGTGTGATTGCCACTCGCTTCTCCACTGTCAATGCAGCTCTTATTCTGGTGACCCTTCCCTGAAGGGATGGGGCAAGCTTGGTGCACAGATCCAGGAATATGGCCTTTCATATCAGAAAGTTCTGGGGCCACTGCTTGTCCCAAACCTGCAGTATGATGCAATCTCACCACTGGGTGCTCATCTCTTGGGCTCAGAACTGGCACTCCACTTTCTGCATCTGCTCTGTGAATGCCACCGACAACCTGGAGTTGTTTGTTTGCTGTCTTCAGCAAACTGAAATCATGTCCTGTGTTGTTATGCTCCTTCCTACATGTCTGAAAATATAGCATAATCATGCACCCTGTGTTTGCAGTGTTCATGAGACTAGTGCAGAGCTCTGCTGGTTCCATGCTTCTGCCAGAGATGGCAGACACTGAAAAGGGTCACAGGGGTTTGTGGGATTTTTTTTTAATAAAGTGTGAAAATGTTGGGATATGGATGACATTATGGTATGGAGAAAGTTGTATGGTAGGAACTTAACTCCCAACATACTGAAAATTTCCCAAAAGACATTGTGCTGGACAGTGGCCCATGGGACACTAGGATATCTACCGATGGCACATTGCACTTTGCATTGACACAAGCACTCCTGTTGAGTACGTGTAGCGCTGATGCAAGCAGCCAAGTATGTATGTGCTCCAGCAATATACAAACTTGAGTGGCTGTACTCTGACAACTTGTATCAACCGAAGTTTATAGTGTAGACATGGCCTTATGTAAATTACCTTGTTCTTACAAATAGCAGTTGGGGAATGGGAGGGGGAGACTGCAGAGAGGCTAAGTGACATACCCAGTGTCACAGATGGTGTTCCTGTTAGAGATGTTTTAGAACGTTGAACTGAAAATCATGTGATGATGAGGTGTGTGCTTATCTGGCTCGTCAAATGGCTTTTGGCACATATTGGTGGGGAAGGCTGTTTGGATTTGTGAGAAGTGCATTCATGCGATAGATTGAACTCAACCTAACTATTGAAAAGAAAAGGAGGACTTGTGGCACCTTAGAGACTAACAATTTTATTTGAGCATAAGCTTTCGTGAGCTATAGCTCACTTCATCGGATGCAACAAGCTGTAGCTCACGAAAGCTTATGCTCAAATAAATTGATTAGTCTCTAAGGTGCCACAAGTACTCCTTTTCTTTTTGCGGATACAGACTAACACGGCTGCTACTCTGAAACCTAACTATTGTGATTAACCAGGCAGTTCTCTCTGAACTACTGTTTTGGGTTCTCTCTAGAGCTGGAATAGAAGAACACAGTCAGTTTGCACTTGGGTCACCTAGAGAATACATTTTTGTAACCGGAATGGGTAGAAACTAATGTTTATTACAGAAGAGATTTGCAAAGCCTTCTTTAAATAGCTTGTGTCCTTTGCTTCTTTTTGATGCACAAAAAAGGCCCCAAAGGCTTTTTAAAGGTTTGGGGTTTTTTATCTGCTTCATTTTAAACAAAAATATATTGGGAACATCAATCCTTATCGTCCCTGTTTTTGTTGGAGTACCTGCAGGAGTACAAAAAGGAAGTTTGCGAGTTCTAATAAGTAACTAAAGTCACAAATATTTAACAGAGACTTCTTGTATTCAAAATGTTAACAGGTCAGAGTTGAATCTGTATGAGCAAAAAACAAGAGTTTTAAACAGTCTGACAAAAAATCCCTTTTCCTCTTAACACCTGAACTTCCACTCTCTTGCTGCATACAGTGTTGTCATTTATACTCATTTTCTAGCCATCAACTCATCCAGCATAGTCAGGACCTGAATATTTATTTGTTTAATTATTTTTGTATTTAATTTTTATTTTAAGACAGAACAAGCATTTTTTTGAGAACCTCTTTCAGGCCTTCATTCTATATCCCATTTGCAGGGAAGCAAAAATGGGAGTAAGTCCAATTTTCTTCCTTTGCAAGTCACCTTGTGGAAAAGATGAAAGTTTAGATTCTGGGGTATAACTCCAAGGAATGGGTTATTAAAATCTCTGGATGCAGAATCATGAAATACCCAGGGTCTTGACAATGGAAGAAAGGAAATGGGGGTAGTGGTTGAGGGTAGTGGAACTGGTGGATGAGGTCTTGAAGCCTTCCTCTTTCCACCCAAGCCAAAGCTGCCTTTGATATAGTTCTCCTCTTTCTAGAGTTCCATGAGTCAACCTCTTCAGACGTGGATGGCCTGTCTGTAGCTTCTTGGCTGTTGTGATCTGGAACCCGCTGGTGTCTCATCCCGGTCCCTAGTGTAACAGTGGCTACTGAGAGCCATGAAGGTTGTACCAGAGAAGAATGCTGTGCGGATCCTGTGGGGCAGAGAACGTGGCACCCAAGCCTTGGGTGCTCAGCGGCTTTTGCAGGAGCTGGTGGAGGATAAAACCCGATGGATGAAATGGGAGGGCAAGGTAAGGTCATGGGGCAGAAGGACACACCTGGCGGGTGGGTTTGTCCCAGTAGGTTTGGAGGTGGGGATTTGAGATTAATATTTGTGTTTTTGTGGTATGTTCCACTTTGTGTCAGATATGGCCCCTGGATGTGCTGTATCTGACCCATCCAAGTTCCTGGGTGGCATGTAGGGGAGTGAATTCTTTATTCCTTTGGGGTCTCCTGTGTTGTCTGTGTTTGGATAAGAGTTGAGACTGTGATCATATGGCACTCATGTTTCCTGCTCCATTGGCTTTTTCAGAAAGTTGAGCTACCAGACAGCCCACGTTCCACGTTCTTGCTGGCGTTCAGCCCAGATAGGTAACTGACTTCTATTTTGTTACTTGTTTAAACATCTTGTTATGCCAGCAAAGGTGGTGTAGGCTCGTGCCTCTTGAGAGACCAGGAGCTGGCAGCAGATGTGACACTGCAGGTTTCTGTGCTGCAGAGATGAAGAACATAAGTCATCTATCCAGCTGTGCAGCCCAAGATACACAGTTAGCACTTAATTTCTGAGTGCGCCTCAGAGTTGCACAGTGTTCAGGGAAGAGGCTCTACCAAGCTGTCCTGGGAGTTAGGTGGAGGGCCTGGGGAGCAAACTGTGTCACGAAAAACTATTTATATGAAGTACCAGTGCCCTGAGCCAAATCTCAGAGTGCCTGCCTGAAGGAATTGATAGTCTAAAAGCCGGACAGAATGATTCAGGATTAATGTCTTGGAAGTAGGGACGATGGGGGGAGGTGAGGGCACAGCAGTGAGAGGGATGAATTGGAAAACGAGGGAAGAAAGCTCAGTGTCATTTGACCTGGACCAGCTGGTGAGAGGGAGGAAGGATTTGGTTGTGTGCCATGTCTCTGAGCTTTAGCCCTTATATATTTGTAGGGTTCTCTCAGTGACAGAATTGAGGGGGCTAGATTTCTAAAATGTGGATGTATCTGAGTCTGGGCTGCATCTGCATATTCTTAATACAAATAATAAATAATAATAATACTCTGATGGAGCTGGTTGAGTTAACGAATCATGTTGTTTGTCTCTCTTCTCCACCCTCCCCAGCATTAATTCTATCCTTTCCTTTTCCCAGGACCCTTATGGCTTCCACCCACGTGAATCACAATATCTACATCACAGAGGTGAAAACGGGCAAGTGCGTCCATTCTTTGGTTGGACATCGGCGCACACCGTGGTGTGTGACCTTTCACCCTACTATCCCGGGACTCATTGCTTCAGGGTGCCTAGATGGGGAGGTTAGAATCTGGGATTTACATGTAAGTCTCTCCTGAAACACATAAGTGTTTAGTATTTGTAGTGCAGCAGTTTTGTCTGCGCTTGAGGCACCCAATCTTTGCCCAGCTGAGAACTGCTCTGGCGCAGCTTTCTGAGAACTGTACCAAATGTGTTACAACGGAACAGATTGCAGTCACCCTCCTGTCTCATACGGAGATGAAACTCCTGGAGACCATAAAGTTCCAACAAACTTTTTAGTTGATTTAAACACCCAGGCCACATGGCATGCTGGCAATTGTCTCCTCTCCAGGCCACACATCTGTATTGATGAGTGGTGTGGGCCATATTTCAGAGCTCCACAGGGCTCTGATTGGGGCTCACCCCCTCTTAGTTCGTATAAAAAAAATTGCTTTTCTGTTGCTGGTCTCATGGGGAATAACGTGCACTCTGCCCTGGGAAAAGTGCTATGCTGTTGTTTTTGTTTTCTCTACTGGTGACTTGCCCAGTGGTTGATGCACAGACAAATGATCTGTTCTGTCTAGCAGAGTGCTCTGGAGTGTGGTGTTCTACAGGTGACCTGAGGCACAATTACCTACTGCGTGTCTGTGGTCACTGTTGCCAGGCGTTCTGTGTGCTGGCTGTAGAGTCAGACGACAGTGTAAAGTGAGAGTCGATGATGACTTTTGTTGCAGCAGAAGTACAGCAGTTCCATGCTATGTGTGGAGTTTTGGGGCTGGTTTGGGTCTGTGGCATTGACAGAGAAAACTTGTTGCCTAAAATTGTTGTGTGTTAATTAGCTGATGATTTCCCCCTTTCCCACTCCAGGGTGGAAGCGAGAGCTGGTTCACAGACAGCAACAATGCCATTGCATCCCTGGCTTTTCATCCTACAGCTCAGCTCCTGCTGATTGCAACAGCCAATGAGATCCATTTCTGGGACTGGAGTCGTCGAGAACCCTTTGCAGTGGTGAAGACAGCCAGTGAGATGGAGCGAGTCCGGTGAGTGCTCATTCCCAGGAGAGTAGAACAGTTGTACTTCCAGCATGAGAAATGGCATAGTGTGGGGGAATATGTAGCCATTTTTCTGGGGCAGAGGACACTCAGAAGGTAACTGCCCCTCCACCCTGACCTTGGTTTCAGCTACTTGGAGCATTGTTCTCAGTGCTCCTGCTCAGTTGGTGGATCAGTGGCTGTGAACAATAAAACTAAAGGAACAAGATTAGATCGGAAATACGAACAAATATAAGTTAGGCGGCTGTTTGCTATGGGATCCTTCCCAGCTTTGCCATAGGGTTGGCATTTGTAAGACTGATCTTCAGATTTCACCAGCAACACAGGGTTAAGTATGATTGTTCCTCGGATGGGAGAGACGGATACTATGGGAAGAGAGCTTCCTACCCTTGGAGTCCGTACTGAACCAATACTCCAACATGATGCTAAATGGTGCTATGCTGCTGGAGGTTCATTCTTTGAATGACTAAAAAACATGGTCCTGACAAAAATCTGTGGTCATTAAAGATCCCCAGGAACTTCCACAAGAGATGTTAACACCTCTCTTTCCTGGCCAAATTCTAGGGTACTTATTTATGTTGCCATAAATTTCCCTAGCAGTTTCAGCTGGATATGGGAACTGCCTCTCCTAAACTGTTGCGTAGGATTGCTGCATGCTGTTTGAACAGCTGCAGTCTTCACCTTGGAGAGAGCTATCTTTAAGGGGTGGGTGAATACTTCTTAATACATGACATTTTTGAAGGACTTTGGAATACTTCAGAATGAGAGGTGCTGCTATAGAAATGTAAAACTTCCTCCTCGAATAAACCTGTGTGTGTGAAATCTGTTATCCCTGGAACATCTGGTTTTCTCTGTCAGTGTGAAATGCCAACTGACAACTAAGCCTCTGACTCTGTTCTTGTTTCAGGCTGGTACGCTTCGATCCCTTGGGACACTACTTGCTCACAGCGATTGTCAACCCTTCTAACCACCAGGTGAGAATAATATCAATCAAGGAGCTCTGTGCTAACCAGAGCTTGTTGCTAGGCAGCCTGATGCTTTGCTTAAAATTGGATGCCTTCCTGGGTTCAAAGTTCTGTGTCTCATCTAAATTGGTCATGTGCACACTGTTGTGTTATGCTCAGAACATGCACATGAGACTTTACTTTTAGTCTCCCAGCCCCTGGTTGTTATAGACAGTGACTTCCATTCTGGTCCTGCCGCGGGATGCGGGGCACCAGAGCCATCCCTGCTACGTTTGCAAAGGCCTTCTTGGCACTTTTCATGACATCAGACTGAAGAATTTTGCTGCAACTTCACTGCCCTTGATTAGGCTGTAGAACTGTTAGCCTGAGCCCCACAGGGGTTGAATCTGCCAGGTGTTGGCTGACGTATTGTGGAACTGCAAGGTATGGGGTTTGTCAGGGTCCATACAAGGCTTCCTTATGGATTAGGGGCTAGATAGCTTCATGCAACCCAAGGATAGTGTCTCTGCTTTCCTTTTGGAAGAAGTTTGTGTCCTTATCTGTCTGTGGACTGTAGCTGGCTTCCCTTTGTTTAGTTACGTTTATAAAATCATAGACATGTAGACCTGGAAGGGACTTCAAGAAGTCATTAAGTTCAGCCCCCTACACTGTGGCAGGACCAAGTAAACTTAGACCATCCCTGACAAGTGTTTGTCCAAACTGTTCTTAAAAACCTCCAATGATGGGATTCCACAATCTCCCTTGGAAGCTTATTCCAGAATGTAACTACCTTTCTAGTTAAGTTTTCCCCAATATCTAACCTAAATCTTCATTGCTGCAGATTAAGCTCATTACTACTTGTCCAATCTTCAGTGGACATGGAGAAAGTTGATCACCATCCTTGTTATAACAGCCCTTAACATATTTTGAAGACTGGAATCAGGCCTCCCCTCAGTCTTCTTTCCTCAAGACTAAATGTGCCTAATTTTTAACCTTTCCTCATAGGTTAAGATTCTAAACCTTTTATCATTTTTGTTGCTGTCCTTTGGGTTCCCTCCAGTTGGTCCATATCTTTTCTAAAGTGTGGCACCCAGAAGTGTACACAATACTGCAGCTGAGGCCTAACCAGTGCCAACTGGAGTGGGACAATTACCTGCCACTTCTTACATACAACATTCCTGTTAATACACCCCAGAATTATATAGCTCTTTCTCCCCCCCCAAAAAATGCATCACATTGTTGACTCTCGTTCAATTTGTGGTCCACTATAATCCCCAAATCTTTTTCAGCACTACTATCAGCTACCCAGTTATTCCCCATTTTGTAGATTTGCATTTTTTTCCCTCTCTAAATGCACTATTTGCACTTGTCTTTATTGAATTTCATCTTCTTGATTTCAGACCAATTCTCCAATTTGTAAAGGTTATTTTGAATGTTAGTTCTCTCCTCGCAATCAACCCCAACTTGGTGTCCTCTCCAAATTTTATAAGCATACTCTCCATTCTGTTATCCATGTCATTGATGAAAATATTGAATAGTACCGGCCTTGGAACTAGCCACTGGGGGGCCCCACTAGATGTGCCCTCCCAGTGTGATAGCAAACTATTGATGACTACTCTTTGAGTACAGTCTTTCAATCAGTTGTGCACCCACGTCATAATAATTTAATCTATACCATGTTCCCTAGTTTTCTGATAAGAATGTCATGTGAGACTGTGCCAAAAGCATTATTAAAATCAAGATATATCATATCTACTGCTTCTTCCTGTCCACTATGGAAAGAAACCATGTCAAAGAAGGAAATTTTGGTTTGGCATGATTTGTTTCTTGAGAAATCCATGCTGGCTCTTCCTTATAATAACACCATTAACTTTTTTAGTGCAGATTGAAGCAGAGTAAGTATTAAACACCTCTGCCTTCTTGATGTTATCAGTTATTAGCTCTTCTGCACTAAATACTGGACCTAGGCTTTCCTTCATCTTTCTCTTGGGCCTAATTTATTTAAAGAGCTTCATATGCTTTTTATGTCCCTTGCTAGCTGTAACTCATTTTGTGCCTTAGCCTTTCTAATTTTTGTCCTTCTATGCTTGTTGTATTGTCTTTTCTCCTTCTTAGCAATTCAGCCATGTTTCTATTTTTTGTAAGTTTCCTTTTGGGTTTTCAGGTTATTAAAGAGCTGCTGATAGCACCATGTTGGCCTGTTTCTGTTCTTCCTAATTTTTTCACGTCAGGATAGTTTGCAGTTGTGCCTTTAATATTGTCTCCTTGAGAAACTGCCAACTCTCCTTACGTTACCTTCCCAGCTCCAAGATTTTTAAATTCTGCTTTTTTTTTTTTTAGTTCATTGTCCTTATTCTTCTGCTGTCACTTCTTCTTTTCTTTAGAATCATGAAATCTTTGATCCCAAGTTGCCTTCCACCTTCAGATTCACAACCAGTTACTCCCTGCTGCTCAGAATCTAGTCTAAATTGACTGTTCTGGTTATTTCCTCCACTTTCTGAAACAAGAAGTTGTCCCTGGTACATTCCAAGAACTTACTGGAAATATCCATATTAGTTTTCAAACAGCTCACTGTGAGGTTAAAGTCCCCCATTCCTACCAGGTCTTGTATTTTGGATATTTGTGGTGTTCTAGAAATACCTTATCCACCTCCTCCTCTTGATTTGGTGGTCTACAGTAGACCCTTACCATGATGTTACCCTTTATTTCTCTTCCCTCCCTTCCCCCCCCACTCCCCACCTTTTACCTTCACTCAGACTTTCAACTGATCTGCCTCTCACCTCCTTCTGGACCTCAGAACAAGTGTATATATTCATGATGTATACTGCAACACTTCCTCCTTTTTCCCCTGCCTGTTCTTCTTGAACAGGTTATACCCCCTGTTCAATATTCTAGTCATGAAATTTACCCCATTAAGTGTCCCCAGTGTACCCAATTAAATCCTAATTTATCTTATTTACTAATACTTCCAGTTCTTCCTGTTTATTCCCCACACTGCTTGCATTTGTGTATAGACATCTAAGATGTTGAGTAGATTTCCCCCCACTGATTTCCCTCTTGTTGCTTTTATGATCCTATTGTAATTTTCCATGTCCGTCGTCCGTCCGTCCCCCCCCCCCCCCCCCCCCCCCAACATCTAGTCCTTTTTTATGCCTATCTACAGGCTTTTATCACCTGCCCCCTTTAACACTACTGTGGGGTTCTGCTGTGAGGTGACTGAGCTCTGGTGATTTCCCTTGCAGAGTGACGAGGAGGTGGAGATCCCTGTGGATAGCACAGATATGCCACATTATCGCCAGCGCTCTATTCTCCAGTCTCAGCCTGTGAGGCGTACGCCCCTCCTCCACAACTTCCTGCACATGCTGTCCTCACGCTCCTCTAGCATCCAGGTGGGAGAGCAAAACACTGGGCAAGATTCTGCCACCCCATCCCCACCACCTCCGCCACCCCCACCACCTCCACCACTGCCTCCAGCCAGCGAGAACACCAGAGCACCAGCCTACACCAGGCTCCGTGAGCGTGTCAATTACCCCACAACAGAGTGCTGTCAGCACCTGGGGATGTTGTGCCTTTGCAGTCGATGCTCTAGTGCAAGACTTCCTTCTTCTCTCTTCCCGCACCAGGAAAATGCCCCCTCCACTTCCTCTGGGGCCACTGGCACTTCCTTTTCCTCTGTGCAGACAGAGCCATACCAACCCCCAGAGCAGGTGTCCACAACGCAGCAGGAGCAGGGTCTGCTTAACAGGCCTTCTGCTTTCAGCACTGTTCAGAGCAGCACTGCTGGTAACACCCTACGCAACCTTAGCCTGGGCCCCACTCGCAGATCCCTAAGTGGACCCTTGTCAGGCCATCCCTCCAGGTACCAGTCTGCGAGAGAGATGGCATCTGGCTTAGGAGGGTCCGACTGGACTAGAACAGTGCTGAACATGGGCTCTCGCTCGGAGTTGGAAGCCATGCCTCCACCTAGAACCAGTGCCTCTTCAGTGAGTTTGCTGTCAGTGCTCAGACAGCAGGAGGGAGGTTCCCAGTCCTCGGTGTATACATCTGCTACAGAAGGGAGGGGCTTCCTGGCACCAGGGGCTGAAGCAGACAGCAGTGGTAGTGCTGGCCCAAGCAATCCAGCCAGCATCCGCAATGAGCTCCAGTGTGACTTGAGACGGTTCTTCTTGGAGTACGACAGACTTCAAGAGCTAGATCAAGGGATTGGTGGGGAGCCCAGCCAGTCGCAACAGGCTCAAGAAATGCTCAACAACAACATTGAGCCTGATAGGCCAGGTCCCTCCCACCAGCAGACTCCACATAGCAGTGAAAACAATTCCAATTTGTCTCGGGGCCACCTGAACCGCTGTCGCGCCTGTCACAATCTGCTGACCTTTAACAATGACACACTACGCTGGGAAAGAAGCACACCCAGCTATCCATCAGGGCAGGTCCAAAGCACATTTGATGGCGTGCCACCAAGCAGCAGCCAGGCACAGCCTGCAGAGAGAACCGAGGGCAGAGCTCCTACCTCTAGCAGGCTGCAGCTGGGAAGCTCTTCCAACCCGCAGGAGGAAAGGACTGTGGGAGTGGTCTTTAACCAGGAGACAGGGCACTGGGAGAGAGTTTACAGCCAGTCAGCTTCGAGCAGACCTGGGAATGTATCACAGGAGGCCTTAAGCCAGGAAATGCCTGAGGAAAGTTCTGAGGAGGATTCGCTTAGGAGGTAAGATGCATTTTTTCCATTGCCTTCCTCTTCAGTCTGTTGTTAAACCCTTCCCATCTAGTCTGAGCTGCCTGGTGCTTCCAGAGTAGACCTTTTCATGATTTGGTCATTTCTTTGGCCATCTGTGATTTCAAAGATGAACTATCCCCCTTCCCCACAATCTTCAGTAGGCATTACTGCTGTATCAGAGGTAACTTCTGAAGGTGTGTCTGTGGGGAGGGATTAGGGAAGAGATCCTTCCCATTAAAGGGAAGGGTGGACTGTCCAGAGGGTGGAGCAGGGAGAGAGGATGTTGAATAGTAATTCTATTGGGCAAACTGTGCTCTCGGGAGTGGTCTGACTGAGACACTGCTTGGAATGTCTGGGCATGGAATGTACTGCAATGTCCACTTTACAGCATGCAACCGATCTACTATGGTGACTGCAGCATGGGCTGTGCCCACCCTGGGGATTGGCACATAGCAATCATGAACAACAGCAGTGATAGTTTATTTCCTCGGAATAGTGTGACCTATGAAGAGTGGGCCCAGAGACCGCAACCACAGGGGCGGGAAGGTGAAGGCTTTATCTTGGAGCTACATTAGGGTGGGCCTTGCAGCAGCATATCTTATTTTAATGGGGGAGGATTGCACTTCCAGGCTCGTTTTGAATACATGACCTTTATTAAACCGATGCAGTTCATATTTGTACCATGAGAAACACTGCTTCTTGTGGCATTGAGCAAGTAGGTAACTGAAAACCATTTTCAGAGCCTGCACCTTTACAGAGAGCCCATTATGCTGAATCTGGCATTCAGAGCTCAGCCTGAGAGTATATCTGTGCTCTGCACAGGAGGGTCATATTAATCACCCCCAAATGTAGTATTTGCTGTACTAGAAAGTGAGTGTCTTACAGACTTCAGATGTGGCAAGTGGAGCAGAGCAGCTCAGCTGAATCTGCACTTCAGACACTGTCTGTGCTGGCTCCGATTGTTGGTCCAGCCACTCTGATATATTACACAGGAGTTGCCATGTTGGGTCAGACCGATGGTCCATCTAGTTTGGCATCCTGTCTGTCAATGGCTTGTACCAGCCACTTCAGAGGAAGCTTGTCTAATCCTTTCTCCAACAATGGCTATTGCCTGATGCTTTTAGAGAAAGGTGAAATCTCCTACTTTGATGCATGTAACCAGCTGAGCAGTATTGTTCATAGGGATGTTTGATGGAAGGAAATCCTCTTCTTTTCCTTCTCTCCGCAGGTAATCAGCTTATTCTCAGAAACAGGAGCTGTGATTATCTCAATTGTTGTTTATTTGTATAGCAGGTGGTAGTGGTGATGAAATTAGTCTGCTCTTTCTAATCTCTGCCCCAGTTTTTGACTGTCTATATGAGTGACTCCCACAAGTTGACTGCATGATGATGGTTACTTCCTTTCTTGGTCTAAATTTACTGGTCCTTGATTTTAAGTAAATGCCCTCTGGTCTCATAGGACAGAAGGGAAAAAAGACCGGATTGACTAGTTTTTGTTACAACATTATAACTTTGAAACCGACACTCAAGTGTGTTTTACTCATCTCCTTTCTTGGCCAAATAATTCCCCTCTCATAATATCTCCACTGTACAGCTAACTATCTTAACAGGTTTCAGAGTAGCAGCCGTGTTGGTCTGTATTTGCAAATAGAAAAGGAGTACTTGTGGCACCTTAGAGACTAACAGATGTATTTGAGTATAAGCTTTTGTGAGCTACATCCAGTGAAGTGAGCTGTAGCTCACGAAAGCTTATGCTCAAATACATCTGTTAGTCTCTAAGGTGCCACAAGTCCTCCTTTTCTTCTAACTATCTTAGTATCTGTTCTCTGGGCCAATTCAGTGGTGTGTCAGTAGAAGTAATGAGGTGAAATTTAAAAAAAAAAAAAAGGCTCTCAGAACACTCTGGCAATGAGATGTAATAAGCTGTTCTATAGTCTTCCAAGGGGAGGGATTTTGAGCCTCCTAATGTGTCACTTAAAACTGCACTGGAGCACACACCATAGAGAGCAATCCTGCTCTGGTTCCCGGGGGGATTAGTTGTGACCTCTTAAATCTTTTTCATCTCTGATTCCTGTGCTTCAATTTGGGCCGTTTGAGCTGTCACAGATGGTTGTTACTGCTGCACTGTGGCTGTAGCAGCTGTGCACAGTCAGTCACCCAGTCAATCATTCACCTGTGCAAACAGATGCTTCTTGCCAAGGTAAATGAATTTGGAATAAGCAGTCTAATGCTTGGGCTTGCTTTGGAATTCATTCCATGGGATTCCTATGGCAAGGAGCCCTGGCTCAGCTCCTGTTAGAAGACACTGCTAAGACGCCAAACTAGGTACCGTGCTTTCTTGTATGTCCCTGTCTCCTGCATCTGCCATGAGACTCTTTCTCCTTCAGGGCTGTTCTTGTGGGTTCATTCACACTTAACAGGAAGTGAATGTGAACCATAAAACAGTGGGGCCAGAGTGCTGGATTGGCTGAACAGTGGGTATAAATCAGCATTAAATGCTTTATGTAGTTAGGCTGGAACAAGCCCATTTGGCTGTTAAATCAAGGAAGTTGCATAAAATCTTGTTACCAAAAAAAAGGGTAACCCCAGAGTGGGGTGGGCATCCTACAAATACCCCCCTCCTCTTCCCCCTCCCCCCCATTCACCATCCCCAAATTTACAAATATATTCCTATTCAGAACAGTGGCAAGCCAGCTAATGCTCACCCACTAATTTGCCCTTTCCAGTCATAGGATGGACCCCCCACCCAACCTCCCTGCATCCAGGTCTGGTGAGCACCAGAGCCCAAGAACAGGGAGCACTAATGCAGGTTCTTCATAACTGAATTCTAGGCCCCCTTTCATTAGTTGGTTCAATTCCAAAGGGGTGCAGGACACCTCAAAGACCATAACAGATTCCTGCACAGAGGCTCGCGTAATCTAAACTATGTAATATAGTGAGCAGTGGGGGTGGGAATTGAAACGGAGCTGGGAGGATGAGGACTGCAACAGCAAGAGAACAGCTATACATAGCAATCAGCTTGTTCTCACAAAATAAATGTACTTGGGTTTGTGGCTAGAGACCACAAAGTATCAAGGTGCAGATTAGGGCTAGAAGAAATCCCTGTGCTAGCTAGTTAGTTGGTTTCTCATAATTTTGTTCACTTTCCTGTTTCCCCAGCAGCGGTCACTGTTGGGCAGTCGAGTCCTACATGCAGTTTGTGTGGAAACCTAGGGTAAAGCAGGGCCAGAAGGTGGAGTGTGTTTCATTCACCATCTGTGGGTGGGATCGATTTCCTTGGCCTAGCTTGTCTGGCACAGAAGTAACTCGCTAGGGAAGTCGTGGCTGCAGAGGGTCAAAGAAGTTAATGAGTAATTAATGAAGATTGGCCCTTTCTGGGTTCTGTTGCTGCCCTTAGGCCAGGTCGGGAGTGAAACATTCTGCTTTTTCTGATGGTGCTGGGCTAATTAATTTGGGCTAATAATGAGGACATTAATAAGCATCTAATGAGGTTTTCCCTGACTGACAGCTCTGGCATCACTTGTTAACAGGGACATGTTGCTGAGAACTCCATTTAGCACAGTGTATTGGCTCTCTCACTTGGCTTGGTATGACAACAGGACAGGATGGGACAGGACAGGCAGCCTGACTGTTGCATGCAGCTTTCACTTTCCAAGTGAGTTGATGGGGGCCTTCTGTCAGGGCTCAGATCTGCACTTTTAGCTGCTGTGTGATAAGCTCAATGGTATGATAAGAATTTGGGAGGGCAAAAAAAATTCTGGAGGGGGGGATTAGAGAGAGAGTGTCATTGACTGCCCTAAACGGTAGTGGGTGAAATCTGGGCTTCAGTTTCTCAAGTATTCTCCGGGTCAGTGCATTTGATAGATACTATATTTGTCTTGTATACTTCCACCAGGTATTTTCTCTACCTGTCTTGGATATCAAGGTGGTGGGAGTCTTAGAAGTATCTGAGTGCTGTCATGTGAACTTCGTTACTGTATCAAGTGATAAAGGAGGTTGTTAGCAAAAGCTGAATGAAGGGGAAAATAATTGAGCCACAGTTGAGTTTGTTCTCTTTTAACTTCCTGATAACCCTCAAGATTGGCCTCTTTGTTCTAGAATTTTAGTGATTGAAAAGTCAGATTAAATTCTGTTCAAGCCATCCCTATCAGACAGACCAATGGAGGATTGTTACTTAGAAACTGCAATAGTGGATGAGGGAGATGGTCCATCTAGCCCAATAGCCTGTCCCTGAGAGTTGGCAGTACCAAATTTTTCAGAGAACGGTGCATGAAATCCTTGGAGTGGACTGTTATGGAAGTTTCTTCCTAACCCTCATCAGTAGGGCCCTACCAAATTCAAGGCCATGAAAAATGTGTCATGGACTGTGAAATCTGGTCTTTTGTGTGCTTTTACAGATTTTACAGGGGAGACCAGCGTTTCTCAAATGGGGGTCCTGACCCAAAAGGGAATTGCAGCGAGGGTCACAAGGTTATTTTAGGGGGGTTGTGATATTGCCACCCTTACTTCTGCACTGCTTTCAGAGCTGGGCAGCCGGAGAGTGGTGGCTGTTAGCCAGGCACCCAGCTCTGAAGGCAGCGCCCCGCCAGCAACAGTGCAGAAGTAAGGGTGGCAATGCCATACCATACCATCCTTACTTCTGTGCTGCTACCTTTAGACCTGGGCAGCCAGAGAGTGGCAGCTGCTGGCTGAGGGCCCAGCTCTGCAGAAAGCAGCACAGAAGTAAGAGTGGCCATACCATCCTTACTTCTGTGGTGTTGCTGGCGGTGGCTCTGCCTTTGGAGCTGGGCTCCCGGCCAGCAGCCACCACGCTCCAGCTGCCCAGCTCTGAAGGCAGTACAGAGGTCATGGTAGCTGCAGTACTGCAACCCCCCCCACACTAACATTGCAAACCCTCCCCCCCACACACAACTCCTTTGAGTCAGGACCCCTAAAATGACAACACCCTGAAATTTCAGATTTAAATAGCTGAAATCATGAAATTTACAATTTGAAAAATCCTATTACCATGAAATTGACCAAAATGTACTGTGAATTTGGTAGGGCCCTCCTCGTCAGTTAGTGGTTGTCTTTTATTCCCTGAATTAGAAGGGTTTATGTTTCCCCTTATTTCTTTGTTTGATGTAATTGATGATCTAGCTGTTTATATAATTGTCTAATCCTTCTTTGAATCTGATAAACCTTTGGCTGTACTGAAATGTCCCTTTTGGTCTCATCTTCAGAGTTTTGTATACAATAGTTTTGTTTAAAGATTTTCATGTGAATTTGATGCTGGTGTAAGGTGCTGGCTTGATGACCTCCAAGGCCAAAGTCTGCTTGCCCTGCTGCTTCTGTTCTAGGAAAAGCTTCTGCCATGTGCTGTCCCCTGCCATTTTGCCTCAAACCTGACCTAGTGAGACCAATCCTAAGAAGAGTAGAAAAACAAACCAAAAAAACCCTCAGTCTCCATGGCGCCTTTGGCTACTCCTCACATGATCAACCATCATGAGTCTGATTGTGGTTTACCTATCTTGGCTGGATTTGGACTAGCAGTCTATAAATGAAACAGGCGCTTTATCCCATGACCGGTGACCTGAGCCAGCCAGTCCAGTTTGAATTGACTCCTGTGTTGGTGCTTCATCCCTTCCATGGGCATGTCTACACTACAAACTTAAGTCGACCTATGTTAGGTCAACTTCTAGCCACTGCAGTAATTACTGTGGGGGTTCATGTCCATACTACCCTCCTTCTGTCAATGATGCTTATCCTCACCAGCACTTCCACTGACTTAAGAGGGGTCGTGTAGGGGGCTGAGAGCCAGGGCTCCCAACTCCATGCACAGCACCCTGCTGAGAGCCCGACTGCTACCTCGGGCTCTCGGCTACCCCTGCCTCTTCCAGGAGTCCAGTGGGGAGCCTTGGTGCAGGCAGGGAGCTTAGGGGCAATCCAGCTTGGAGTGGGGAGCCTGGGGAAAGCCCAACTTGGCTCACAGTGGGGAGCCCCTCACCTGCCCCAGGATGACAGCCCAAGCTGTGAGCCAGGCTGGAGCTATGAAATTGACAAGAATGACAGCCAACCAGGGATGTAAGTAACCCACAGTGTCTACAAGGACACTGCATCACCCTACCTACTACTAAGCTCTACCCCTCTGGTGGAGGTGGAGTTGTTATATCAGTGTAGTAAAGCACTTACTTCAGTGGGAGCAAGGCTAGAATGTGGACACTGATAGAATTAGATCGACATAAGCTGCCTTACATCAGCCTAATTTGGTAGTGAAGACCAGGCCCAAGAGGAAACTTTTTTTTTCATTGTCTAGATCCTACCATTAAGAAACTTGGTCTGTTATTCAGCCCAAGTTTTTTTCCCCACTCCTCTTAGTCATGCCCCCTCAGACCTTGGCATAATTAATTCCTTTCCCTGTGTTAGAAGAGGGAGCATAAGTTTTCCCTCACTCAGCTGTTTGTTTTGGCGAGTAGGGAGTTTGGAAGGGGAATAGATTGGAGATTACAGAAAGAGAAAATAAGAGATGTCATGAGGAAAAATGAGTTGTCAAATCTAGCTAAACCCCCAGCAGTCTCACTGACCCAGATAAAGGTTCAGCCACACATTGGGATGGTTTGTGACTTGGGGGATCTATTCACACTCCTTCCAGCTTTTCCTGAAGCTTGAATCTGGGTTTGTGTTAGAGAAGCCAGCAATATGTGACGTCTCAGACTCTTGTGTAAAATAAGCCGCCTGCTTAGACTGCAGAGTTGATCAGATTAAGGTGGGAGGGAGAGACTTGCTTTTATCTGTGGACCTTGCGTGTATGAAGATAACTGCAACTGTAGGCAGACTCTGGAGAGGGGCGGTCTAGACAGGCTGGTTAAAATAAATTAAAAGTTGGATTTTTGAAAATGCATCTTTTCAAAAATAAACCTATTTGAAATTGTCACTCCATGTTAAGGCCTACATTTACATTTTTATTGACATCACTTAAATTAAATTTAAAAATATTCAAGCAGCACATATTTGAAGTTTTAAAGAAAGTCAAACCATTTAAACTAGTGGAAGTCACTGGTTAAAAACCTGGAAACAGTTTGTTGAAGTGCTAAATCAGCATTTGGCACAGTAGCTGCTTCTGCAGGTGCAGAGTATTTTCTTCAACTAGTTCAGTTCAATGACTAGCTCATTCAGAGTTGAGAAACCAATTAAATTGCCAGCTGAAGAAGCAGGAAAGCTTGTTTTCCTCTTCCAGTCTTAATAAACACAAGGTAGGAGAGGATAAGATCTACTAGTTCTAAATTTTGAAGAACATAATGACTAAAACCAATCAGTTTCACTAACTACAGATAATACAGTAGAACCCCATTTATCTGATCTAATTGGGAAACATTGCATAATCAAAAATCCGGATAATTAGGAGAATGGGCAAAGAGCTTCAGCCCTAGGTGGCGGGGCTTCAGTGGTCAGCTTGGTTCAGTTAATATGGAGAGCCAGGTAATGGAGGTTCGGATAAATGGGGTTCTACTGTACTTCCTTTGTTTAAGCAGTTAGTGTTAAATGCAAAATATATTTTGATAAATATTTTTCTTTTATATCAGCACATTTAAGGTAATTTTGTTTAACTAATAACTTAAGAATGCTGCTCTTGTGCATTTTTGATGGAATTCAAATTTCCAATTACAGCTTGACACTGACCACAAATAAAAGACCATAATCATCTAGTAAATTAGAAATACGTCATTCACCCTTTTCTAACATAAAACATGTAAAATTTAAGAATATGGATAAGCTGTATAATTACTTAAGTGTGTATAGATATAGCATAGTCTGCGGGTTAACAAAAAGAAATACCAAATTATACCAACCAATGAGAATGACTTTTCTTTAGGAAACTAAAGTACATATGCAAAACAAGATTAAGATTGATTATTTAGATCAAGGTTTCCTGCTTGCTGATTTATGTCATGATTAAAATTGGTGGTTTAAAACACTGATTTAAACCAATCCACCTGGGTTTTGGATAAGATTTTGTCCTCTCCGTTCGGCCAGTGCTTTAGGCACCAAGTGGCTGTGGTCCGGATTGTGACACCAGTGCTGCTTGAGCTCGGATGAGAAAGTAAATACGAGCATGAAGTTCAGTGCATTAACTGCCTGCACTCCCCACAAGTGTTTTGCCAATGTGTGTCTTTCCCTTTCTGTGGGACAGCTGTGAATGCTTTTCATGTTCCTGATGGGAGATGAAGCCAAACCCACTTAAGCTTTGTCTGCTGCTTCTGGCGGTGCTGTGCAGAGCTCAGGAGCAGTATTGGGGGATGAGAAGATGTGGGAACGAGTTAGAGAGAGTCATGTGCTGGCTTGAGAGTACTGACTCTTCTGCCCATGTCTCCCAGTTCCCATGTTTTCTGTGCTCCCCTCAGGAACATGCAGATTCCTGTCTGCAAATGTCTTTTATGCCTTGAGATCTGCAAAGAAACATCTCATCCAGCTAGTTTCCCTTTAGATTTCCTAGACTTTATTTGGTTTCCATATTGCCTTCCTGCCACAAGGGGGTAATGTTGCTGCTGCTCACTGCTTTCCTGCAGCTCATTACAGTATCCAAATGTCTCTTTGAATGCCTGTAGAAAAGAAGAAAAGGAGTACTTGTGGCACCTTAGAGACTAACGAATTTATTTGAGCATGAGCTTTCGTGAGCTACAGCTCACTTCATCAGATGTTTACCGTGGAAACTGCAGCAGACTTTATATACACACAGAGAATATGAAACAAGAAGAAAATGTGGTTTGAGACTCCTTTTCTCTTTTCTTTTTTTTTTCTTTTTTTTTTCTTTTTTTTTTCTTTTCTTTTCCCTGAGTCCTAAATTACAGCTTCTGTTCTCAGTTATATGGGTTTGCAAGTGTTTCCCATTACAGTAGAGAAAAAAAATCTATGGGGAAAATGTGTGTCATGGATAGGGAGTGGGAAGGAATGTGTGGTGTTGGCTTGTATGTGAAGGCTCTGTTGGGAGTTCAATAGGGTGACCAGATTTTATAGGGACAGTCTCGATACTCAGGGCTTTTTCTTAAAAAGGCGCCTGTTACCCCCCTCGCCCCCATCCCGATTTTTACGCTTGCTATCTGGTCACCCTAGGCTACAAGGAAGAAGCAAATGCTTTGCTTCTTTAATGAAAGTGGGCTCATAGAATAAAGTGAATTAGAACTACAAAAAAAAACCCCATCCAGTGCCATTTAATTTGTCATGCCCGCCACACCCCTGGCCCTGAGGGCAGGGCAAGCGTGTCCCTATAGTCTGTATTCTCTAGGGCTTTGCTCACTTTAAATAGCTTTCACTCCTTCCCTAGGAGACTGCTCTATAATCCATGTTAAGTGATTTTTTCCTCTTGTCTGAGGAATGCCTGGCAGCTTGTGATAGAGGCTGGCTAGTCACCTTTTAAACGGAGTTGTAAATATTCTCCTTGCCAAGTCTGTCTTGAACAATTACGTAGATCTGTATGCATGCCTCTCATGTCTCTAGCCTCGGGGTACATTTATGTTAAAAATAAGCAAGAAATTCTTCCACATCACTTCTCAAGCCCAAACTGCAGATAAGGCAATGATTGTCTCAGGCTAGGAGCAGTCTGGTGTTTAAGCCAAATTGATAGAGAGGGAGCAATCCTGCTTTTACCCAACCAAGGGTAACTATTATACATAAAATGGAGCAGAATACAGTCACTCTTTTACACCTTGATATGGAGGCAAAGCCAGTAGAGTCTGAGTCCCATCATGTAATGCTTGATGCCAATGACCAGACCACTCCGATCAAGCTGTGGCTTGTAGTTGACACCTCTATATATCTATGGACGCAAGTATCCACTGATGTCAGGGCACCATTGTGCTAAATGCCGTGTGCTGTATGAACACCTAGTGAGAGCCTATAAACTGAATAGGCAAGAAAGACAAAGAGTGGAAGAAAGGAAGTAATAATATCGTATCCCCATTTTATAGGTGGGGAACTGAGGCACAGATACTAAATTAGTGGTTTTCAAACTTTTGTACTGGTGACCCCTTTCACATAGCAAGCCTCTGAGTGAGACCCCCCCCAATAAATTAAAAACACTTTTTAATATATTTAACACCATTATAAATGCTGGAGGCAAAGTGGGGTTTGGGGTGGAGGTTGACAGCTCGCGACTCCCCAGGTAATAACCTCACGACCCCCTGAGCAGTCCCAACCCCATTTTAGAATCCCTGTACTGAAAGATGTGCCCAAGATCAAACAGGAAAATGGATCCAGATCTTCGAGTTCCATTCCAGTGCCTTACCCACAAGATCAAGCTTTCTCACATTTTGGATTTGCTGTTTTAGGAATGATTAGACAAACCATAAGCACTACAGTCTGCTATTCTGTCTCCAGCTGAACCCACTACAGAATGCTTCAAAAAAGGCAAAACTTACCAGTTGTGCAAAGCTGTAATATGGGGAGAGGTGGCCCTTTGCCTTGTGACCGGAGAGGGAGGGGTAAAGCAGTGTGCACTGCTGGCTGCTGTATGTGGAGCTGTCAAACAAAAGATAAACACACAGGAGTACAAGGAAACCATAGGAGTATAGTCAACATGACGGGCAGTGGTGAGTGGTCTCAGCACACTAGAGGCCTAACAGTTGTCCAGTTTTTTTGTGTAAGTATCACACAAAGGAGAGTTTTAAGGAGGGATCTGAAGAAGGCTGAGGTAACTTTGTGGATGTTTAGGGGGAGTTTCTCTCAAATGTGAGGGGCAGCATAGTAGAAACCAGGAAGGTGCTTGTTGGAAAAATTGAGCAGGGGTGGGTAATGGAGGGTGGCACCTGGGTTGATTGGAGACAGGACTTGACATTTCAATAGTGAATGAGTTAGGGTGGGGATGGGCTGTGAAGGGCTTCCTTGACAGTGAAGACAGTTTGATGTGAGAAAGGAGGAGGAACCTGTGGTGAGATTCAAAGGGAGGGATGACATGCTTAAAGTGATAAGCTAAGAAAACTATCTTTGAAGCAGCATTGTGAGTGGATATAAGTGGGGGCAAGATTGCATCTGTCAAGGGCAAAGAGAAGGATGTTGCAATAATAGAGATAGTGAGAGCCTGGATCAGTTTTAGCTGTGTGGATGGATAGGGATGGCCGTAACTTATAAATGTTATGCAGAAAGAATCACTAGATTTAGATGTAGCATGCATATGAGGACCTAGCCAGAGGTCTAAATCAAAGATGATGCCCAGGTTACAGGCAGGGTGGTGGTTGTGTTGACAGTAATTGAGAACAGTGACAAGGCAGAGAGGTTGGGGGTGAAGATCAAGAGCTCTGTTTTAGCTATGCTAAGCTTGAGTTAGATGTGGGACAAAGAGATATGAAAGAGACAGGGCAAGATTTTTAGCTTGGACAGGTCGGCAGTAGAGAGTTAGATCTGTGAGTTCTCGGCATAGATGAATTTGTTTGTGGATGAGAGGTTTCAGAGGAACAGCCGTGTTAGTCTGTATTCGCAAAAAGAAAAGGAGTACTTGTGGCACCTTAGAGACTAACCAATTTATTTGAGCTTGGTTAGTCTCTAAGGTGCCACAAGTACTCCTTTTCTTTTTGTGGATGAGATTACTCGGAGATAAGGCATAGAGGGAGAAGAGAAGGGGACCAAGGAGAGATCCCCCATGGAACCCCCACAGAAAGTTGGAGGGGGGGTGAGGTGGATTCACTTTCCCTTCCTCTCACAGTCTTCCTGTCCTCCCCTTGATGTAGGATCATTTTTAATTTCCCACTTTTTTTGCCCTCTTCAGCTTTTGTCTTTCAGCTAAGGCTATGTCTACACTACACAGCCGTGCTGCTACAGCTGTGTTGCTAAAAGTTGTGCTGTGTAGCCGCTCTTTGTCAGCAGGACAGAGCTCTCCCGCCGACAAAGCACTGTCCATACCGATGCTTTTCGTCGGTAAAACTTTTGTCATTTGGGGGTGTTTTTTTTCTTCATGCCCCCTGACAACAAAAGTTTTACCAACGAAAGTGCAGTGTAGACAAAGCCTTAGCCTCTCTCCTCCCTTCAGTTCTATTTTTAATTTCCTCTGTACCCCTCCTCTTCCCTGAGCTGCTGCAATTCTCTGGCCAAGTTTTAGCTGGCTGTTTTACTCTTTTTTCGGTTAACCCCCCTCCGCTGCCTTTCTCTGTGTTTTCTTTTCCTTGGAAGATGATTATAGAAATAATAAATAACAGTAGTTCCCCCCCCTTCTTTATAGTAAGCAGCCTCCTGAAATGGGCAGTCCCTGGATGCCTGTATGGTGAACGCTGGACTCTTGCACTCCCAATTGTTGCCACAGCCAGTTGCATAGATGTTGTACTGAAAGGGGCCTAGAGTTCTGAGCCCCAAATGTTAGTTATAAATTTGTGTTTTCATCAGGTTTGGTGGTGGAGTTCCACCTTGGCCTTGGTTTAACTTACACTTCTGAAGCCAGTATTGTTGTGGATTTGAGAAAAGTAGGACCAGAATTGGGTTCATAGTGGCACTTTCATTGTAACCTTAACTATGGAGAAGTTAATCACTCTAGAATGCTGATGTTTAAATGGTCATTAGACTTCAGAGTCAACTACTACTTTATAGGAATGGACCATCCATACCACTCTGAGCTGCGTTGGATCACGTTTGGAAGCTTTTGTTTGCATAAGTACTAGAAACTTAACTTACTAAGGATGCTCATACATAAGCATGTTCGCAGAGAGCCAATACAAAAATAAAACAGATCCCTGCATCGAAGAGCTTACATTCTAAATAGACAAGAGAGGAAGAGAACACAATATTTGGAAACCCTATCCTAATCTGCAGTCACACTGTTCATTACCCTTTCCAACTTTGTGCCCATTTCACTCTTGTAGTATGCTCTCATTTAGTTACACCTTTGTTTTAACTCTGTTCTATTAACTGTTTCCAACCTACAGCCCTCCTCCATCTCCAGATTTCCTCATGCTTACAAGTAACCTATTTCTCAAGCCCCTGGAACTGTTGAATTCCTGCATTGCCCCAGTTTGGAGCAATCAAGAGTCCCTGCTCATGAGATGTCAGGTGCCAAACTTAGCTATTCTGAGACTACCAAAGAAATGCCAGCATGTTCCATAGGCCAGTCCACCCCCACTGTGGTGGTGCATCATTGCTGATGGGGAAAGATCAGGTCTGCCCCTCTCCCAATTGTTTCAGTTTTGACTCACCATTCTAAGTGAAACTGTTCTTACGCAAGCTTCCTTGCACCCACTGTAGCTTCCTATTTTAGGAATAAACTGCTGCTGCTCTTTACTCTGATTCTTTATTATGGAGGGTTGGTGGGAAAAACTGATTCTCCCTCCCTCTAACAGTGACTAATAGGGGTTACTCTCGGTTCCTGCTGCAGAGTTGCTCTTGTGTATCTAAAAGCTGGGCTTGTTCCCATCTATGCTCTTGTTTCCAGATTTGTGAGAAAGCTGAGGCCCACTCGCACAGGCTCAGGCTCTTCCCCCTTCTCCTCTTTCTTCTGGTAGGGCAGGCTTCCTCAATAGATCTCCATGCTGACAATCTTCCTCCATCAGCTCTTGCAGTGAGTGGAAGAATAAGCTCAGGCTGTCAAAACTTCCCCTTTGATAGAATGAGAAACCTGGACTTTCCAACCTCTTGTGATTAGCACGAATCTTCTCCCCTACCTGAGGCCAAATTAATACATTATAAACTGATCCAAATTGCCCCAATTATCCTTCTTGGATGGAGAGCAGATTTGGCTGTGCTTCGTATGTGCATTGAATTTGAAAAGGTCTGACCGGCCCTCTTTGGAGTTAACTCTCTGATCTGTGCCAAATTCTGTTCATGTAATATAGATCAGCCCCACTACCTTACTATCTTAAATCTCCAACATTCCTTTCCCTTTCAAAGGACAAGAGTTGCACAGGATTGATGAGCAAGTGAAACCTTCCCCAAATGATGTACTTAGACATGTGTGAATTTAGGGAAAGTGGCCTGTAACCTACCCCATAGCTCTAGTCTCCACCTGGGCCTTTTTGCTTCTCCCCTCGTATTTGCCGACTGTTGGCAATACAAGCCACTTAGAGTGGAAGCCTCTGTCCAAGCCCCTTGACTAAGATTAAGAGGGGATGTAGGTTCTGGAAGCTGTGGGAAACCCATCAGCACCTCCTCTGAGTTTATGGGTCCTCTTCTCCTTGAGGAGTCTGCATGAGATTGCCCATACAACAATAATCTTAAACAGATTTATTAAAATTGGAAGGTCAGCTGAATCAAACACATGACTTGCTTAACATATCCAGATTTACGTTTTTCATAAACTAAACTAGATAGTCCATTCTCAGATTAATTATAAAGGGGGAAAAGGAAAGGCAAATATCTTGCATCTCTTGGAAAGCAATACCCTGACTCCTCTAGACTGGCTTCCTGACTGGAGAAGTTACAGCTGAGCACTGATTCCCCAGGGCCTTGAGCCCAGGCCGGCTCTGAGCATGAGCGAATGGAGAGAGACCTCAATAAATATGAATTTAACCAAAATATCTATGACTCTGGCTTTCTCCAGTTGAACCATTCTGGTCTGTTGAGTAACTAACATGCATTTTAAAGATTCTCCCCCCACCCCTCCCCCCCTCAACATACATATTTAACAGATTGCTCAAAATAGCTGCCTTTGCGCTGGTGTAATTGTTCCCACTGTTTTTCTTGAGAAAGCACCTGCCGGAACTGAAGTCCAGGGAGCAAGCAGGGTTTATTATCTGCCAAGAAAGTGACAAATTTTTTTTGTTTTGAATTCTATCGAATTGAAATCCCCTCCCAGGGAAAAGCTGGGGTAAGTGGCCTAGATGCTGGCAGAAGGTCCATAGACGTGTTTTTTATTTATAAAATGTCTCGTGGGGCTGAGTTCAGACAAGGCTGGGGCTCTGGGCACACGTTGACGTGATCCCTGAGCAGCTCTCCCACAGCTCTGGGCCCCTTAGGAACAACAGCGGGGCTCCCCTCCCACTCAGGAAAGGCAGTTCTTCCTCCATCCCCTCCAGAGAGGTAGGAAGCCTCCAGTGCTTGCCCCCCAATCTGAGGTATATATGCTCGGGCTGGCGGACTGAGCCTGCGAAACTTTTCTACTGCAAAACAGAGTCCTCTGTGAGTGCTGGTGGTGGTGACCTCTCAGAGGAGTGGGTCTCGAAGCAAACACACCAGTTAGATGTATGGAGCTATTCACCGCTCTGAGGGCTGCTCTTTCCAGCAGAGTTTGCGTGCTCGAGTAGACATCACTGTCTTGGTTACATTCTGGCACATTTTCAAGCTTTTCTTCAAACCATGAGGACTAGAAAGTTTTATTTTAAAAAGTGTAAAACTGAATTTCTGATACAACCAGGTCACTCCAGGCACAGGCGTATCGTGCCTGTGCCTTTAATCTGGCCTTGGTGCTTTTCCAGTCTCTTGAGTGCAGAACTACAAACATGGAGTAAATAGCAACCGTAATAATCAGTCTCTGTTAGTTACTTAGGTTTTCCTCTCTCCCCTCCCCCCAGTCTCAAAAGAACTCCAGCACCTGAAATGCAAAGTGGACGGTCTCTCACTTGGGTAGTCTCCAACTTTGCAAAGTCCTTGCCAAACTAAACAGTATGTTCTCAGCTCTGTTCTCAGTCCTTAGCATGTTCATCACAGAGGCATGCTTCCCATCACTTGCAAACCAGTCCATTAATCACTCTCTGGGTGCTGTATGATGAGGGATGTCTGCATAATGCTCACTCATCTCCTGTTCTGATTTATGGCCTTTGTCTGCAAGCGACCTAGCAGATTGAGTGCAACCTTGGGTCACTTGAGGAATTAATCACTCTTCCTGGTGCCCACAACACTCACCAAGGGAATACGAGGAGCTCCACCAGAGATGCTGCTTGGCTTTTGTGGCATCAGACAGTTAAACAGAGGTTAATGTTTGAGCCAGAGAGTAGAACTGCTGTTGGGATACAATCAACACCTCAGAGTAGCAGCCATGTTAGTCTGTATCCACAAAAAGAAAAGGAGTACTTGTGGCACCTTAGAGACTAACAAATTTATTTGAGCATGAGCTTGCGTGAGCTACAGCTCACTTCATTGGATGCATGCAGTGGAAAATAAAGCTTATGCTCAAATAAATTTGTTAGTCTCTAGGGTGCCACTAGTACTCCTTTTCTTTTTGCAAATCAACACCTCAGTTCACTTAACAAAATCTGGTGAATTTTGGAGCATTAGCCCTATTTCGCTCAGAGACAGGGGAAGGGATTTTTGTGTCCTCCTTTCCCCCAACTTTTTTCTACAGAGAATTCAAATCCAAGGATCTCTGTCCCTGCAGACTTAAATAAATATATATGTATGTGTTTGATATAGTCCATACCTCATTCTTCTTGTCAGTGTGCTCTTTCCCCTTCTGTGTCTGAGACTTTCCACCATCCTGGCAGAAGGTTTAGTGTTCTTTCATCTCCTCTTGAGTAGAAAGTTTTTAAAGTTTAATTCCTATAGGTCTCTTATTTGGCAGCGCCATTCTCCATATGACTACATTTTTGTACTGTTGCAAATGCATTCTTCAGTCTCTTCTTTCCCCGTAACCAATCTATTTCTCTGCCTGAGGGCTGGATTCTGCTAGTATGTTTGGAATGGCCCAGGGTAATTCAGAAGGTGTTCCTCCCTCCTCAACTCCCCTCCTCCCCCAACCCCAAATGCTACCATAACATGCCACTCCAATGCTATTGAGTGTGGGGTCCTCCCCGGAATGATGGTCTGGAGAGACTGGGGCCTGAATTTGGAAAACTGGCTTGATTGTGTACTGGACTCACTATACTTCTGCTTCCACCTACCCCGTTTAAAGAAAGAAACCTTTACTGCAGAAAGGTGCTCTGTGTACACAGTCTGACAGATGGACTACAGAATGGCCAGATAGGGTTGGGGAAAAGCAACCACCAATTCTTGTTAGTCACTGAAGACCATAAAAAGTCAAAGGGCTAAGGTGCTACAGGGAAAATGTAACTCTGAGAACTGCTGCCACACACACAGTCCTATCAAAGCTCCCTCTGCTGGACACTCTCCAGGCTACCTGTGTTGGGACATGTGTGCTTTGAACCTCTCCATGTGTGCTTTAAACCTCTCTTGAGCTGAGTAGGCTACACCACTCCTCCTGTGGCCCCTCTGGGACATTTTATGAGCACAGGCATACTGTGTGTCCCACCTTCACAGGAATGAGACCATATGGTTCAGCTGCCCATGGCCTCCTATGACCAGTGCTGATTTCAGAGTAGTTTAAGGACAGGTTTCAGAGTAACAGCCGTGTTAGTCTGTATTCGCAAAAAGAAAAGGAGTACTTGTGGCACCTTAGAGACTAACCAATTTATTTGAGCATGAGCTTGAGTAGTTTAAGCGCACCCTCTTCCAGAACTTTGCCGTGTGGGTGTTCTGTGTTCACAGTTTAACTCTTCAGGGGTATGTGAGAGTGAAGCAAGCAGATACAGACTTTGCCCAGGATTCTAAACACCATTATCTTTTATTTAGCATGACAAATACACAGATCTAGACAAAATAAAAAACACACCTGTATGTATTTCCCTGCCTCAGTTTCCTCATGACTCTGGAGCATTCTCTGGGCTTAGGACCGAGTCCTCTGCGGTGTCTAGGATCTCCCTTCATGTGGCTTCTGTTAAGAATCATAGTGTCTCTCTTGAGGTCAGCTAACTTCCGACTTCCTTGGTTTGTCCCATATTTAAACAAGATGCCCCTGCTATAAACCCATACCAATGTCTTCCTCTCTCCTGCCCAGAGCTTTCTGTGTCTGAGCAATCCAGTCTCTGTTGTTTTTACAGGCTAGCATCAACACCTTAGTTTCTTTGCTCTGTTGCAGAGGATTTTCCTCTTCCCCCTTCCCAATTTGGAGAGAACTGGCTCTCCTTGCTTCAGCCAACCCATTGTCCCAAGGTGTTTCCGCTTGAATAGAGGACCATTAAGATTAATGACCAGCCATTGTCTCTGGTCTAACAGGTATGTGACACAGCCCCTGTCACTCCATGGTTGACTCACTATACATTGAGGCATTCCATGATGCAGTGCTTTCATATCAACCAAATTCATAAGTTGTACATAGGTTCCATAAATCATCATGACTGCTAAGGCACGTTTCCATCACTAGATGGCTAAGATTACATATTCACCTACTGGTGGTGATTTAGGACTAGTAAAATCAAGCGTGCTGTTCTGCGCTGGATGTCTCTTCCTACTCTTCTGACCCTGTTTGCTTATGCCTGAGCAGTGCTGTTAAGTGATAATCCAGTTCAGATGCCAGTCACAAACTTGGGTTATCTTAAACCATGCAAAAACTGAAATAAACTAGAACAGTGTTTCTCAGCCTGTGGGTCATGACCCAAAATTAGGTTGCCAGGATGTGTCAAAGGGTTGTGTGGGAGGCCCTGGTGGTGGTGATGGGGTTGGGTCCTGCCCCTAGGGGGAGGGGAGGGGTTGAAAGTCACCAAGGAGGGCTGCCCCCCACTTGCTCTATGGTAGCAGCTCTGATACTGTGTATTTGACTGGACTCGGCTCAGCTCCCCGCTCCAGGTGTTGAAACCTGGTACATGGGATTGCAGCACTGCCAAGGTTTGGCTCAGCCACTCCTCTGTCATGAAGATGGGGGACCAGCTGGGCCAAATTTGAATGAGAGATGTTACAACCAGACATGTCAGATTACAGTGCCACTCAAATTGGCCAAACCTGACGGGCAGAGATAGAATCAGAGAATTATAGAACTTGAGGGGACTTTGAGAGGTCACCTAGTCCAGTCCACTGCACTCATGGTAGGACTGCATACTATCTAGACCATTCCTGACAGATGTTTGTCTAACCTGCTCTTAAAAATATCCAGTGATGGAGATTCCACAACCTCCCTAGGCAATTTATTCCAGTGCTTAACCATCCTGACAGGAAGTTTTTTTTCTTAACATCCAACTTAAACCTCCCTGTCTGAAACTTAAGGGATCCTTGAGGTCACAATGACCCCAGCAGGGAGATGAGCCCAGCCAGCCCCATGGGTCAGGAGCTGTCACTGTGGTACGCACTGTGGTACGCACTGTGTACTTTTTTTAGTACTTAAGGAGTATATTGTTTATCATGGGTAAGAAATATTGAGTAAGCCAGATGGTTTTTGTACTAAAGCTATTTACTGGGTTGCGACGGGCCATCAAGGTTTACAAATGGGTCCTGAGCCCAAAAAGGTTGAGAACTATAGGACTTAACATTTCAGACTCTGGAGCTTTTTAGCTTTCAGATTCCCGAGTACTGAAGCAGGACTGACAAGGGTTCCACTAACAATAATCTCCTAAATTAGGTCCTTTTCAAGGAACCTGTAGAGTTGTTTACTAGCTCTTCTTTCTTTGAGCTTGAATAGGTTGTGTCTGATCCAAGAGAGTTATGAAATTTCACTTTTTCCCAAGAGCTGTGAAATCGGGCTAGCTACAAAGGGTGGTGGTTGAAGATCCCTGTTTGCTTGCGTGGCTGTAGACAGATAGCTCAGTGGTTTGAGCATTGGCCTGCTAAACCCAGGGTTGTGAGTTCAATACTTGAGGGGGCCATTTAGGGATCTGGGGCAAAAACTGGGGATTGGTCCTGCTTCAAGCAGGGGGTTGGACTAGATGACCTCCTGAGGTCCCTTCCAACCCTAACCTTCTATGAATCTATGAATCTAAGTAGGCTGAAATCTGCTCTGTGAAGAGAAGAGACTAAAATGTGAAGGTTTTTGGAAAAACAAATGCTGCCTGCCCTTGAGGAGATCATATGGTCTGGATAAGATTTCGGTCTGACATAGCCATTCATCCCATAATGCTGGTCTCCAGGTCCATAGGAATTAATTATGCAACCCCCTTTAAATATCTGGGCGCAGCATTTGAGGATGAGCAGGAGGTGATGTTGGGCAGCTCTCGATGCCTCACTTGTTGTGGGGATTCAACTCTTCTTTGTTACCTTTCTGGGTTAAACCTCCCCTTTTATAGTGGGAAGCAGCTTTGAGCAGGGGGTTGAACTAGATGACCTCCTGAGGTCCCTTCCAGTCCTGATATTCTATGATTGAATACCGTTTAGTTCTCCATAGGATTTGTATATAGAGCAGTGTGTATGGTACTCTGCATCCACAGGGGTCAGAATCCAAGAGCTCTGACAGATAGTTGTGAGCTGAGAGGAATGGGAGGATATGATCCATGGTCCTGCTTCAATTCCACCTCCACATAGGTTTCTTGAGCCCTACTGTCCTTGTGGGAAGATGCAAGACTGAATGCCGAAAAGAATAGTAAAGAAGTTGGCAGAGTGGTCCTCTCTTTGAATCAGTCATTCTGTCCCAAGTGGCCTGGGTGATTAAGTCTTGCTGCCAGCGGGG
This sequence comes from Caretta caretta, assembly GCF_965140235.1. Lineage (NCBI taxonomy): Eukaryota > Metazoa > Chordata > Testudines > Cheloniidae > Caretta > Caretta caretta. The sequence goes on along the minus strand of NC_134211.1, from coordinate 58,369,960 downwards.
AGAGTATGAGGATAGTAGGGAGAAATTAATCTGCTAACTCCTGCTGTAACATGAGGGGATTGTGCTGGGTTTTTTAAAGCTACGGCTTCTGGCACTCAGCTGCTCCATGCTAAAGAAACTCACTAGTGCTCTGGTGGCTGATGAAAATCAAAACTGCTCAGAGGGTTGGAGACATAAAAACATTCTTGGGATGCTTAGCTGCCCTGCAGTTCCCATTTTTCTTTTCCTCCCCACTTCCTTTGCTACTGTCTGTAGCTGCCCATTCCTCTTTTGATCAGTGTGCTCCCAGGTGAGAGCAGCTTGGTGGAAAAGCTTATTCCTGCCTTGTCCCTCTCTCCCTTTTTTATTCTGTTTAAATTGTGTTGTCCGATAACTTAGGCTTCCAGTTCCCTTTTTCCTCTTCCTGACGACTGCTTCTGTTTGCAGTCCCTGAGTAATATTGTGCGGGGTAAAATGATAGTTCCAAAACCTTTTCCTGGGGTGCTGATGTCTGGCAGGCAGGCAGTCCGTTGAGATCACAACAGAGAGTGCTGCCGAACAGAAGGCAATTTATATCTCCTTGTGGTGTTTTAAAAAAAAAAAGCCTATTTTAGCAAGTTGGGCTTGAAGCGTCTCCTAGTGTGCGCAGAGTTAATCTTCATCACCGAGGCATTGATTGACAATCTGGAGGATGTTAATGTGTGATTCTCCCCGTGAGCGGGGGAGGAGAGTGGAAATTGCAGTTTCTTTGCTAATTGTACTTTAGATGTCATTTGTGACAATTTCATGTTGTCTAGACAGAGATTGTGGAGCAATTGCTTCAACAGAGCCTAGTGTTAGCCTGCTATGGATCTGGGCAGCACTAGGGGGGAAGGGAGCTCAGTGCTCCAGAAGGGACACTTGAATCAAGCGTTGCCAAGTGAAGGGTTTCAAGAGGAGGTGCAACCTGAATTTTTGTGTGAAAATGTCAGACTGTTTAAAGAAAAGGAGTACTTGTGGCATCTTAGAGACTAACCAATTTATTTGAGCATGAGCTTTCGTGAGCTACAGCTCACTTCATCGGATGCATACCGTGGAAACTGCAGCAGACATTATACTGTGTGTATATAATATCTGCTGCAGTTTCCACGGTATGCATCCGATGAAGTGAGCTGTAGCTCACGAAAGCTCATGCTCAAATAAATTGGTTAGTCTCTAAGGTGCCACAAGTACTCCTTTTCTTTTTGCGAATACAGACTAACACGGCTGTTACTCTGAAAACTGTTTTGTTTAGTGGCTAGTACTTGTTGCAGCTGCTGTTCCTTCAGGGATCATCTTTTTCTACCTATAACAGAATTACTAGTAATGCTGTTAGCACTGACAGTACTTTGGACTGCTTTAGCCCCTCTGTTAATAATGAAAATAAACCCAGTCTTTGTCTCCTAGACTAGGTCTTCCAAGGGGCAGCTGTTTCTGACCAAGGGATCATTAATTTCTGCTTTCAGGTTCCCAGTGTTGGGCATATTCTAAAGGGGGTGGTGGTGAGTGATCCATTAGTCCATTATGTGGATTTAAGGTCTGGAGTTTAAATTCTAAGGACTATGAAAGTGTATCATTTTAAAAGCAGGCACCACAGTCTCCTTGGGGATTGTAGGTAACAATATTAGTGTCGCAGACCATGGAGGCATTATTGATGATGATGATAACAGTGCCTTAATTATTGGACCCATTTATCTGGCTATGAAAATAAAAGCTAAACTGCAAGTTGGTCCTCAGGGCTTTAGCTTGGAACAAGTTATTTTAACTAATAAAACAAATCGCTTTGACATTAGTGGTTTTAGGTGCAGGGCATCTCTGCCATCCTTATTTACATTGATGTCAAGAGCACACTTTTATCACTCTTGATAATCTGACAGGACAAAGTTACAAGGTAACCAAAAACCAGTGCTGAAGCTTAAAATCAACCACTGCTCATGGCAACTGAACTTTTATACATGGCATTTGGATGTGGCCTTAGAGTGCATGTAGGGAAGGTAGGTGGGTCTGAGACATGGTGATAACCAGGGTGGTTTTGCTATCCCTAAATTCAGAACGCTTTACCCTTTGGAGGAACATGCTGGTACTTGATGACTGTTCTTTGAATTAATCCATGCAGATAATCTTCGAGACTACTGCAGATTCTCTGAGAATGCTCAGTGGAGTGCATGTGACATTCCTTACCTGGGGGGAGGAGAGAGCCAGGGGCTGAGGTTGTTGGGTTTTTTTTGGTTTTTTTGGGGGGGGGAAGGGGGAAGGGATGCTACAGTGCTCAGGGGTGACACCATGCAGCAGTGGCAGGAATTGTGGCTTCTTTGGGAACTGAGTTATGTGCTCTTCAGGAGAAATAACAGAACTTGAATCTCTGGAAAAGTAACCCAGTGCCTAGGTAACTCAGCATTCATTTAAAAAAAAACCAAAAAAAAAAAACCCGAGGAGTCCTTGTGGCACCTTAGAGACTAACAGATTTATTTGGGCTTTAGCTTTCGTGGGCTAGAACCCACTGTATCAGATGTATGAAGTAAAAGATACAGGTGCAGGTATAAATACAAGAAAGGATGTGGGTTGCTTTACCAAGTGTTAGGTCAGTCTAACGAGATAAATCAATTAACAGCAGGATACCAAGGGAGGAGAAATAACTTTTGAAGTGGTAAGAGAGTGCCCATTACAGACAGTTGACAAGAAGGTGTGAGTAACAGTAGGGGGAAATTTAGTCTTGGGGAAATTAAGTTTAGGCTTTGTAATGACCCAACCACTCCCAGTCTTTATTCAGGCCTAATCTGATGGTATCTCGTTTGCAAATTAATTCCAGTTCTGCAGCTTCACTTTGGAGTCTGTTTTTGAAGGGGGTTTTTTGTTGAGGTCCGTTATTGAGTGACCAGAGAGATTGAAGTGTTCTTCTACTGGTTTTTGAATGTTCTGATTCCTGATGTCCAATTTGTGTCCACCTGGTGAAGTGAAGAAACAGATTGACAGAGCCAGAAGGGTACCGAGAAGTCACCTACTACAAGACAGGCCCAACAAAGAGTAACAGAGCACCACTAGCCGTCACCTACAGCCCCCAACTAAAACCTCCCCAGCGCATTATCAAGAATCTACGACCTATCCTGAAGGGTGACCCCTCACTCTCACAGATGCTGGGAGACAGGCCAGCCCTCGCTTACAGACAGCCCCCCAACCTGAAGCAAATACTCACCAGCAACTACACACCACACAACAAAAACACCAACCCAGGGACCAAACTCTGCTACAAACCCTGGTGCCAATTCTGTCCACATATCTATTCAAGGGACACCATCGTAGGACCTAACCACATCAGCCACACCATCCGGGGCTCGTTCACCTGCACATCTACAATGTGATATATGCCATCATGTGCTAGCAATGCCCCTCTGCCATGTACATTGGCCAAGCTGGACAGTCTCTACGCAAAAGAATAAATGGACACAAATCTGACATCAGGAATCCTAACATTCAAAAACCAGTAGCAGAACACTTCTCTCTCTCTGGTCACTCAATAACGGACCCCAAAGTGGCAATTCTTCAACAAAAAAAACGTCAAAAATAGACTCTAAGGTGAAGCTGCAGAGCTGGAATTAATTTGCAAACGAGATACCATCAGATTAGGCCTGAGTAAAGACTGGGAGTGGTTGGGTCATTACAAAACCTAAACTTAATTTCCCCAAAACTAATTTCTTCCTACTGTTACTCACACCTTCTTGTCAACTGTCTGTAATGGGCACTCTCTTACCACTTCAAAAGTTATTTCTCCTCTCTTGGTATCCTGCTGTTAATTGATTTATCTCGTTAAACTGACCTCACACTTGGTAAAGCAACGCACATCTTTTCATGTATTTATACCTGCTCCTGTATTTTCCACTCCATGCATCTGATGAAATGGGTTCTAGCCCACGAAAGCTTATGCCCAAATAAATTTGTTAGTCTCTAAAGTGCCACAAGGATGCCTCGTTTTTTGGGGGGTTTTTTGTTTTTGCTGATACAGACTAACACGGCACCACTGAAACCTGTCAGCATTCATTGTCAGTCTGTGAAACCTCGGATTCTCTTGAATTCCTCTGATAATTTAAAGCAGAGATGTCAATTTTAAAACCATAATAGAGGTTTGGTTTGAGAACACAATTATCTTGAAGAGCCTAAGTGTTTAGCTTAATCACTGTCAAGCCTAGGCAGACAGCAAGGCAACAGAAAATCTGCCCCGCTGTGCAAATTCAGTGAAGTTTACACTGCAGCATTTTTCTCTCTTTTCTGTGGTTGACAGAACATAGAGCAATTGGTACTCTCTAATACTAGCTAGTCCAGGATGGTTAATGGACAGTTTCCAGCCAATAAGCTATTCCCTGGTCTGACACATCCATGCCATGACCAGACAGTGCTGCATTTGGGAGGGTCATTGTCTCAGCTTTTCCATCATGGTTGATTGGAGGCTGCTGCTTTTGGGGAGCTCCGTGTAAGCAAGGTGTTTTGGTGGTGGTGGTGTGGGTTTTTTTGTTTTTTGTTTAAGAACAACGAAAAACCCATAAACACATAACTAGTGTAGGCTTTCTGGTGTCCTGTGGCCTGACTTCCGAGCAAGGGAATCAGTGAAACACTGTTTGTCCATGTCAAGAGCATCTTCCAGGCCTGTATGAGCCCCTTAGAATAGGGTGGCAGAAATTCCTGACAGACTGCTAAAGCAGCATCCGTGATTACAGGCCTGGCTACTTTGGACTGCTTGCCATCTGCAGCTCTCTTGAGACATCCATGCAGGAGTCAGATTTCAGAGGAACAGCCGTGTTAGTCTGTATTCGCAAAAAGAAAAGGAGTACTTGTGGCACCTTAGAGACTAACCAATTTATTTGAGCATGAGCTTTCGTGAGCTACAGCTCACTTCATCAGATGTATACCGTGGAAACTGCAGCAGACTTTATATACGCACAGAGAATATGAAACACTACCTCCTCCCACCCCACTGTCCTACTGTCCATGCAGGAGTGAGTCCTTTTGAGAGTTCTTCCATCCATATAATGGGACTCTTGTATGCTTTGAATCTTTATATGGCAAAAATTTATGCCAGCTATCACTGGCCCTGTTTGTCTGTACAGTCCCATGCATGTCTATAGCAATGAATCAGTCATACAAATAATCTCTGGTGATATAAGGAAGCAGGAGACATGTAGCTGGTCACTTACAGATATTAACATTTTTGCTTTTATTTCTAGGAGGCTGCTGGAGTCTTCCCTCATTTCGTTATCACGCTATGACGGAGCAGGGTCCCGGGAGCACCCCATCTACCCAGATCCAGCCAGGTGAGGACTAAGTACAATCCAGATTCAGTCCAGTTTCACTGCCAGAAGCACTACTGCTGTGGCAGCAACGTATACTGAGCCCCTTGGGAATAGTACTGGTATCTGATCCATCTCACCCTTTATGGCACATAACTGTGGAGATAACCATAGTGTTGGGTTTGGAGAGTCCCATGCCCTTTGTTGACGTTTTGACGAGCTACCTTTCATTTAAATCAAAAGGCCTTGTGCAATAACAGTGAGACAAAAGAGAGGTAATGAGGTACAAAAAGCCTGTTGTTGTGTGAGGGTCTTGGTCAAGGTTGGATTTAACCCCATTTGGGAAAGGGAACCTCTTCCTTCTCTCTGTCTATATCTGTGTCAGATGAATCAAGTGGAGGGAAAGACTCCATACAACCGAACGCAGATCTGAGGTTCTTAAGGAACCTGGAGGATGACCTTATGATTCAGAAAGCTGATGATTCAAACCAGAAGAGAAGCCACCCTGGATCTGCTGCTTGACTAATGGGAAGGGACCAAGTAAGGATGTGAAAATAATAGGGTAGGTTGGAGCCAATGATAGCAACCTATTTTGATGCAACATAGTAAGGCGAGGGGATGTAGAGAGTGCAGAGGAGGATCATCCTGGATTTTAGGAAAGCAAATATTTGAGAAATTAAACTAAGAAATTTAAGTAAAGGTGATGGAAGTATTGTGATGCATGAATGTAGGAGAAGGCTAGAGAATCCCTAGATGCCATAGAATACAATGGCTCTAAAAAACACAGACAAGGAGACTGGTGTGACTTTGAGGGCATGGCTCAAAGATCTGAGTATGAAGAAACCTAACAAAATATGGAAATAAAAGACAATATGTGGTCAAGTCTTGGGGGTAAATAATAAAGGAAGGATGAGTTAATGCTGCTGAAGGGGGTAAGAGTCTTAAGAAGGGAACTTACAAACATATATTGGGGGGAAAATACACAGAGGAAGCAGGCTCATCAATAAATGAGTGATGAAATCAATGATAAATCTGATAAATCTGTATCTCCACAAGAAGGGTGGGGGAGAGAAAAGGCCTATTCTGAGAGCCTTGTAAATGTAACTGTTGATGAAAGCAGGTGAGAGAATACTTGGAAAAATTTAACCTATCCACATGTGTGAGTCTGAATGGCACAACTTAGGGTGTTAAATGTGTTGGCTAACAAAAAGCAAACCACTGAAAATTATTTCTGAAAGTCCCAAAACACTGACATTAGAGAGAAAAACATGTGCAGTGCTGTTTAGCCCATGAAGACGTTGATAGGTGAAGGTATTTTGGAGAACTAAAAAAAAATCAAATGTGGCAAAATTGTCAAAACCAGAAAGGAGTAATTTCTGCCCATAATGCTTAGCATATCAAGAAAGCAACAGATGGGGTAGTGTGACCCACAGAGAGAAGCTGTCAAAAGTGGGTAATGGAACCATAAGCAATAAGCGGCATTGGAGGTTTATAAAGACTAAATTGTGACAAATGTGATCAGTTTTGGAAGGAATTAGCAAAGCTAATGACTGAGAATTCGGCAGCTATATCATCATCTGGTATAGCTACTCATGAAACCTTTGACACTGTCATGTGAACTGAAGTTGGGTTAAAGGAACCCTATGCAAAGGGAAACAGTCAGTGGGAATGTACTGAGGTTAAGTGTCCAGTGAGTTGCTGCAGGAGCTGAGTTTAATGTCAATATTTTCATGATCTGGAAGAGAGATTAAATCTGCATGTTGTTACTGCAGATGAGGCTAACTTGAGAGGTTTGGCATTCCCCAGTAAAGAGAGTAACATAAGCGAAATTGAAAAAAGGCAGTGTCCACACAAGGAGTTATACTGGTATAATACCTGTCTAATTACAGCAATAAATCTCCCTGTGTAGACAAGGTTAGTAAAATGGGTAAGGACTTAAAATACACATCTTATCCCAGAAAAATATAAGAGCATTTATCCATCTCTGGGAAGCTAATTTGAAATCCTAGCATTCAATGGGAGGGAGATGCTGTGGAAAGACTCAAGGATAAAAGAGGCAGTAAATGATTATAAGCCTATAATTCAACATGGTGTCAAAAATATGACTGAGTCCACTGCCACAAAACCTTCATGAACTATGAGCTTTCATTCTGGAGTGTGGGCTGAGGGCTAGTGTTTCTCTGAGGCTCTGAATGTTGCCATCACTCTTGGGTGATTGAAAACCAGAAAGATGCTGACAAATGTATCAAATGTGTGTTAGAGGGCTGATGAAAGTGGCTAAAGGGGGGCTGGAGGGATTTATTTATAAGGAAAGATTAAAATTAAATGTTAGGAATACATGGGGCAACAGAAAACTTAATCTAAATATGTGGGAATTTCCTAACAGTGAGCGCTATTAGGTGCAATGTGGAAGACACACCATTGACTGGAACACCTAAATCCAGAGTGGCTTTCTGGGAGATGAGTCTTAGGCTATGTTTACACTACGCATCTTTTAGCGACACAATTGTGCCGCTACAGCCAGGCCGCTAAAAGGTGCGCAGTGTAGCTGCTGTTTGTCGGCAGGAGAGAGCTCTCTCGCCAACAAAAAATTTCCACCCCCAATGAGCAGCAGCAGCTTTGTCAGCAGGAGCGTGCTCCTGCCGACAAAGCTCTGTTCACACCGGTGCTTGTTGTCGGTAAAACTTTTGTTGTTCGGGGGATGGAGGGGGTGTTTTTCACACCTTTGAACGACAAAAGTTTTACCGACGAAAGTCCAGAGTAGGCAAAGCCTAATTGATCTTTTCCGTGTTGAATTTCTGTAACATGTGACAGCTGTTCCAGGTATCTGTTTCACTGGGGAACAAAATCAAGTGCAGTTTTCATCTTGGAAACAATTTTTAAAACAAGTTCTTGCTCTCACCACGTGGAACTTTGAGGGCTGTAAGTAGTGGTGGAAGTTTTAAGTGTGAGAATTGGGATTATAAGGATCTACTGGAGGAAAAGGCCAGTGTTGAGATTAACCTGTGTTCAATTAATAGCAGATCCTTCTCCCCTGCAAAGGATTAGGTGCATGGATCTATCAACTGGAGCTGAAAGTTTGAGTGGGGTTAAGGGTATGATCATTGCATAGCTTCCCTCAGGTTTATTGGTTATACTCGTCCAAAGGGCATCCTTTGAGACAATGGGATCTTTCCAATTTCCCCTAGACGTTCCTAGAAATGTAGGGGAAGTTGTTATTTCCATGGATTGCAGTTGAGTATGCTGCAGAATCTTCTGATGTTGCAACAAGAGGTCTGAGCCTACCAGATGCATCCTACAAAACACAGTGGAAAAGTTACTCGAAGCAGAGATGGAATTAAATAACTTTAATAAAAATAAATAAATAAATACACAAGCTGTGTCTTGTCTCTAGGGGAGGTTTAAAAACTTCAGCCACGCTTTAAAGAATTTCAGTTCAAGGTGATTCTGTTTGATCTAGATTTTTAGGTTGCACCCACCACTTGTTGTATGAGGAGTGGTGCTTGGTTTGAATGAATAGTGTAGGATATGGAATGAGGCAAGGAAAATGTGGATCACTTTGAAGCTATGTTTCAAAATTCCCAGGAATCTTATGATGAAGTTGAAAGGGCCTGTCCTCTGTTTAGATGGTCTCATTGATTGGACTTCAAGGTCAGCTTGGCTGTTAAGTCCTTTCCCTGGACTTCCAGATTTACTAAGACAATAGAAAAGGAAAGGAAAGCAGCAAGGGAATTGCTGCCCTAGGACAGGTGCTCTTTGATGGCAGCTATGCTAGTACAGCTTGAAATAAGGATGTTCATATTAATATCCTAGCTAGACCGTTTTACTTGGACTCTGTCTCTCCAAGCAGCTACATGTCAGACTGTATGTAGTAGAAAACACTCCAAGAAAATTTAAGTTGCTGGAGCAGTTACTATGGGTAGGACTGGTCACTCTCGTTAAAGTGTGTATGGTAACACCCATTGTTTCGTGTTCTGTGTGTATATAAATCTCCCCACTGTATTTTCCACTGAATGCATCCGATGAATTGAGCTGTAGCTCACGAAAGCTTATGCTCAAATAAATTTGTTAGTCTCTAAGGTGCCACAAGTACTCCCTTTTTCTTTTTACTTTCCTGTTGTAGACTGGTATTCCCATGCTGCCATCAGGCTGACTTTGAGAACAACCATGAAGTGCTGGAAGCCATACCACAGAATCTTGATAACAGACAGAGGAGGTTTTGGGACCTGCTCTGCTGATCTAATGGTACTTGCAGGCTTGACAACAGAGTAGAAACTGTAAATCAGTTACTTAATTAAAATATACGTTGACGGCTGAGTCTTGTGTACTAATGAAAGCAAGTCCATCAGCTTTAAACAGCTCTGCTGTCAGCAACAGGGAGGGGGAAGTTACTCTGCTTCTGGACAGCTTGGGGCTGGGTACATGAAAGTGCAAGTGTAATTCTCCCTTGGTCAGAAGGAGTGCCTAGTGTTACTTTAGCGATCCTTCAGGTATTTTCAGGAACAGAGACCAGAGTTCCTTCAGCAGGTGGAGAGTTTTCCCAGAAAACAAGGGGAGGGAGGGATGCTTGAGGCTTGGAGAATCCTCATTCTGAAAAGAAGTGGTCTTCCCTAGGATCTTGATTGCCCATTTATCTACATGGCCAGACTGGTTAGACTTCTGTGGGTTGTAACCAAGGATTTTGTATTGCCTAGTAAATCCCTCCCTGCATGCTCACTTCTCTCTTTAGGGAGCGGTATCTTTGAACTTTTGCTTTAGTGCCAACTAAAGCAAGTGTTTAATGCCATTCAGTTCCTTCTCCTCTAGATTCCTCATCGGTCAGCACCATTGCTCCATGCTGTAGTCTTTGTTAGACTGTGCTGCTTGAGGCTGAATTCTGCACTGCCAAAATTGGCCTCAGGGTTCACAGTCAGCAGCTTGAACAATTGTTGTCACACATCCAGCAATGCAGTCTCTCAGTCTGTGCCATCTGCGTTGGTAATTGGATTCCATTCACTGCAAGCATCTGTGTGATCCATATGCACCTCATGTACTGAGTTAATTTGGATCCTGTGGTGTCAAAAGTAGTCTACTGTCTTGTGAACTGCTACACAGTTTGTGTGTTGCTAGGGGGCTCTGACAGAATACATCTCTTTATTCACATCCTATATGCTATTGTAATAATCTTTGTACAAGTAGGCCTTGTAGGATAACATTTGAAAACTCAAAATTTGCTGGTCAATGTTGTCCTGGTAAAATGTGTGGCAACACTGTATGTGAAGTTATAAGATTCCCCTCTATGGTGTTAACCATGTTCCAAACCGGACAGCCCTGCCCAAACAGAAGTTGGCAAACAGATTTGTCCTAAACAAAGGAATGTGTGCTCTGCTTAGTTTGCATTTAAGCAATAAGCACTGCCTTCAAGCAGGAAGGGAAGACAAAGGAAGTTCAAACAGGTGAAACAACCAGCAGGGACTATCCTTCCACATAGACTCTCTTTGTCTCCTGGTTCTTGGATGAAAATGTTTTTCAAGAGGGGGACTGAAACTATAAAAAGGAGGGACAAATACCCCAAGGGACCCTCTCTTACTTTCTGCCCATCACATTCACTGCATTTGAAGAGACAAAGGAAGCAGATGTTAGACTCTGTGGGAGAGATTCTGATTTGAGAATTTGGTCACTAATCTGCTGGAGCATGAGCTGAGAAACTTTGCTTGACTCGAATACAGTTTGTTAGGCATTAGTAAACATTTTATCTTTATTTTTCTTGTAACCATTTCTGACTTTTACGCCTCGTTACTTATACTCACTTAAAATCTCTCTTTGTAGTTAATCAATTTATTTTGCTGTTTTATCTAATCCAGTATGTTCAAGTTGAAGTATCTCGGTAACAAGTTGTGTACATATTATTTCCTTTAAAGAAATAACAAACTTAATAGGAATAACTAATTTAATATATCTGTACTGTCCAGGAGAAGGCTGGGCAGTACAGGTCATAGATTTCTGAGGGAAAATCTGGAACTGGGAGTGTGTTGGGGTCACCAAGTCATAATTTTTAGGGCTGTTAAGAGCCAAGATGTGGCTGTCTGGCTCCAGCACATGCAGAGACATAGCTGGGAGTGACTTACATGTGGTGACTGTTTGAGAGCAACAAGGCATTGTAAAGGGCACCCCAGATTACAGGGCAGGGGTGACACAGCTACTCATTAGTCTGGATTTTACTCTGGTATGTCTAAGGTGCTTGTCTGTTTATTTGTCACTGGCCTGTTAGAGACATGGGTGGGGAATACAGAAATGAACTAATGTTTAGCTTGCTGTTGTACTGGCTTTAGCAAAGGACTGGCTGAATCTAGTAATCAGGGTGTCTTAAGAGACCTATATGGAGAAGATAGGACAAATAAGAGCAGTTGTTGCCTCACCAGCCTATTGCTTCTCATTTTTTTCTGCACCGAGGACTTATAGGACAAAGACAAATGGGGAAGCCCACCAGTAACGTTTTGTGAGGTTTTGTTAAAAAAAAGTTGTTCATCTTGGATATATTTTAAGATTAAAACCCAGTAGTTTTCCGGTTTAGCCATGTTGTTTACTGTTGGCTGAGACTCTTGGTGTCAAAGGGTTTGGGATCACAGCAGGAGTGGTGCATGATGGATCAGTTTCTTCAGTTCTCCACTAATGTGTCTCTTTGAATTGAAATTTCCTTGGGATTAGTCAGTGCCAGGCAGTGAGGCAGATTACCTGGGGTGTGTAAGGGTGAGGCGTCTTCTTGGAAAGATGCACTTTTGCTGCAGTGGGGAAGCCTCTGACAAAGGGCTATAGCAATTTATCTCTCAGAATCGTCTCAAATGTGGTTCTGCTCTGAATTGTGGCTTTGTGGGCTGGGGACATATGGGAAGCACCATAACTGATCTGTTCCCTATGTTTGCTGCTGGTGATAGCAGAAAGAACTGAATAGGTCTCAGAATTACTAAGAGGTCTCAAAATGTAATTGTAAACAGGGAATCATCATCAAGCAGATGTATTTGTGGGACACCTCCTCCCAGAGGGATCAGTTCTTGGCTCTATGGTGTTTAACGATTTGGGAAAAAACATAAAAACATCACTGATAAAGTTCACAAATGATCCAAAAATTGGGCAAATGGTAAATAAGGAAGAGGACAGGTCACTGATACTGAGCAACCTGGATCCCTTGGATGGCTGGGAGCAAGCAAACTATGCGTTTTAATATGGCTAAATATAAATGTCTACATCTAGGAACAAAGAAAATAGGCCATACTTACGAGATAGGGACCCTGTCCTGGGATGCAGTGACTGAAAAAGATTTGTGAGTTGTTGTGGATAATCAGCTGAACATGCAATGTTGTGAGTAAAAGGGCTAATGCAATCCTTGGCTACATAAACAGGGGTATCTCAAGTAGGAGTAGTGAGGTTATTTTACCGCTTCATTTGGTACTGGAATACCATTGCTGGAATACTGTGTCTGGTTTGGTGTCCACAATCTAAGAAGGATGTTGATAAATTGAAGAGGGTTCAGAGAAGAGCCACAAGAATGATTAAAGGTTTAGAAAACCAGCCATATAGTGACAGACTATAGGAGTTAAGTATGTTTAGCTTAACAAAGAGAATGTTAGGGGATGATTTGAGTACAGTCTCTAAGTACCTACATGGGGAACAAATATTTGATGATAGGCTCTTCAATCTAGCAGAGAAGGGTATAACTCGATCCCATGATTGGAAGTTGAAGCTAGACAGACTGGAAATAAGGTGTGACTTTATTTAGCAATGAAGGTAATCAGCCAGTGGAACAGGTTGTGGTAGACTCTGCATCACTGGCAATTTTAAAATCAAGATTGGATGTTTTTCTGAAAATGTTCTGGAAGCTTTTGAGGGGAAGTTCTCTGACTTGTGTTATACAGGATGTCAGGCTAGATGATCACAATGGTCTCTTTTGGCCTTGGAACCTACGAATAATTCTCACTAAATTTTATTCCTGTCAGAACCAGTTCTGGGAGAGTGAGCTGGAGTTTCTTGTGGTCTCTGTATCAATAACAGAATTGTTAATTCAGTTCCAATTACCAGAGCACATTTTGCCATTTTGTTGCACCTGTGCTCTCCCCATACAGAACATAATAGGATTGAGCAGTGTAATTTAAGGCAGAGTTTGACTTGCAGAATCTTATTACTGGTGGGGATGCCTATTCCAGAAAGCACCTAGCTTGACTCTTATTTTGTGGTGAATGTGTAGTGCTGGCAGTTAGACAACCCAGTTTTGTACTTGTAAACTGAGTATAGTTGATCTGGAACCAGAAACAATGAGCCCCAGGAGGATATTTTTCAATCTTTTTCAGAGTGGAAGTGCACTTGAGTCTGCGCTGTAACATTAGAGCCGTTGTCTCAATATCCCGTCTCCTGTTCCTAGTGCATTTGCACTAGAAATGAGGTTTTTACCTCCCCATCCATAGGCGCAGGAACTATGGGTGTGGGGGGTGCTGCAGCCTGGGCTCCCGGCTGCCAGTCTTAACTCTGGGGTGTGTGTTGGGGGGTGTTTGGACAGTGGCAAAGGGGTTGGCTTTCAGCACCCCCACTATTAAAAATGTTCCAGTGCCACTTTCCCCATCCCGTTAAAATAAATACATTCCAATGAGTGCATAAGGATTTTTCCTTCCATGATTCAGTGGGATGAGAGAGGCTGGAAGTGCAAAGTGAACTTTAAGGGCATAGGAGACACTTCTGAATTGCACTAGTTAAAATCTGAGCACAGTTCATTCAGGGCAGTCAGTGCAGACCAGGCAAAGAGTGAGACTCTATCCCAAATAGTCAAGAGTTCAGTTCTAATCCTAAACAGGCATTTTTATAAACAGATAACTATCTCCCTAGCATACTAAATATTTGAGGTGTTAAAGGTTTGTACCCCTAGTAAATCTTTGTACTAGAAAAATCACATGTACACATATGCATGCGTACAGGAAATGCAAGAAGAGAAGGGAGAACATATCTTTTTTCACCAAGGAATTAGGGGATATTGACACATAATTGTCGATGCAGACTAAGGCCAAACTGCAGATGAGCAGGAATTAAGGTAAGCCTTCCTATCTGAGTGCAAGGCAGCTGGCCCTGCTTCTGTTGTGGTGTTTTTTAAACTATTTATTTAGGAAGTATTAACAGCATACAAATCCTTGCCATATAACTATCAGAAACAAAACAATAATCATTACAACAGTGAGCTTTTGTTTAAAGAGACATACAGGAATATAGTCATCAGATCTCTTTAGTTAACGGCATTATCACATTACAAAATGAGCATCATTACAACACACAAGGCTTCTTAACATGAAGGCATCCATCTGAGTTGGTAAATGCAGTGGTTAGCTGATGAGATTGCCCTCACTGAGTGAAACCTCAGCCCTTCTGTTTGCAAAGTGAGACAGAGCTGTTGAGCTTTGACGCCATTTGGCACACGTGTGAATATCCTGCTTTTTGGTGAGTGGCACTGTTCATCTACTGTGGTCTCTGAAGTGACCTTTCTGCTTACCCCAGTGACTTATGTAATTAGCCCCCTCTTCTGAATCAAGTGCTGCAGGAAGAAATCTGGATTATGACTGTTCGATTAGATATTGAGTGACATATATTGGTCACTAAAAGTTGTGTGTTGTTGGCCTCCTGAGATTGTCTAATCAAGCATATGTAAAGAGAAAAGCAGGCTGGTATCAAGTAGGGAGTGTTGGAGAGTACAGATCACTAGAGCTAGTCTGTCATGTGGAAGGGTGACTCAAGACCCTAGTTGTCTCACTGGTCTTCCCAGTGAAAAGAGAATTTCATTGCTAGGCTCAGCTAAAGGAGATTTCTTCTGGCCAGCTATTAATATCATATTGACTACTAGGACATAGTCATTTCCCTGTCCACCTGCAACAGGTGCTGGTTATGTGCAGAAGCATTTATGTATGCTCAGGATTTATGGTATGGCAGTGGGGGGACTGCTAGGCACAGGTGAATAGACATTGGTTTCTCATTATTTCTTTCATACTCTTCGATATCCCAAAGTGCTTTACAGTAATAAGAATGTATATTCCAGGAGTGTAGCAACTGCTATCAGTCTCCATCTACAGACTGTTCACAGCCTAGGTTGATAAAATCTGTTTGATTATTGACCAGGTCATTAGAATTTAGTCCCTTGGGACTAAATTCTAAAGGGCCTTCAACAAAGTATTTGTTTGTAGCTCTTCATGAAAAATTAAGTTCCTCCTGTACCTTGTATTGTGGAGACTAGCAGCAGGCACAGACCTCTGCTTAACGTCTCATCTGAAGGTTGCTGCTGCCTTTCCCCTCAGAACTGATTAACAGGTCCTTATTGTGAATGGCCTTGGTTCTTGGTGGTGGTTCAGAGCCCTCTGCTGAAAATAGTTGGCTGAGGTGATGATAAATCAGGGGTTCTCAAATTGGGGGTCGGGACCCCTCAGGGGGGTCATGAGGGTATTACATTGGGGGTCGTGAGCTATCATTCTCTACCCCAAATCCTGTGTTGCCTCCAGAATTTATAATGGTGTTAAATATATTAAAAGTGTTATTAATTTATAAGAGGGGGTTGCACTCAGAGGCTTCCTGTGTGAAAGGGGTCACGAGCACAAAAGTTTGAGAACTATTGCGATAAATGAAAGAGCATGTTCCAAGGAATCTGAAGAAACAGTGTCTGTTAACCATCAGTGGTGCTGTCTGCAGATACTGTTGTCTGTCTCCCCAGCAGGAGAATGAGGTGGAAGGCTTATTTTTAAAGGGGAAGTTTCCTTGCGCTCTTCTCCATTGCTCTTTTCCTATTTTTTGTTTGTGTCTGTACCATCTATTTCCCAGCCAGTGTGTATGGGGTGCAATGTTCTTTGGCCCATGATCACCTGGAAGCTCAGATTTCAACAGGAAAAGTAGGATTGCTCTCTCATTCTCTGCTCCTTTGGGTCCTCAAGTTACAGGTCATAACGTGTTTCTTTCTGTCTCTTCCTTTTTCAGGTTGTCTCCTGCAGCATATTATGCCCAGAGAATGATCCAATATCTTTCCCGGAGGGACAGCATTCGCCAGCGCTCCATGCGTTACCAACAGAATCGTCTTCGCTCTTCCTCGTCATCTGCTTCCGCCTCAGAGAACCAAGGCCCGTCTGTAGAGGGAAATGATCTGGAGTTTGAAGACTTTGAGTAAGTTTGTGCACCCTGCCTCTTCCCACTACATCACACTGTCTACCCAATGGCTGCTCTATAAGTTTCTATTGCTCAGCAAGCAAACTTGTCTCAGGCTTGTTTAGGCCATTTGATCAGAAATTAGAGCAGCATCTGTCACTAATCAGTCCCCTACACTTTTATAACAATAAATGAGACACAAATTGAGCTGCCTACTTCGCTTCATGATGCCTCCAGCTGACTTGCTGCTGGAGTGCTGGTTAAGCAGAATCCTGTCCTGCCCTTCATATTAAGGGCAGAATCCAAGGAGGGACATGCACTCAAAGCTGTAGCAGAGTAGGAGCAAGTAATATCTTTCAGGGGACAGTGGTGCTTCATTGAGCTGAGTAAAGGGAGAGCACAGTCAGCATGTGCTTCCATTTTCCATTTACTATAGCTATGGAGACACCTTTGGGGGGGCTGGTGTCTATGGTGTCAGATAGCTCCCTTCTCACAGGGGTTATAAGGTTGAACCATGACTTCAGTACAGATGATAACTGGACCAGTGTGTGGCAGAAAGAGAGATTCCTCCAGTCAGAGCTGAGGACAGCAAACCTCTAGGATAACTGGTTCTCTCACCACACTCTCTGCTGAGTAGTTTTCCTCTTAGACGAGGCCATCCTCCATTCTTAATCCTCTATGCTGGGTTTCATGCAAGCCTCTGCTTGGAACTGTGCTGATGGACCGTTCTGTGTTCTCACTTTGTGGCCCTGACAAACTGACTTGCAGCAAGTTCTTTCCACTATATGGAAGGGTGAGGTTCTTCACACAGCCATCTGACTAACTGTAGTGGGTTGCTCAAAGAGCTTGGGCACCACTTACTGTCGGAGGCACTGAGATAAGAAAGGTCCATCTTGCATTCCCTGCTCTGCTGATTGTGACCTTTCCATTCATTCACTATTTGTTCCATTTCGAAGTAGAATTTTCCCAGCTGTTGCAAGTGTCCACTTTTATTTTGATCCTTATCACACTTATGTTCTCCACCCACAGGATCCCCACACAAAACAATCTGCTATGAGGTATTGGGACTGTGGGAGCCGTGAGCACCCCAATATCCTGGGCTTCTAGACTGTCCTCAACAGTGTCTCCTTCTGGCATCTGAAGGATTGACCTCTCCCACTGCCAGAGTTCTTACCCTCACTTCCTACAGCGCCATCTGCTGGGGTAGCAGCATACCCCATGTCTTTTGATTCAAGGTGAAGCCCCTTTTATGAAGGACAGTATTGAACCTAACACCTCCCAAAGTAGCAGCAGATAAATCCCTTTCCTGGTGAGGATTAAGGGGGTGGCAGAATTTTTCTGAAATGTTATTCTGTGGAGCTGTCATTTCATGCTCCAGCAATTAAATACTCGAAAGCGCAGGGGGAGTGCATGCATCTTCCCTTTTCATTGTGGCCTTGTTTGTGTAAGATGTAAATGAGGGGAGATATGCAGAAGTGTCAGCTGCCTAATAGCTTTCCCTAAGCAACTCTGCAGCAAAAGGAGCATCAGTGTGACAGCCTCATGGGCCCATTTTGTGAGGGGAGAGCCCAGCAAACACAGCTCTTAGTATTTCCATTCTTGCCTCCCATTCATCTTCTGGGAAAGGTGGTTCTGCTGGTGAAAATGGATGGTACGTTCTCCATTCACACAGCAAATCCGATACCTGTAGAGAAATGTGTTCCCCTGCAGATAATATTCACACAGTGCCAGAGCCCATTCAAGGAAGCAATTTACTTAGGCACACTGAGGTCGCCTTTCATTTCATGCTGAGGGAAAAGGAGTCTTTCTTCCTCTGTGCTAACCGAGCTTTTGGGAATGAATGTGCCATGTTGAATTCTGCCCTTCTGCATCTTAAGGGCCTTCTCTGTCTCTCTTTCCTCTGCTTCATTGTCTCTCTGGCTGATAACAGGGACCTAGCGTGGGGGCCTTTGCACTGGAACTTGTCTTGTGACTCATCTTTCAGTTTTGTCTGCTGACCTCTCGCAGTGAAGCCTTTTTTGTTTTCCTTCCACTTTCCAACTGTCCCTTCTGTGCTTTCCCTTTTCTGTTTCATCTTTCCCTTTTCTGCTCTTATTGAGTTGGTTTAGCTTCCACTGTTACCCGCACTCTCTAGAGCACCCCACCTTCATCCTTCCGTGGGCTCAAGGCATAACCTGGTTAATTTAGGCACCCCCACCCTTTCCCAGTTCCTAGGGCTCCGCGCGTATTCTTCTGAGGGTTTGCGGGGCCTTTTACTGGTGAAAATGCCTTACACAGTAATATTCTTAACCTCTATTTATTAACAGTTACCAAAGCAGAATACACATGCTAAGCATACAGTGCTCACCGCTGCCAATAAGGCAGACATACTTTTCCTGGTGGCCAGTTAGGATCAGGTTGTCCGGAGCTCCTCCAGTTTCTGCCTGATATGGTTGGCAAGGTGTTGAGTCTGGCAGCTCTGACCCTGGGCTGTGTCCTGGAGTTAGATTCCAAGGAACTTCCTTTTGGACCCCAGTTTATATAGTGAAACTTGAGCCCTGCTCAGTTATACCTTACCCAATCATTTTAAACTAAAGTACTATAAACCAATTCTTTGACCAGTCCTAACATATTGTGAAACAATTCTTTAACCAATCATACTCCACCACCTTAATTGATTTAAATCTTGTGAAATTAGTTATGTAACAGACAAACAAAGAACCAGACAGAAATCATATAGATAAACAATAGAGAAGCAGGAACCATGAAGGCAAAACAATAAAGACGTATAGATTTTACAATCACAACTGTTAATAAGTGATTCCTTGCCAGACAGCATGCTGTCAAACAGTTTTCTTAAGATGTTTAGAGATCTGTCTCCTTATCTGGTGATGGTGGGTACTGTTAGGACAGGAGCTCCTTCTTAACAGCCCAATAGTTCATTGTTTTAATGTAATTTAGATGGAATGCAAGGATGTGGTTTTTTTCCCCTGCTTTGTAGCTCATGGCTGCTGCTGTCCTAATGTGGCTGCAGAAAAAAGGCCTCAGACCTTACACCACATCTCTCCAGCCTTCTATGATGGATGAGAAAGATGGGGATAGGTCAGTACTTTGATCTTCCCTCATCACCATGCTTTTCAGCTTTCAGTGGCTTGCTTTTGCTTCTGGAATCCTAGAGAGCATTCCCTGAAGTGCCAGCAAACTACCTTGGTTTCTTGTCTTTCTATTCTGGATGAATCCGATTGTAAATTTCTCTCCCCCTCTTCAGTCTTTGTTTAGGGATCCTGGTGAAGGAGGCATATGTGATGGTTAGTACCCAAGTATTCTACTGGATCTGGGCCTCTGAGCAGGCAGCGATAGTTGTGTCATTCCCTCACCCTTTCCATATTTGCACAAGGCTCTGGAGGCCCAGGCCTTGTTCAGCCCCTTCACTCTGTCGCAGGGTTTTAAGGGTGTATTATTGTGTGCTTTCAGATTTGCTGGCCCACAAGAAACTTGTTCCCCAGCAGTGCCAATTTTACACTCTTGTGGCCCTGTAGCATTGCCACCAGTACCCACCTTCTCCTCCCTGCCCAAACCCCGCTCTCTCCTGTGCAACCCTGTCGGGATTTTCTCCTAAGACCAATTCTGTTCACTTCCCACTCATATATGTTTAACCTCTCAGCCTCAGCATACTTTTCCATACTAAGTTCTACTGACAACTGTAAGCTCAGGGCTTGTCTGCACAGGAAAGTTATGCCAGTATAAACTAAGATGTGAATTTAAACTGTTATAATTATAGTGGTATATCTCCCCATGCCGACACACTCTGATTCAGGAATAGGAGTGTCCATGTGGGGCCTTATTGGTATAACTATCTAACTACACTGATACAATTCTAGCAGGATAACTGGTAAAAGTTTTCCCTGTAGACAAGCCCTCATCCATCTTGGGCTCCTTAATGTCCCAGCCTTGTTTGCAATCCTCCAGCATACTTGGAATGAGGAGCATGATTTGGTACATTTAATGAAGGGAAGATGTCCTTGTTGTTGATTTCAGTAAATCCAGCAGGCTTAAAATCTCTTAAATTGACTTGCACGAGAGAGCAGGTTTCTCTTGGAGATTTCCTTTCGCTTGGAGCACTTCTGACACGGGAGTCATCCTTGCAGTGGGCAGTGCTGTTGGGGTTCCTTGGACACCAGCAGGTTAAAATTTTTGCATGCAGTACAGATTGATTGCCATATTCATATGCAGAAATATTTCCGTGTCCTGAATTTCTGCCATCTATCTCCCTGTCTCTGTCTGCAGCAAGCATGGGAGAGAATGCAGATTTACTGTGTTTGTCAGAAAGGCAAATATTTAGGACGATATGTTGCTCTGTCTGAAAACCTTCACGGAAGTGCTTCACCACGGTTTCATAAAGGGTTTCAAGCCAAGGCTAAAGGTGTGATTGTGGCTGACTCCCTCTGTCTGCCTTCAAAAATGGGCTGCCTGTTAGAATATAGATTGGGAAGAGTTCAGCAATTACATTGTTTAATGTTTGTACCTTCTCCCCTTCTATATGTGTGCTGTCTGTCCCATTCTCTACTCTGACTATGGTACCATTCGTCCCATAGGAGAGGTCACTGTTGTACCAGCACTGCTCACTGTTAGCTCTGTTTCTTCGCTCCTAAATCCTGTAAATTGGACTGTAAAGCCGAACAATTCCCATCAGTACTGGGAAAGATCCTTTCTGATCTGTGACTGTGACACAAATGAGCAGTCCTTGGCAGTATCTCCTATGGACAAGGAGAGGGACTGGGCTCTTTGAACTGAGGTCCCATCATGGTATTTAGGTTTTTCAGCAATGCAAGTGCACTAGAAATGACTAGACAGAGATCTGTGATTGGAGTGTGTGCACTGCAGGAGCCAGTCTTTGGCAGCCCCAGTCGGTAAGATCATGGGTTCATGACAGCCACCTATTGACTTGCAGAGTGGATGAGCCTTCTTCAGAATGTTCACATGCTTCAGAGCACCAAGGATTACTTGGTTCTCTTCTATAATGAGGCCAGCTGTGGAATATTTGGTTCCCAGGCCTACGAGTCTCTTAGCAAGTTACCTTGCAGCAGGTTTAAAGTAAATGCTCTCCGCATGGTAGGATAAGCCATGGCCTTTCCATTCAACAAAGGCCGCCAGGCTCCTACCTGCCTTCT
This sequence comes from Caretta caretta, assembly GCF_965140235.1. Lineage (NCBI taxonomy): Eukaryota > Metazoa > Chordata > Testudines > Cheloniidae > Caretta > Caretta caretta. The sequence goes on along the minus strand of NC_134211.1, from coordinate 58,348,395 downwards.
CTCCACCATTCTTGACAGCCTCGCTGACCTCTCACACTGGGGTCTAAAGGAGTCATCTCAGAGTTCCTCCAGTAGCTGTCATCTTTTCGTAAAGAAACAGGAGGCTTTAGGATCTGAGAGCTGCACCCTCTGATCTTGATTTTCTAAAGCAGAGCACTGGTTTACGTTCAGTGCCGCTCTCTTCTATCCTACCTGGAGATGTTCCATAATTATCAGATTTCCAGTGCCTTTGAGAACTTGAATTTACATGCACTGGCAGAAGTGTGGGGTAGTTACTTCGGTGAGCAGCACAGAAGACTATTACTGTCTTTTCTTGTCATGGTGACTTCTCCATTCCAGGCCAGCTTATAAGTAAAGCTTGTGAGGTTGGCTTGGTCTGCTTATTTACACATTCACAAAGGGGAAAGATATATGGCTGGCTAAACATTCAGCCAGGAAGATCAGGAGATCCCCTCTTTCTGAAGAGGATGCATAAGGTGACCGGTTCTGAGATGTAGGCCAGAAGGGACTGTGATCGTAAGACCTTTCATGCAAGAACAAGAAGTGTCATCCTGGATGGTTGAATTTATATGATCACCATATAAATAAAATGGAAAAAAGAAACTAGCAGATGCATACATGAGACTTCTGGGTGACATGTGCCTGGCCCAGAAATGCTGATGAGCAGAAACTTCTAGGACCTTGATGTACAAATACTCCAGTCATAGCTATTACATAAGATCTTAAGAACAGCCATACTAGGTCAGACCAATTGTCCATCTAACCCCATATCCTTTGATTTGACAGTGGCAAATGCCAGGTGCTTCAGAGGGAATGAACAGGTAAACATCAAATGATCCATCCCCTGTTGTCCACCCCCATCTTCTGGAAAACAGTGGCTAGGGACACCCAGCGCAGGGGGTTGCATCTCTGACTATCTTGGCTAATAGCCACTTGGGTCCTAGCCTTCTTAACTTATCTAATTCTTTTTTTAACCCCATTATAGTTTTGGCCTTCACAACATCCCCTGGCAACAAGTTCCACAAGTTGACTGTGCATTGTGTTAAGAAGTACTTTCTTTTGTTTGTTTTAAACCTGCTGCCTGTTAATTTCATTGGGTTATCCCTGGTTTTTGTGTTATGGGAAAGGATAAATAACACTTCCTTATTTACTTTCTCCGTATCATTCATGATTTTATAGACCTCTCTCATATCCTCTCTTAGTCATTTCTTTTCCGAGCTTTCCCAGTCTTTTTAATCTCTCCTCATATGGAAGCTGTTCTATAACCCTAATCATTTTTGTTGCCCTTCTCGGTACCTTTTCCAATTCTCATATCTCTTTTTTGAGACGTGGTGACCAGAACTGATGCAATATTCAAGGTGTGGGCGTACCAGGGATTTATATAGTGGCATTATGATATTTTCTGTCTTATTGTCTATTCCTTTCCTAATGGTTCCTAACTACTTGTCTCTCTGCAGGAGATGTAGATGTGAAAATTGCAAATTGTCCGTGATCACTTTTACTGGCATAACTACAACGAATACTCTTCTGAGTGATGGTTTCTTGTCACTGGAGTCCAGATAGAGCTGTTAAAAGCAGGAGCTTAAATTTTTTCTGTACCTGACTTTATTATTCCATTTTCTTCCCAGATCCTCTTTCTCTCTCTTGCTCTGCATTTAAGGAGGAAGCATAGTGGGGTAATGATTTAAGCTTACTCCTATCCCACATTGCTTTGCTTCCCATGGTTTGATGAAGAGGTGCATTCTCAGAAGCAGTTTAAGTAGAAAGGGATCACCTAGGACTTGGTGGTGGTTTTTGTTTTCGTTCTGTCTTTCTACTAAAAATCTTTGGATTGGGACACTAAGCACTCGGATATCACTACCAAACATGCAACAATTTATATTAATTATATTCATCTCCTTTAAAACAGTGCAGGTAAAGAACCCTGCAAGATCTGGAGGAATAGGAAAGGTACTGAATCTACACTTTCCTTACTAGTGCTTGGGAAGTGTCTTAATTTGGCCTGTGACCTACTCATCATAGCCTGCAGCTCTGTCTTCCCTGATTCTTTACATTTATTTTTACACTCTTGCACCCCTCTTCTTAGTCTTAATGCACAGCGACAATGTCTGGATGTAGTGATAGTTCAAGACTTCTTCCTTGCAGTGGGGCTGCTATTAGCAGAATATTGTTAGCTTCTGCAGAATAGCATCCTGTTACCATGAATGCTGGCTCCCACAAGGGTGCTGCTTGGTTAAGTTTTTGCATACCAGTGCCAACTTAGACTTCAGTAGCTTGAGCTTCCTGGCAACACTGCTCTCACAGCGTTGATGGCTCCAGCTTCCTGAGCAATTCTGATGACTCTCAACAAGATGGGGCACTCTTAAAACAATGTTCTTTCCTAAAAGTAGCTCCAGGAAGTAACCACCTGTCTGTATTCTGCGATTGCTGCCTGTAACTCCCTCACACAACAGCATTATGTTCATTGCCTTCCATTTGCCTGGAGTTTGTACCAGTGAAATTGATGAGCAGAAGGGACCAAACATGGTTGACAGGGAATGGGGGAGCAATTTGGGAGGAAGGGAGAGTCATTGCTTGCATCTGATTGGCCATACAGGGCTTTGGTGTTAAATGCTCTTTGATCTTCCACAAGGTCATGATCCCAAACAAATAGTATCTGCACTTTCAACTCTTTTTTTTTCCCCCCTCATCACCTGTTGGGTGAGAATCCTGGAGTCTGTTAATGGCTCAATATGTAGAGAAGTGGCTTTGTTAATTTTTGACCCCTAAGTCCAGTATGGATATTAAAAGTCCACAGTGAGCAGCCAGTGTATGTTGCAGGGCTGTAAACTGCTTGCAGAGTAGCACCAATTACTGTGAGTGTTCTCGCTGTTAGGGATAGACCTGGTGTGGGGTCTCCCAGTCACACTTACTGATGGGAAGTAGTCAAATGGACAGTACATGTTGGGAACTTTACCTTGGCTAATGCAGTTGTCGTATCTCTGGAAGGAGGCTGGTTCCTGGGTGCTGTGCTCTGTTTGTACAGGCAGAGCCCTAGTGATGTTCCAGACAGAACCTGCATGGTTGTGGTAGTTTTATATTATTTTGCTATTTACAGCCAGTTTCAGTCTATCCCATGAAGCTTCCAAGCACTAATGACTAATGCAGCCACTGATTTGGTTAGTCTCATTTCAAAAGGTGGTGGTGGGTCCCTAATCATGTGTCAGTGTGACAGGTGGGATTGGAATAGACACAACTGGTTGCCTGTTCAGAACGTATATAGTAAGCCTGTGAGTCTGTTTCACTGTGCTTTTAAATCGGTCTTTTTCTGAAGTGATTAATCCTCATCATTTAGCAGGGAGCTGCTGCTGTGTTTTTCTTTTGACCAGGTGATGAATCCTCTAGTATGTGGTACTTGTCAGAGATACTTGACCTTCTGAAGTGCGTTTTTTTTATCTTGTAAAACTCATTTTTTTTCTCCCTGAATGGCCCTCTGAGAGGTAATCAAGACTGTGTTCTTTTTGGCGGTCAGGAGAGCTGTTAATAAATGCAGCCATCTACAATCCTGCTGGCTTAAGGAAGCTTTAGCTGATAAATTGATGAGGATTTCTCTGGTGTTTCCCTTGGAACAGCTTCTAGTGAAAGATTATCATATTTAGCATTCAGAAGAAAAAGGTGAAATACTGGGAAGGTACCATGTCTTTACTAATTTTACCTGGCTATCATCTCAGTTGTTACATGCACTAGAGATGAAAAAGACCTATTCTGTTAGTTTCCATCTCTTCAGCCAGGACAGGATTGTTCCCTGCAGTCTGTCTCTAGTGCTTTATCTGCTACCTTTGGGAGTTTATTCCACAGTCCTAATACATCTCTCCCTGCCAGTAAAGAGATTTTTGGTGTAGCCTAAATTTTTTTACTTTGCTTAATTTTACCCCATTCTTTCTAATTACATCCCTGTGTTTCACCTTAAATATTTCTTCCTTCATGATTATTGCATCCTTCAAATACTTGTAAATGTTTGATCCCTGTTTACTCATTTCTTACAAAGTTATGCTTGTATAATTGTGATTCTTTTCTTCTAAATCCCTTAAGCCCTTTACCTACTGTGGGTGTTAGTAGTTATTTCTGTCCTTGTAATGTCTAGGTGCTGTGCGCATGCGCACACATGCGTGCACCCTTCCTGCCCAAAGAGATCTGGTAATGAGATATCCAGAATTAAGTGCAGTATTTTGGGGAGGGTGTCCCTATGCCCAAAACTGTGTCAAGAGCAATTGTCGTCTTTCTGCTTTGGGGCATGAACATAAGAACGGCCTTCCTGGGTCGGACCAAAGGTCCATCTAGCCCAGTATCCTGTATTCTGTCAGTGACCAATGCCAGGTGCCCCGGAGAGAATGAACAGAACAGGTAATCACTAAGTGATCCACCCCCTGTCGCCCATTCCCAGTTTCTGGCTAGGGATGCCATCCCTGCCCATCCTGGCTAATAGCCATTGATGGACCTATCCTCCATGAATTTACCTAGTTCTTTTTTGAATCCTGTTATAGTCTTGGCCTTCACAACATTCTCTGGCAAGGAGTTCCACAGGTTGACTGTGCATTGTGTGAAGAAATACTTCCTTTTGTTTGTTTTAAACCTGCTGCCTATTAATTTCATTTGATGAGGCCTTTGAAATTGAGGGTCTGGGCGCAGAGTACAGTAATCTCAGGTGGAGTCTCCCAAAGAGGGACTTCCCATCATTGCTCCAACAGGAGACTTTTTGCTGTCATGTTGTATTGCATACTTTTGTCTAATTTGCTGCCTGTGTTCATACCTAGTGATGTCTCTGCATTCTGCTTCTTTGTTATCTCCCTTTTATTGAATGTTTGGGATTATTTTTTCCCAGATGTGTAGTTGGTTTCCATTTTTCCACGTTTTGTTTTTATTTACTGCTCATATTTCTCTTTTATAAGGGGCTTTGATCCTTGTAAGTGCAAGTCAGTGAAAGTTGAGGGCGCTTCCAGAAAGAGCTGAGAACCCTGCAGTATCAGGCCTTAGATCCCTTTGTTTCTCTGTCCTCAATGATGTTTGCATTTTTTCCCTATTCAGGGCAAAATTAGCAGTTAATTTGTCTTCAGTGGCACCCCATGCAACGCACATCCTTTACTTACCAGCATGATACGGTATGTAGGGTGACTGACAACACATCCTTAGTATCATCCACACATTTCATTTAACATGCTATTTCCTTCCTCCTTCATATCTGTTATGGATTACAGGGTGTGCTATGCCTTGCACCCCTCTGTAGTCTCTTGTGCAGGGGTGGCCAACCTGTGGCTCCGGAGCCACATGCGGCTCTAATATGCGGCTCCTTGTATAGGCATCGACTCCAGGGCTGGAGCTACAGGCGCCAACTTTCCAATCTGCTGGGGGGTGCTCACTGCTCGACCCCTGGCTCTGCCACAGGCCCTGCCCTCGCTCCTCCCCCCTCCCTCCCTCCCAGAGCCTCCTGCACGCCATGAAACAGCTGATTGGAAGGGATGGGGAGGTGCTTATCAGTGGGTGGGAGGAGCTGGGAGCAGGGGCAGGAGCTGATGGGGGGGCTGCTGATATATTACTGTGGCTCTTTGGCAATGTACAATGGTAAATTCTGGCTCCTTCTAAGGCTCAGGTTGGCCACCCCTGTTCTTGTAAGTACACGCTTCCTAGTGATAGGCCTTGAACTTTCACGCACTTCAGGGGAGGTACTGACTCTTTCACTGGATCTCCAGGCTTCAATACCTGTGTTTCTTCCTATAGCTCCTTTAGCAGGGCCAGTTTGGCTTGGCTGCCTGCAGGAATCTTCTCTCTTAGGAGATGTGACCGGGGCCCCGGGGGACCACACTGAGGTTACCCAATTAGGGCAAACTGCAAAAAATGGGGCAGGCAATCCCCAAAGCTGGTGGCTATTCCAATACTTAGATTTACCAAGCCACTACAAAACAGCTTCCACAATACCTTAGTGGTTGCACAGAAGCCAAAATACAGTTCCATTATAGCAAACCAGTCTTGTGCTTCCACCCAGACACCCAAGTCAAATATGAAAGTTCTACCAATCCCAAAGGATTGGACACATCACCTCCCAAATTAATGACTATTTCAGATCTTACCCAAATACATGCTTACAGCCAATTCTTATTAACTAAACTAAAATTTATTAAAATGAAAAGAGAGAGTGAGTATTGGTTAAAAGATTAGAATACATACAGACATGAGTACAGTTCTGAGATTAATTTCCTAGTAGAGATGGTGATCTATGGAGTTACAAAGAGTTCTTAGAATTAGTCCATAGGTTCAGTCCAGTGTTCATATCCAGGGTGATCCAGGTGGGACTGGAGATCTCAGTCTTGTGACTTAAGCTTCCCCTACATAAAGCCACAAGCAGATCTGAGATGAAAAGGATCAGGACCTAAGGGTTTTATATAGTTCAAGGCCTTCTCTTGGCAGCTCAGCGTTCTTAGGCGAACAATAGGCAATCATCGAGACTCTGAAGTAGACCTATTTCCTAAGCATCACTGGTAATTAGCTATACCGATTAACATAAGGCAGTTGCCTGTTTTCCACCATTCACAGGTGATTTGCTATACATTTCAGAGAGAGATCAATACAGTGATATTAATATATTTACAGGTTTCAGAGTAGTAGCCGTGTTAGTCTGTATTCACAAAAAGAAAAGGAGGACTTGTGGCACCTTGGAGACTAACAAATTTATTTGAGCATAAGCTTTCGTGAGCTACTTTAAATGTTAAGATCTCCTTTTGGTCTCTGAATTAACAAGCTACAGCATAGACAGAAGCTGTTTGATTACATTGTTAACCTCTGACAGTATATATGTAAACACACAAACATTATCTACTAATATGTCCCTAAAGATTGACTTTGGATTATTTATCCTGCAGGATGCTTAACCCTTTCTGGCCATGTGTCATAGGAGCTTTGTACCCGAAAATGTATGTGGGGAAAAATAAACCTGCTGTGGGTATTTCCCAGTCAATAGCTCTGCCAAGGTTCTGTTCAGGAACTATTATATTCTTTCTGGAGGTATCCTGACTTTTCTCTATCACTGGTTTGATTCCTCCTCCAAAAGCCTTTGATTGATTTAGCTCCATGCAGTCATACAGAATAATATCAAGCATGTAAACTGAGGTACATATAACTAGAAATATGAAATTAGAAATAATACATAAATTTCCCAGGAGCTCCACAATGTAACCAAAGATGATAAAATCAAACCCAGTGCCTACTTTGCCAATTATTTATCACTTTTTTAAATCAACCTTTAACTACTTTCCTACCCATGTGATTGAAATTTAAATATGATTCCATTATAAACAACTTTGCTCTAACCCTTTAAATTAGGTTTTGTAAAACACTGTATAAAATGCTCTAAATAAGGTTTTTAGTTATACCTCTACCACATTGCCTTGATCTGCTAACTTAGTAATTCTCTAAAAAGCAATTAGGTTTGTCTGGCATGATTTGATATTTATAAGCCTGTTCTGCTTACTGCTTATACCTCCTAATAAACTTACATGGGATTTTCAGAAGTGTTCAATGTTGACCTAACTCTAGTCCCATTGCAGTCAATGGGAGCAGTTAGACCAACATAGAGTGCTTTTGTCAATACCATCCTAAACCTTTAGAGATTTTCTTCTATTTGATTGTTTTATTAAACTGGGAAATTAAATGTGCAGGATAGTAATTACCAGGATCACTCTTCTTCCCTTTCCTGAAGATCTCCATTACATTTTGCTTTTCTCCAGTGTCTTGCTAAACTTCTCAGTTCTAAGCCATTTTTTAAAAGCATTAAGTTTGGTAAGTTAACTAACTTCCTTCTTTACATGCATGAATTTGTAGTTCTTGTTTTTTCAAATCTGCTTTTATCTGTTTATATCAGAGCTTGTCTACACTTACCGGGGGATCAATGCATCAGTGATCGATTTAGCGGGTCTAGTGAAGACCCGCTAAATTGACCGCAGATTGCTCTCCTGTCGACTCTTGTACTCCATCTGAACGAGAAGCGCAAGGGGAGTCGACAGGAGAGCGTCTCCCATCAACATAGCATAGTGCGGACCCTGCAGTAAGTAGATCAAAGTACGTCGACTTCAGCTACGTTTTTCATTGTTTGTTGGCATGGTCATGTTTATAGCCCAGATCCTGACACCGGGAAAGGCAGCACCTTTTTCTTTCCTTTTTCCCCCCTCTTTGGAAGGGGAGATATTGGGTTGATTTCAGGGGAGTAGCTGCTTTTTGTATAGAAGGGATCCACTTATTCAAGTTGTGCGTTTTGCTCTGCAACTGAACACTGTAAATCTTCCTGATGCTCAGCCATGGTAGCTGGTGAGTCTAATAAGTAGCTGACACACAGACAGAAAATTCAAAGCTGAGATAGAACTCTAGTTACTGGTATGGAATATAAAGTCCCACTAGTACTTTGGAGAACTTTGTTGGAAACTTGTTTCATTCCTTGCAGCACTACTTCATATTGGCATACAGTCGTGTTAACATCTGCTCTCTGTAAGCAGAATATATATTGTACAGAAATAACACAGAAAGCACCATCCATCTTTACCAATCTGTAGGCTTTATCTCCTTTTTAGAAGGTGCAGGAATAATCTTCAGCTGGCATCAGGGTAACGCCAGCTGCTCCAGCTTTTCAGCAGTAGATGAAGGCTCTCAGGTAACACAGATTTCAGACATTCAGTATGTGATGATGAGCATGGGATTAGGTAAAGATTCTGTAAATTAGTAGATCTAACTAGAAGGTGTCTGCTTGTAATATTCCTCCTCTTTCCTCTCCCCCTAGGCTGTCCATCTCATCATTTAATCATCTTGTTCTTTTTCTTCAGGGACTACAATAAATGGCAATCTTCACCATTCTTTGGGAATATGGCCTGCTTTTCTTCTTTCTTATCCCAAATCCTGTTACCTGGAGGCCAGGCACACTTGGGGCAGGTGGTTTGAAACTGTAGGATTTGCTTTACCTGCCAATTCACTAGAATTCTTGTTTGTTTACTTTCAGGCCACATTACAAGGCCTGTCTCTTCTCTCAAGCTATTTCTGTGCGGGGGAGGAGAGAGGAATGAATTGGTTGATGTGGCACGGTAAGAGAGCTCTGAGGTATCTGGTTGGATTTTGAAGGTAGGGTTTAAGACACTGAATTATTTTTATGATATTTACATGGGAACTGGCAGCATTCAGCAGGTGCATTTTAAAAATCAAAATGAATAATTGTTAGTCACTGTGATGCTTTAGGTCTCTGAACCTGGTTGGAGAGGTGGCTATGGGCATTTGCATTCTTTTTTTTCCTCTTTATTTCTGTCAGCCTGAATTAATTTCTCATTCCTTTAAAACTTGCTAGAGAAATATTTTTAGATGCAGAGTTTTGCAGGGTGCAGCCTGCTGATTTCTCACTGCGATTCTCCTCTGCAAAAAGCAGCTTCTAACTCCAGTGGTTGTCTCTGTGTTGCTGGTCTAAGGGGTTCTCTCCGGGCTAGTTTTGCCTCTCTTCGCTGATTGCCAAACACCCAGCGTGGTTTGAGGCTTGTTAAGAGTTTGAAAAAGCAGATTTGTCTTGGCTTTTTACTAGCTTTAACTGTATGCAGTGGTCTTTGTGCATATTGCTCCCTGTTCTTCAACAGCTTCTTCCTCTCTCCCTCCCCACACAGTGAGACGAGACTGGGGAGTGGTGCAGGTGGTGGGGGCGGGGGGAATAGATGTTTTTTTCTCTTTGGCAAGAGAATGAAGTGGAGTGCTGACATACATCATCTTTGATGGAAAAACTCCACGGCATTCTTTCTGCTATTGATCTGCTTCTTAATGGCCAGGAGGCCTCTTAGTCAATGGGAGACAAGTACAGCAACTTGTTTTCCTTTGCAGACTTCAGGAGCCCTGCTGGTCCCATGTAAATTATGCGCTGAGATCCAGCTATGTGGCCAAGCACTACGACTGCAGGCTGTTCAGGCAGATGGGGAGAGAAATGGATGGATTTCCTTTTCTGGGCTTTTGTTTTAGATTTGATGTTGATGAAGTAAAGTTTAAGATGCTAATGAGCTGTGGAGTGCAACCTCTGCTCTTCTGTTCCTGGTTCTTCAGATAAGTGGGAAACAGCCACGTAATGGACCCTTCTCAGCCCACATTTCCTTGCTTACTGTTAAAAAGAAATTACACGCACAGCTTGCTGGAGTGGGTTAGGAATTTGCTGCTACCAGGGTTGTTGCATCAGAAAGAGACTTAATATTCCAAAGACTCTAGGAATGAGGATGTGTAGCTCTCGAAGCTTCTTGCCTTCAAAGTGCTCTGCAAACATTAGCTTCTCTTCTTAACTCACTGGGAGGTAGCCAAGTATTATCCCCATTTACAGATAAGGATCTGTGACCCAGGGCAGAGAACAGACTTACCCAAGGTCATGCAACAAGTCATTCTCAGAAATGGGAATAGAACCACCTCAGTAGTTCATTTCAGAGCAGATTTTGGAGTCGGAGATAGAATCCAGGTCCTTTTGTGACTCTTCACTATCCTCCTTGCCATATTACTCCAATATATTAAGCTGTGTGGCTTACTAGAGTGGTGAGGAAAAGAGGGATCGTTTGTCCATTCTTCAAGGAACACCTGAAGTCCTCCTTTTGTGCTCCGGATGGAAATGAGTTGTTTTGAGGGGGTTGAATTCCTAGCTGGGACTGTTTGTTTCTTTTATCTGTCTCGTCTGGGAAAACTCACTGTGGGATATGGAATCATTTAAAGCTGACCATGACAAAACAGTGAAGAATAGACTGCAGGGAACAGTCCTGTACTAGCACCTCTGGAGATGAACTATGGAACACAAGAGGCTTGGTATGTGAGAATCACTTTGAGATTGTTGGTGAAAGTTTCTTTGGGAATACAGAATGTTGGAGGCTGATGGTACCTCTGGAGCTCTCTGGCATTACACAAGGTGGTAAATTAAGGTTGCAGGTGTTTCTTTCCTGGGGCCTTGTCTTATTATGTGGATATTTTAATGTGCAATATTTTTTGTTTTACTGAAGGGACAATGGAGACAGATCAAGGCACCGAGCTCCCCGGAACGCCCGTATGTCTGCACCATCGCTTGGGCGCTTCGTTCCCAGGTGAGACCTGTAAACCCATCTGGAAATTGGGATAGAAGCTTGGCAGTGCCACTTACAACAGAGCTCTCTGCTGCCATGTCAGAGGCTCAGATTCAGTTGCTTGCACGGATGTGATGTGAATAAGGTTATCAGTGTCTGGGACTCTTGTGGATGCCTGGCCCTCCTCTTAGAAAAGAGAGGGTGAAATTAGTGTGATTAGCTTTCATAGCCACATTCCCCAAAGCCCTGTCCTGAGCTTCCTTAACTGGAAATTGACAGCTGTAGTGTGGAGCCAAAATGGAAGGGAGGAGAAAATCTGATGGGGATTCTCAGGAAAGCATACTGGGTCAAAGATGAAAGAGGAGGGAAGAGAGGAGATGGGGATTAGATTGCTGGTATAGCTCAGCAGGTCTTCAATTCCATCTTGGCTGGATGGAGCATGTGGTGGTGCGGGGGAGGGTTTGTCCTCCTGAGCCATGACCTGCCATTTTTCTGCTGGATGGAGCACTCAGATAACTGGGCTCCTCTCTTTGACCTCCCTTTCCCCCTGTTAGGGTCCCAGAGCCCAGTACTGCTTGCCAAAATTAGATGGGATTCCTGCACTAGAGTCTAAGTTTCCTGGCAACACATTCGAGGTTTTTCTCAGTGTGTGGGGTGTTTCTCACAGCGTGCTCTCTCTTTCTTTAGGCGTTTCTTGCTGCCAGAGTACTTACCTTATGCTGGGATTTTCCATGAACGCGGACAGCCAGGGTTGGCCACCCACTCTTCTGTTAACCGGGTCTTGGCAGGTAAAGAAATACCCCTTCTGGAATATAGTGACCTGTGCTAGGTGGAATTCTCTCCAGAGTCTGCACATAGTGGGTTGGCCTGGAAAAAGAACCTATGAGAAATGTGTGTCCATCCTGGTATTGGTATGTAAAGCTCCTGAACTAGAGAGGATGTGGAACTAGATACTATAGTGATGGGGTTCATACGCGTGCCTAGAAGTTGCAGATTCCATACTTTGAGTGCATATTAGGCTCTGTGCTGAGGTTTCCCTAAGGAAGGGGGAATTTAATAATTCTCCTGATGTTTAATTCCCTCCCCAATCTGATTTTTTTTTTTTTTTTAAAGCAATCTGACAGCCTAATGATCAGCTTGCTGCAGGTCCTTCTAATTGAATTATAGGGTGCCTTGTTCATGTTCCGGCTGGCAAGCCACTCACAAGGGAGCGCGGGATTCAATTAAGATCCTAATAAGTGCGTGTTAAAACCTTGGCTGCCACAGCATACAGGAGCCTTAAAGGGCAGGCGGGGGTGGAATGGAAGAGGAGTCGGGCTTTGGCAGCCAGTGAATGAAACAGTTTTATATGATAGATGGTATAATTCTTGAGAGTGCTTCTTGGTGGCGCTTGAGCTGCTCTATGATCAGTACCAGCAGTGGAGAGACTTTTTTGGATAAGGGGAAGGTCTATCTATGTACCTGCCAGATGGAGATCCATTGGCTGCTGCTACTATTGGCAATGGGGCACATGTGGGAAAGGCATAAAACCCCCCTGGAAGGAGCGTGGTCTCCCATCTAGTCTTTCTCTCTCACTGTGGTGTGTTCAGGCAGAGGTTACCTGTGTGGGGAGAGCCTGTGTATTGTCAAAGTCAGATTCAAGGCTCACAGAATTTGTCAGATCACTCTGTTTATTAGCAAAGCGCTTTGCCAATGCACCCAGATATGTGAGCCCCCTGCAAAAGCTCAAGCTAACTTATTTATACAGATAAGCCAAAGCCAATTTAACATAAGAGACAAAAGGAAGAGAAACTGACAAATATACATGTATATCTTATTTGCAGACTAACGTTTACCAATCTCCTAGCTCAATAGAAGCTCTAAGTTAATTAGTTTGAGGACCCATAGTCTCACACTCCTTAATGTTTCTCTTCCTGACAACTATATTTCAACAAACCCTTCAAGCAGCATTTCTTTAATGAATTATAATTTAAATGACAGGTTTCAGAGGAACAGCCGTGTTAGTCTGTATTCGCAAAAAGAAAAGGAGTACTTGTGGCACCTTAGAGACTAACCAATTTATTTGAGCATGAGCTTTCGTGAGCTAGCTGTAGCTCACGAAAGCTCATGCTCAAATAAATTGGTTAGTCTCTAAGGTGCCACAAGTACTCCTTTTCTTTTTATAATTTAAATATAATTCATTCTACTTTCACAGTATTTTGCGTGGCTATATAGTATAGTGTGCCAGCGTAGCCTTTTAAAACCTCATTGTCATCTGTAAAATCCAGAAATGTCTCCAGATCTTTGTATCTCACTTGCCTCCTAGTCATCCTGTCGCAACAATTGCAAGAGTAGCCAAAGCACAGGCTGTGGAGCACCTCCATCCCACTACCTGATGAGCAGGGAAGCCAGCTTGTAGCATTTAGCTGATGCACATACTTTCCTCATGACTGTTGCTTGTGTGGAATTTGGCTGTCTGCTTCTGGAAACAGCTCACTCGCAGATAATTACTTGCTGCCAGGCAACACTGCAGAACTCTTCTGTAGTCGGGCTTTGTTGGAGACATCTGCCTTCAGCCCTCCCTGCACAGCACCTCTTTCCCAGCAGCTGAGGAGCATTCTATCTTTTCCTGGCATTTAGCTTTAAGATACTCAGTCAGTGGGCTCCTGGCTTCCAATGATTCCTTTTAGTATTCTACTTCCTCTTCCTTCATGATGTTCTGATGGAGAGTAACCCAGTCCAAGAGCCTAAGCCCCTCTCAGTGCAGAAAACGTAACCCCCACAATTCAGATGTAAAAACTGCAGCACCCTATCACAGAGACTTCATTAAGCTAAGCAAGCAAGGTGTTTACAGCTCCTCCACTAAATCTCCCAATGACCAAGGTCCATCCCAGTCTACTCCATGGCAAGATGGATCTAAATTCTATGGCAAGGCCCCTTGGTTTCTGCAGTGTTCCAGTGCATCAGACTGGAAATTGTGCTGCAAATCCAAGTAACTTCCACAGTGGAGTTTTTATTGAATGATTTTTATTGAAATGCTACATCCCATCCATGCAGTGGCCCCTTGTGGTGTTTGTTTTAATATTGAATTCAGTTTATTTTACTCCCTCCTCATTTTCAGTTTTTGACATGCCACAGATTTAAGTGTTAACAAGTAACTGCATTATAGAAATTGGTGGAGGTTGAAACTTAACTGTAGGCACAGGGGGCTTTTGGAACTGGAGGGAGCCTGGAGTTGTGGAATAAGCATATTCACTCATTTTTGCTAAAATGATTAGCAGTGAAATAGCTGAGTGTTAACACAACAGAGTATTAGCTCTGAAATTTAATATTTGAGATAAAAGACCAGTTCACACTGCTCAGAGTTATTGTTTCAGGATGCCTGCTGACTTGGGAAGGCCACACTGCATTGGTTTATATTTGGATCAAGTATGGAAGGCTTGGAGCATACTTTTTTTTGTGAAAACTCTGAAACTTATATTCTGAAACACTGTCCCGGAATGGGGTAGATTCTGTGCAAATTTCTTGACCAGTTAATACCCAAGACCCTGCCTATTTGTTGTTGTAGCATCTAGGAGGCCTAGTCAAGGGCCAGAACCCCATTGTGCTAGGTACTGTACAAACAAAGAACAAAAGAATGTCTCTGCCCCAAAAGGTATGTCTACTCTAGAATAAAAGACCCTTCCCCGTCATGGGTCCCAGAGGTTGGATTCCAGCCTGAGCACAAATGTCTACACCGCAATTTTACAACCCTGTAGCTTGAGCCCTGTGAGCCTAAGTCAGCTGACCCTGGCCAGCTGCAAGAATTGAATTGCTGTGTAGACTTGCCCAAAGAGTTTTTACAATCTAAGAGGCAAGACAAGAGGCCACAGATGGCTATGGACAGATAGACCAGAAAATCAAGGAAACAATGAGACAGTATTGGTCAGCATGATAGGCAGTGGTCTCGATGCACCAGATGCCTAACTGTTAAGTTTTTTGTAGGTGTTCTGGCAGAGAAGAATTTTAAGGCGGATAATGAGGTAGCTCTGTGGATGTTTATGGGGAGCTTCTTCCACATGTGAGGGCAGCATGAGAGAAAGCACAAATGTGCTTGTTTGAAAAATGTAAGAAAAGAAAAGGGGGGGTTGGAGAGGGCTTCAGAGGCAGGAGTCTACATTTCAGTAGCGAGTGAGAGATAACTGAGGTGGGGATTGACCAGTGATTCTCAAACTTTTGTACTGATGACCCCTTTCAAATAGCAAACCTCTGAGTGTAACCCTCCCCCCCCCGCCTTATAAATTAAAAACACTTTTTTATATATTTAACACCATTATAAATGCTGGAGGCAAAGCGGGGCTTGGGGTGGAGGCTGACAGCTTGCGACCCCCCATGTAATAACCTTGCGACCCCCGAGGGGTCCTGACTCCCAGTTTGAGAACCCCTGGGATTGACTATGAAGGGCCTTGAAAGTGAAGACAAGCAGCTTATGTTTGATGTGATAGAAAAGGAGGATCCAGTGGAGGGATTCAGAAAGAGGGATGACATGTTCAAAGTGATGGGGTAAGAGAATGATCGTTGCAGCAGCATTCTGAATGGATATGAGTAGGGTAAGACTGCATTTGGCCAAAGAAAAATTTTTGCAGTAATTGAGATGTGAGATGATTCTTGTACAGGAGTATTAGCTTTGTGGATAGACAGAAAAGACTGTATCTCAGAGGTTTCATGCAGAAAGAATCGACAAAATTTAGAGACAGCCTGGGTGTGAGAACCTACAGTGAGGTCCAAATTGAAGGTAACACCCATGTTACAGGCCTGAGTTAACAGGCAGGATGGAGGTGGTGTCCACCATGATTAAGAAAGGAGGTGGTAGGATGGGCTTGGAGAGGAAGAACAATTTTAGCCACGTTTCACTTGAGCTGATGGTTAGACATCCACAAAATGTCAGATTTTAGTTTGGACAGAAGGAAACTAGTCTGCAGTAGAGAGGTAGAGCTGTGACTCATCAGCATAGAAATGGTAGTTTAATTTGTTTGTGGATAAGATAAATCAGAGATAAGGTGTAGCAGGAGAAAGGAAAGAGTCTGTCATTGGTCCCCCATGGAGCCCTTGAAGAGGGGATGAGGAGGAACCTATGGAGGACGTGTTGAAAGATTAATTACAGAGGTAGGAGGAGAACCAGGAGAGGGAAGAGTCATGGAAGACAAGGGAGGACAGGATTCCAAGAAGAACACAGTTGAAGGCAGCGGACTGTCAATTAGGGTGAGGGTGGAGTACGGGTTCTTAGCTTTGGCTAGAAAGAGGTCGTTAGACTTTGATGGGAGTGGTTTCAGTGGAGCGCAATGGGAGGAAGCCAGATAGGAGAGAGTCTAGGATGGAGTTGGAGGAGATGAGCTCCTGTCTGCAAATTGAATGATTTTATAGATGAAAGGGAAGTGGAAGATTAATTTATTAATCTCTAAATCCTTCAGATGTTTACACCCCATGTATGGAAATCTTATGGCTCTTCCAGGAATGCCCATCTCCCACAGACTTGCGTCCGATCCTCTAGGCAGGAAAGGCCTGTGTAGTTCTTTTGCTTTCTCCATTGCCAACCACTTCAGAAGGGAAATGCCTTCTGAATGAGACATGCCAATTGATCACTGAACACCTTTGAAATATCAGTGCTGAACCAGCTTGGCTTTGCAGCAATCCGGAAAAAGATTCTCATAGATTATAAGGCCAGAAGGGACCATCGTGATCTAGGGCTTGTCTACGCTGTGATGTTGTCGACAAAACTTTTGTCTTTCACGGATACTTAAAAAAGGCCCCCCTGTGAAAGACAAAAGTTTTGCTGACACAAGTGGCAGTGTGAATGCGGCTTTGTCACTCCTACCGACAAAGCTAACGCTGCTCTCGGGCTGTAAGTATTTTGTCCGCAAAAGTGCGGACAAAATACCGGCAGAGAGCATTCGCACACTCTGACCTTTAGCAACAAGGCTGTGTTGACACAGTCTTGTCGCTAAAAGCTGTGTAGTGTAGACAAGCCCTTAGCCTGACCTTCTGCATTACATAGGCCATGGGGCTTCTCTATATTCATTCCTCTTTGAACTAGAACGTATCTCTTAGAAAAATACCGTGTCATGATTTAAACATTTCAGTGATGGGGAATCCACCGTAACACATGGTAAATTACCTTCACTGTTAAAAAGTTGCCCCTTATTTCTAGTCTGAATTGTCTAGCTTCAGCATCCAGACATAGGATCTTGTTACATCTGTATCTGAGGACTGTGGAACTTGTTACATCTGACACTGAGGAACTCTCTATTATCACACGTCTGTTCCCCATGTAGATACCTACAGACTGTGCTTTAAGTCACGCTTTAACAAAGAGAAGGTTAAGCTGAAGAGTGAGCTCTTGAAGCCTTTTTCTGTAAGGCATGTTTACCAGTCATTCTCATGGCTCTTCTCTCTGAACCCTCTCCAAGTTATCAGCATTCTTTTTGAATTGTGGACACACCAAACAGTAATACAACCTATGTATTCTTGCTCGATATAGACCCCTGTTTATGCAGTCAAGGATAGCATTATCCTTTTTGGCCACAGCTTTGAACTAGGAGTTCATGTTCAGCTGATTATCCACCACTTTTTCAGAGTCGTGGCTTCCCAGAATAGAGTCCCCATTCTGGAAGTACGGCTTGCATTCTTTGTTCCTAGATATGACTTTACATTTGACCACATTAAAACGCACATTAGTTTGATCCCAGTTTATCTGGTGATAAAGATTGCTCTGTATCAATGACCTGTCCTCTTCGTTATTTCCCATTCCCCTAATTTTTTGTCATCTGCAGACTTTCAGTGGTGATCTTTTCTTTTTTCCATATCACTGATAAAAATGTTAGAGTAGGACCAAGAATCAATCCCTGCAGGCCCCACTAGAAAAACACCAATTTGATGATGATTCCCAGTTAACAACTTATGTTTTGAGAGCTATCGGCCAGTTTATAATCAATGTAATGTGTGCCATGTTGTTTTGTAGTATTCTTGTTTCTTAAAATGTTGTACATTACCGAGTCAAATGCCTTCCAGAAACCTAACGGCACGTCTACAGAGTGGGATAATGTACACTATGCGGGGGGGGAGGGAGCGTGATTTCCAAAGTACACTATTGTGTTGTGCATTAATTGGCCCATGTAGACCAGCACTGGTCCTGCTGGTGCGGACTAAATGTTTCCTCGTGCACTCTAACGTAGTGCTCTTTCAAGCAGCAGTTTGTTATAGTGCACTAGAGAACTTTTAATGGGTACTAGCAGGGTCTATGTGGACCAATTAATAAGCAACACATTCATGCACTTCCAAAT
The DNA here is from genome assembly GCF_965140235.1 of Caretta caretta. Taxonomy (NCBI): domain Eukaryota; kingdom Metazoa; phylum Chordata; order Testudines; family Cheloniidae; genus Caretta; species Caretta caretta. The sequence continues at coordinate 58,330,019 of NC_134211.1, read as the reverse complement.
CGTACCCCCCCGTACAGCACATTACCACACCCTGTAAGCTTGCCCTAAGAATATTATTACATAAACACTGTTACCTTTTATAAACTTGTAATCTCACTAAAAAAGATGTCATTAGTTTGACACAATCTGTCCCTAGAAATACTTATTTGATGACATTAATTATATCCTCTTTTAATTCTTTATTAATGGAGTCCTGTATCAACTGCTCCATTATTTTGCTCAGCATGGATATCAGATTGATTACTTGGGTTGTCCTGTTTATCCTTTTTAAATATTTGCACAACATTAGTGTTCTTCCAGGTCAGCTCTTTTAAAACTCTTAGCAGGATGGTGAGGGGTCTCACTGGCCCTCTGGATTCTAGTTCTTCCCTATCCAACCAATATGCATAGGAGAATCAGCATGAACTCTGAGCTCATGGTGGGAACTGTGCCTCTGAGGAAAAGCCTGTAAAGTGAATCCTGTGGCACATGGGAACAGTCCAGCTAGGGAAGTATCTTGAAATGAGAAAAGTTGGCTTCTATTTCCATAGCCTCTCCTCAATCCATTTGTAGTGTGGTATGTGGCACAAGGATGCTGGTCTTCTCACAATACTATTTCCAATCCTCTGGGCAATCGTCCCTCTGCCCTAGCCAGCAGACATTCATTTTAAAATGCTCATGTTCCTCAGGTGAGGACCTGCTTTATGGAATGAGAAAAAACGTCTCTGTCAAAGAGAGCAGCCAGGGAAGTAGTGCAATGACCTTATGGTCTGTCTTGCCCCAGTCGAGGATGTTTAGCACACCTTCCTGGAGTTCGCAGTGTTAGTCTTATACTGCCTACTTGCTTTCCCATCCCCCCACCCCGGTCTGAACACTTCTGACCAGCAGCTTTCTTTGCAGAGCCTTCCTCACTGAGAGTCAGACCTTGAACAGTACACTGTCAAGTAAGGTGGGGGAGAAACTGAATTCTTTGCATCTGGTGGGAAGCAATTGTAGATTCAGATATCCATTTAAAAATCCATAAATACCTAGAAAATCTAACCCCTGTCACCAAACACTTAAAGCCCCATGTCTGCCTGTGTGAACTCCTCTTACCAGCTCTACGGCAATTACCTGAGCATTCTGTTCTTTGAGCTTGGCAGCGCGATATTGACAGAGGAACAGAACAGAAAAACACTTCAGTTTCAGTTCCATGAAAACTCCTGGAGAAAAGAAATCAATGTTTGCCAAATAGCACAGGATCACGTGTGTTTTCTCAGCTTCCCACACTCTTAAAATCCTGAAAGGTTACACCAGCTTATTGATAGTCCTATTACTCAACAAAGGACCTACAGATGGAGTCCACTGGCTGAAAGCACAGAACCCACATAAACCTTGTCTTTTATCTTAATGAGCATCTGCCCTGTCATGTGCAGCTCAATGAATTTAACAATTTCCTTTGGATGAAAACAAACAGCTTATGTTAGAGTTTGAGAGACCCTGCTGGCAGGGTTAGTCTGTATCCTTGGACTCTGAATCCTGGTTTTAGTGGAGAGCTTGGTTTCCCCGTGTGGCTTCCTGTTGAGTTGAGAGATTCAAACATTTTAAATATTTGAGTGAATTTAGTGCTGGTGAAGCGTGCTAGATTTACAACCCAGTCACTGAACAGCTCTGTTTATCCCAAGAGCAAACAGTGGTAGTACAAGCTTTTCTCATTCAGCCAGCCAGCCAGGGGAAAAACCCCACAGCTCTCATCCTCTCATCCCTGAGCTCCCAATCACCAGCCCTGCAGCAGTTTCTCCCCAGACCTGTCAGCTGCGGCAGGGGTACCCCGGAGTTCCAAGCCACTGGCCCTGGTGCTCCAAGCTGCTGCTGGTGTCTGGGCCCCCCCGGCGCTCTGAGCCACCAGGAGCATCTGGGGCACCCAGAGCTCCAAGCCCAGAGGGCCAAGCTGCTGCAGGCGGGGGGGGGGGAGCCCAGAGCTCCAAGCCGTTGGCCACGGGCGGCAAGGCACCCTGAAGCTCTCAGCAGCCGTGGGCGGCCCTGGCGCTGTCAGATGCGGTCATGGCAGGTGCTGGACAAACACCCCACCCGCTCCCCGCAACATGGCTTAGGGTCTCATCTCCTCCCTATCTCAGGCTTCAGTCCTCCACCTGTCACCACGTGCGCACACACACACGCCCATTATTTTTAGTAAAAGTGACAGACAGGTCACAGCTTCCATGAATTTTTGTTTATTGCCCATGACCTGTCAGACTTTTACTAAAAATAACCATGACAAAATCTTAACCGTAGTAATGACTTTTGATCACTTTCAGCCTGTGCTTGATTGGAATCAGTGACCAAGGTAAATATCTCAATATCTATTCAGTTACCATACCCCAGACACTGTACCGTATCCCATTTAACAACCTGGATCACAGAGGCAATTCTGGATCGTTTGCCCAAGGCCATAAAGTGAGTCAGGAGGTTACCATTGTATTGGACCCTTCAAGCTTCCACTCCTTTGCCTGTAACTATTTAATGTTTTTATCTGTAAATCTTAAAGTACTCTACAAAGGTGGATAAGTGTTGTCATCTCCATGATACTGGTACGGAAACTGAGGCTTGGAGAGGGGAAAGGACTTGCCCAAGGTCTCTCCGCATGTCAGCGATAGAACTAGAACACAGGTCTCCTGTATCCAAATTATATATACTGGATCATACCTGTTAGACATGCTGCCTTCTTATTTCTAACTCTGGTATAACTCAGTAGATCTCAAAGTGCTTCACAGTTTACCCATTACTTGTTCACTTACCTTATGCTGTACTCAGGCATATTGGGCAGATGAGTGTGCCTAAGTGGCACATTTCAGCCCAGTGCCTCTTCAATTAGCTGTTTATAAGCCCCTGATAAATGGACAATTAGTGGTAGTGCTCTGGCTGGTGCTGCTTTGATAATTGACCCAATTACTTTTCACTTCTGCTGTAGTGATGAAAGTGAGCATAAGAAGATGGCTTGGTTGCCCTGGAAACAGTATTCTAGGAAGCTACTCCAGCTTCACTAACATGAGGACTTTGCTGCGTCCTAGTTTCAGGCCCCCTGGATTCTTTTACTGTTGTTACCAGCATCTCCCAGTGATTTGAAGGCTATGTTCTGTGACTCCTTCAAACTGCCTGTGTAACACACAATTGCTCAGAATAGGGTTGGGTTTGAAGCTCTGAACATCGCGAAGGCTCTCTTCAGGTGTAGTCTCCCAGAAGCATCTTAACCACCTGACCTTACAATAGGCAGGTAGCAGGGACTGATTGGGTCCCGTTTTATTATGAATGGCTTTGGGGAGTCTGTTCTTCTAGACTCTCAGGGGGGATACTTCTACTTCCCAACTCTTCTACAGGAGCCTTGTCTTGCTACTGGCAGAGAGATGCCCACTTCCTCTGACGTGGTCTCATCCCACACCTGCTGACCCCATGATACAACTGAGACCTTCCTCTCAGAAGCGTCAGCCCAGCACTGCAACTTGGGTTCACATTTGAACTGTGAAAAGGGGAGAAGCATCTCTATCAAAGAGAACTCTGGGCTGTCTGAAGCTAATCTTAATTGAATGTTCTCTAGCCCTGGACTGACAGATGTTTAGGAGAGTATGATCTGCCCTCCCTGGAAGGATATGCAAATGGATAGAGAAGTGGATCCCCCATTTGCCCTCATCTCTCAGGCAGTGATGTGACCTTAAGCAGACACATGTTTGGGAAGGTTTCCTATGTAGGTTTCCTAACTCTTTTCTCCACTTATGCGAGACTTCTGAGTGTCATTTTTGGGTCCCTGGCTTCAGCTGCCTCTTCCCAATTTTAGCTGCCAGTTTGTTTTTGCCCTTCGGACTGTGGAAGCCACCATAAGGTTGGGTAGTGTCATAGCCAGAGCCTCCTTTTCAACCCTGAGCAGATCTGCAGGGTAATCCACCCGTAAGGGGAGTGTGGCTTGTTTGTGCAGTGTGTTTAATGCAGGGTCTCAGGGTACTTCTTTGTGCAGAAGGGTGTGAACTCTTTAGAAACACTGCATACCTTGCAACGCCTTGAGCCTTTCAGTCAGTCCTTCTCCCAGATCAAAACAGTCTCCTCCTCTCTATGCGATCTTCATTATGGAAACCCCTCAGGCATTCTGCTGGGACTCTTGTGGAACCCCTGTGAGGGATCTGATTGCAGAGCATTCTCACATCTCTGTGGGGCTGCCACAATTAACATGGTTCCAGGCTGCTCTGTTATAGAACATGCTGGATGGCTGAACACACCAGGAAGTGTCTGAGGATTTTGTTAGTATCTGACAGTGCAGCAGCAGTGAGATGGGATATGGCACTTGTTGGGTGGATCTGCCTGAGCTTTGTTACCACTCACAAGAGCATTCCAAGCCAGTCTCCTTAACTATGGCTGTATTTTAATAGTTATGGAAATGTCCACAGCACTCCAGCATAGTTATGCTACCACTTGGGAGGAGCTGCTGTTAAGTGTGTGCATACATTGCCCTTCCTTGTTCCCCCACTGAAGAGGGCTCTGGAAAAGGAGTGTTGCTCCCAAGCAAAGAGCCCTGAGGAGCTAACTCAGAGGTGGGCAAACTATGGTCCACGGGCCACATCTGGCCCGCGGGCCCCTCCTGGCCTGGGAGGCTAGCGCTCCCCCCACCCCCTGACTCAGTGTGTCCCCCCTCCCCACCTCAACTCACTGCGCCATCGGCGCAATGCTCTGGGCGACAGAGCAGTGAGCTCCTGGGGCACTGCAGCTGCAGAGCCCGGCCTGACCTGGTGCTCTGTGCTGCGTGGCACAGCTGCCTGTCCTGGTGCAGCCGCGCCGCCAGCCACCGGTGCCCCACGCAGCGCTGTAAGGGGGAAGGGAGCAGGGGGGGTTGGATAAACGGCAGGGGAGTTTGGGGTGGTGGTTAGGGGCCAGGGATGTGGATGGGGTCGAGGCAGTCGGGGGGTTGAATGGGGGCAGGGGTCCTGGTGGGGCAGTTAGGAAGGAGAGGAGGAGTTGGATGGGACAGCGGGGGGGGCAGTCAGAGGCGGGGGCTCCAGGGTCAGTCAGGAGACAGGGAGGGGTGGCTGGAGCAGGGGTATCAGGGGGCAGTCAGGAAGGAGAGGAGGGGTTGGATGGGGTGGCAGGGGGCAGTCAGGGGTGGGGGTTCTGGGGGCAGTCAGGGACAGGGAGAAGGTGGTTGTATGGGGCAGGGGTTGCAGGGGGGGAGTCAGAAAGGAGAGGGGTTGGATGGGGTGGCGAGGGGCAGTTAGCGGTGAGGGGTCAGGGAGAAGGGGTGGTTGGATGGGGTGGGGTCCCAGGGGGGGTAGTCAGGAGTGAGAGGAGGGGTTAGATGGGGCAGTCGGGGGAGGCAGGGGGTGTGGATGGGGCAGAAGTCCCGGGGGGGTGGCATCAGGGGGCGAGAAGCAGAGGGGGTTGGATAGGAGGCGGGGGCCGTGCCATGCCTGGCTGTTTGGGGAGGCATAACCTCCCCTAACCGGCCCTCCATACAATTTCGGAAATCCGATGCGGCCATCAGGCCAAAAAGTTTGCCCACCCCTGGACTAACTACACTCTTGCCATCCTGGTGGGAAGAAGGCTGAGGTGATGATTACATTCCCAGAAAGAGATGTGAGGGCATAATTGCACTTTGTTGCTCTTCTAAGCTCAGGCCTCTAACCTCCATGCCCATTTGTGAGAGCACAGCTGAGATAGCAACAGAGCATTACTCAGTTTAAAGTCCTGAGCAAGGTCAAGTCAGCAGCAAGCCGAAGGGATTTTGGACTGTCAGAGGGAGCTGCTTTAATGGAATTATTCACTGGGCCAAAGACAACACGTGTTTCAGGTTGAGCCAGTTAGAGGCATTTTTTGTTTAGAATCTTGGTGACTTGGAGCCAAGCTCTTTCATGGAAGGCAGAGGCTGGGGATTGGGTGGAAATCCACTGCTGTGGCCTAGGCCACCATCTGGAGACAATGATATGGCTTGTGGAGTACACTATTTGCCATCTCAGCCCATTGATAGCAATGGGAGAGGTCTCTCCCGAAGTCCTGTTTCCTCACCCCTGCTGGTCCTAGTGTTGGAACATGAGGCTGAATGCGTTTTAGTACAATCAAATGCAAAGTCATACATCTAGGAACAAGGAGTGTAGGTCACACAGGATGTAGGAGACTGTATTCTGGAAAGCAGTGACTTTGAAAAGGGCTTACAGGTCATTGTGGATAGTCTACTGAACATGAGCTCCATCGTGATGAAATGGCTAAGTTTGAATATGATCCTTTAAAATATTAATGGGAATACTGAGGATTAAGGAGGCGGCATTACCTTTGTATATGGCATTAGTGAGACTGTTCCTGGAATAATATGTCTTGTTTTGGTGTCAACACTTTCAGAAGAATGTTAAAAAATTGGAAAGATCATAAGAGAGTTATAAGAATGATTCAAGTTCTGGATGATTCAAAATTATTCAAGATAGTTGAGTCAAAAGCTGACTGCAAAGAGTTAGAGCGATCTCACAAAGCTGGATGACTTGTCAAAAAAATGGCAGATGAAATTCACCACTGAGAAGTGCAAAGTAATGCATATTGGGAAAAAATCATCTTAACTACACACTTACAATGATGGGGTGTGAATTAGCTGTTTCCACTCAAGAAATATCTTGGAGTCTCCCCGGGTAGTTATCTGAGAACTTCAGCTCAATGTGCAGCAGTGGTCAAAAAAGCTAACAGAATGTTAACAACTATTAAGAAACGGATAGAAAACCACAGAAAATATAATTTCACTCTAGAAATCCATGGTGTGCCACACATTGAATACTGTGTCCAGTCCCTCACTTCAAAAAAAGATGATATGGAGCTGGAAAATGTTCAGAGAAAGGCAACAAAGATGATTAAAGGTGTGGAATGGCTTCCATATGAGGAGAGACTGAAAAGATTAGGGCTGTTCATCTTACAAAGGAGATGACTATGGAAGGGATAGGATTGAGGTCTATAAAATCATGAATGATTTGGGAAAAGTGAATAAAGAACTCTTTACCCTTTCACACAGTACAAAAAACTGGGCTCACCCAGTGAAATTTAATAGGCAGCAGGTTTAATACAAACAAGAGAAGGTACTTTTTCATACAATGCACAATTAACCTATGTAACTCATTCCCGTGGGATGTCCAAAAGTGTACTTAGGTTCAAAAAAGGACTAGATAAGTTCATGGAGTATAGATCCATCGGTGACTATTAGCCAAGATGATCAGGAATGTAACCCCATGCTTGGGGCAACCCTAAACCTCTGACTGCTGAAAGTTGGGAGGGGAAGATGGGGTGGATCACTCCAATTACCTTGTTCTGTACACTCCCCCTGAACCTCTGGCACTGGCCACTGCTGGAGACAGGATACTGGGCTAGACAGACCATTTGGTCTGATCCAGTATGGCAGTGTTTATGTTCTTAAAACCTGGTTAAGTCACACACTTAGTCTTTTCTTTAATTAGCTTAATACAATGAGCTTCTTAAGAAGTGACTTGATCAGTATGTAAGTACCAACTGTGACAGGTTCCCCCCAGAGTGCCACCTGGAACTGGGATACCACTGAGCCCTCTGATCCACCAGCCTGGGCTCCATCTCACACTGTGCTGCTGTGACAAGTTGCAAAGCCCTCCAAACTTGCACTTTCACCAGCATTCACACAGGTTGGGGGACACCCAGCTGCAGTCACGTGCAGGCTCTCTAACCACCAGCCTCCAAACCTAGGACTCCAGAGCAGTACTGTCCTGTCCTGGTCAAAGCTGGCCAGTGTATGGGTTTAACTCTCAGTCTGTGTCTCCCTGACTGTGAAGAGGACCATGCACACTTGTGGTAACCAAGCTGAGATTTTCCCTAGACACCTTAGCCAAACACACACTGGTTTGGATTAAAACATAAAATAAGTTTATTAACTACAAAAGGATAGATTTTAAGTGATAGCAAACAGATCAAAGCAGATTACCTAATAAATAAACAAAACCATGAACTGAACTTAACATTCTAGATAGGTAGGGTATGAATTAGCAAATTCTCATCCTGAGTGATAAACAGGCTGATGGATTCTTAAGGCACAAGCTGCCTTGGCTATGCAGCTTGGGTTTCCCAGGTTTTCATACACAGGCTAGAAATCCCTCTAGCCTGGGACAATCACTTCCCCACTGTTCAATCTTTATTCCTCAGGTGTTTCCAGGTGTGGTAGTGTAGGGAGAGTGAGGTTCCCCCCGAATGTCATTTTCCCCCTTTTATATCTTCTTCCCACTTGTTGGAAAGCTCTCTTGCTGTGACCTGGGTCAAACAGTTCCCATTGTGTAGTGCTATCTCTGAGATGTTTCCATTGTACACAGTTCCTGGGGTAATCCTTGTGCTTGTATCAGAGGGTTAGCCATGTTAGTCTGTATCCACAAAAACAACGAGGAGTCTGGTGGCACCTTAAAGACTTACAGATTTATTTGGGCATAAGCTTTCGTGGATAAAAAACCCCACTTCAGATGCATGGAGTAAAGTTACAGAGACAGGCATAAATATACTGGCACATGAAGAGAAGGGAGTTACCTTACAGGTGGAGAACCAGTGTTGACATGGCCAGTTCAGTCAGAGTGGTTGTGGTCCACTCCCAATAATTGATGAGGAGGTATCAATATCAAGAGAGGGAAGATTGTTTTTCTAGTGAGCCAGCCACTCCAAGTCCTTTGTGCTTATGTGCATTTCCTCAATAAGCCATTAACATTGTTTGGCCTTTTTACTGTTGTACCTGAGAGGCTGCTTGTGGGTGTGTTCAACCTCACAGCATGTTTCTGTAATAAATACATAGCCAAACTTACGATGATAGCACATGCAATCCAATGAGATAATAATGTTGAGCAGATCAAGACTTTTAGAATGATACCTCACAAAGCATACTTTATACAAAACATATCCTAATTACATGACCGTGGTGAATATTGGGATGCCAGGGTGTCACACCAACATGGGGAGAAAATTTCTGATAGAGCGGTCTTTAGTCTAACACGCAAAAATCATAAGATCCAGTGCCTTGAAGCTGGACAAATTCAACCTTAAAATAAGGTGCATGTTTTTGAGTGGTGGTGCTGATCCTTTGTATTATGGAAGACCAGAGGGTCCTCTGTTATCAATCAGGGCCTCATTGTGCTAGGTACTGTACACCCATGTTATGGTAGCTTACCATTGGAACAGCTTAGCTAGGGACATAGTTGAGTCTTTATCACTTGCAGTCTTTAAATCAAGATTTGATGTCTTTCTAAAAGATTTGCTATAGCACCACCACAAGTTATGAGGTTGATGCAGAAGAGATTCTATGGCCTGTTCTGCAGGATGTCCAACTAGGTGATCATAGTGGTCCCGTCTGACCTTAAAAATCCATGAATGTACATCTACACGTACAGCGGTTCAGTCAACATGTGCGCTGCAGTGGCACAGGTGTAGTAAAGATGCTCTGTGCCAACGGGAGAGAGCTCTCCCGTTGACATTTAAAAAAAAAAAAAAAAGTTACGCAACTCGCAGGGATATGTCAGCGGGAGAAGCTCTCCTACCGACATGGCGCTGTGCACATGAGCGCTTTTGCCAGCTTAATTTTTGTGTCTCAGGGAGTGGAATATTCAGACCCCTGAGCGACATAAGTGGCAGTGTAGACATAGCCTTAGACAAGGGTTATATAGTAAGCACTTGTCTGTAGTAGAAAAGGTGAGTCCCCAAGTCTGAAATGAAACTGCAGGTACTCTGTAGGATACGAAGATTAAAGGAGAAGTCTGGGTCTTGAGCAAAAGAACTGGGTGTCTTACACAGAGGCATACTGGAAAGAGCATTGCAAGCAATGGGTGGCTAAGCTATTCTGCCATGGTACTCAAGCGGAAGGCAGTTAAAGGGAGAAGGATACCATAATGAAACATTTGGGGAACATTGTCACAGAGTGAAGCAAACTTGCAAGGTGAGCTTAACACAGGAGAGGCCCAAGTGGCTTTCTACATCATGTCGCAACCTGCAGGCGGGCTTGATTCCCCAGCGAATGGTGATCAGGGAGCTGTGTACGCACAAATATGGAGTTTCACAGAAGCACGCCCTGACTTGGTGCTGGCCTGAGATTCAGAATGGCAAGAGGTGAGCCTTGGAGAGATGAAAAAGTTCACAAGCTTATTGCTTGCTCTTTCTCCGTGCATTGTTAAAGTGATGTATTCTTGGATATCAGTATGCTAGAAGGGGTAAGGTTTTGCGGCAGTGCTCATCTCTCTGTGGGCGGTGAGGGCCCCTTGGGGCTGTGTCTCTTTCCGTGGGTGGTAAAGCTCACTTAGTCAGCCATAAATGTACTTTCTCATAACTTGCTGGGCCTTTTAAAAATAGGACATCACCCACAGTCTTCAGATTTCATAGGAGGAGGGACAGAGTGGAACCCCCTGGAAGGTAGTGTGTGCAAAGAGGCTGTGAATTCTGACAGTGGGCTTTAGGGCTTGTGGCAATGTGCTATAGGTGTGCCGCCAGGAGAGAATAGTAAAAATTTATATTCAAAGATTAATTTAGGAATCTCTGAACCAGATTTACCTAAGGACTGAGGGTCCAGCCTGGGCCAGCCTCAGACAGAGATTTCCCATCTAGCCTGGGGCATCAGAATGCAGGACACCACCAAATCTCTACTGCTACACAGTGGCCACATTGGGTGCTATAATCACTGTTCAGAGTGTTGATTATAGACTCCCTTTCTTGTGTAAATTTGGCTGTATAGAACACCACATCTTTCTGACTGCAGTCCTGGAGTTTGTTTTAAATGTTAGAGGGAATTAGGTGAGCGAAAAGGCATGTAATGGATGCAGATGTCATTAGGCATCAGCTCTTGCATTTCAAAGCCACCAAGACAATAACTGAGCATCAAGGTTCTGAGTTTCAGGATGATGGATGTAAGCTAAGGGGTGCTGTAAATATTGATTGCTACTTGCCTGCATCTTTCCCCTTCAATTAACCCTAGAAACTGTTTGTTACTGTACCCTAATCTGGAAGGGAACCATTCTTACCCCTAGATTATAAAACCAGAAGGCACCATTGTGATCGTCTGGTCTGCAGTATAACACAGGCCAGAGGTTTCAGAGGAACAGCCGTGTTAGTCTGTATTCGCAAAAAGAAAAGGAGTACTTGTGGCACCCTAAGGTGCCACAAGTACTCCTTTTCTTTCTACAGGCCAGAGGAGTTCCCTGAATTAATTCCTGTTTGAATTAGAGGATATCTTTTATAGAAGAACATCCTATTTTGATTTTAAAATGTCCAGTGATGGAGAATCCAAAACAATCCTTGGTAAATTGTTGCAATGGTTAATTAACCTCACTGTTAAAAAATCGCCCCTTATTTTTCCAGTCTGAATTTATCTAGCTTCAACTTTCAACCACAGGATCTTGTTATAGTCTTGTAGATTAAAGAGCCCATTATCAAAGATGTGTTTACCTAGGTAGGTATTTATAGACTGATTAAATCACCATTTAACCTTCTCTTGTTAAGATAAATAGATTAAGGTCATGGAGTGTCAAGGTGGGAGAGGTAATTTATCGTATTGGACTGTTGAGAGAGACAAGGTGCGGTGATCTGTGGGTTTCTTGTATATAGTTGTCTGCAGGGTTCCATTGCTGAAGCTGATCGTGCTGTCGAGGGAGTTGATGCTAGTTTGTGGGAGTTCGGGCATTTAATGGATGAGAAGTGGTTGTTGAAGTTGTGGTGGAAATCTATGAGGGAGTTTAGGTTATCTGTCAAGAGGATGAAAATATGCACCATGGAACCAATGATATACCTGAGATATTTTCATCTTTTGGACAGATGACTTAAACTCCCTCATAGATTTCTAACACACATCCATTAAACTCCCTGGGAGCTTAAATTCATAACTTTGCTAGATATTAAAAATCATAGACTGAATAGAAACACTAGATTTATGGCTTATTACAACAATCTGTAACCCACTTAACACCCCCACACACACCAGCTTTTTGTTTTCTTTTCTACCTTATGACTTGAGAGGTATTTAATAGGCCACTTCACTTCGATGTTCCCTTGAAATACATATTAACTGCTTATGCTAAACCAGTGGTTCTCAACCAGGGGTACAGGTATGTAAAAGTCTTCCAAGGGCACATAAATTCATCTAGATACTTGCTTAGTTTTACAACAGGCTACATAAAAAGCACTAGCAAAGTCAGTACAAACTACAATGTCATATGATGACTTGTTTATACTGCTCTATAGACTATACACTGAATTGTAAGTACAATATTTATATGCCAATTGATTATTTTATAATTACATGGTAAAAAAAGAAAGTTAAGCAATTTTTCAGTAGTGTGCTATGACACTTTTGTATTTTTAAGTCTGATTTTGTAAGCAAGCAGTTTTTAAGTGAGGTGAAACTTGGGGTACTCAAGACAAATCAGACTCCTGAAAGGAGCACAGTAGTCTGGAAAGGTTGAGAGCCACTGTGCTAAACAATGTGTTCCACCTTGTATTTATCTCTGACACTTAATATATTTCCCATACTTGTAGAAGAGCTCTGTGTAAGCTCGAAAGCTTGTCTCTCTCACCAACAGAAGTTGGTCTAATAAAAGGTATTCCCTCACCCACCTTCTGTCTTTAACATCCTGAGACTAACACAGCTACAATGCTGCAGACAAGTCCTGGAGTGTGTCATTAGTAAGATCATCCGTTATGTTCAGAGGCTGGAGTTGTTTGGAAAAAGGTCTTGGCAAGGGCAGAGCCAGGGGAGTAAATCAGGCTACGGGCCTCCTTCCAAAACACAAACAAAAGCAAAGGGAAGCTTCTGTATTAAAACTGTTGCAAGTAGCACGAAGAGAGTGAACTTAATGTTCCATCTAAATGAGGATCCAGAACATCATCTGTATAGGTCATAGAGGCCCTAGTGAGGTTCTGGATTCCTTTGTGCTAGACACTGTGTGAACACCTCATTCTTTCAAGGAGTTTACAATCTTAGGGCTAGGAGGAAAGCCTAGAATAGCTGTTGCTGAATAGCTATTATATACTTAGGATATGGCTACACTAGAGAGTTTACAGTGGCACAGCTGTGCCGCTGTAAGCTCTCTAATGTAGCTGCTCTAAGCCAACGGGGGAGAGCTTTCCCATCAGCTTAACTACTCTTGCCCCCATGAGCAGAAGCTATGTCAGCGGGAGAAGTTCTCCCACCGCCATAGCAGCTGTCCACACCGGTGCTAATGTGGGTGTAACTTGCGTTGCTCTGGGGGTGATTTATTCACCCCCTGAGCGACATAAGTTATGCCGACATAAGCTGTCATGTAGACATAGCCTAATTCCCCATGGGGACATACTTACTTGTAACTAAACTGCCTTTGTGCAGTTTAGATTTATCCACTTCCAAAGCAGATTAACTTAAATCATACGAAAGGCATGCTTAGCAAGGAATAAGAGTGTCCACACAGAGAGTTAATGCAGAATTGCTATCATGCTTTAAATTCACACCCTAACTATTTTGCACTAACTTCCCTTTGAATTCCCTGTGTAGATGAGCCCTAAGATGAGGTAGGTGGGGGAAAGGGATTCAAATACATTTTGTTTACATCTAAAATTACATATAGTGATATCATTTCAGCTGCACCAGACTTCCTCTCAACCCCTTTTTTCTTAAAGACATTATGGCAGGTATTTGCGTTAAGGAGAGATTTGAGGGAGTGGGTTCAAGTGTGGCATTCTGTGCACTGAGGACAATATGGAAGAAGTTGAGAAGATGATTGTGGGTAAAGCAGACAAATGGGCAGTCAAGGCCATCATCACTGGAGGAGGAGGTGGGGGCAATGTGTTCCAAAATGAGAGCAGATGGGTAGAGGGACAAAGCTGCCACTGATTCAGCTATTGCTATTATATTGTCGTCAGTACTATAATATGATGGCAGTGATAGTACTTCAGATTGATCTTTGTCTTAGCTGATGAAAGAGAGAAGAGGAGAGAGCTTTCATCTGTAGCTGAAGTTGGACAGTGGGTCCTCAGCATTCCAGTATGCAGACCCATTTAATTTTTTTTTTTTTTTTTTTTGCTAAAGCAAAACCAGTGAAACCACCCATGCAGTTAATTAAAATCCCAAGACAGTAGGTCTCTCCACATGTGTATTTACAATGACCCAGAACAGTGCAAGGTGAGAGCAGGATGTTAGAGTGCAAACTTTGGTAGTTAAATGGCTAATTGGAACTGGAAGTATCAGTGCTGCGTAGTGTGCTCAGTGTGCATATGTTTTCTAAAATGATAGCTAACTGGCTATGGGGAGCTAACAGCTACTGCAGTCCCAGCCTTTTCCAGCAGGGAGTACTGTAGAGAAGAATTCAGGCGCTAATAGCCATAGCAAAAGGACAGCTCAGAACTGTAGCAGAAGAATCCTCTGTAAAGGAGGCTGTGTTGATATTTCCAGTTCTAGTTATGATGAAAATGGTGCTGCTTCATAGCTTAGCTAATGACCATTCTCTTTCCAACCATCAGATGAGTCCTATTTCAGTCCTCCCCGCCCTGCTTGTGCATGCACACGCTGATTTCTAGTCTTTGGGTGCATTAATTCTCTCTCTAAACACAGGAATTATGGTAACAGTACACCTCCTCCAGCTGGCTGCCTGAGCAGAGCATACACCGAGATGCCTGTCTCACATTTCTCACATGTAGTGAGATATGGACCAGCTCTGCTGCCCCCTCAAACTCCGAGGCATAGTAGGGGAATCGTCCTAAAAGGATGAGAGTTCACACACAACTCCAGGAATATGAGGCCACTTGAGCCAGTGCTTGTCATCCATTGGTCCACACTGTCACTGGTACTTGTGACATGGTACTCTAGACTTTACTGTTGTCAGCATGGGATCGTGGTGCGCTGCTGCACATTTACTTGTGAGGCTCTTATATACCATGGAGTTCAGCCAGCTCCAAACCTCACTCATATACTTTAATGCAGTGCTTCTCAAGCTATCTGATGTGGGGGACCGGCAATTTTTTTTTTCCAATGTGCGCGCAGACCGGCAGCCGATGGCTCGTGGATTGGCACCGGTCCGTGGACCACCACTTTGAGTAGCACTGCTTTAATGGATTCAGCTGTAAGTCAACAAACTGTGATGTCCTATTTCTCCTGTCTGAATTTTTGTCCACTCCTGATTGAAGATTTGGCTGAGTGCAGCTGCTGGGTAGCAGCAGATGGTGCTGTGTAACAGCTTTCTGGGTCACTTTACTTGATGTCCTTTGAAATATTATGAACTAATTCTGTTAGATTAAGGTCAAATCTGCCCTAAAAAGAAATTGAACCTGTTTGAAGTATCTGTCCCTCTCTCAGCCCAGGGCCTGCAGGCTGACTAGCTGAGCTGCTCTTCTGCATCCTAAACTCAGGTTTGACTTCTTTTGTGTGTCAGTTGTGGGTTTTTGACTTTTAACCTAATTTGAAATAAAGAAAAAAGCGCCCGTGTCTCTTGTTCTCATTGATGTTGCTTTTGTACTTTTAGTGTATTGGACCCGGCTGGGCTCGGCTGTGTTTTGCTATGGCACCTGTTGCATGCAGATAACTTCAATGTTATCTGCTCAGTGTAACTCCTTCCTGGATTCCTGCATCCTCCCGTGAACTTGGACACCAAACATTTAACCCCCTATGTGCCACCCTGTTCTTCACCTGACTGTCAGTCTTGGGACCTACAGCTCTAGCCTTCTATTGTCTCTTAACCACATCAGTCTCCCGAAGTCCTGTGCTGCTCACTCTGATATCCAGATCACAATAATTAGGGTTCATGTTTCAGCAGCCTTTCTGGAGTTTGCTTTCCACTGAGATATGGAAGACTCCTTTGTGCACTAAAACTCCCTCCCTCTACTGCAGTCTCAAAGTGCCTACTCTCTGGTCATTGCAGAGAGCACTAGTGTCTTGTTCCAAACTGTCGTCCACCTCCCTCCACCCTCTTTCTGACCCTCACCAAATAGAGTGAGGATTTGGCTACACTCTTCCTTTTGAAGATCTTAATCTGTCCTGCTACCTTGAGCCCAGGTATTTTATTTAACCTGGCTCCCTTTCACCTTCCTCTTCTCATCCAGTCTGAACAAACCTCTTTTCACTGGATGCCCTTCCAGCCTGATATCTCCTGTCTTTCCTATCATTGTCCCTAGTTTTACCCACTGGCCATTAATTGCATTATCCAGAGCTTTTTCCCTAGTATACTCCATTCTGCTCTTCTCACAATATCCATATCCCTTCATCCCACTCAGGAAACCGCTCACTTGACCCTGCTCACTCCCTAACTGCTGCACTGGCTTCTTTCCCTTTCTTTATAGAGCTTTGGGAAGGATTCAGAAATTGCTCCCTCTGGTGTGCTGTCCTTCCAGCTTTGTGTTTCCTAGACAAGCTTAGTGACTGCTTTCCTTGCAGATACAGCAACTGCGTGTGAGCCATTGCACTGGATAGGTGCTCTTAATGAGCACAGTACTCTCTTAAAATGTATTCTATAAACACGATCTGTCAGCTCTTCATTTCCCCCAGGACACTGTTAGTTTACAGTATGAGGTGCATTTACATTGTTCGGACTGGAATTCTTATTACTGAAGTTGCATTTCCCCTGAGGACACATGACTTATCCTTAACCTTCCCTTACATGTGTGTAAATTTAGTGTCAGCTAACATCTCCTGAGCAAAGCTGTCCTGTTCAGGGTATTATAACTGTGAAACATAATCGACCATCGTGTGTGTTTAGCCCAGTACTCTGTGTTGTGATGGC
The DNA here is from genome assembly GCF_965140235.1 of Caretta caretta. Taxonomy (NCBI): domain Eukaryota; kingdom Metazoa; phylum Chordata; order Testudines; family Cheloniidae; genus Caretta; species Caretta caretta. Next base: position 58,313,322 of record NC_134211.1, on the reverse strand, counting down.
AGCTCTGCTATTATTTCTAGGCTGAAACAGCATTTTTATTATAGACCTGGTTTCTCAAGGGATTATGTTATAAATTAGTCTTGAATGTGTTTTCTGGTATGAAAGTAAGTTTGTCTGACTCTCTTTCTCATCTGCCTGGAAAGAGAGTGGTATGGTTTTGCTACAAAACAATGAACATAGGTCTAAAACTAGTCTAGAAAAGCCTTGTAGTATTGATCCTTACATTCTTTTCTCCACTGGCCTCCTGGGTAGGGGGATGGACTAGGTGGGGCCTATCAGGTGCTATGGCTAGGCTGACACTTCCTGTCTCTGCAAGGTAGCACCAGCTTCAGAAAGTGAGGGACCTTCTGATCTGGGGACTGAGAGCCACCATTTGGTAAGGTTTCAGGACTCGGGAGAGGCTGCTCTGAGTGTGGGAGAAAACTCTGGTGTCCACGCAGTGGTATGTGGCTCCTGTCCGGGAGCATGTGAGCTGCTTTCACGCGCTAGTGTCACCAGGGACAGCTGCTGGTGAGTCTGACAGCACAGCCACACCCGAGGAGCTGCCCAGGCTGGGCGTTGGCTCCTGTGAGCAGCATCCTGGCATGCTGCTGCTTTCGCTGCTGTAGTTCCTGGCCTGGTCACTGGCCAGAGTCTTGCTGGTCTCGGTCATTGTCCCTAGAGCTTTGCAGCTCTGCAGATACCCGCTTTATATCCAAGCCAGTTTAGTAAAGAACATAGTACTTCGTGCCCCCAACCACAAGTAACACTGGAGGAAGAGGGTTTGGAAGCTGTTCCCAGGAACAGCTGGTATCCTAAGAACAGCAGCAGCATCTGCAGGATTCTTTCCTTGCTGAGGAAGGTAAGGGTTTCTGAGGTGTTTCTAGTTGATCCAATAAAAGATATTATTTCACTCAGCTTGTGTGTCTGTGGTTTTTCTAAGTCATACAGGTGCACCTTAGAAAAGCTAAATCTCAAATCTTTGATTTTGCACAAGGCATTCCTACTCCAGGACCTTGGTCAACCAATGTCTCAGTCATGCCAACAGGAATTCTCACAACCTGGTGATCCTTGACTACAAGAACAGACCTTCTGGACTGCATGAACTAATCTGTTGGACTACATACAAGGCGAAAAGGAAACCACTCCAGGAAGAGTGACGTTCCTTCTTCAATGTAGCTTTATGCAGCTGACTAAGGAATAAATGTGGGGAAGTTTGTGCTCTGACTCCTCATCAGTGACAGCAAAACAGGACAGGGAAGCTCTCTGGAGGCCTGGGATTGGTTAGAATCAGAGGAGGGTGTGCAGGCACTGTGCAGGGTTACACTAACTGGTGAAAGGCTTTGTCCTGCCTTTGCAAGGCTCGCCATCTGAAGCAATTAAGATTAGCAGGCACATTTCATGCTCTGAAAAGTCAGAAAGGGAAAGAAAAGGGAGTTTTACAAAAGAAAATGCCTGCCAGGCACGTATTTCACTCTAGTTTTGTGCAAAGGATAAACACAGATGTGGAGGTTAAAAAGCAGATTTCTAGCAGTATTTAATGAAGGGTTTGGAAATGATGCAAGAGACCCGGCAGTAGGATAAAGTGGAGGCACTGCAAAGGACAGAACTGGCACTGGGAGGAGCCCAGTTGACACGCAGCACAGATTAGCTATTGAGAGCCCACTAGTTCAAGTTCACAGGGATTTCACAAAACAGGGAGAGAGCTGTGGCAGGAAGGTTTGGCATTTTGATTTTAAAAGTCTCTTCCTGTTTCTGGAAAGCTGCAAAGAGGGTTTGTAAACTTCCTCTTGTGTTGGGGTTCAAATGAAGTTAAGCAAAAAAAATCTGTTTCTTAGCATTCTTGAAAGTTCAGTCCACTGTGCCGCCTCATCCTGCACTGAAGGGCCAGGCCACATGTCACCTTGCTATAATCATTCTGAAGAACATTTCCCTTCTGCAGCGTCTGATGTCTGGGAGAGAGTGGTCTCTGATATAGCGTGCATTGTTCATTTCAGTGGATCTGTACTGCCTTCCAGACTTAGAAATGAACGCGTATTTCCACAGATCTGTACTTCTCCTCACACTGACAGAGGAAAGCTACAAGTCAGATACATCTCCCACATTTGAGCCAGGAGATATGAGAGCCCTGTCTCCCGTGATCAGACAGGCACTGATGGCTCTTACATCTGAACCCCTTACTGCCAGGTAGTGGATTTCTTGTCACACACAATCATAGAATTTAGAAAGAGACAAAGCCTGTCAGGTCCCATCTAGACATTCTTGTACAATAGAAGCTGAACGATGCATATAGAATCCACAGAAAACAAAAACAGCCTAAAAAAGGCAGTGAGTCTTCATGAAAGGCAGAAACAATTTAAAACAATTGATGAAACAAGATGCAGGTAAAACCATTTTTAACATAAAACAGTCACCAAAGCGATTCCGAAATCTACAATTTCCTCCTGAAATGGAACATGCCGTACCACTTAAATTATATGGCAGCATGAAACAAATTCCCAGCACAAATCACTGCCTCACAGAAATGTGAGAGAAATGGTCTCACAGGGTACATCTACACTGCCATTTAACATGTAATTGCAGTGTGGGTAGGTATACCCACGCTAGCTTTAATCTAGCTATCACAGGTAACAAAATGAAGATGCGGTACCACCAGCTAGCTGCCTGACTGCAAACCTGCCAGGGACCTAGGTTTGTATGTGGGTTGGTAGTCCACACTGGGGTACACTTCTTTACTGCTGCTGCTGCTAACACACCAGCTAGTTTAAAGCTAGCATAGGTATGCCTACCTGTGCTACTGTTACACCCTAAATTGCAGTGAAGGTGTACCCCAGGAAAAGAGCCCAGGTAGCAGCATCTATAGAAATGGAACGGCCGTCCCAGGAAGCATCCACGAGTCAGGAAGACTCCAGCCCTACATTCTGTTTTCCAACAAGTTCCCTAAATCCCAAACCCCAAATGTAGCTTGGCAATGACTTAGTCATAGGTAACTAATGACCCCATTAGTGCTATGTACAAGTAGAGGCAATGCCTCCTTCTTGCTGGGGAACTTGTTCCTCCTTTCTCCTGAGAGAAAAGTGTCCCAAATGACTGTTGCTGATAGATTTCAAGCTGCAAACAAGGAGCTCCTAATAGCCATTTCCAGCAACTTTTAAACACGCACCAGCCACATCCTCCTCAACCCCACTAACCCAGCAGAAATTGAGGAACAAGAACAGCACAGTCAATCCCCAAAGCCCCCCTTCCTGGGCAGGCAAAGTACATGATGCTTCTCTTCACTCACTGATATTTGTTACCCCACAATAAATGTGTCTAAACCATTCAAGCTAATTGTCTTCTAAGATGGTGGATACACACAAGCTAAATAATTACACATCAATAATTAATACAATTTAATCGTTAATCATGACTGCCACCATCATGCTCTCTTTTGTCCCCTAACAACTCATTGCTGGTAAATAGTCATTTCTTTATCTCAATTTATTACATGGTGAAGCCTGATTAAAAGATGCCCCAGTATGTCCACATTTCTGATGGGATAGCACGGAAGAGATGCGGTCTCACTGGGGACAAATACAACTGAAAGCACAAGTATTTTTCTGTTCTCTCATGCCATGTTCTCTAGGGCAATGGCCGGCAGGTACCTAGGGAGCAGTAAGAAGCAGCTTTTGAATCAGGTCTCTTGCTCAGTGCTGAGAATCTCAGATGGATGGAAAGAGGCGGGTGGTGGGGGTGTAGCAAGTTCTTGGGAGATCAGAGACTACAGCTGTGTGTTCTGTCTGTAACACGGGTTCAGAAACTTTGGGTCTGGAACCAGAGGAAACAGAAGAGTTTGTTCCTCCCTGTTAATTCTGTTTATGATGAGAATGGCTGGCCATGATTTCTATAGGATAGAACTTGGAGAGGGCGCGGGGGGTTGTACACAGAATATGCTGGGGCATGGTATTTCCCACCCTGCAATGTAAGACTTGTGGTGTCCTGATCTGAGGGATTCTGCATTGAATGCCAGTGTCCCATGAGGCAGTTGTGGTTTGTTTTAGAAATTGCAGTGCCCTTTCCTAATTGAGTCTCTGTCTCTCACTCTGCAGGCCTATCTGAGCAGTGGCATTTCAGTGAGGATGTGCTCAGATTCTGGGCATCTGGATTTTCTCTCCTAGGGAGAACAGTTACCAACTTGAATGTGTCTCTTTTTCATAGAGGTGAAGCACAAACAGTTCTGACAAGAGGGGAAGCATTTGAAAGGGATCTTAACCTCTTCAAGTGTCTCTCAGGGAAACCCATCCTACCATCAAAGCGAGACGTGTCACAAGCACTTCTTTATCAAATTATCTGACCTGACGTTAAAAATAAGCCCTTCCCCTGTCTTCAAAGTAAGATGTCAAGGAGCCATCAAGGCAACATCAGAGATGGAGGCGTTGGGCTGGACAGCTGTTCCCTGTCACCTGTGTTTCTTGCAAACCAATTGATCTTTTAAATCATCTGAAGCTTGTAGCAGCTAGATTCCCCTTTTCTATGTGACGTTTGCAATGTCTGTCGCATAAAGATCTCTAGGCACTTAACTCTGAAGTCCTATCAAGATGGTAGAATGTTCATAGTCTGTAGTTGGGGTTTACTCTTCTCTCCACTGACTGCTGAATCAAACCCCAGTTTTGAAAAGAGATTTTGTAATAGGAATGAGTATTGTTTAGGGAATTGCAACTCTCCTTACCAGGTATGGGGAAGAAAACAGGTCTCTTAAAAGATCCACCCTTCAGAGCCCACTCAACTCTGCCTGTGTTTCTTCATTAACATTGCACAAAGCCTAAAGCCTTTCTCTGCTTAGCATATATAGAACTAGATTTTCCACTTCCTACGTTTATGAATGGGCATGGGAATTGTTACTGAAATGGTAAGAACTCTGGCAGGAGATGCATTGTGCCTGCTGCTGTACACTTGCTGGTATGCTGGAAAACATTACCCTAGTTGGCTGTATGTCAAGAATGGCAGCTGTCTGCACTTGTATCTTTCTGCGTTGGGCTAATGTTGTATGTAGCCAACTGTGCTAGCTCAGAACCATGCCCTGTTGGTAGCCTGGAACAGAGGAGGCTCACTGGGATTTTGGTTAGCTCCTGGGGTGCATCTGACCATTTACTGTGGCCAGCGGTGATCCCAGAAACAAGGCTGTCCTGTAAAACACCTGGCTTCCTGCACAAGCCAGATTATGATCTCAGTGTATTCACCTCACCTGGCTTCTGTGGCCACTGTTAATATCGAAACTGAACTTAATTAAACTGCATCAGAGTTGTCTGTGTGAGAAATATGCCTCTCCCTGGGAACTTCCAGATCATTGTGTGCAGCAGATTGGGCCGATCCATTTTCAGTGAAAGCTTCTTTGTCTGGACTTGTTAGAGAGACTCCACTGTCCTGCTCAGCTTTGGTGGATCTGTGCAGTGTTGCAGACCACCTGGCTGTTGGTCTGTGCTGTGTCTAGAACTAACACAAGGCTAGTGAGGTGTAGAACCCAGTGTCAGTAGTGTGCTGAGCCCCAGTTGTAAACGCAGAAACTGATGGGCAGCTCCAAAGGAGAGTTTCATTGTCCACAAGCAATACACAGACTTAAGGGCCAAATTTTCACAGGTGTTTAGGCACCTAAAGATGCAAATAAATGCCTATTGGAATTGACAAAGTGTCTAAGCACTTTTTTCAATGGGAGTCAGGCACCTAACCTACTTAGGGATTCTGTAAATCCCACTAGATATCTGTCTGCATCTTTACGCACATAAGTACCTTTGTAAATGTGGCCCTAAGTTTCTAGCATCTTATAGGCCAGCTGTGGTTCTGAATAAGGGATTTACTTTTTTATGCCAAGTTCTGGAAGAACTTGAACTATTGCTTCTGTTAGATGTACAGCAAGGGAGAAAGCTTCTGAAGCACGTAGCTGCTCCCCATCTCTGACACTTAAGCAGCAATACCTGTATAAAGATGGTGAGAATATTACCAACTCATCCAGTGAGTCTCTGGAAACAGAGCAAGTACCCTGCTCTTCAATGAAGGAACATTAGAGTGCTCTAAAGACAAGCTCTGTGCTGTTTCTTCCTGGGCCCCCCTCTGTGCTTAGATATTGGGCTTGCATGGCTTGATTCACAAATGAACAGTTGATTCTTCCACGTGTCTGAGATGAATCGGACCGTCTGAGTGGATAAGGCTGACAGGTGGTTAATTGTCACATGGAGGTGGCACGTAAGGAAAATTTTTAACCATATCTTTGTTAAAAGGCTGATGTTTCTTTTATAACTCTCTCTCGACATGTGCTGAGTGGGGGCGGGTAGAGACTGGGGGGAGAGGGGTGCTGAAAGCCTTTATCTTCATTTCTGCCATCACCTAGTGTTTATTACCCAGTGATAGACAGACGCAGGAAAGCTGCCAATCAAACCCACGTTCACTGCATTTCAATTGCCCTTCATTTCAGATTTCAGTATTGTGAAATCTACATCTTTGTAGAAAAAGGTCGTTTTGCTCATGGTGATGACAAGCCCAAGACTCTTGGGTACCTGCTCCAGTCACTTGTGATTCCACCAAACAAAGGAAGCTCCAGAAATCAGAACAATCTGTCAAGTGACTGGTGAGAACCATTTCCTGGAAGAATTGATCTGCTTCTATCCAGACTTAAGACTTGTAAACAGGGAATTGTCATCAAGTGGGTGTGTTTCTTGTGGGGTCCCCTAGGGGTCAGTTCTTGGGCCTATGCTATTTAACATTTTTATCAGTGACCTAGAAGAAGACATAAAATCATCACTGATAGTTTTCAGGTAACACAAAAATTGGGGAAGTACAAGTCACTGATACAGATTGATCTGGATTGCTTAGTAACCTGGGAGCAAACAAACTATGTGTTTTTAATACAACTAAATGGAAATATATACATCTAGGAACAAAGAATGTAGGCCATGCTTACAGGATGGAGAACTCTATCCTGGGATGCAGTGACTCTGAAAAAGATTTTTGGGCTTATGGTGGATAATCAGCTAAACATGAGCCCCCAGTGAGATGCTATAGTTGGAAGGACTAATGTAATCCTTGACTGCATAAATGGGAGTTATGAGTAGGAGTTCACCTTGAATGGTCCCTTGAAATATGTGTTAACAACTTATGCTAAACAGTTCCACCTTGTATTTAGCAGTGACACTATGAGTTAGTTTCCCGGACCTGAAGAGGAGCTCTGTGTAAGATCAATAGCTTGTCTCTCTCACCAATAGAAGATGGGCCAATAAGATATTGCCTCCCCCACCTTGTCTCTCTAAGAGAAAAGAGGTTATTGTACCTCTGCATTTGGCACTGGTGTGATCACTGCAGGAATGCTGTGTCCAGTTCTGGTGTCCACAGTTCAAGAAGGATGTTGATTAATTTGAGAAGATTCATAGAAGAGCCATGAGAATGATTAAAGGATTAGAAAACCTGCCTTATAGGATAGACTCCAGGAGCTCAATCTATTTGTCTTAACAAAGAGGAGGATAAGGTGACTTAATTACTATATAAGTACCTACATGGGGAACAAATATTTGAAAATGAGTGTTTTAATCTAGCAGAGAAAATTATAACATGAGCCAATGGCTGGACATTGAAGCTGGACAAATTCAGACCGGAAATAAGGTGTAACTTTTTAACAGTGAGGGTAATTAACCACTGGAACAATTTACCCAGGTTTGTGGTGGATTCTCCATCACTGGCAATTTTTAAATCAAGACTAGCTGTTTTCTTAAAGCTATGCTTTTGGAATTATTTTAGGGACATTCTCTGGCCTGTGTTATGTGGGATGTTAAACTAGATGATCACAACAGCCCCTTCTGGCCTTCGAATCTATGAAAGAAGCTGAAGTGTTCTTAGGGTATGTCTACACAGGGAAAAAAGACCCGCATCATGGCCGCAGCTGGCTCAGGTCAGCTGACTTGGGCTGTGGGGCTAAAAATTACTGTGTAGACGGTTGGGCTGAAGCCTGAGCCCCTCCACCCTGGCAGGGTCCCAGAACTTGGGCTGCAGACTGAGCCCAAGCCCAGACATTTACACAGCAGTCTTTTCAGCTTGGAGCCCACGCTCTGCAAGCCTGAGTCAACTGACCTTTCCAGCCCCAGATTTTTTTAATTCCTGTGTGGATGTTCCTTCAGTATCTCCAGGCTGCGCCAGAGCTTAAGAGACAGCAGCACCTTCCTGGGTCAGTACCTGGTTTGGCAAAGCCAGCAGTGAGAGCAAGTCCCAGATGGTTTTCATTGTTCAGAAACTGCTGAGTAATGGGAGAGGGGGTTTTTAGCTTTCTTCCTAAATTGTTCACCTTTCTGACTCCTCGTCCATTGGAGAGACCAACTGAAATAGTTGGGGCAGTGCTGTGTGGGCCCTGGGTAATGAGGGGCACACATGAAAGTATATTCTCCCCCTACTTCTCCCTTTTTACTGAGAGTCCAAGATTTGCTTTCTCTTAATTGTCTTTATTGTAGGATGGTGCATGTAAGTGTGAAATTTCTGGCTGGATTTGAGAGACAAAACTGAATGACATTGATTACATGTAACTAGATGTAATTTAATAATTACACTTCTCAATTACATAATTACTGTAAATGTAGATAATTGCTTAATGAAAGCATGTAAATTTGCAGAATAGACATTATGTGGGGTGAACCACTTTGGATCCGAAGTGGCCAGAACCCTTTTGCCCATGGACATCCATACACAGCAGACCCTTTCTAGGTTTGGTGCCTTTGCCCACTCCTCTCTGCTATGGATGAGATTTTCTAGTTTAGGCTATCTGTGGCGGTAACACCCATCTATTGTGTTAGCTTCTGCCAGACTCTGTGTGTGTTTGTGTAGAGGGCTGCCATGTGGGTGAAGGGGCAGAGGGCTGCTTTTACCCTTTCTTGGAACAACAGAGAAGGATCTGCTTTTTACCCCTTGAGAGAGAGTCTGGCACCCCCAGGAAAAAAAGAGCAAAGGGGTAATGGACACCATTATCCTTTTGGAAAGGGCTCTGGGCAGAACCAGAAGGTCTCGAAAATTTCAGGAAACATTTGCCAGTGGCTTGCTGTCGCTCAGTGTTTGTAGCAATGGATACAACTGTGTCACAAAGCCAACAAACAGATATGTTGCCGTTTTTACTGAGGGGGAAATAGCGTCTGTACAGTATGCCAGGCCTAGCAAAGTGTACAAGGTTAAGAACACTGGAAAGGTTTGTTATCCCAGGGGTTGAAAGTGCAGCTGATAGCCAGGGCTTTGTGGACAGAAGTGTGCTCCCACTTTCATACACTCACTCACTCACAGGGACACACTCATCAGTGTTCATGTTGTGCTCCCCATCACTGCCCAGGCCAGTGAAGCTAATAATCAAACCAGTGAACCGATTTCGGTGGTGAATCGTGATCATCTCGAGGTATGTTGCGCATACACTAAAAAGATGACTTACTCATACAAAGTGGTGCATAGATTTGGGAAGGGAGACTGCTGTTTGTGGCATTACTAGGGGGCTTGTTAGGTTTCTCTTTGGGAGCCAAAGGGCATGTAAAGATCCTCCTCACAAGCAAGGAAAGGCTTATGTCTTACTGCAGCTAGGCTGCTACAAGAGTAGGTGTCCTGCGTGGTATGTCTGCTTCCTTTACTATCTGCAGTATTTCTGTAGAAGAGAAACCATTTTGTGACCAAGTCTTATATGGCAAATACTGTAACCTAATCATGATAGTTTCTGTTACTTCTCCCACCCTGCTGGTTCCATCACTGTGCCTTTTGTACAGAGACTTCAGTTTCCTTTTCTTCTCTCCTTGCACAGTGGCCGCACCAGAGGAACCTGCAGTTACATGCTCAAGGCAGGCTTGAAAACAGCAGACCTAGGAGTATGGAGTTTAAACTTGCCAATCTGTCTCCCGTTCCCTTCCCCAGATATGGACTTGCTGATGGGTATTAACTCTCAGGTGCAGGATAGTTTTATTAGCATACTGAACATCATTTACCATCAGGGTTCTCAGAGGAGCCCTGTGCATTTGGGGGGGATATAGAGGGAAAGCACTAGGCATTTATACAGTGATAGAAAAGGTTCTCAATTCTGCTTTCCAAGCAGTCTGTGAGTGTGTCTGAAAGAGGCAGATAGAGAGGCCAAGGGGAGCACAGTGGAGGGCTGTTAGTCGCTGGAGGCCTGTCGTAGCTGAGTACACAATATATAGCTCTGACTGCTCTGAAATCTCATCCTGGACATATTTTCAGAGCTTTCGCTGGAACCACAAACCATGGCTTAGGACAGTTTATCTGTATAAAGGGGACCAGCAGCCCCTTTTTCAGTGTCTTCCTCTTTGTTCGTCAGGATTGTTCTTGAGTTTGCTCTTTGCCCTTGTTCTCACCTCTGTTATTTGTAGACAGAGCATAAGCATTGCTCAGTGTGTTTTCAGACCATCTTTATTTTGCTGCCCTGAGCTTTCTGCTAGGATTTGATAAGGGAGGAGCGAAGGGTGAATGAAAGAATCTAGGAAGCTTAGCCTGATCACCTTGCATGCCATTGTGCCAACTGGTGCCTAGCAAACTCCCACCCATCTGCCAGGGCAGTTGGTATGTCTGGCACAAATCAAAATCTGAATTGTCCAAGAAATTTCATCTCGTCTAATATGGCTGCTGCAGCATCCTGTGCAGACTTTCTGGGAGAACTTGGCTACTAACAGTCTAATGTTTTCATCATTAGTGCCAAGAATGCTCCAGCTAAACAAATTCCCTTAAAGTCTGGGGTCTGCATTCTCCCTCATTCGTATTTGGCTTGTCTTCCTTTCCATGACCAAATTCTTTTAACTTGGGCTTTTGTCTGTGTGTGCGCCTGTGTCTCCACAGCACTAGGCCTGCTTGCATTTGAAGGTAGTGGCATTGTATATGCAGGAATATGAAATATCTGATTATTCCCAACCCTTCAAATACATTGTTGCTGTGTGGGTACTGACTCTCTTCTCCTCCACCTCCCCAGAAGTTGAGTGCAATCCCACTGAGCTACTCCATTGTGATGTGCCAGGGTGATTCCTTTGTTTCAAACCAGTGTGCTTAGAAGTTTATTTTCTGGCCACATCTCTTCTAGGTATGAGTTTCCAGGGCATTCTCTTAACTGAATGCTCTGGGGCATTGTCTGAGCTTTCTGATAGGGCTTGCTGGAGTTGGGAATGGCACCTAGCTCCAGCAAGGGGGAATATAAGTTTCTGGCTGCCTCTGTGGCAGTAGGTATGGCCAGCCAGAACAGAGCTACAGAGAGAAGAGAACTATGCCGACAGCTATGTTGAGCCTCTTTCCCCCGTGCCAGCCAGAGATCAGAGTGAATTAAGAAATAGGAGGTGGTTTTCTAAGTTTCTCTTAGTGCTGAGGCTGAGGCATATCCAATAAAACGTGACTTTACCAAAGAACCACCTCTGTGAGGCTACAACACTGTATACATGGGTGTCATTTTAAAGGGCCAGGAGGGACACACATGTGACTCAACTGCATAAGTCAGTCTGTAATAGACATGGCAGGATTACATTTTTGTTGGTAAATGTCGATGAACGTCCATGTCACCATATACCCACACAATGAAAAAATATTTCCATCGATGATGATCTAAGTTTACAGATAGACAAAGTAAGAAAAATGCTGCTTGAGAACTTTAGTTTGATTTAAGGATATGTACTCTGTATATTTAGACATGTGATGTTAATCCCCTCTTCTCCCAATTTCACTCAACTGTGAACTTTTAAATGAATAAAAATCTAAAGAAAACCCTTATGAATAAACATTGATATCCTGCATGAAAATTATATTAAAAAATTGAATTCTGCCCAGCCTAGTCATCAAGTTCACCTGCATTTTAGCATAATGAGCACTGTGCTATTTATATAGCACCATAACTTTATATCGGGCTTGAGAGAGAGATTCTCTGCCCAGAAAAGCTTACACCTACCTGAGACAAACATGGCACATAAAATTAATAGGAAAGGCAAAGGGAAGGCAAGCTCATGGACTAAGACAAGGGGATCATATGTGTTTGCCATTCTGTGTCTGCTTGGAACATACCATCTTTCTGTCCTGTCCTCTCTCTGATCTCTCCTTTGCGGGAGTGACGAGACTCCTCTCCCCTCCTACCCCCACACCCCGCCCCAGGATCAGCTCAAATATTGGCTTCTTGATTTCTCATAAATATATGCCCTGTTAATAGGGATAGATATTACAGTCAAACAGTCCCTTCAGGGATGGGAAGTAAGAGTGGGAATGGGGAATACAAAGGCGGATATTCATATAGGACAAATTAATTCTGATGAGAGCCATTTTAAAGGCCATAGTTTTTTGTTTCTTAGCATACATTTGCCTGCTTTCCAAACTGCATAGAAATTTGGGAGTTAATGACATGCACCTTGTGATGGTGTCAATAAATTAAGATAAGTCTGAAATGAATAGATGAGAGTAGGTAGGAATAAATGAAACCTCCTTTGTGTTTGGGTAAATATTTGGTGGTAACCATCTTCCGTCCCCAGAATGTGATGCAAGGATAGTTGTGGCTTTTTCTCCATTTCCTCTGCTCAGATGTTTGTGAGTTGTTGCCATTTCTGTAAATGTAGCTTCGTTACTTTTGTTTAGGAAACCAGAGGCCTTTGTGCATTGGGCGCTGAAAATGTTTGTTGATTCATCTCCTATATTGTGATTTTCAGATAATCTGTTAGGGAAAGCAAAGATGTCCAGTTGCTAATTGTTTTCTCCTTCCCTCCAGGGGCTGTGATTGGAGATGGACAGTCAGCTGTAGCCAGCAACATTGCCAATACCACCTACCGGCTCCAGTGGTGGGACTTCACCAAGTTTGACCTGCCTGAAATCAGCAATGGTAAGCTGGGAAGGGAACTAATGCCTCCTTGCAGGTCCCCCCTACCCACTGAGCCCCATTAGCACCAGAATTCCTAGGAATTCCCAAAGGTCCAGTCCAAGCACACTGGATTTCCTGATGTGATTGTCACTTCAACTGGAGCCATTAAATAATTAGCAAGTTTGTTGGAATCATGTAGGGTGCTCTTACCGCTCTGTTTTGCCCACGTACACCTTGTTGACTTCATCTAGGGTTCTTTGGGTGGATCAGTTTCTGTGGGTATCTCCTCAAATCAGTGAACATTCTCGTAAGTGCAGGAGAGCTGCATGGAGCGGAAGGGCTGACTGGGTGGTATTCTGGCAGCACCCAGCTGCGTTAGAGTTTGGAGTAAGCACTTGGTCTCTTGCATACCATACTAACACGTGGTTGGAATTGTAACTATAGCTTCCAATGACCCTTGGGATTTATGGTGTTTGGGATCTCAAAGGGAGCCACATCCAGCTTTCTTGCTGGAGGTGGAGGATGAAAACCTTATCACTGGACTTCTCTCTCTCTTCCTCCCCACCTCCTTACCCATGAAACAACTGAGTTGTAGATCAGTGTTTCTCAACCTTTTTGATACCAGGGACCAGTTGCTGCCTTCCTAAACTGTGTCAGGGAGATCTTAGGGGCCGGCACCAGTCCATGGACTGGTCATTGAGAAACGCTGTTGTAGTGTATTTCTGTGCAGCCTTCAGTGACTTGATGGTGCTTGGGAGGGGCATGGATTCTTTTTTAAGGAGCCTTCTTCTTTCACAGATAAGTATGTGGAGCCTATCCCAGGAATAAAGGCAGCTACTGTATATGTAGGGATAAGAGTGCTGGTGGTCCCATGCGTAGAGGGAGAGTTGCACTGCTTCCTTTTCTCTGTCTCTGTTGCCCCTCCCCTAGAAATCCATAGGGTGGTGTTTCAAGGGTTACACCCTTGCTGGAAATGAGGCCCATTTCTAAAAGTTGGTTCTTAATGTTGCATGGAAAAAGGTAATTAAATGCAATCTTGTTTGTCTGAGGGGCATTGTATCTTTTGGAGAGTAGCAGGTAGCATCTTCTCAGACGTTGTGAGCACTGTACCAGATGTCAGTGATTCGATTAATTTGTAGTACTAATCAGGTTTTTTCACCTGAGAAGCAGACCTGTGCCCAAGGGCAGGTCTCTGCCATGTTGACCACAAGAAGTGTTCCCTCCCTAGTCAGAGACCCTGGCACAAGGATAAAGCTGCGATCAGAGAGGAGGAAACGTTGCTGCTGGTTTAAAATCCTCTGGGCTTCTCCACTTGCTTTTAATGCATTTGAAAAGTGTTTCAGCTGCTGATAACTCTTCTAGGCTCATCCGGTTGCCCTGGAGCAGGCTGCTGTTAAATTTTTGTGTAGGGTGTTTGTTTATAATTTATGGAGTCCCAGAGAAAGGCAGAACCATCTGCTCCTCGAGGCATCAATATTTCAAACTCCTCCCTCTCCCTTGCTAGGATACTTCCATTCAGAGATCATTTATAACTAGCAGATTATTGGACTCAAATATTTCTGTCTTCTGTTGCCATCATGCCCATCCTCTGTCTGTCTGCAGCCTCGGTCCCTGCTGCAAGCCTGTGCTGTGCCCATCTGGTTCCCCACTCTGGCTAGCCAGAACCTGGCTCCAGGCCTGCTTACCTTCATTTATTTCAGAGTAACAGCCGTGTTAGTCTGTATTCGCAAAAAGAAAAGGAGTACTTGTGGCACCTTAGAGACTAACCAATTTATTTGAGCATGAGCTTTCGTGAGCTACAGCTCACTTCATCGGATGCATACCGTGGAAACTGCAGCAGACTTTATATACACACAGAGAATATGAAACAATACCTCCTCCCACCCCACTGTCCTGCTGGTAATAGCTTATCTAAAGTGATCATCAGGTTGGGCCATTTCCAGCACAAATCCAGGTTTTCTCACCCTCCACCCCCCCACACAAATTCACTCTCCTGCTGGTGATAGCCCATCCAAAGTGACAACTCTTTACACAATGTGCATGATAATCAAGTTGGGCCATTTCCTGCACAAATCCAGGTTCTCTCACCCCCTCACCCCCCTCCCAAAATGTTTAGGTATTTAATTCTCCCTTTCCTTCCCACTCACTTGCTGCACGTATCTCTGGCACTTTGTACATCTTACAACAATGGTTTGCAACCTGTGGTTCATGGACCCCTGCTCTTGTTGGTTCATTGGCCAGAATTACTCCAGAGCTGCACTTGAAACCTGAGACCTTATACTGGGGCACAGAGGAAAGAGAACAGCACTGGGAGCCAGTAACTCCGGAGGTTATGATTGTCTGTTACTGAACCCTGATGTGTGGGGCCCTACCAAATTCACAGTCCATTTTGTTCAATTTAACGGTCCTAAGATTTTAAAAATCATAAATTTTATGACTTCAGCCATTTAAATCTGAAATTTCACAGTGTTGTAATTGTAGGGATCCTGACCCAAAAAGAAGTTGCAGGGGCGGGGGTCGCAAGGTTATTGTACGGGGTGGGAGGTTGCGGTACTGCTACCCTTACTTCTGTGCTGCTGCTGGCAACGGCACTGCCTTCACAGCTGGGCAGCTGGAGAGCAGCAGCTGCTGGCCGGGAGCCCAGCTCTGAAGGCAGAGCTGCTGCCAGAACAGCACAGAAGTACAGATGGCATGGTATGGTATTGCCACTTTTACTTCTGTGTTGCTGCCTGCAGAGCTGAACCCTCAGTCAGCAGCCACCACTCTCTGGCCATCTAGCTCTGAAGGCAGCAGCGCAGAAGTAAGGGTGGCATGGTATGGTGTTGCGTTTCTTACTTCTGGGCTGCTGCTGGCATGGCGCTGCTTTCAGAGCTGGGTGCCCGGCCCACAGTTGCCGCTCTCCAGCCGCCCCGCTGTGAAAGCAGAGCAGAAGGGTGTCAATACCGTGACCCTTGCCCCTAAAATAACCTTGTGACCCACTTGCAACTCTCTGTTGGGTCAGGATCCCCAATTTGAGAAACGCTGGTCTTCCCTGTGCAAAAAAATGTAAAGTCATGTTAATGGGGACTACAGGGACAGAAATCAAAATGGAAGAAGAGAAACTGCAGAAGGTGGACTATATTACGTATCTGGAAGTACCATCAGCCAAGATAGTACTAGTTCCAAGGAAATGAGAATCTGAAAGGAAAACGCTGCATTTGGAAGACTCAGAAACATCTGGAAACTCAAAAACATCTTCCTCAAGACAAAACTGAACGTGTACAAAGCAAATGTTATCGCCATCACAACATATAGCAGTGAGACATGGCAACTTACCAAGAAAGATAAGCAAAAGCTGGATCCATTTCATTAGAAATGTCTGAGAAGAATATTGGGAATAAGATATGGAGATAGGAAGATGAATAAAGAAGTCAGAAAAATTACTGGAAAAGGCACCCTCACAAATAACTAACCAAATACCGCCCTTGAATGAAAGCCAGGAAACGCAAGAAGAGGAAGACCGTGAATAACATGGAAACGAACAATTCTGAAGGACATCAAGCACCTCAGCATGAAATGGGAAGATCTGAAGAGAAGGGCACTTGACAGGCAAGGATGGCAAACATGAGTAGGCCAATCTGCAGCAAAGTGTGGGATGGTCTAAGGTCTCCCCTGTGAAATCTGTATAGTATAGGGTAAAAGTGCACAAAAGACCAGATTTCATGGTGGGGAGACCAGATTTCACGGCCCATGATGCGTTTTTCATGGCCTTGAATTTGGTAGGGCCCTATTGATGTGACCTTGAACAGTTCCTTTCCCCTCACTTTCACTTCTTTGCCAAGGTGTTGATTAATCACACAAGTTACATCAATTTACCCAAAATTAACTTGCAAACCGTATCTCTGTGGGACATACTTTTATATCTCTTGAAGCCCACTATATTGCGTTAACTTGTACCTATAAATTTCTTGACAGACTCTAAAGCAATATGAGAAGGGATTAAATTGAAGTAAGCATGTCCACGCAGGGTTTTGGTGTTTTTATCTTTGCCTTTGTCTATATGCAAGCCTCCACCATGTTCATTAGAAATGTGTTTTTCAACTGGTTTTAGTGAAACTGATCAAAGTTTGTGTGAAAATACTTGTATTTCGGTTTGAGTTGCTTGGTTCAGTTTAAGTTAATTTTTTGGGGTTTTTTTGCAGGATTAAGCTAAATCAAAAAGACTATTTTAAATCCATAGAAGAGCGTCTACATATAGACTTACACTGGTGTCCCTAAGACTATGTCTACATTAGAGAGCTGACAGCAGCACAGCTGTACTGATGCAACTGTGCTGCTGTAAGATCTCCTGTGTAGCCACTCTATGCCAACAGGAGAGAGCTCTCCCATCGACATAATTAAACCATCCCCAGTGAGCAGTGGTAGCTACATCAGTGGGAGAAGCCCTCCCCCTCCCCTCCCCCCGACATAGGTCTCTCCGCACCAGTGCTTATGTTGGTGTAACTTACGTCGCTCAACGGTGTGTTTTTATACCAAGTGACATGAGTTTTGTGACAGAAGTAATAGTGTAGACATCACCTAAATCAGTTTAATTGAACTGGTGCGCCTTGAAGTAGACAGGCCTACCTCCTCTTCTGCTGTGTTTCTGTATTTTTAGTGCATCCACCACTATAAACTCTAGGCGTTAAGTGCAAAAATAAGAATGGCACCACACCTTGTTTCAGCTGCTGTTGTATTAGGAGTATCGGTGAGAAACCTCTCCAGGCTGTTTTCCCCTTACTAATGGTGTCAGACCTGCCTGTCATGGAATGGCCTGTAACCTAATTACATTGAACTCTGATCTTGTTAGTACTTGAATGGGACACCTTCAAGGAATATCCAGATGGTGCAGAGGTAGTGATAAGGCATTCTGTAGGAGTGTTCTTTCCTTTGTGTCAGTACTGAACCCAGTGCCCTGTCATGGTGCTGGGGGTATTCTGCTATCGGAGATGCCATCTTTCACATGAGAGATGACTCTGGAAGAGGATGTCATTAACAAAATGCGGTTAGATAACGTTCTTCGTTCAACTGTTTCCCAATGCATAGACAGCTATCCTAACACTTAAGGCATGGAATTCATGGGACGATGCCATGAATCAAGCCAGGCTTCAGAATTCATCTCAACAGCAGGTCTTACTAAATGCTGAGGGTGGGTGTGGGAGATAATGTGAGACACATTTCAGAGTAACAGCCGTGTTAGTCTGTATTCGCAAAAAGAAAAGGAGTAGTTGTGGCACCTTAGAGACTAACCCTCTCTCTCTCTCTCTCGAGAAGCCTCGGACAGTACAGAGACTGGCACCAAATAGACAGCTAGAGTAAAGACTGTAAAATCCCATCTCATTCCCTACTGATTTGTCTTTTTTTCCATTTTGCTAATAAGCTTTTATTTCTTCTCTCCCTCCTCCCACCTTTTGTTTTTAATGACTCCAAAATGAACACTACTCTTTGTTTTCCTTGTGGCAGAGCCATGATTGTTAAGGTTAAGATTTAGTCACAGTTATTTTTAGCAAAAGTCACAGACAGGTCGTGGGCAATAAACAAAAATTCATGGAAGCCCTCAACTTGTCCATGACTTACTATAAATAACCAGGGGGAAGAGGGGCTGACTGCTTCGGGGAACTGACAGCCCAAGCCCCAGTCATAGCCTCTGGGGTAGGGAAGGTCAGCTTCAGCTGTGTCTGCTAGGGGGGAGGGTAGTGGGATGACCGCGCTGGGGGTTGGGGGGAACAGTTCTGGCAGTGATGGTGGGCACAGCTCTGGCCCCAGCTGTGCCCACGGGGCAGGTGGGGGTTGTGAATAGCTCTGGCCCTGGACAGCTCTGGCCGTGGAGGGGGGAAGGGAGACAGCCCTGGCAGCTGCAGGGGGAGACCACTCTAGCCTCTGCTGCTGGCAGCTCCAGCTGCTGTGGTGGGGGCTGAAGCTGAAGAAGTCATGGAGGTCCGTTAATGTTACACAATCTGTGACCTCTGTGACTAAAGCATATCCTTAATGATAGTCACCATGTCAGCAGTGGACTGGGAGGTTGGTGGCAGAAGCAGAGCCAACACTGCCCATTTATTGAGTTTTCTTCTAGTGAGTGTTCTTATTTTTTCTCAGCAACGAAGTATTGATGTACAGTAAATTGATTAGAAAATTTTGAATACTCCTCTCTAGATTACATATATTAAAGTAAGTGAAACTTTGAGCATAAGTCTGTTGCCCATCACCCTTTTAAATATAGTCTTTCTTCTTATGCTGCTGAGTGCTACCTTGGGCAAACTGGTCTTGTTCACCTCACTCAGTCACAAGCCAGAAATCCATTCTCCTATGTAACATTGGCCGTGTCTCAAGATGGGAGACAATCAGTACCCACTGATTTGTAAGGCCTCTCCCACCCACACCAGTGTGTGGCATAAGAAATTGTAATAAATAAGGTCTACGAGAAACGATATACAACCCATGAGGAAGATGAACACTGAGGGCGGCTGGGAATGGGCACAGTATTCTGGCTACTGCTATTTCCTGAGATACCCAGAGCAAACAGAACGCTTCTCTTGCTGGCATTCCAAACTTTCCTTGGTTCTGAGCATAATCGTACTGTAGGTGTAATGCACTCCAAGTTGGCACAACAGCTTAATTTGTTGTCTGATGTCTCTTTTGATCTGTTCTGTCAGCACAGTCACTGCATTAACAATGTGAAAGAAAACAGGAGATGAAAGGGCAGCCTTGTCACAATGATTTTTACTGAAATAGCAAACTTTTCTCTCAAATCATCTGTACTGGCTGTTCCTATAGAGCAGGTCCCAAAGAGTAACTACCTAGAATCTTGTAAGGTGTATAGAGAGCTCCACCCACCATGACTTGGAAAGTTTTGAATTCCCTGTTCTTTGAGAGTAACTACTTGTACCAAAAACCTACTGATGGTTGCTGAGATCCCCACTTCTTGAGTTAAGACTTTTTCCCTCCTGTGAACCTGGCATCTCTCAACCCTTAATGGCAGTGCTACATCTCCCATGACCATACGTAAACTGGGCAAAAGAAGCATCTTCACAAAGTCAGTGTGAATAAGATCTGAAAGGACTGAAATGCAGGATGCTCTCCCTGTACAGTGCAGCTGTGATGTTCTCATATTCCAGGCTCACATCAAGCTGGGTAGATGGCTCACTTCTGGCAGGGAAGCTAACAATCTGTCTTGCTAAGAGGGCTTCACTATATGCAGCAAATTTAAAAAGGAACAGTGCTCTGCAGATGCCTCTTCAGATACTCCATGTAACGTGTCCTGCTCTCCTCTTATGGACTGATACAACTACCAGGCTCACACTTTAATTTCTGATATCACCTCAAATTGGCACTGTCTCAGGCTAGTTTGTAAATTGCCATTTCTTTTCCTCCTGCAGACTTCTGAATTATGCAAAGCATTCCAGATGGAACGATCTCTCACCTTTCTGTTCTGTACTGTATCCACTCGTGCATCTTTAGGCAGTAAGCTCCCTGAAATTGGTGTTTTGTCCTCTTTTGGTCAACTGTATATATTTTGTAGTGCCCTGTACATTTTATGGAGCTTTTTTACAGACGCAGACCTCTATAGTTAGTTGCGGTTGTTTACCAGTTTCTTTTGGAACCCCTTGTTTTCAGTACCATCATATTCTGACACTTTCACTTTTATGGGCTGAAACTCATAGATTCCAAGGGCAAAAGTGACATTTGTGATCATCTATTCTAGGCTGACCTCCTATATAGCACAGGTCGTAGAACTTTCCCAAAATAATTCCTAGAGCAGAGCTTTTTAAAAAAAAAAAAAAAAATCCAATATTGATTTTAAAATTGTCAGTGTTGGAGAATCCACCATCCCCTTGGTAAACTGTTCCAATGGTTAATTACTCTCACTGTAAAAAATTGACACCATATTTCCATTCTGAATTTATCTAGCTTCAGCTTCCAGCCATTGGATTGTGTTCTACCTTCCTCTGCTAGACTGAAGAGCCAAATATTTGTTGCTAGGTTTATACTTATAGCCTGTGATTGTCACCCCTTAACCTTCTCTTTTGTTAAGCTAAACTCACCATACTTGGTGTCATCCAAGGTTGAGCAAAATGGTTCAGCCATTTTAAGTAGAAGAAGAGTATTTTTTTTGTGGGGAGTGGAATTAATTTGTCTATTATTAATGCTTGTAACTATTTTTAATCAGTTTTTTAGATGAAATAGCAGGAGCTGAAATTTGAAATTGGGCAAGGACCAGCCTTCAGGAAAAATACCTTGGGAACAGAGAAAATTGGGCTTGATTTGAGTTTGGGCCTTTCAAAATGACATACCATGCATGCCCAGCAGATTCCTTTTTACTACACTCATTGGTTGTCCAGCTGAGGAAGCATTTGGTGCACCTATGTGTAGTTGTAGCCAAATATATTGAGTCCTCCTGCAGACCATGTAAGGTCTGAAGGGGTTGTGTGAAGGCCCCTGTGCGCTTTGTAAGTTGAGGCAGCACTCCATGGGTGCCTTCGGCTAAGGTGTGTGGAACAGCATGTTCCATTGCTTTTTATCAAAACAGTGCTACAACATGGAGTTTAAACAGACTAATATTGCAAATGCTTTGTAATCCACTGAGTTTCAAAGTCCTGGAAAGTGAAGGTGGTTCTTGATTTTCTTTGTAAAAAGAGCCCATGCAATTCCGGCCCAGACCTTCTTGAGAATATTGCACAGTTAAGCCGTCAGAAATCCCGAAGTGCTAATGTTTAAGCTGCATGGGCAAACTTCTCTCTGCTCCTTGAGTAAGCATTACAATAGTCTGTTATTACTTTAGTGCCTAGAGCCATCAACCAAAATATACAAGACAGACAAATGGTTATGGTGGGAGGCTATACAAACACAGTGGAGGGGAAGTGAGTAGCACAAATTTACACAGCAAGTCAAGAGCAGAACCCTGGTCTCCTGACTCCCAGTCCAGTGTCTTGTCCACTAGACCATGCTGCCTCATTGGTCTCAGACTGTTTCTCAAATATAGTCGCATACAATGCATTTTTTTCTGTTTTATTTTTTGCTTTGGAGTAGTGGAATGATGGGTTGGCGCTGAGGTGTTTGGGCTGGCCAGAAGAGAATGTTCTACCAGCGAAAATTGCTAGCCATATCTAGGGTGGATTTGGCATGCTCACACCAAAAGTGGGCTTTCTTACCTGGAGTGAGGAGTGTTTACCCTTTATCTCCTGTTTACTGGAGCAAATAAAGGGAATATAGCTTTAGGCTGGCAACTCTGTTGAACTCTGAGCTCTTTTAAGATGTCTGTGTGTTTGGCTCCTGGTTTGCCATATGTATTCTAATTACCCTAAAATAATGATTCTTAGATTTTCAGCGTACACTACAGATTAACAGGCAGATTTTCATTGACATCTCTCTTCAGAATCCATTGTCTGGGTCCCCTACTCCTCTCCCATTCATGAACACAAAAATCACTGTGGCAACTACAGCAGTTACTAATATGAGGAAAATATCAGGGAAAGTAGCTAAAGATAATACATATTTTAATGCCTTTTTAGCAGCTGGAAACAAGGACCCTGTGGACAGCCACCTCTCTGTGGACCTCAAGTGTTCAAAGGTCCACAGTTCTAAACTCCTGTTCTAAACTATGCCATCTTTAGCAAAGTGTGGTCTCAGAATGAAGAAGGTGATTTGATAGCATGTAATCGTCCTTGGTTCTCTGCTTAAGGCTGAAGATTCTAAGAGGTGAATGGATCTCGTTTCCCCAGCCTCAGATGCCTCAAAATGTCTGGTCTCCATTTTGTAATAGATTGTATTCCAGTAGGGCTGTAAATACTGTGGGACCTTTTTAAGGAGACCAAAAATCTGTAGCCCTTTTGCATGGAAGATCCCTATCTCTGGCGCTAGGCTTGAGCCTCAGTTCTTCCCAACTGCAACTTTACTTCTTTAACCCCTGTTCCTTTCTTTCCTTTTCTTTTGCAGCCTCTGTGAATGTGCTTGTTCAGAACTGCAAGATTTACAATGATGCTAGCTGCGATATCTCTGCAGATGGGCAGCTCCTGGCAGCCTTCATTCCCAGCAGTCAGCGGGGCTTTCCCGATGAAGGCATACTGGCTGTGTATTCTCTGGCACCTCACAACCTGGGCGAGATGCTATACACGAAAAGATTTGGTAAGAATGCATAAGGGGGATGGGATGGGAGAGGTCCAGGACTGTTACTTCAGGAGCGTACTCTTGGCATTGAAATGCCCTGATCTGAAGATCACAATGAAGTAGCACATCACTGCTGTAAGGAAGATTATATCAATGTTCTGACCGGGCAATGATGTGGCACCGCTGTGGTGAAGCTCCTGTTGCAGAAGTCCTGGCTGATGATGAGAGTACTGCTGTGAAGATGTACTGGAATCCTAGTTGCTAATGGGAGGGCACTGCTGTGAGGAATCTCCTTGCAGAGTTCTAACTGGCATTGGTAGGCCTCTCCTAGTTCAGTGGTCACTGCAGCATGAGCTCATTATATAGTGGATTATAAGGCAGATGAGGGAGTAGATAATTAATGAGGACATTGCAGAGCCACTGGCCATCCCTCACAGGAAATGTCACCTGTTATGTTCTATCCCCAGGCCCCAATGCAATTTCTGTGAGCCTGTCTCCAATGGGCAGGTATGTGATGGTGGGACTGGCTTCCCGGCGCATTCTCCTGCACCCTTCCACAGAACACATGGTGGCTCAGGTCTTCAGGCTGCAGCAGCCACATGGTGGAGAAACATCCATGAGGGTGAGTATTCCTCTGCTGCTACAGCACTTTGTTTGTGTTGGTGTCTAGTTTAGCTGGCTGTGTGGCTCAGTGCTGTGGTTGCTGGCTTATAAGGCTAAGGGTCAAAAGTTTCCGTCCCAATGAGTGATTAAAAATCTACTAGGGACTTGCATACCACAGTGATGGAGCATGGTATCAGGATCTAAATGGAATGGAGTTGTGAAAATTTACTATGGCTTGAAGCCTGACATCAACCATGCAGCAGTTTTGTGTCTGTAGCATGCCCCATACTTGGAGCATCCCAAATATGAACATTACTACTGCCGGGTCAGTGTGTGTGGCAGCCATTCTGTGCTTATAAATATCTTGCACCCAGCCTGGGGTGTTAGAGTGGTTTCACTAAGGAGTTGAAGAAGTCTCTCTGCTGGGGTATTGGGATTATTTGTCAACTCTGTTTGAAAAGTGCCTAACTTCTACCTGGAGAGCAGCCACCAGTGATTGGGGAAGGATGAGAGTTCAGTTTAGTATCTTGTCTGAAGGCTAGGCATGATGCTTACCACATCCGTGCAATGCTTATACCAAATGAATGCACTCTTGTTGCACTCTGAGTGGATGTTTCCTATCTAGCTTAACACAATTGCTTGAGCTGGTGGGGATGAGCCGTTGTCTTAAGGGTGGGAGAAGGTTTGTTTGTGCTTGTGCTCTGTGGAAGAACCTGGCTGTCAACCCAATAAGTCTGATATTTGTAGAGTCCATTTATCTCCTCCCAAAGCAATGGGCAAACTTAACAAAATGTGCACAGTGATCCCATCAACCACCATTGAAATTTAACCACTTCCACTGTAAAACATGGCAGCTGTTCAATACGGCGCTACACAACATTTAAGTGAGGCAGTGAGGTTGAAAACCATGCCTAGTTGAAACTGCAGAAGGAATGCTAAGAAGGCAGAATGATGTAATAATCAGAATTTAAATCTGGACGGGATACTGGAGTTAATTCCTATACACTTGAGGACAGTGTCATGGCATTTTCCATTACCACAGGAGAGCCACACTGCATCTTTACATCTCTGAAATATGCCTACGGTTAATGCATGTCTTTTTTTAATCAGTAATTACCCAGTTGTTGTCCCAAGTCGTGAGCTGTGGCTGTGAAGCAGTGGGATTAGTGTGTGTGCCTGACTGGCTAAGGTTTTAAACCTTTTCATTTTGAATGGTGGTAGCTTTACACAGTGGAATAGCTTCCATAACGGCTGTTCCATGACGGATGCTACAAAGCCACAAATAGCATTTTCCTGTGATTGTTATCTCTGATTTTGGCAGTGCTTTCCCGGAGTGTGAGAGTTACTCTGAGACATCCCTCTGTAAGAATGCAGGGGAGACGCTCCACCTCTCTGTTGGGATAAATTGCTTGGCTCTGCTTCATAACTCTGTGGTCAGTCTCCAAACTGCAGAGAGAGGGACATACCAGCACAGATCATCTAATGGTCAGCTGGGGTAGAGGCCTGAATATGGATGTGATAAGCAGCAGTGTCTAGTGTGATGACTGCACTTTTCACTGGTACTAGAATGTTTTCCATCTCCAGCTGTTTGAGGATCCCTCTGACCTACCCAAGTTTCACTGCCATAGATGGGTGTGTCACTTCCCAGGGTCCTCTTGTACCGCATCATAAAAGTTAAAGGTGGAACAGTCTGTTTAGTTCACATCTCATCCATTCCTATAAGGAGCCAGGCCAGGATTGTTCCTTAAGGCCCATTCTCTAGATAGGCTGTTAAATCCCAATAAATGGGGCTTTCCTCCCTTTCTGTGGGGACTGTTCCTCAGCCAACTAATTCTGACTATTAAGAAATATTGCCTAATAGTCAATCTATATTTTCCTTTTCAATTCCATTCCTCCTATTTGTGTCCCCTTGAACTAGTTTTAAACATGTCTTCTCCCTCCTTGGTGTGTTACACCCTTCAAGTATTTGTAGACACTTATTTTCTCCTGCTCTGAGTCATTGTTTAGCAAAGCAATAAATTGCTGTTCCCTTAATCTTTCCTTGTAACTTAGTCCTCCAGCCTCATACTTACTTTTCTTGCTCTTCCGAATTCTCTCTACATGTCAATGTCTTTCTAGTATTTGAGTGTATGTAATGTGCTAGGTGTAGTCTCGCAAGAACCGTATAAAGGGAATATTTCCTCGTTTCTCTGGGATGTTAGGCTTAGTAGATGCAAGCCAAAATTGACAAAGTTCTGTTTTTTTCTTTTTGTCAGTCTTCTGCATTGCAAAGTCCTATCCTATTTGCTGTTCACTGTCAGCATTACTGCTCCCCAGTTCTCTTCCTCCATCTGAATATCTCTGTTTTGGATTATTTTCCCCAGATGGATTAGCCGTATTATCCAGGTTGAATTTCATGTTATTTCCTGCCTGTATTTTGGACCTCTAGGGCCTTTTTTGTGTTTGTTTTTTTTTTTTTTTTTTTCTGCACTGGTATTTGCTGCTCCTTTCAGTTTAACAGAATCTGCTAATTTCACTAATAATCTGTTTTTTCCATTTCCTAGATCATTAATGAAGATGTTAAATGTAGCAGGATCTAACCCCATTCTCTGTGCCCCGACTAAATGCCTCTTTTCTGACCTTGCCTGTTAATCACAATCCTTTAGTCTTTCAGTCAGTTTTCAGTCAATATGACAGTGTCCATGTCCAGATCAATTGGAATTAATTTTACCAGCAAGATTTCATGTGGCAGTATGTCAAATGCTGTACTACAGTTGAGCTGTGCTGCATTTATTGCCTCTGCCATGCACTTTCTTTGTAATCGGTCCAAGATCTAAAAAATAAATGGAAGGCACAATAAAACTGCCGTTTGTTTTTTAAATGTTTATCTCATCATCTAGTTTTACGAATTGTTAACTTGTAAAAATGAGTCATCTTTGGGATTTGCAATAAGGCTGTTATATTGCTCTGTATCTGCTTCTGAGAGCATGTAAAATAAAACCACGGCCTCAATTAAGATGTTTTATAATAGTCTTAGCACACTCAGTGCTGACTAGTGGCTGCTGTATTCATATTCAGTTGAGTAAAAGATTGTTTGCAGCTTGGCAAGTGTGTAATAGAAAAAGTATTTTTAAATAAGCACCCATTAAAGCTTCTATTCTTTGCTTTGTAATTTAAAACAAGTACATTACAGATAAAGAATCAGTAATCATCCATATTGCCAGTGTGCTGACACAGTTTGTGACAAAGGAAATACTGCTTAACATTTACTTGTATTCTGTTTAAAAATCACAGCCATGCTCTATAAACCAATGCTCTGGGTGCTTGTTAAAATAATGTAAAATTAGAACAACTCCTGAGACCAAAGTCCAAGAGAAACAGCACTCCAAATTCTGTTGAATCCCTCAGAAAGCTCTCCCATCACACTTTGCAGATGCTCTCCACCCGGACACAGGAAAAGCCTGGGAGAACAAATAAGCCTTGCAACATGACCTGAAGGTCGTCAGATTCCAGCTTTGGCAAGCTAACAGGGAATAGAATTCTATAGTTAAAACAGAAGCTCCAAGCCTTCATCCCTCTCACAATTAAGCTAGGGGTGTTGATTCTGTTTCCTCAGAAGATCTCAACAGCAACAGTATCAAATGGGAGGAGAGGAGACTAAAGTTATCAGGATCCAACTCATTAGGGATTCGTAAACAAAAGCCAACATCTTCAATTGCACCTAAAAGCCAACTGTCATCCAGCATAGTTTGTGGAACCCAGGAGTAATGTACTCCATATAAAAGTGCCACATTCCTGAATTGCTTTAACATGTAGCCTGTGCAGATTACATTGCAGTGTCCATGCTTCTGTTTACAGTGAGCCTGGGTTTAATATTTGGGAGAGATTGAGTGGAGTTGTGCCCGTTAGGGTTGAGGTGAATTGACAGAGGTGCACTGGTAAAGAGCGTGGGCACAGAAATTGAATAGCCGAGGTGTGAAGTTAAGTATAATGTGTGTCAGCGCCGTATGGGAACACAGGACTGGGTGTTTAAGATCTATCGGGTTCTTTCCATCACCTACTCTGGAAGTTTTACCTGCTTGACAATTGGGATGGAAGTCTTCACTCACGCACATTTCTTTTTCAAATCCTGCTCGCTGTGTTCGCTTTTTTGCAGAACATGTAGTGTACTGGGCTCAAACTGAGTTTTACACTAGCAAAGCTATTTTGTTTGGGGTTTTTTCTTTTCAACTAAAATGGTTCTTCAATTTTGCAAGAATAAGATTTAAAAAAAATTCTTACAATTGTTTCATTGAGATGTTCTAGCCAAATTATAAGCCCCTGAAAAATTGTAGTTTGTACATGCCTAGAGACTCATTAGCTTGGCAGCTAAATCTCAAAGCTTTCATGTGATTGGACTGGACAGTGCATGATCCACTCTGGCGCTGTAATGGCTGAGAAGGACTTTCCCAGCAATTTCTCCTTGCGATTGCCAGGAGCTGCTGTGGCACCAAGCATAGGACCTGAGAGCAGGGAAACACTCCTGTGGTCCTGCTGCTGATGCCAAGGCAACCTGGAGTAGGAGGAGGAAGCAGATTTATTTGAATTCAGAGGAGTGGGGAATGTTGGTGGGTGGGTGGTTAGGATCCTGGAGGTGATGAGACCAGAAGGGCAGAAAGGTCTGTAATCACTAGAGGGCATTCTGTAGAATCTGGAATTGAACCCATTACTCCTGAGTCTCTGTATTCCTTTACTGTCTGGCACTTTGCAGTGGGTTTCACTGCTATTTATCTCCACCCCTCTAGTGCAGTGGCGGACAACCTGCGGCCCATCAAAGTAATCCACTGACAGGCCACGAGACAGTTGGTTTACATTGACCATCCACAGGCACAGCCACCCCCAGTGACCGTGGTTCGCCATTCCCGGCCAATGGGAGCTGCGGGAAGAGGCACGGGCTGCAGCGACATGCTGGCCACTGCTTCCCACAGCTCCCATTGGCCAGGAATGGCAAGTCGTGGCCGCTGGGAGCTGTGGATGGTGGTGCCTGCGGACGGTCAATGTGAACAAACTGTCTCGCATCCCGCCAGCGGATTACCCTGACAGGCAGTAAATTGTCCACCACTGCTCTAGTGGCAGGTCCACATAGAAGATAACAGCCTTCAGCTCCTCTCAGTTACTCCATTAGCTCAAATGGTAAAAGACTGCACTGTGGATCTGAAGATATCAACCCTGCTCAAGCCTCCTGTCAGGGGTCAGTATGGTTTTACAGAATGCCGTTTTTGTTTTTCAGTTTTTAAGGTGTTAAAAAACTTAAATTATATGTTTAAAAACTACATTAAAAGAACGTTAAGGTTGCAAAGTCAAACAATCTAAAGTTAGGAAACACCTGAATTAATGTTGCCTGTGTAACTTTATCTCTGCCCCATTGTGCCTATGCATTAAGATACAGTCTTTAAATTACACAATCACATAACCAAAACCTCTAGACTAGACATGGTTACGGGCTGAGACATTTGTAGTGGGGTGTGGCACTGTGGGAAATTTGCACTGCTGGTGCCCATTCTGTATTGTTTTGTGGATAACCAAAGGGCTTCATTGTCTATGGATGTTGGGCTGGTACACTGTAAGAGTTAAGAGATGCATTCTCTGATGGGAAGATTATGTGCTGTAAATATTTTGCTCTGTCCACTGGGGCCCACACCTGTAGAGCCAGGAAAGTCTAGAACTCAGAATAGGTGTTTCAATGGTCTGGAAACTCCTGCAAGCTCTGTTTCTAGTGCACCAATATGGTATTAGGCACCAAATACAATAATTAAATGTCTCATCCAAGTAGGAATATCAGTTTTATAATGCCCATTGTGTGCTGAAGCGAGAAATAGGGTATCTAAGATAGTCATCTACTAACCTGGTAAGAAGAAAAGGAGTACTTGTGGCACCTTAAAGACTAACCAATTTATTTGAGCATAAGCTTTCGTGAGCTACAGCTCACTTCATCGGATGCATACTGTGGAAAGTGTAGAAGATCTTATTTTTTCATGCTTTTTTGTGTATATAATACCTCCTCCCACCCCACTCTCCTGCTAGTAATAGCTTATCTAAAGTGATCACTCTCCTTACAATGTGTATGATAATCAAGTTGGGCCATTTCCAGCACAAATCCAGGTCGTTCCCCCCCCCCCCCCCCCCCCCCCCGCACACACACACTCTCTCACTCTCTCTCCCCCCTCCCCTCGCTGGTAATAGCTTATCCAAAGTGACCACTCTCCTTACATTGTGTATGATAATCAAGGTGGGCCATTTCCAGCACAAATCCAGGGTTTAACAAGAACGTCTGGGGGGGGGAGAATAGGCTACCTTGCATAATGACTAAGCCACTCCCAGTCTCTATTCAAGCCTAAGTTAATTGTATCCAATTTGCAAATGAATTCCAATTCAGCAATTTCTCGCTGGAGTCTGGATTTGAAGTTTTTTTGTTTTAAGATAGCGACTTTCATGTCTGTAATCGCGTGACCAGAGAGATTGAAATGTTCTCCGACTGGTTTATGAATGTTATAATTCTTGACATCTGATTTGTGTCCATTTACTCTTTTACGTAGAGACTGTCCAGTTTGACCAATGTACATGGCAGAGGGGCATTGCTGGCACATGATGGCATATATCACATTGGTGGATGTGCAGGTGAACGAGCCTCTGGTAGTGTGGCTGATGTTATTAGGCCCTGTGATGGTGTCCCCTGAATAGATATGTGGACACAGTTGGCAACGGGCTTTGTTGTAAGGATAGGTTCCTGGGTTAGTGGTTCTGTTGTGTGGTATGTGGTTGTTGGTGAGTATTTGCTTCAGGTTGGGGGGCTGTCTGTAGGCAAGGACTGGCCTGTCTCCCAAGATTTGTGAGAGTGTTGGGTCATCCTTCAGGATAGGTTGTAGATCCTTAATAATGCGTTGGAGGGGTTTTAGTTGGGGGCTGAAGGTGACGGCTAGTGGCGTTCTGTTATTTTCTTTGTTAGGCCTGTCCTGTAGTAGGTGACTTCTGGGAACTCTTCTGGCTCTATCAATCTGTTTCTTTACTTCCGCAGGTGGGTATTGTAGTTGTAAGAATGCTTGATAGAGATCTTGTAGGTGTTTGTCTCTGTGTGAGGGGTTGGAGCAAATGCAGTTGTATCGCAGAGCTTGGCTGTAGACGATGGATCATGTGGTGTGATCAGGGTGAAAGCTGGAGGCATGCAGGTAGGAATAGCGGTCAGTAGGTTTCCGGTATAGGGTGGTATTTATGTGACCATGGCTTATTAGCACCATAGTGTCCGGGAAGTGGATCTCTTGTGTGGACTGGACCAGGCTGAGGTTGATGGTGGGATGGAAATTGTTGAAATCATGGTGGAATTCCTCAAGGGCTTCTTTTCCATGGGTCCAGATGATGAAGATGTCATCAATATAGCGCAAGTAGAGTAGGGGCGTTAGGGGACGAGAGCTGAGGAAGCGTTGTTCTAAATCAGCCATAAAAATGTTGTCATACTGTGGAGCCATGCGGGTACCCATAGCAGTGCCGCTGATTTGAAGGTATACATTGTCCCCAAATGTGAAATAGTTATGGGTAAGGACAAAGTCAAAGTTCAGCCACCAGGTTAGCCGTGACATTATCGGGGATAGTGTTCTTGACGGCTTGTAGTCCATCTTTGTGTGGAATGTTGGTGTAGAGGGCTTCTACATCCATAGTGGCCAGGATGGTGTTATCAGGAAGATCACCGATGGATTGTAGTTTCCTGAGGAAGTCAGTGGTGTCTCAAAGGTAGCTGGGAGTGCTGGTAGCGTAGGGCCTGAGGAGGGAGTCTACATAGCCAGACAATCCTGCTGTCAAGGTGCCAATGCCTGAGATTACCAGCAGGAGAGTGAGTTTGGGGGGGGGGGTGGTGTGAGAAAACCTGGATTTGTGCTGGAAATGGCCCACCTTGATTATCATACACATTGTAAGGAGAGTGATCACTTTAGATAAGCTATTACCAGCAGGAGAGTGGGGAGGGAGGAAGTATTTTTTTCATGCTTTTTGTGTGTATATAATAAGATCTTCTACACTTTCCACAGTATGCATCCGATGAAGTGAGCTGTAGCTCACGAAAGCTTCTGCTCAAATAAATTGGTTAGTCTCTAAGGTGCCACAAGTACTCCTTTTCTTTTTGCGAATACAGACTAACACGGCTGTTACTCTGTAACCTGGTAAGGACCTTGAAGATGAGGACCAGCACCTTAAATTGGATTGATATTGAGCAAGGAACCAGCACGCACCACCAGAGTGATATGATCCAGTCTGCATGTTCTGCTGAGGGCATGATGAGCTCTTGCACTCTATAGTAGACACAATCTGCAGTTGGTTCTGTCAGCCTCACCTAGGGAGCATTGTGGTATCCCAGCCTTGAAGTAATAAAAGCAAGCATCACTGTGGCCTTGTCTGGGGAGTTGGGCGCAGTAATCTTGTCAATCAGAGAAGGAGACATATATTTCTGGAACCTGCTCGCCCAAGCATAACACTGAACGGAGTGTGACTTCAAGATTTGCACCAGTCTGACTGTTGATTGAGGGGTCGGTCATGATTTCTTAAAGATTTTTCAAAGTGTTTTCTCTTATCTTACTTAGGTTAACTTTAAGACAACCGTTTCCTCTAGTTGCTTATTCATTTCAGACATTTAGGCAGCTGGCTGAGAGCATCTTCTCATCCAGATGAGGATACATATAGCTTGTTTCGTCAGCATATTATTGACACTTGATCTCATTTATTGTTCCACTGAGTGCCCAACAGTCTGAGAGCAGGATGGAGTGGCAGCTGTATGTGAATCCTTTGCTTTTGTCATTATAACTTTACGATACTGTAAATTTTGCTTTCATTCTCTCAGCATGACATTTAACAGGCAACTCAAAGGTACTGTTTTTGGTTCACTGGCTGAATTAAAGCTAAAAATTAGCAGAGGATCATCAGTTCTTTGCCATAAAAATGGCCATAATTTTTTGAAATTATTGCAGCATTGGCAGATGTCAGAGTAATTTGCTAGAGATCAGCAGTAGCTTAGGGCACAGTCTTGTTTGTACAGCATTCATATCTGCACTGACATACATTTATCTGTCTTCTCTTATGCTGACTGCCCATTTTTTCAACATGCCTGCTGCTTCTGTCCTTTTATCTGCTTCTCCCCTAAAGGACAGGGCGTGTTTGCTTAGTTTCTGTTTGCTGCTTCTTCTGTTCTTGGATTCAGATCTAGTACTGGACAGTACCCTCTGGTTTTTGAGGCATTGGGTTTCTTTGCCCTTTTTATGGCCTTTGGGAGAAACTAGCAGGAGATGAAGGAAAGTAATGAGGCTCTTTGCTGAAAGAGCATTATGTTGCTGAGTGAGAGGTGGCATTTTTGTCTGAGATGATTAACGCCTTCCTAAGATTCAGTCCTTGTTAATTTTCTTCAACCCATCTGCTAGTTGATTATTAAAAGAAGCTTCCTAGACAATTATGTCATGATAGGCTTCTGAGATGGGTTACGAGGCTACAAGACCAAGAACTCCCCTGAAGAAAGGAAGAGTTGGGTGTGCTCTAATGAGACCTGCATTGGTCTAAGGGATGACAATACGCTACATGATCAAGAGCATCGAGTAAGAAAGTGGCAGCATTTTATCTTTGTGTAGAGTTTCTCCTTCCCTCATAGCCTCATGTCCTGCTCATCCGTTTCAGGAGATAGGCCAGGTATCCTCATTCATAGTCTGTCAACACTAGGGGTATGTCTACACTATGGAATTAGGTCGGATTTATAAAAGTCAATTTTTTAGGAAGCGATTTTATACAGTCGATTGTGTGTGTCCCCACTAAGCGCATTAAGTCAGTGGAGTGCATCCATAGTACTGTGGCTAGCGTTGACTTTCGGAGCGTTGCACTGTGAGTAGCTATCCCACAGTTCCCTCAGTCTCTGCCGCCCTTTGAAATTCTGGGTTAAGCTCCCAGTGCCTGATGGGGCAAAAACATTGTCGCGGGTGGTTTTGTGTACATGTCGTCAGTCGCCCCTCCCTTTGCGAAAGCAACTGTAGACAATCATTTCGTGCCTTTTTTCTGTGCGGATGCCATACTACTTTCAGCAGACGGTGCAGTAGGACTGCTAACCGTCATCATCGAACCACCGCTTCCGCTGCAACTCTGCTCTCCTGAATCCACCTCGCAGGTCCTCTATATGACAGTTGTCATCCACCACTTCCGACTTCCATTGCAATTCTGCTCTCCTCCTCTTGTCTCGCCATACCACGGAAAGCATGCAGCCCGCTCAGCTCAGCTCACAGACCCCACCGCTGTTGTGTCCTGGTGCTACTGGCAGCAGACGGTGCAGTAGGTCTGCAAAACTGGTCATCCAGCCACCGCTTCCGCTGCAACTCTGCCCTCGTCTCGAAAGCGAATTTCTCTATGTTGGCTGTCATGGGCTCCCGCTTCCACTGCAACTGTTCTCTCATGAATCCACCTCGCAGGTCCTCTCGTTGTTCTCTATAAATATCTATTCTTGTGGCATCCATCGTCAGCCATCGCTACCGCTGCAACTCTGCTCTCCTGCAGACACCATACCATGGCAAGCATGGAGCTCGCTCAGATCACCATGGCAGTTATGAGCATTGTAAACACCTCGTACATTATCCTGCAATATGTTCAGAACCTGCAAAGGCAGGCGAGGAGGCGATGGCAGTGTGGTGACGAGAGTGATGAGGACATGGACACAGACTTCTCTCAAAGTACGGGCCCTGGCAATTTGGACATCCTGGTGGCAACAGGGCAGGGCCCGGGAAACAAGCACAGACTGGTGGGACTGCATAGTGTTGCAGGTCTGGGATGATTCCCAGTGGCTGCGAAACTTTTGCATGCGTAAGGGCACTTTCATGGAACTTTGTGACTTGCTTTCCCCTGCCCTGAAGCACAAGAATACCAAGATGAGAGCAGCCCTCACAGTTCACAAAGGATTCGCAATAACCCTCTGGAAGTTTGCAACGCCAGACAGCTACCGTCAGTCGGGAATCAATTTTGGAGTGGGCAGATCTACTGTGGGGGCTGCTGTGATCTAAATAGCCAACGCAATCACTGAGCTGCTGCTATCAAGGGTAGTGACTCTGGGAAATGTGCAAATCCATAGTGGATGACTTTGCTGCAATGGGATTCCCTAACTGTGATGGGGCGATAGACGGAACGCATATCCCTATCTTGGCACTGGACCACCTTGGCAGCCAGTACATAAACCGAAAGGGGTACTTTTCAATGGTGCTGCAAGCAGTGGTGGATCACAAGGGACGTTTCACCAACATCAACGTGGGATGGCCGGGAAAGGTACATGACGCTCGCCTCTTCAGGAACTCTGGTCTATCTGAACAGCTGCAGCAAGGGACTTACTTTCCAGACCAGAAAATAACTGTTGGGGAGGTTGAAATGCCTATAGTTATCCTTGGGGACCCAGCATATCCCTTAATGCCATGGCTCATGAAGCCGTACACAGGCACCCTGGACAGTAGTCAGGAGCTGTTCAACTATAGGCTGAGCAAGTGCAGAATGGTGGTAGAATGTGCATTTGGGTGTTTAAAAGTGCGCTGGCGCAGTTTACTGACTCTGTTAGACGTCAGTGAAACCAATATTCCCATTGTTATTATTGCTTGCTCTGTGCTCCACAATCTCTCTGTGGAGTGGTTGGGTGCCCGGAGACCCTTCTCCCTCCCCCGCCCCGTGTTCTTGTGCGTCTGGGTGAGGAGGCTATGGAACTTGGGGAGGAGGGCGGGCAGTTACACGTGCTGCAGTGGCAGTCTGTGCTCCTGCTGCCTTTCCTGCAGCTCAACCATACGGTAGAGCGTATCAGTTTGATCCTCCAGTAGCCTCAGCATTGCATCCTGCTTCCGCCATCACGCTGCCGCCACCTCTCCTCTCGCGCATCCCTCCTGTCCTCATGTTCATTTTGTGCTTTACTGTACTCTGACATTGCTTGCCTCCACACATTTTGCTGAACTCTTTCGGTGTGGGAGGACTGCATGAGTGCAGTTTTTTTGCCTTCTTATCTGTGCTAGCCTCTTGGACAGAGACAATATGGGGAGCGTTGAAACATTTGCAGCTGCGGGAGGAAAAAAGGGAGAGTAGTGTTTAAAAAGACACATTTTAGAGAACAATGGGTAGATTCTCTCATGGTGAACCAAGTTTTTAACATTACATAGTTCATGTGCTTTCAGAACAAGGTCGCATTTTGCTTCTTATATTGAGGGCCTGCCGGTTTGGTGTGAGATCACACACGCAGGGCCTGGCAACAGAATTCGGCTTGCAGGCAGCCATGGTAAGCCACAGTCTTTTGGCTACTTTAACCTTCATAACGTGGGAATGGTTTCAAGCAGCAGCGCCCTCCTTTCCCATACCAAGCACCCATTGGGTTGGCCATTTAAAAGGAGGGGCTGTGGTTTTTGGGTTAACGTGCAGCACAAACCCAACTAAACCCTCACAATTCTCTGGGGTGATCACTTCACCCCTCCCTCCACCGCGTGGCTAACAGCGGAGATGATTTCTTTTCAGCCACAGGCAAACAGCCCAGCAGGAACAGCCACCTCTGAATGTCCCCATAATAAAAGCACCCTATTTCAATCAGGTGACCATGAATGATATCACTCTCCTGAGGCTAACCGAGAGAGATAAAGAACAGATGTTGCTTGACTGCCAGCAAACACTGGGACCATACGCTGCCATGCTTTGTTATGCAATGATTCCAGACTACGTGCTACTGGCCTGGCATGGTAAAGTGTCCTACCAGGGAGGACTGAATAAGGCTGCCCTCCCCAGAAACCTTTTGCAAAAACTTTGGGAGTACCTCCAGGAGAGCTTCATTGAGATGTCCCTGGAGGATTTCCGATCCATCTCCAGACACGTTAACAGACTTTTCCAGTAGCAGTACTGGCCGTGAATGCATCCCAAGTCTTCAGGGCAAATTAATCATTAAACACGCTTGCTTTTAAACCATGTATTATATTTACAAAGGTACACTCACTAGAGGTGCCTTCTCCGCCTTCAAGGTCCGGGAGACCGCCTTGGGAGGTTTTGGAGGGTATTGGATCCAGGGTGATAAACAGTTCCTGGGTGTCAGGGAGAACGGTTTCATCCTCCACCTAAT
The DNA here is from genome assembly GCF_965140235.1 of Caretta caretta. Classification (NCBI taxonomy): domain Eukaryota; kingdom Metazoa; phylum Chordata; order Testudines; family Cheloniidae; genus Caretta; species Caretta caretta. Next base: position 58,276,705 of record NC_134211.1, on the reverse strand, counting down.
CATCATCTTCCTTGTCCCCTAAATCCTCATCCCTGTCGCATGAGACTCCCCCCTTGCAGGAATCCACGTACGGGGGTGGGGCAGTGGTAGGGGCACCCCCTAGAATTGCATGCAGTTCATCATAGAAGTGCATGTCTGGGGCTCGGACATGCCTCCTTGGTTTTTTGGTAGGCTTCCCTGAGCTCCTTAATTTTCACACAGCACTGCTGCGTGTCCCTGTTATAGCCTCTGTCCTTCAGGCCCTTGGAGATTTTTTTCAAATATTTTGGCATTTTGGAACGGAGTTCTGATAGCATGGATTCATTTCCTCATATAGCGATCAGATCCAGTGCCTCTGGTTCAGTCCATGCTGGAGCTCTTTTGCGATTCTGGGACTCCATGGTCACCTCTGCTGATGAGCTCTGCATGGTCACCTGTGCCACACTGGCCAAACAGGAAATGAAATTCAAAAGTCCCCGGGGCTTTTCTTGTCTACCTGGCTAGTCCATCTGAGTTGAGAGCGCTGTTCAGAGCAGTCACAATGGAGCACTCTGGGATAGCTCCAGGAGGCCAATACCATCGAATTGCATCCACACTACCCCAAATTCAACCTGGTGATGTCCATTTCAGCTCTAATTCCCTCGTCGGGGAGGAGTACAGAAATAGATTTTAAGAGCCCTTTAAGTTGACAAAAATGGCTTCGTTGTGTGTACAGGTACAGGGTTAAATCGATCTAACGCTGCTAAATTTGACCTAAACTAGTAGCGTAGAACAGAGTTAGGAGTCAGGGAGTTAGGTCCCAGTTGAATCAGTGTATCCTGAAAGGCGAAAGTAGGATCTTCTTCAGCTCTGTTGGAGTTGTAGACTAAATGGAATACGAAGGCAACATACAGATTTGTTGTATCTCTAGAGTGAAAAATAAACTTAGAAAACGTGATCCTGTCACATCTGGGGAAAATGAACACAGTTCGAAGAAACTGCTGTCTTGTTGCACATAGCAAAATTTAAGGTGAGACGCACCAATTCCAAGAAAGCCAAAAAGATGAGCAAGAACCGATTGATTTATCCCATTATGACTAGTGGGAAGAAACATCTATTGAGCTGAGAGTGAAGAATTGCAGGGAAGGGCACAGACTAACCTATCTGAGCAGGGGTGAATCCATGAAAGAAGGCGCAAGATGTGTCCTGAAAGATTCAGGGCCATAACTCACCTCCTATTTGTGCCTTAATTTAGGGAAATTCTTACCAAACTGGAAACTCCTAGAAAGATTTGCCAAAAATCCTTGCTTGCAAAAGGCGCATTGATCACAATGTTTATATATAAAATATGTTATCGAACCATTAATAACTCGACCTAAACCCAGTCATTGTGTTCACATGCACTCGAGGCCCTGTGTGCTCCATGGCAAGCTAAACCTAAACTCTGCTACAAGACTGTTGGAAAGTTCTGGCACAGCCCCACAGCATACTGAAATTCACCAACAACTTCATTGTCACTTTTAAAAATAGGAGGTTGTGGTCTGAATAAATGTGGAAATGAATGACAGTCCGCACAGGAGGACTATCGTTACTCTGATAAGTTGTTGGCTTTACAGTATACATAAATTTTCAGCTGTCGGTATGCCATGGATTTTTGTATTAAGTGCCTAACTGTATCCATAGAAGATGGTGCTGAAGCTGTAGATCCTGGCAACTAGTGAGGGACGCGTGGGGCTTGCAGCATCTGAGGAAGAGTGGGAAGCAGTTTGGGATGTAGGATAAGCACATATGGGGAGTTATTCTGCAAAAATAATAGTTAATGTTGACCGTGAAATGGTCACCTTTAGATTTCCAAGTTAACACCCAGCTGAGGTGAACGGGGCAAACAAAAATTGCATCAGTTATACAGAGTTCATACTTTCACTATAATCTTTGCAATAAAAGAGCAAAGATATTTTTTTAAACGCAAGCTGAGATTCCAGAGCAGCAAGGAGGGAATTCTACAGCTGGGGAATTGCAAAATACAGAGCCCAGATCAGATTACTTTTCCTTAATTCTGCCTCAAGTTATCCCCTCCCTCATTGCCAGGTATTGACAAGCTCTCTGTTTCTGAAAAGCACTCTGCACACATGTTAACATTGTGTAAATAACTAAAAAGACTCTGATCTGTTAGCCAGGGCAAGATGTATGTGGATTTGGCCTTGGAATGAGCTCCAATTGGATAGGGCCATGTCTGTATTTGATTCTGCTCCTAAGGCCAGGTCTATGCTACAAACTTTTGTGCACATAGCTTAATCGGGTGTGATGAGGTATGATCTCTGACCAACATAGCTGTTCCAGCAAAAGCCTCTAGTGTTAGCACAGTTATGCCAGTAAAACTGTGCTTTTGTCAGTACAGGTTATTTCACTTGGGGGAACCTATACTGACAAAAGTGCAGTTTTGCCAGTATAAGCTGTGGCCACACGAGGAGATACTAAAGGCCTGCATGCAGAGTCAGTCACCAGAATGAAGAGGTATAGAAAAGTCCAGGGAGAAAGGAGGATGCGATGATTGGAGGACCTCCAGAGTGATCCCAAGGGCCTTCACACTTGCACAGTTTGTTAACCCATAAGCTTGAAAAAGAGCACAGTTCCTCTTCAGGACTCCTACAGGTGAAGCTTAATGGCTCTCTGCCACCTTAGGGTGGAGTGCTTTCAGTCTTGAACTTAAAGGTCAGCTGTCTCTCAGCATCAGGTCCCCATTGACTTCCCTCATTATAATGCTGTTTGTTCAGTAGACTGCCTTAGAAATATGCCTCCTTAAACACAGGTTGATACTCTCAAGGCACTTGCCATTCTTAGGCTCTGATCCATTTCCGTGGCTTTCTATACTCCAGCCCTTTTCTGGTCTCTGAGACTGCTCCACTCCCAGCTCCCTCTCCAGTGCACTTCATGCACCTCCGTTTTTCATGCTTTCTTTCTGCAAGCATTCTGCCTCGGATGAGAGCCTGCGTTCTATTTAAAGCTACTACTGATAATGTGTAACTGTAACCAAGTGCCTCCTGTACCATTCCAGCCACTTCTCCCCCCCACCCAACCCACAAGGTTGGAGCATTGCAGATGACAAGATTTTTCCCCATGTAAACAAGTTAGCGGCTGTGCATTTTTATTCATGCAGTCCCTCTTATCGAGACTGATTTAGCAGCCCCATTGGCTGCTGGGGCTAAGTACAGGTAATGGCCAGAGATTTATCAGCATCTCACAAAGGAGAAGCACCTCATTGAGAGCAGAAATGCCTCTCTATTAAATTTAAAAAGGAAGAAAAGCAAGAGCTCCTGCTGAGTTTCACTGGCTGCCTGTGTCTTCAGCACAGCCCATAGCTGCTTTCTCCTCTTCTCCAGCTTCAAAACATGCTCTTCTTCCCTCGGTGCCTAGTGTAGGAGAGGGAATGTTTCCCACACCCCTCCAAGGAAACAGGAATCTCCCTCTGCTTTCTATCCCTTCCTTTAGAGCTGGGAAGCCGTTGGTCAGATGCTTTTGTCATTGACGTGGCACCTGAGATGTGGTGCTGCTGGGACTGGGGCAGTGTCTGCTGGCAATTGTAGCATAAGCTTGAGGGCAGCCTGCTGCCTTCTTGGTGTGAACAATATCCCAGGCATGGGAGTTCCCTTTCCAACTCTTCTCATTGGCAGCCCCCTTAAATGCAGGGAGAAGGTGGAATTTAAACAACATCGTTAGGTAGCAGCCGTTACCTTAGGATGGGGAAGGTGGAGGAGCAGCACTAGATGGATAAGTAACACTTTTTTCAGAGGTAGGCTGTTTGAAGAAAAATAAAAAGTCCCCATCCCCTGGAGTGAGAACAAATTAGCATCATAATTCTGAGTGCACACTGTGCCCTAAGCGCTCTCAAGCCCACCCATGTATAGCAGCTTGATAGCTTAGAAGGAATCCTCAGGAAAGATTCCTTGAGGCTGCTGATCATCATGAAGCCTTTCCTGGCTTCCTGCCATAAATAAATATTTCACTTAATACCCAAACATTGGATGTGACAGGTGTCACAGTGCTGATGCTCAAGCACTGCTGAGATGGAGGGCGAGCAGCAGCAGAGTTTGGAGCCTTCATGTTCTCCAGCGTAACGTATGCAGAACATTTCTGGGTATTGGACCTCTGTTCATCCATTTCCCCCCTGCTTTTATACCCCTTCCTCCTCAAAGCTTTATGTTCTGGACAAATCACTCTACAGAGATGCTCCTTGATTAGCACTGAAGGGGGCTGTAGGGTGATGGGGGTGTGCCTGTTTTTTGTGAATGATCATTATAGACACGCAGCTTCTATGTTCAAGGAGAACGAAATAGATACCCTTCCCCAGCCTTCACCCAAGATGTAAGTGACTGCTTGAAAGATAGTCTTTGTGAGACAACTGAATGTGAAAGCACAGTAACAAATGACTCAGCTGAGTCTCTTCCTACCCTTCAGATGCAGGTATGTAAAATGGAAACGGTTGTGTGTATTATCCTCTCTTTAGCAGAAACTGCTTTCCTTTGATACCACTTATTTATGATGGTGTAAGAACCTAGCTAGACACTACTGGGATGTGTCTAGAGAAAATCACTTTCCCTTTCGACATTCCTGGATTTGGTGACACCCCATCTTCCTCTGGTCCCCTGGGTTCAGAGTCTTGCACACATCCCTGAGATTCAGTGACCTGCTCGCAGTAAAAGGTTTTCTGGAAGCACATCTCTTGCTTGATGAAAAGGCATTTTCTGACTGACTGTAGCATGCCCCTTTTCCTGGGTCATAATGTGCCATCTGAAGAGGGAAATTATATGTTACCTTTGCATCACCTGTTGGGTTCAAGGCCTCAGAGACATGCTCTTAAAGATTTGCTCGGCAGCTTTCCAGACTCCCATTCTCTGAAATTTCCCAGCACTGGAATCAAAATTCTTCAGGATCTCGTTCCCAGACACTGGTTTGATAACAAGAGAAACATGGAGTGGATAGTGGGTAACTTACTGGGATAATGAGGTGTCTGGAATATCCCTAGTTATGGAATGTTGAGTCAGTAACCCAGGTATACTAGGGTGGGTTTGAATGTGGTAATAAATGACAAATTCTGCTGGCCAGTAGGTGGTAGAACTTGAAAATGTGCCATGCTTGCTGGAAATGTCATTGCAATTGCATAGGTGAAACTGGTGCCTGAGTTAAATGAAGTTCTCAACCCCCCCAGGTCTGGAATATGTGGAGAAAGTACAGCTGGTCCCATAACTCTTTGGCTGAAGTGGAGAAGAATGAACATTAAGTGGCTTCTTGATCTTACGAATGCTGTACCTACAAGTATAGAGCTGGAAAAGCACCTTTCCCAGCAGGCTGGTGTCGGGCCCTCCTTCGTGAATTTTCCAGATGGCATGCTTGTGTGGTTGAAGTATTTCATGAACTTTTCATAAGATGCTTAGTGCTGCAGTGAGACAGAAAGAAACAGGATCTGGTCCTTGTTTAGGAGAGAAGGGTGTGTCTAGTAGTTTTCTGAGTGCCCTCTGGGCCAGGGCACCTGCACATGTGAAAGGGCCCTGGTATTCTCTGTGTGTGGGTGGAAGGTCTTATGAATGGATGCGGGTGCAGCAGCTCATCTGTATGACTGCATCAGACTGATCAGCTCGGTCCTGGTTACTGCTGCCAGGGGTGATTGTACCAGTGCAGGTGTTCTCTCTCTCCTTGTATCTGTGACTCACCACGCACATGGATGTCAGCACCTCTTAAAACTGCATGGCATTGTCCCATTAGCGAGGGATGTGAGAAGCAGCAGGGGAGGGGAACTCTTTGGGGCTACTGGCTGTACAGAAGGGAATAGAGAAGTGGGTTGAATGAAGCAGATGTCGCTAGGGAGAATTTCCAACCGTTCTTACCTTTGAGATTCTGCCTTTAGCTATGAGTTTGGCAACAAATTTAATGCTCTTTGCTGTTGTAAGCCACTTTCTCCTCCTTGACCCATCAAAATCCACACTCCCCATTTCGAAGAGTGCACCATAGTCTCCATGGCAACAGGTGCTACTAGTGTGCATGTGATTTTTGCTAGCTAGTCAAGCAGGAGCAGAAAACGGGATGGCCGTACTGGAAGAGTGGGGGGTTGTGAAAAGTACTTCACAAAACATCAGGGACCTGTTCCTTCCACTCTGACACTGAGCTTCTGTGAACACCACTGACTACCAAGGGCAGAGATAGTGACTGGCCTCTATCTTGCAGAGAAATCCTAAAGGACTCATTTGCTATTCTAAATGTGGCCCTTTCTGAGGAGAGGCTGAAAGTTGCCTGTAGCTAGAAATAATGTCACATAATTCTGCTGTTCTATTTATTTGTCTGACAGTTGCCAGGATAGGGCCCCCAGCACCTAGGCATTCTATAAACACGTACTAAAATAGTCCCTGCCTCAGAGCTTACAGTCTAAATAGACAGGGGTGGGAGAGGAAATGGAGCCACAGAGAAATAAAGTGACTTGCCCAGCATCTCACAGCAGGTCAGTGGTAGCTCTGGAGTAGAACCCACATCTCTTGGGTCCCAGTCCAGGGACTTAATCAACAGATCATGCTGCCCCTGGATCCTGAGCTGCTGCTATTCCAGGCCTAGGTCCCCACAGCTGTGACAATGCACCACAGTGCTAACCTGCAGCACCCCCATACTGTTGTAGGCAGTATTCCCCATCTCCTGTGGCCCACCACCAAGCAGGTTATTGGGCCTCTTCTGAACAAAGATTGTCCAGTTTGGCCAAACTTATGTTGAAGTTTTGATGAGCTAAAATTGACTAGTGATTCTAATGGGAACACGCATTTCACTTGTGACTCAGAGCAGATTAAACCTCAGACCTCTTGAGAGGAAAGTCTAGACAATTGGCATGTCACTTACGATTGCTCCAGGTCAGCATTTTAACTTGTTTCCTGCGTAACCCTCCTTAACCTCCTTAATGAATTGTCTTTTTTAAAGTACCTCTTGGTCCTCCCTCTGAAGCCCCGGTGCTCAGAGCCCACTATTGGAATCTGCCCTGGATGGTCCAATGATCTGAAGCAGCTTTCCCCATGTAACCCAATGGCCAAACCAGCACATTGCTGCTCTTTTCCATTTCTCCCGCCATGGTTTTATAGTCTCAACCTCTCCTAGGTGTACCAAATTTCCTGACTATGGGGAGTGTGGCTGGCATATAAAATCCCGGCCCATAGGAGATTGAGAGTGCAGATGGAGAGTTCGCAGACTTCTGCGGAGCTGTTATTAGGAGTTGTGTTAGGGAGATCAACACAAGTCTGAGCCCTGCAGTATTGGGCTCAAGTGAGATTGGAAGGCAGAGGCAGCTGGTGCTTGGTATGGAGCAAGCCGTAGCTTAGGGTCTTGCTAAGGGAACAAAATTGATTTGGTGAAGGGGACTGTGGTGGGAGGCAAACTGAATTCAGAGGGTATATGTCACTTCTGTGCTTGTGCGTCTCCTCGATAAACTCTGGACTCAACATTTTCTTCAAAGCTCTGCAGCCTGGAAGTTAACCAGTTGCTAAAGGCAATTCAGGAAACAATTGACATGGATTAGATCCCATATTATCTGTAGGGCTCTGGTTTGTTTATTAGCTAAGCCATGCAGGTAGCTGTTTGGGCCATTGCTGTTGGAAGCCAGCACATTTCCTGGCTGGCACAGTTCCCCTAGTTGTGTGATGGTGAGAGCATGAAGATGGGAAGTGGGGTTAATAAAGGGCCAGAAAATTCCCAGTTGTGCTGCTGTCCAGCTTGATGTGAATATACCACCAGCTCCCAGCTTTCTTATTAATTAGTGCCAGTGAAGGGACTGTGCAGCTGTGTAGCCCACTATCCAAGTGAAGATCTGATGATGGAGCAGCTGTCATGCTCCCCACAGCTATCTGCTGAGTGCTCTATTAAACATTTGTGGATGTATGTACATGTTTCTATCAGATGCTTACTCTCGCTGACCGGTTAGTTGTTTCTTGGAACAGCCTGTAAATAAGTGACTAACCGCCCTGCCCAGCTGTGCTGCTACAGGGGATTCAAGTGTGTGAGCTGCCTTGGCAACGCTGATTTTTATTGCCCTTTCAAATAATCCTTTTCTGTGGCTTTTTTCAGAGAGTTTTCAACGTCCTATACCCGATGCCTGCTGACCAGAGGAGACACGTCAGCATAAACTCTGCTCGCTGGCTACCTGAGCCAGGCCTGGGATTGGCATATGGCACTAACAAGGGGGACCTGGTGATTTGCCGACCAGAGTAAGTGGCATGGCTTAACCTGAGGGAAACCTTAACCGTTCTGCTTTTTATGGGGAATCAGGCCTGGGTGGCTTCTCCTCACACAGGGCTGTGTTAGGGGGCAAGGAGTTGGACTCTCTTTTTAGCAGTTGTAGCGTTTACTTCAGTCTTTGAAAATTAAAGTAACAGTGTTTCTGCCCTGACGATGAAACCTGTGAGGCAGAGTGGGGACGGGATATCTCACATATCTTATTTCTGCCTACTATAGTCTTCACAATCCTTCCAGATGCTCTAATGCGCATATATGCCCAGACATCTTTGAATCTCCCTGGAATATTCAATGTGAGATTATATTAACCAGAACATTTTGTATGGGCTGTTAGAACAATTCAGTGAATTGTTGTGGCTCTAGCATGAAAGGCCACTGGTCTGATCCAGTCTGGCAGTTCTATTTATTATTTATACAGCACCACAAGTGTGCATGTCACTTTATAGATTTGCAAGTAGACACAATCTAATTTAGAAATTATGCAACATAGGAAGAGATAATGACAGGCAAGGGAGTTCCTGGTAGTGGAGTGCTTACACACTTCTCTTGTAGTATGAGAGGTTCATCCGGCGACTTAAGGACCAAACAGTATGGCTGAGATCCCTTTCTCTACTGGCTCTTCATAGCTCCTTTTGAAATGCAGGACACTTCTTATATATTTCTGCATCAGTGATTTCCTGTTGCCGAGCTGCCTTTGGTTTGGGGTTATGGGGTTATGTTTCACTTGCTGAGATTCCTGGGGAGTGAAGTTGCTCCCTTTCTGTAGAAGATCAACCCCCCTCTCCCCACCCAGTGTAGATCAGGGCAAAGGTGCCACAAGGACTCCTTGTTGTTTTTATTCTGGAGTAGACCATCTACATGGGGGAATTATTCCAGAATAGCCATGCTAGTCAATATCCCCTGTGTAGACAAGACCATAGAAAAATGTCTATGGTTGCTGAGAGAACAGTGCGGACAGTGTAACCAGTACAGCAAAGTCTGAGTTTGCAACGGTCTAGGACAATAGCTCTGAGAGATGTGAACTGCACCATTCATTTCACTGGGTGCTGACTCACATTCCCAGTGGTAATACTTTAAATGTCAAACATTCTGAACTATTTTACTGCTATCAAAACAAGTAAGAAAGCAGTGGGAAGATGATGTTGTGAAGATCTGCACAATAGACTATAAGTGGAATCACAAGCGAGTGGACTTGGGGGAAGAGTCACCATGTTTAGCTCCCCGTCAATAAAGACCCAAGCCCAAGGAGTTTAGCAGAGCATCTGAGCCCCCTTAAGGGGACCAAAACCTAGTGGGGATTTCAAGCCTCAGTGAAGGGAAGCCAGACTGAGGAACCAACTGGTTTATTTGAGTATATTTGAGGTGTGGGGGAGAGACAAAGTCCAAGGAGCCCTGTCGTGCCCTGAGAGCATGTCTAGTTTTAGTGGCATTTTGTAGATGGGATTTAATTTTGTGGGCACAGCTTGGAAAGATCTAAAAATTAATACTGGCCACTCCAAGCTTGTATTAAACTCCCAAGGTTACAGCTTTTTCTCGTGCACCACTCAAGTGCAAAACCCCTTTGAGGGCCCAAGAAGGCACACTTGGGAATTCCTTCCTGTGGGGTACCCTCAAGCCCTTCCCCTCCCACCCCCGCTCCGGTGAAGAGCTGAGAAAGAAAACAAAGGAAATCAGCTGTTGTCACCAGCTAATTAAACAACATGTGCACAAACCTTTTAGGACACAAAAATCCAATCCTGTTCTTTAAAAAGGTAAATTTTATTAAAACAAAAAGAAAATACATCTGGAAACTCAGGCTATCGCTAGATTTAAAAAGAGCAAATACAAGGATTAAGCATCAAGAATAGTTTCTTGAGGTCCAGCTTAAAGGTTACAAGCAAAACAAAAGCACCTAGGGTTAGCACAGAGGAGTCTACAAGCGATAAAGTAATAAAAGAGAGAAGCCTAATTGCGTCTTCCTAGCCATTCCCTAATGTACTTACATATCTGGGGTTTCAAATGAGTAGTTTCTAGGTATGATCTGATGTTTTTTCATACCTGGCCCAAAGCTTTTTATAGCATCATTGCTCTGTTCCCTCTCTCCGGAAAACAACAAACAGACAAAAGTAAAAGGGGAGTCTTGTTTTAATTTCAAAAAGTTCTAGCCTTCCCATTGACTCTTTTGGCCAGGTGCCCACTCCCTTCCTTTTAGCTATGCATCGCAGTGACTTCTAACTCTTTACAGGTAAAGCAAGTAGAGAACAGCTACTAAGAGGGATTTTACAGCTAACTGGCTGGCTGGGTGTCCATGAAAGCGAGCTCCCCCGCTTCATTTATCACAGCACCATTGGTCCTCTCTGTACTGAACAGATGAAAGGAGACTGACTGTTCATTTGGGGCATAGACCTACTATCTAAGATAGACCCCACAGACATGCGCACAGCCTTTCATCCCTGTCTTTCATCGTGAATGGGGAGACAATGGGAAGGGAATCCAGCTCTTGGAGGTAGTCATTTGCAAAGGAAGCAGGTGGTACGAGCAATTTATTTCTAATTTGTTGGTGCAGGTGGGTGTTTTTTCTCTGTTTTGTTCATAAATTATCAGGTACCACAGTGGAACTAGAATGCTTCATAGGGATATGATTGGCGGAAAGTGTGTTTTGAGGGAGAACACTTAAGGCACAGGTAGAGGCAGATGTTTCTGTCAAGGGGGTAGCATGAAAAAGGCATTCCCAGAGGAACAGGCGGAGTATGGTGCGTGAGGGAGGAGTGGATGGGAATAAAAGTGGAGATATAGGCCGTGCTATTAGCCCAGGGGTGGGCAAACTATGGCCCTCAGGCCACATCCGGCCCTCCAGACGTTTCAAGCTCCAGCTCCAGCTCCAGCTGGGAAGCGGGGTCGGGGGCTTGCCGTGCTCTGTGCACTCCTCCACAAGCAGTGGCATGTCCCACCTTCGGCTCCTATGCATAGGGGCAGCCGTGGAGCTCCGCATGCAGCTCCCGCAGTTCCCATTGGCTGGGAAGGGACAGCACGCAGAGCTGCCTGGCTGCACCTCTGCATAGGAGCCAGAGCGGGGACATGCTGCTGCTTCTGGGAGCCGCTTTAAATAAGCTCCTCCCAGAGCCTGCACCTCTGACCCCTTCCCGCGCCCCAATCCTCTGCCCCCGACCTGATCACCCTCCCGCCCTCTGAACCCCTCATCCCCAGCCCCACCCCAGAACCTGCACCCCCAGCCGGAGCCCTCACCCCTTCCCGGACCCCAACCCCCAATTTCTTAGAGCATTCCTGGCCTGCCATACAATTTCCATACCCAGATGTGGCCCTTGGGCCAAAAAGTTTTCCCACCACTGTATTAGCCCATGTAGAGTGCAGTGTCCTCAGAGAAAACTCCTGGTGACTGCCCTCCAGTGTAGATAAGAACAGGAATCGCCGTTTAAACAAGTGAGGCTGTCTCATTGCAATGTAGAGACCAGACCCATCAGCAATGTTACTGTGCAGCAGGAGGAACTTTCCCTAGGGGAAGCGCTGGCATTTCTGTAGTTGTCCCAAGCTCCTGTTGACACTCACCATATCAGCTCCTCATAATCTTTCCACCCCATCCTGTTCAATCAAGATCTTTCCCATTCATCAGAAATGACCTGCAGTCCCATCTTATGAAATATTCATGACCTTCCAGAGCCTGTGTGTGAGAACACTAGCTGGCAGGCACAGACAGCTGTTCTGCCCAGTGCCCACTCTGGCTTCTCCTGGAGAAGGCTGTGCAGCAAGGTGAACTAAGCATCATTCTCTGTGTTCTTCCATTCTCAATCTCCCTTCTCCAGGAACAGGTTCAGGTGGGATTTACTGCCCAGATCTTTTGGAAATACTGATTCCAAAACTTCAACATGCTTTGAACATGGCTACGGGTAATTCCAAAACTAAGAGCTGTAAAGGCCTTTTGCAGGGCCAGCTATGCAGTGCAGGCAGAGATGAGGAATCATTCCTTCTGCAGATAGAGAGCCTCTGGTAACAAATTAAAATACCACCTGAAGATGTCTTGGTTCTGAGACCGAGACTATCCAATGGAATCCCCGTATAGGGAAGTAGGTAGAGTGTTCCAGATTAATTCAGTGTTGTGCTGTGCACTTACTGCAATTCTTTGTTGTGAAACTGTTCGGTGAAAATTGACTCCATATATACAAGGCTTCCATGCTTTATCACTGAGACTGTCTGCCTGTGCCAGTCCAGTTTCTTCTTGAGAACTGCATATCATCTAATCTAGCCATGGGGGCACATTGCCTCATCCGGTTATTAGTGCTGGTAGAGAGATGGCAATCTATCCCACTGTCTACATCTGTCATGTCGCTGTGCTGGCTGATCCCATTTATCAGCCTGTTCAGTTATTAGCAGAGATGGCTCCCAGCAACATAAGCCCTAATGCATAGTTGCCTTTTAAGAGCAACCTCAGTGGATGCAAGATGAATGAAGAGGGGAAAAAGGAACCTCCATGTTCTCCTTCCTGTGTAATTGAACTATGTTAGATGGTATCTCTCCCAGGCACTCAGGGTATATCTTCATTGCAGACTTAACTCAAGCGATTGCGTTAACACGACATCATTGACATAACAGTTTTCAAATATGTGAAAGATTGTTACAAGGAGGAGAAAGGAAAAAAAAATTTTCTTAACCTCTGAGGATAGGACAAGAAGCAATGGGCTTAAATTGCATCAAGGGAGGTTTAGTTTGGACATTAGAAAAAACTTCCTAATTGTCAAGGTGGTTAAGCACTGGAATAAATTGCCTAGGGAAGATGTGGAATCTCCATCATTGGAGATTTTTAAGAGCAGGTTAGACAAACACCTGTCAGGGATGGTCTAGATGATTAGTCCTGCAATGAATGCAGGGGACTGGACTAGTTGACCTCTCGAGGTCCCTTCCAGGTCTTTGATTTTATGATTGGCACCTGGTTCTGAGCACCCAGCTCTGAGCAGCCACCCTGCAAAGTCATGCCCAAGTTACTGTGTCATCAGTGATGCTGTACTCCCCAGGTGTGTTGCGAGGACTACTGTGGGCATATTTTAAGGTTCTTTATGCTGCAGTAAGATGAGATGCTCTGATTCTTTCCCAGTGAATTGTGGGAGAATTTGTCTGTCCTTCTGGACACGCGGGGGAATTGTGGGAAAGTATTGGAGGACTATCAGTACTTAAGTGATTTAGCCTGTGTCCACGCTGTAATGTAGGCGGGTTACCAGCCTGAGTGAAAAGCTATATCCTCAGCTGTGTCAGCTACCCCAAATTGAAAGCACCACCAAATTTAGATGAGAGGGTTTTGTGTGTGGATGGGAGGGGAGCTAGGGGCACTGCTCAAGTTAACTCTGCCTCAGGGGCTGGCCCCTCTAGGTTAGGACTTCCTGTGATCCCAGACATTTTGCAAGTGGAAATTGGACTAAATTGTTTTTAAATTGACAATGGAAGCGCATGTTTCCTGAGAGCTCCATACTGTGCTCTGAAACCTAGTCATTGTGGACACAGCAGCATCTCAAGGTATGTCTATGCTGCAATTAAAAACCCACAGCTGGCCCATGTCAGCTGTCTCGGGCTCAGGTGAAGGGACTGTTTAATTGCAGTGTAGATGTTCAGGGTCAGGCTGGAGCCTGAGTTCTGAGACCCTCCCCCCAGCAGAGTCCCAGAGCCCTGGCTCCAGTCCAAGCCCGAATGTCTGCACCGCAATTCAACAGCCCCTTAGCTGAAGCCCCATGAGCCCAAGTCAGCTGATACGGGCAAGCCACTGGTTTTTAATTCCAGTGTAGCTATACCTTCAGTGGCAAAATAGGGATTGGGTTTGAACCAGTGTCTCCCTTCTGACATCATGCTTCCAGAGAACGGATCTGGTGTCAGTTGAAAGATGTCATTTAGAAGGATGAAGCTCTGTCCTCACAGCACTGCTTAGCTCATCTGTGTCACTACCACATGCTGGTTTTGAGGATCCGTTTATTTAACATTTTATCCCTGTTTGTCATATGTGAATGGGTTCCTTCCTTCCTTCTGTCCCCCAGGACATGCTAAAGTACTGACTAATGTGACACTAGTAGTTTGCTGCTAGAGAGCTCGGATCATATGTCTGGATTTCATTGAGGAAGTATATGGACATCTGAGCAGTCTAGTCTGTATAAGGTAAATCAGCCTACCTAAGCAGGCCTAGTTTTATAAAGTTCAACCTCTTGTTTGACAAACTTTTAGGTTTTCTTTAGGTCAAGTACAGTTGATATTAATAAAGCTTAAGACAGCCTTTTGCTTAGGAATAGCCTTTCACCCCATCAGATTATACAGACCTCTTATTTCCCCAGTTTTTACCAGTAAAAATCCCTCTATAGTTTTAAAAGTGCTAAAAGGATGAAGTATGGTTGGAAGTATAAGTAATGTAAAAAGTCCTAAGGCTAATAGGTTTAAAAAAAAACTCTGCTAAATGTGTATCCCATGCCTAAAACTCAAAAGGAAAACAAACCATCTGTATCCTGTAACTCAGGGGTTCTCAACCTTTTTCTTTGAGGACCCCAAAACATGCTATAAAAACTCCACAGCCCACCTGTGACACAACAACACATATAAAAGCTAGGGCCAGCATTAGAAAGTAGCAAGCAGGGCAATTGCCCGAGGCCCCATGCCACAGGGGCCCCCGCAAAGCTACATTTCTTAGGCTTCTGCTTCAGCCCCCAGTGGTGTGGCTCAGAGCCCCAGGCTTCAGCCTCATGCAGTGGGGCTTTGGCTTTCTGCCCTCGGCCCAAGCGAGTCTAATGCTGGCCCTGCTTGGCAGACCCCTTGAAATCTATGCTTGGCCCCCCCAGGAGGCCTCAGACCCCTAGTTGAGAACCACTGCTGTAACTGGTACCCCATAGGAGAGGGCCCAGAATCACATCTGTGCAGTCATCTCCAGAACATCAGTTGCAGTTGGTGACAGAAATGTCAGTAAGTCAGTACTTTTTCAAACGACCAAAATGGTTCATCTGGCCAACCTCTCAACCCAGATTGAGCCATGTATCAGGGTGCACGATTTGTAATCCCCTTATTTGCTCGAAGCCCTCAGGGGAGGTGCCACTAATTGAAGCTAATGAAATCACAACCATAAAAATCCAGGTAAGCAGGGAGGCAAATGTAATCCTCTGGGCCACTGCCCATACCAAAAGGGCTGCTGCCTGTCCTTCCCCAAGGAAAGAGGAGACCAAGACAACTGCAGGCTGCTGTGTCAGCCGAGTGCCTGAGAAAACCCACCTGCCAGTGTAAGGTACCAAGACCAAAAACAACCACACCTGGTCTCCTAAAGTGCAGTTCCTTGGCTCTGAAGTTCCCAAAACCAACAAGCCAGAGAGCCAGTCTTTTTCTCTGAATAACCATCTTCTTGTTTCTCTTTTTGCAATTTACTTGTGAAAAAGCAAGTGCTTATTCTACCTCTAAAATAAATACTACCTGAAATCACTCAGGACACCCCAGGCCATATAAAACGTGGCTGCGTAACACAATCTGCCTCAAGAGGAAAGTTGTTATGGTTGTTAATCATTTGGTATTATAAAAAGAATTAGTTAACTGCAAAAGTCATTCAGTAAGTACGCACTTTGAAGGAATCAGTGTATTGCTGCATAGGCTAACAACCAAACTACATCCATGCCTCCCCAACTGTCCAGGCTTAAGTATGTACAAAAATTAATTGTGTTATGTTAACTCCATAATTTAGGCCCTAATTGTGTTCATCCATAATATTTAATAATTTAGTCAATTGTTAATATTATTTCATGTTATCAATTTAATTTATTAAATCAAATTCCAATTTTAATTGTGCTATTCAAACATTAGTTTAATAAAATTATTTTCAGTAAAAGATTAAGTTTAAGCTTTTTATTCATTTATAATAGACCCCATAAATCATAAACTTAATTCTTCTTCCAAAACTGCAGAGGAATCAAAAAATCCTAACCCAGGTTTAAGGTCAAAGATCGAAAAAGTGATATAAAAATATTTCATAGCTATTGTCTCTGTCCTTATATTAAAACCTTTATATCTCTCATCTGTTTGCTATCTGGTGTATCAACTCATTGGGCCTTTGCGGTAACCTTTTTGCAGTTCTTCAGCCAGTTTTCAGTTCAGGGGGCAGTGTTTGTATCCAAGCTGGTAGAAATATATGTTGAGTAAGATTTGTGTGAGACACCATATCTGATAAGTCATTAAAATCCAAGTATATCACATTTACCTTTCCTTTCATTCACTAATTTTGTAATTCAGTCAAGAAAAGCATTGGTTTGTTTATCTGGCAAGAAATTCTCTCTAACCCCCCAAAATACTGCTTATTGCTCATTCTTCTGTTCCTTTCTGGATATTCAATTAATTATTATTCTGTCTGTTTTATATAGGAGCAGGAGGGGAGGGGGTTAGGCTGAGGAGAGACAGTAATTGCCAAATTAAATTGGCCTTCTCTATTTAAAGATCTATGCTACGTTTGTTTTCTGTGGTCTTCCGGTACCTCTCCAGTTTTATGTAACTTGTCAAAAATAGTCATCAGTTGCACAGAAGTTCATTTGGTAATTTTCTTAACTATCCTGGAGTGCACATTGTACAACCACCCTATTCTATTCTATGTAGGTTCTTAGACCATACTCATCACTGTAGTATCTGAGTGTCTTCCAATACTGCATTAAAGCGACATAACTAACATCTGTATCATCCTGTCCCCAGGGAGAGAGGTACATGCAGTGGAATCTCTTGTTTGGGTAGGATTCTGTTTTGTTTAATAGACATGTTGCTATGTATTTATGTTAAAGAAGGCAAGTTCAAAGAAGTGAATAAGAATGGATGTCTGCCCTCTGACCATGAGCAGATTATCCATCAGTGCCTCTAAACAGTTTCAGATCCATATTCTGGCCTCAATCCAGATTGTTCTGGGTTTAGAATATTAGTTTGTTAGATGAGTTTGTAGCTGGACTTTGGCTAGTTTCTCTGAGCTTGCTCAGAAATGTGGGGTTTGACACTGATCAGTAGTTGGCTAGAACTGATGTATCCAGGGTGGGTTTCTTTAGTGTTGGACTGTTTATGTATTTGAAGGAGGAAAGAAAGATTCCTTCTAACTGAAAGAGCCAGTGCCTCAGAGGAGTGATGTCCGTTGCACGTGACGCTTTTGCAAGCCAGGAAGGGCATAGGTGGGATTCACAGGGCTTGGGACAAGACTTCTTTAGGGTGTTCAGAACTTGTTGGTGAGTGAACGCATTGAACTCTGGGAATGGAGGCATACTGGCAGTCAGTGGGTATAGGCAGAAAGGGTCCATGTTTTTGAGAGAGCTTCCCAAAGGTTTGTGATCTGTTCAGCGACGTAGGATGAGAGTTCTTCCCTGCACTTGGTGCTCTGTTCTAGGCACTCAGGATTGAAAAGGTGGTTTATCTTGCTGGATAGCTCCTGGGGGTGGGATTTGGCAGCTTCAGTGAGGACTGATGAAAAATGCTCTCTAGGCCTGTAGTACAGCCTCAGCATAGGCTTGGAGGAATTGTTTCATCCTGTCTGTATCAGCCTTTGTTTACTGCCATCAGCGCTTGGGTTTCCACCCCTCTCTCTTCATCCTGTGCAGAGTTTAGAAAACGAAGATCATCTGTGGAAGTGATGGGAAGGAAGAATACTTTGGGGGCCAACCTGTCAATGGCGGAGGCTAGTGAAAATGATTCACCAGGACCTCAGTTCATCGTTGTTTGGTTGGGGCACTGTTGTCCTTTAGCAGATGTTTGGAATGTGTTGGAGTCCATGAGTCTGCATGATTGAATTGGGATCCTGGGTTTGGCTTGTTGCCTGAGAGCTGGAAGAACTCTGGCCGTGGCCTTAATGAGATGATGGTCTGTCCCAGACAAAGGCTTGGGTTGCAATGTCCTTGAACTAGACAGGCCAAAGATCAGGTCCAAGGTGTGTCCAGCTGTATGGGTTGGACCAGAGATGACCTGTGAAAGTCCGACAGAGGCAAATGAGAAAATGAGGTTTTTGAGCTTTTGTATCTGTGGCCTTGTTGGTGGGTGTTGAAATCTCCCAGGATGACAACCTCTCTCAAACAGGCTCCATTTTTTCCAAATGTTCTCTTACCCGCCTTTTGTCAAGAACACTTTTTAGAAATTTTCTTGCTCCTAATTGGCTTAAACTTCCCTTGATTTTCTTTTTTGAATGCAGATTTCAAAGAGCAGTTCAGGATCTCAGCCACTTGACTCATCATTTGTTTCATCCTTTTCTTCATTGGTGAATGGACCACCTTTGTTTTTAGTACTTCTTGCTCCCTGATAATTTTAGGAAAACCCCTTATTTTCCCCATTTGACAGCACTAACTATTCTGCTTTCTTGCAGCATTCACCTTTTCCCTGCAAGCCTTAACTGACTGTCCTTGTTTGATTGCTTCCTCCACCATTTGCAGTACAATTTTTTTTATCTTCTGAACTACGATGCAGTCCGGTATAGAGCCATCTTCCCTGTTCCTTACCTGCTATTTTTTTGACAGGGGGATTGTAGTGGTTTGTCAAAGTATTGTAGTGAATTGAGGTAGATCCCACAATAGCCAAGGTTGAGTTCCTGCTTCTCTCTTACATTTTCTCTCTTTCAGTTGTTCATAACTTTCAGATATTCTTATGGATTGAAATGTTCCGTGTTTGATCTCAATCCAAATATTAACTTTTATGAAAAGTAATTGGTGGAGCATTTTATTTTCTGTTATTGGAACTGGAAAAAAAAATGCTACTCCTCCCCTCACTCTCCGTATATTCCAGTTAGATGTTTTTTTACTTAGCTAATTTCAAAGCTGCTGAGACTAGAAATATATCAAACTTGGCTTGGTTGTGGATTTCTCTGAGACTTCAGTCAAGCCAAGATGTAACTGGTGAATGTTTAAGATTGTCAGCTTCATGCATGCTCATTAGAATGCTCTATCTGAAAGCTTTGTTATGCTTTCTAGCCTTAAATGTTCAGAACTTTAGAAGCAACTTCCTTCCAATTGAAGCCATATTCCTCGGTCTGTCTTGATTGATTCTCCATAAGATCTACAAAGCAAGCCTACTTTGAACTGATTATACATTAACTGCTGCTAAACCATTGTAAGTGTTTAAAGTAGATTAAACAGCTTATTTGGCTCTAAGGCCTTATTGCAGTTTAAGATGTTTAATTCCTTAAGGGTTTAAGCAGTTTGAACTGCCCTAAAGATTTTAATCATTTTAAGTAGTTTAAGCCACTATAAAACCTGACAGGACATAAACATAAGGGATCAAAGCAGCTTGAGCAGTGATAGTCTTAAGTCCATGATCCAGTTGAAGCTGCACTAAGTCCTTGGAGTGGTTTAAGCATTTTATTCTTCTTATGAAGCCTCGTTGAAGGACCTCAAAAAAAAATAGGTCTTGTTCAAGGAACTTACAAACTCCACAATGCAGATAGCTCCAATGGAGAGAACTTGTCAGTGGAGCTTATAAACTCCCTACCTTGAATAGCTTCACTTTTGTGTAGGGGAGGTTTGGGGGTTGTTCTGCAGGAATTAAATGAAAAAAGTTCCTCAGCATTAGTGTATTGTTAAGGATGAGGAATCAGAAAATTCAGGAAATTCCCAAAGTAAAGACTACTTCTGCTGTGTTTCCTCAGCCCCATTCCATGTAGGTGATATGTTCTGTTCTGTGCTTTTCTGGTGCATGTAAACAAAGAGTAATAGATTCATGGGATTAAACTGACCATAAACATTCATGATGTGCAAGAGCCCTGTCATTATTGGAATAACTTTAACTTTAGAATTTCCTGTCTTGATTTCCTCAACTCTCACTGTTGCATTTAATTAAGGCTTCGGGGTGTCACTCAAACTGGGGTGTAGTTTTTCTGTGACTGGCAGTCTAGTGACAGCATGTCTGAGGCAGGAATCCAAATTCAGGACACAGAAGGGTCCCTTGTCATCTCTGGGGGGCCTGGAATACTTCCTTCTGTCTGATGCTCAGAATAGCATGGATGAGCTATGGAGGGAGCTACACCTAATCCTCTTCATTGTAAGGAGAGTTACCCCAAGCAAAAGAAGATGGTGAGGTCATGGGGGCTCTCCATGAGAGAGCGAATCCTCTGCCCTTGTTCTCAGCATAGAGGAAAGTATGGTTCTGCTCTGTAGCTTCTCTGTCGCACAGGCTGTGCATGAGGCACTCTCCCAGTCACAGCACTCCTAGTCATGCTCCAAGACAGCCTTGATGCCACTCTTGCATGCTAAACTCCCCGCTTTGGCTGTCACTAAACCAGTGATGAATCTCCATTTTCAGTAATTGCTGGGAACCAGAGAGGAGTTTGGTTCTTAATTTAGATTCTTCATCCCAGGAAGTGCAGAGATGAATTCCGCTTGCGGTCCATTTACTCTCACAGTATATCTTTCATGCCAATCGTAAGACAGTACACCTATCATATGTTGCCTATGGGAGATTAAGGCTGCAAAAAGATGTTGGGGCCTGTAAACCTCCTGAGTCTTAGTTACAGTAACCTGGTAAACCAGCTGGAACCATTCCACTTGTATGTCTTCCCTGAGTGTTGGTGTCTTGTGTGTGATTTCCAAGTCTGTCTCTTTAATGAGATCTCTCCTATAGCCTGGCTGGCAGATACAACATCCTAGCTAAAGAAGGTTTCAGAGTAACAGCCGTGTTAGTCTGTATTCGCAAAAAGAAAAGGAGTACTTGTGGCACCTTAGAGACTAACCAATTTATTTGAGCATGAGCTTTCGTGAGCTACAGCTCACTTCATCGGATGCATACCGTGGAAACTGCAGCAGACTTTATATATACACAGAGAATATGAAACAATACCTCCTCCCACCCCACTGTCCTGCTGGTAATAGCTTATCTAAAGTGATCATCAGGTGGGCCATTTCCAGCACAAATCCAGGTTTTCTCACCCTCCCACCCCCCCACACAAATTCACTCTCCTGCTGGTGCTAGCCCATCCAAAGTGACAACTCTTTACATAATCAAGTCGGGCTATTTCCTGCACAAATCCAGGTTTTCTCACATCCCCCCCCACCCCCATACACACACAAACTCACTCTCCTGCTGGTAATAGCTCATCCAAACTGACCACTCTCCAAGTTTAGATCCAAGTTAAACCAGAACATCTGGGGGGGGGGGGGGGGGGGGTAGGAAAAACCAAGAGGAAACAGGCTACCTTGCATAATGACTTAGCCACTCCCAGTCTCTATTTAAGCCTAAATTAATAGTATCCAATTTGCAAATGAATTCCAATTCAGCAGTTTCTCGCTGGAGTCTGGATTTGAAGTTTTTTTGTTTTAAGATAGCGACCTTCATGTCTGTGATTGCGTGACCAGAGAGACTGAAGTGTTCTCCGACTGGTTTATGAATGTTGTAGTTGTAAGAAAGCTTGACAGAGATCTTGTAGGTGTTTGTCTCTGTCTGAGGGGTTGGAGCAAATGCGGTTGTATCGCAGAGCTTGGCTGTAGAAAATGGATCGTGTGGTGTGGTCAGGGTGAAAGCTGGAGGCATGCAGGTAGGAATAGCGGTCAGTAGGTTTCCGGTATAGGGTGGTGTTTATGTGACCATTTTTTATTAGCACTGTAGTGTCCAGGAAGTGGATCTCTTGTGTGGACTGGACCAGGCTGAGGTTGGTGGTGGGATGGAAATTGTTGAAATCATGGTGGAATTCCTCAAGGGCTTCTTTTCCATGGGTCCAGATGATGAAGATGTCATCAATATAGCGCAAGTAGAGTAGGGGCTTTAGGGGACGAGAGCTGAGGAAGCGTTGTTCTAAATCAGCCATAAAAATGTTGTCATACTGTGGAGCCATGCGGGTACC
Organism: Caretta caretta; assembly: GCF_965140235.1. NCBI lineage: Eukaryota > Metazoa > Chordata > Testudines > Cheloniidae > Caretta > Caretta caretta. The sequence goes on along the minus strand of NC_134211.1, from coordinate 58,254,705 downwards.
CATAGCAGTGCCGCTGATCTGAAGATATACATTGTCCCCAAATGTGAAATAATTATGGGTAAGGACAAAGTCACAAAGTTCAGCCACCAGGTTAGCCGTGACATTATCGGGGATAGTGTTCTTGACGGCTTGTAGTCCATCTTTGTGTGGTTTGTGCTGGAAATGGCCCACCTGATGATCACTTTAGATAAGCTATTACCAGCAGGACAGTGGGGTGGGAGGAGGTATTGTTTCATATTCTCTGTGTATATATAAAGTCTGCTGCAGTTTCCACGGTATGCATCCGATGAAGTGAGCTGTAGCTCACGAAAGCTCATGCTCAAATAAATTGGTTAGTCTCTAAGGTGCCACAAGTACTCCTTTTCTTTTTGCGAATACAGACTAACACGGCTGTTACTCTGAAACCTGTCATTATGCAAGGCACTGCATTTAGCCGTATGGAGTGGAAATCTATCAACTGCCTGAAAAAACTTGTACAGATGCAGACAGACATCATCTTCCTTTCCAAATGCAAACAGATGGACATCGTACCAAAAGGACTGAAGGTAAAAAATCCATTACAATCTACATACCACACAGACTATGCTGACAGCTTGTGCCACACGCTCTCAAAGAAACTGCGGAATCACCTGATCAACATCCTCTACAGCAAACAGGGAAAGATTAAGAATGAGCTCTCAAAAATGGATACTCTCATAAAAAACCAACCTTCCACACAAACTTCCTCGTGGCTGGATTTTACTAAAACTAGACAAGCCATTTACAACGCACACTTTGCTTCTCTACAAAAGAAAAAGGACACTAAACTTTCTAAACTACTACATGCTACAAGGGGCCACAGCAATGGTTCCCTCAACCCACCTAGCAATATTGTTAACCTATCCAACTATACTCTCAGCCCAGCAGAAGCAGCTGTTCTATCTCGGGGCCTCTCCTTCTGCCCCTCCACCCCCACGAACATGATACAGTTCTGTGGTGACCTAGAATCCTATTTTCGACGTCTCCGACTCAAGGAATATTTCCAAAATACCTCTGAACAACATACTAATCCACAGAGGTCTCCCTACCAACACTACAGAAAGAGGGATTCTAGATGGACTCCTCCTGAAGGTCGAAACAGCAGACTGGACTTCTACATAGAGTGCTTCCGCCGACGTGCACGGGCTGAAATTGTGGAAAAGCAGCATCACTTGCCCCATAACCTCAGCCATGCGGAACGCAATGCCATCCACAGCCTCAGAAACAACTCTGACATCATAATCAAAAAGGCTGACAAAGGAGGTGCTGTTGTCATCATGAATAGGTCGGAATATGAACAAGAGGCTGCTCGGCAGCTCTCCAACACGAGTTTCTACAAGCCTTTACCCTATGATCCCACTGAGAGTTACCAAAAGCAACTACAGCATTTGCTCAAGAAACTTCCTGAAAAAGCACAAGATCAAATCCGCACAGACACACCCCTGGAACCCTGACCTAGGATATTCTATCTACTACCCAAGATCCATAAACCTGGAAATCCTGGGCGCCCCATCATCTCAGGCATTGGCACCCTGACAGCAGGATTGTCTGGCTATGTAGACTCCCTCCTCAGGCCCTACGCTACCAGCACTCCCAGCTACCTTCGAGACACCACTGACTTCCTGAGGAAACTTCAATCCATCGGTGATCTTCCTGATAACACCATCCTGGCTACTATGGATGTAGAAGCCCTCTACACCAACATTCCACACAAAGATGGACTACAAGCCGTCAAGAACACTATCCCCGATAATGTCACGGCTAACCTGGTGGCTGAACTTTGACTTTGTCCTTACCCATAACTATTTCACATTTGGGGACAATGTATATCTTCAGATCAGCGGCACTGCTATGGGTACCCACATGGCCCCACAGTATGCCAACATTTTTATGGCTGATTTAGAACAACGCTTCCTCAGCTCTCGTCCCCTAAAGCCCCTACTCTACTTGCGCTATATTGATGACATCTTCATCATCTGGACCCATGGAAAAGAAGCCCTTGAGGAATTCCACCATGATTTCAACAATTTCCATCCCACCACCAACCTCAGCCTGGTCCAGTCCACACAAGAGATCCACTTCCTGGACACTACAGTGCTAATAAAAAATGGTCACATAAACACCACCCTATACCGGAAACCTACTGACCGCTATTCCTACCTGCATGCCTCCAGCTTTCACCCTGACCACACCACACGATCCATTTTCTACAGCCAAGCTCTGCGATACAACCGCATTTGCTCCAACCCCTCAGACAGAGACAAACACCTACAAGATCTCTGTCAAGCTTTCTTACAACTACAATACCCACCTGCAGAAGTAAAGAAACAGATTGATAGAGCCAGAAGAGTTCCCAGAAGTTACCTACTACAGGACAGGCCTAACAAAGAAAATAACAGAACGCCACTAGCGGTTCAGCACCCAACTAAAACCCCTCCAACGCATTATTAAGGATCTACAACCTATCCTAAAGGATGACCCAACACTCTCACAAGTCTTGGGAGACAGGCCAGTCCTTGCCTACAGACAGCCCTGCAACCTGAAGCAAATACTCACCAACAACCACATACCACACAACAGAACCACTAACCCAGGAACTTATCCTTGCAACAAAGCCCGTTGCCAATTGTGCCCACATATCTATTCAGGGGACACCATCACAGGGCCTAATAACATCAGCCACACTACCAGAGGCTCGTTCACCTGCACATCCACCAATGTGATATATGCCATCATGTGCCAGCAATGCCCCTCTGCCATGTACATTGGTCAAACTGGACAGTCTCTACGTAAAAGAGTAAATGGACACAAATCAGATGTCAAGAATTATAACATTCATAAACCAGTCGGAGAACACTTCAGTCTCTCTGGTCACGCAATCACAGACATGAAGGTCGCTATCTTAAAACAAAAAAACTTCAAATCCAGACTCCAGCGAGAAACTGCTGAATTGGAATTCATTTGCAAATTGGATACTATTAATTTAGGCTTAAATAGAGACTGGGAGTGGCTAAGTCATTATGCAAGGTAGCCTGTTTCCTCTTGTTTTTTCCTCCCCCCCCCCCCCCCCCCCCCAGATGTTCTGGTTTAACTTGGATCTAAACTTGGAGAGTGGTCAGTTTGGATGAGCTATTACCAGCAGGAGAGTGAGTTTGTGTGTGTATGGGGGTGGGGGGGATGTGAGAAAACCTGGATTTGTGCAGGAAATAGCCCGACTTGATTATGTAAAGAGTTGTCACTTTGGATGGGCTAGCACCAGCAGGGGAGTGAATTTGTGTGGGGGGGTGAAGGGTGAGAAAACCTGGATTTGTGCTGGAAATGGCCCAACTTGATGATCACTTTAGATAAGCTATTACCAGCAGGACAGTGGGGTGGGAGGAGGTATTGTTTCATATTCTCTGTGTATATATAAAGTCTGCTGCAGTTTCCATGGTATGCATCCGATGAAGTGAGCTGTAGCTCACGAAAGCTCATGCTCAAATAAATTGGTTAGTCTCTAAGGTACCACAAGTACTCCTTTTCTTTTAGCTAAAGAAGAGTGACCATGTTGCCCTGGGAAAGAGACTGACTGAGGTGTGTCTTTGTTGACACAGCTGGCTTCTTTCTCCATGGCTGCAAGCCAGTGGGTAAGAGCCAGTTTGGATGCCTAGTGGTGGGCAGAAGGGGCTCATGTAATACCATGCCTACTATAAGACAGGAAAATGTCACCAGCCATCCATGTCTCCAGATTTATAATGCTGACCTTAGTCAAGTAGTTTTGAACAGAGTCCACTCCAATCCACTTATTTTCTTAGCTTGTATGTTTGTGCAGTCAGTTACTACTGGGTCAATAGTGTTATGAGTTGGCCTCTTCCCTAAAGCAGGCATGGGGCTACTGGCTGCACTGGGGTCTGCGTTCTTGCTACCCAACCACTTAGTGATCAGACTGGAGTTTCTGCACTTCAGGGAGAGCAGCAGGATGGTTGGTTTTCTACACCACACCAAGCTGCACCAACTTGTTGAGTTTTTTGGGGTGTGGGGTTTGGAGGAAAAGGAGCTGCTGGCAATGTAGGAGCTTGCACAGTAACCAAGTGCTCCTGCTACCCTGTCAGCCGAAAGGTGGCCTTCCCCTAGCAATCTTAATTGGGGTGAGCAAGTAAACTTCAGAGCTAGCACGGTCACTTAAATACTAATGGATTTTAAATCTCAAACTAAAAACACTCTCTCCACATGAGTTACCTTGTTAGAAATCCTCTTATGTTGCCTCCAGAATTCATACCCACGGTAGCCATGTGGGCTCCACCACAGGTACTTGTACCAAAAATATATCCATATTAGGGCTGTCAAGCCATCAAAAAAAAATTTTTAAGTGATTAATCGCACTGTTAAGCAATAATAGAATACCATTTATTTAAATATTTTTGGATGTTTTCTACATTTTCAAATATATTGATTCAATTACAACACAGAATACAAAGTGTACAGTGCTCTCTTTATATTTATTTTTGACTATGAGTATTTGCACTGTAAAAAGAAAGAGAGAGTATTTTTCCGTTCACCTAATACAAGTACTGTAGTGCAATTTCTTTATCATGAAAGTTGAACTTATAAAAGTAGAATTATGTAGAAAAAATGCATTCAAAAATAAAACAGCATCACATTTTAGAGCAGAGGTGGGCAAACTACGGGCCAAATCGGGGCCGTGGGACCTCCTGCCCAGCCCCTGAGCTCCCGGCTGGGGAGGCTAGACCCTGGCCCCTCCCCTGCTGTTTCTCCTTCCCCGCAGCCGGCGTAATGCTCTGGGCATCTGGGCAGCCCAGTTGTAGAGCCGCAGCCTGACCCGCTGCTCTGAGTGGCATGGTAAGGGGGCAGGGAGCAAGGGGGGTTGGATAGAGGACAGGGGAGTTTGGGGGTGTGGTCAGGGAGCAGGGGTGTGGATAGTGGTTGGGGTGGTCAGAGGGCGGGGAACAGGGGGTGTGGTCAGGGGGCGGGGGTCTCGGAGGGGCAGACAGAAATGAGGGGAGGGGTTGGATGGGGCAGCAAGGGGCAGTCAGGGGTGGGAGGGCCTGGGGTGGTCAGGGGACAGGGAGTAGGGGGCATTGGATGGGGCAGGAGTCCTGGGGGAGCCGTTGGGGGGCGAGAAGCGGGGGGGTCGGATAGAAGGCAGGGGCCAGGCCAGACACAACCTCCCCTTACTGGCCCTCCATACAATTTTGGAAACCTGATGTGGCCCTCAGGCCAAAAATTTGCCCACCTCTGTTTTAGAGCCTGCAAGTTCAGTCAGTCCTACTTCTTGTTCAGCCAATCGTGCAAACAAGTTTATTTACATTTGCAGGAGATAATGCTGCCTGCTTCTTGTTTACAATGTCATCTGAAAATGAGAACAGGTGTTCTCATAGCACTGTTGTAGCTGGCATAGCAAGATATTTATGTGAGAGATGCGCTAAAGATTCATATGTCCCTTCATGCTTCAACCACCATTCCAGTGGACATGCCATTATCTGAGTCAGATGCCACCAGCAGACGGTTGATTTTCCTTTTTGGTGGTTCATGTTCTGTAGTTTTCACATAAGAGTGCTGCTCTTTTAAGACTTCTGAAAACATGCTCCACACCTTATCCTTCTAGGATTTTGGAAGGCACTTCAGATTCTTAAACCTTGGGTCAAGTGCTGTAGCTATCTTTAGAAATCTCACATTGGTGCCTTCTTTGCGTTTTTTCAAATCCGCAGTGAAAGTGTTCTTAAAATGAATAACGTGCTGGGTCATATTTTGAGATTGCTATAACATGAAATATATGGCAGAATGTGGGTAAAACAGAGCAGGGGTCATACAATTCTCCCCTGACAAATTCAGTCACAAATTTAATTAACACATTATTTTTTTAACAAGCGTCATCAGCATGGAACCATGTCCTCTGGAATGGTGGTCAAAGCATGAAGGGGCATACAAATGTTTAGCATATCTGGCATGTAAAGACCTTGCAGTGCCAGCTACAAAAGTGCCATGCAAATGCCTGTTCTCACTTTCTGGTGACATTGTAAATAAGAAGAGGGCAGCATTATCTACTGTAAATGTAAACAAACTTGTTTGTCTTCGCGATTGGCTGAAGAAGAAGTAGGACTGAGTGGACTTGTAGGCTCTGAAGTTTTTCATTGTTTTATTTTTGAGTGCAGTTACGTAACAAAAAAAAATCTACATTTGTAAATTGCATTTTGGTGACAAAGAGATTGCACTACAGTATTTGTATGAGGGGAATTGAAAAATAGTATTTCTTTTGTTTATCATTTGTACAGTGCAAACATTTATAATAAAAATAATATACACTTTGATTTCAATTACAACACAGAATGCAATATATATGAAAATGTAGAAAAACATCCAAAATATTTAATAAATTTAATTTGGTATTGTATTGTTTAACAGTGAGATTAAAACTGCGATTAATCACGATTAATTTTTTTAATCCCGCAGTTAATTTTTTTTAGTTAATCGCTTGAGTTAACTGCGATTAATCAACAGCTCTAATCCATATCAGTGATTCCTACGTCTGAACTGGTATATCTTCCCCTGATTGGAGGCAATTACTGCCCAGCACATCCACCCCAGGAATCCCAGTTCCTGATTCCCTCCAGGTCTGCATCACAGCCAATTTCCCATAAGAAGGGCTATACTGGGTCAGACCCATGGTTCATCTAACCCAGTATGGTGTTTTCCGGCAGTGGCCAATGACACATGCTTCCAAAGGAATGAACGGAACAGGATGACCATCAAGTGATCCTTCCCCTGTCATCCAGTTCCAGCATCTGTCAGTCAAAAGCTTCAGGACACCCAGGGCATGGCTGATAGCCATTGATGGACTGATCATCATGAATTTATCTAGTTTTTTTTAACCAAGTTTTACTTTCGACTATTGCAGCATCCCCTGTCAATGAGTTCCACAGGTTGATTGTGCATTATGTGAAGCAGTACCTTCTTTTCTTTGTTTTAAATCTGTTGCCTGTTAATTTCACTGGGTGACCCCTGGTTCTTGTGTTATCTGAAGAGGTAAAAAACACTCTCATATTCACTTTCTCTACACCAGCCATGATATTATAATCCTCTATCCTATCTGCCTTTAGTCATCCCTTTTCCCAGATGAAAAGTCCCAGGCTTTTTAATCTCTCCTCATAAAGGAAACTGTTTCAGCCACTTCATCATTTTTTTTTTTTTGCTGCCTTTCTATGCTCATTTCCATTTCTTAATATATCTTTTTTGAAATGGGGCAACCGGAACTGCACAGAGTATTCAAGGTGTGGGTGTACCAGGGATATTTCTTGACTTATTATATGTCCCTTTCCTAGTGATTCCTAACATTCTGTTAGCTTCATGGATCAGCGTTCATGTCACTGTCCCTGTCAGTGCCCAGCTTGGGCTGGGGAAGCTAATGATCCAGCCAGTGGACCAAATTCGTTGATGGATCCTGGTCATGTGCCACCTGAGGTACATTGTGCATATGCTAAGAAGAAGAAGGCTGCTGCTGCACATTGAGCAGAAGTTTTCAGAGAACTATCCATGACTTCAAGATCTCTCTTGAGTGATAACAGCTAATTTAGATCCCATCATTTTGGGTACAGTTGGGATTATTTTTTCCAGTGTGCATTATTTTGCATTTATCAACATGGAATTTCATCTGCCATTTTGTTGCCCAGTCACCCAGTTTTGTGAGATCCCACTGTAGCTCTTCACAGTCTGCTATGAACTTGATTAATTTTGTATCATCTGCAAACTTTGCCACCTCACTTTTTATACCCTTTCCCAGGTCCCAGTACAGATCCCTGGGGGACAGCACTATTTACCTCTCTCCATTCCTACCTATTGTTTCTTGTCTTTTAACTGATCCATGAGAGGACCTTACTTCTTATCCCATGACCGCTTACTTTGCTTAAGACCCTTTGGTGAAGCATCTTAAATTTCTCTTTCTCTGCACATGATCCATCTCTTGCACAGGGAATTAAATTGTATTGAAATCAGGACTATAAATGCTAGTGTTTGCCTATCTGGGCAGCTGCTGAGAGTTCCAAACCTCTCAAGTACATAAGGCTGTACTGTCCAGCTATTCATGGGAACAAGCACTATGATTACTACACTGAAAATAGGTCCCTTACTCATTCTCTCCGTAGGCAGGAGATAAAAGCTGATTGTGTGGAGTACAGCTGGGATCTGGGGGGAACTTTATGTGAGGTACCAGCAAGGCAGGTTCTGGTGTTTCAGCCTTTCCAAACAAGAACAACAAAATCCTGATTGATTGGTGCAGTTTCACTTGGTTGTTCATTCCCTCACCCGAGCAGGAAGGCAGCAGAGTTGCTGGCATTTTCACAGGAAGAGGGGAGAAGGTATTTTTTGTCATGGAAAATGCAAACTGTTTAATATATTACCCTAAAATTTACAGAATGAACCACAATGATGATGAAATTGAATTGATGATGGATTTATGGAAACTGGCTTAAAAATTGATATTCTTATAGCAAGAGAGGAGCTTTTGCAGTGTGAAAGCCAGATGTTTCACCCAGCCCTGTTCTATATGGGTTGGGTCTGCCACTGGTTCACCTCATGTTGGGTCTTTTCAGATCTCTCAAGCCAAGTAGCTTCAGGCTAGGTTGGTATTTAGATGAGGAGACCTCCTAAAGGCTGCAGGAAGTGGTAATGATGGCCCTGAATCAACTGAACTCAGTGTCCCAGCTCTGTTCCACGGAGTACTGTATTATGGTTGTTCTGCGTTTTAGTAAGGTGTGAGGTTATCCCTGACCATTGCTTGTATTTCACTTTAACTTCAAGGTGTTTGGGATGGTTTGAAATGAAAGACATATAAGCATTACCTTGATAAGCATTATTTCTAGGTCCCATAAGCTGAGCTGTTAGAAACATGATCCCCCTGGCCAGGCATGCTCAGCCCATTGCAAGATGAAGGCCTCTTCATAACGGCTCCTGCCATCAAGCTGATTGGCTTTACTGCACCTGGCAAGGCTTTAGCATTGTTGGCGTCGTCCCGCTTCCCTACTGAGTTCCATCTATGGGTACATGCCTGCTGGAGGTTTTCATCCCTGATGGCCTCACTGTGGGATTGATGTTGGACTTGCCCTGGGGCAGCTCTCTTGTTAAATTCCTTTTAAGCCAATGAGCTGAATCTCTTTAGTTTAATGAAGAGATGCTTATGGGGAGGCTTGATCATAGTCTGTAAATACCTGCAGGGGGAACAAGTATCATAGAATCATAGAATATCAGGGTTGGAAGGGACCTCAGGAGGTCATCTAATCCAACCCCCTGCAGGACCAATCCCCAACTAAATCATCCCAGCCAGGGCTTTGTCAAGCCTGACCTTAAAAATATCTAAGGAAGGAGATTCCACCACCTCCCTAGGTAACACATTCCAGTGTTTCTCCACCCTCCAAGTGAAAAAGTTTTTCCTAATATCCAGCCTACTGCAACTTGAGACCATTACTCCTTGTTCTGTCATCCGCTACCACTGAGAACAGTCTAGATCCATCCTCTTTGGAACCCCCTTTCAGGTAGTTGAAAGCAGCTATCAAATCCCCCCTCATTCTTCTCTTCCACAGACTAAACAATCCCCGTTTCCTCAGCCTCTCCTCATAAGTGATGTGTTCCAGTCCCCTAATCATTTTTGTTGCCCTCCGCTGGACTCTTTCGAATTTTTCCACATCCTTCTTGTAGTGTGGGGCCGAAAACTGGACACAGTACTCCAGATGAGGCCTCACCAACGTCGAATAGAGGGGAACAATCACGTCCCTCAATCTGCTGGCAATGCCCCTACGTATACGTCCCAAAATGCCACTGGCCTTCTTGGCAACAAGGGCACACTGCTGACTCATATCCAGCTTCTCGTCCACTGTAACCCCTAGGTCCTTTTCTACAGAACTGCTGCCTAGCCACTCAGTCCCTAGTCTGTAGCGGTGCATGGGATTCTTCCGTCCTAAGTGCACGACTCTGCACTTGTCCTTGTTGAACCTCATCAGCTTTCTTTTGGCCCAATCCTCTAATTTGTCTAGGGCCCTCTGTATCCTATCCCTACCCTCCGGCGTATCTACCTCTTCTCTCAGTTTAGTGTCATCTGCAAACTTGCTGAGGGTGCAATCCACACCATCCTCCAGATCATTTATGAAGATATTGAACAAAACCGGCCCCAGGACTGACTCTTGGGGCACTCCCCTTGATACCGGCTGCCATCTAGACATGGAGCCATTGATCACTATCTGCTGAGCCTGACAATCTAGCCAACTTTCTATCCACCTTATAGTCCATTCATCCAGCCCATACTACTTTAACTTGCTGGCAAGAATACTGTGGGAGACCATGTCAAAAGCTTTGCTAAAGTCAAGGAACAACCCGTCCACCACTTTCCCCTCATCCACAGAGCCAGTGATCTCGTCATAGAAGGCAATTAGATTAGTCAGGCATGACTTGCCCTTGGTAATCCATGCTGACTGTTCCTGATCACTTTCCTCTCCTCTAAGTGCTTCAAAATGGATTCCTTGAGGACCTGCTCCATGATTTTTCCAGGGACTGAGGTGAGGCTGACTGGCCTGTAGTTCCCAGGATCCTCTTCCTTCCCTTTTTTAAAGATGGGCACTATATTAGCCTTTTTCCAGTCGTCCGGGACTTCCCCCGATCGCCATGAGTTTTCAAAGATAATGGCCAATGGCTCTGCAATCACATCCGCCAACTCCTTTAGCACTCTCGGATGCAGCGCATCCAGCCCCATGGACGTGTGCTCATCCAGCTTTTCTAAATAGTCCCGAACCACTTCTTTCTCGACAGAGGGCTGGTCACCTCCTCCCCATGCTGTGCTGCCCAGTGCAGAAGTCTGAGAGCTGACCTTGTTCATGAAGACAGAGGCAAAAAAAGCATTGAGTACATTAGCTTTTTCCACATCCTCTGTCACTAGGTTGCCTCCCTCATTCAGTAAGGGGCCCACACTTTCCTTGACTTTCTTCTTGTTGTTAACATACCTGAAGAAAGCCGCCTTGTTACTCTTAACATCTCTTGCTAGCTGCAACTCCAGGTGTGATTTGGCCTTCCTGATTTCACTCCTGCATGCCTGAGTAAAAATTTTATACTCTTCCCTGGTCATTTATCCAATCTTCCACTTCTTGTAAGCTTCTTTTTTGTGTTCAAGATCAGCAAGGATTTCACTCTTAAGCCGAGCTGGTCCCCTGCCATATTTACTATTCTTTCTACACATCGGGATGGTTTGTCCCTGTAACCTCAATAAGGATTCTTTAAAATACAGCCAGCTCTCCTGGACTCCTTTCCCCCTCATGTTATTCTCCCAGAGGATCCTGCCCATCAGTTCCCTGAGGGAGTCAAAGTCTGCTTTTCTGAAGTCCAGGGTCCGTATTCTGCTGCTCTCCTTTCTTCCCTGTGTCAGGATCCTGAACTCGACCATCTCATGGTCACTGCCTCCCAGGTTCCCATCCACTTTTGCTTCCCCTACTAATTCTTCCCGGTTTGTGAGCAGCAGGTCAAGAAGAGCTCTGCCCCTAGTTGGTTCCTCTAGCACTTGCACCACGAAATTGTCCCCTACACTTTCCAAAAACTTCCTGGATTATCTGTGCACCGCTGTATTGCTCTCCCAGCAGATATCAGGGTGATTGAACTCTCCCATGAGAACCAGGGCCTGTGATCTAGTAACTTTTGTGAGTTGCCGGAAGAAAGCCTCGTCCACCTCATCCCCCTGGTCCGGTGGTCTATAGCAGACTCTGATCACGACATCACCTTTGTTGCTCACACTTCTAAACTTAAACCAGAGACACTCAGGTTTTTCTGCAGTTTCATACTTGAGCTCTGAGCAGTCATACTGCTCCCTTACATACAGTGCAACTCCCCCACCTTTTCTGCCCTGCCTGTCCTTCCTGAACAGTTTATATCCATCCATGACAGTACTCCAGTCATGTGAGTTATCCCACCAAGTCTCTGTTATTCCAATCACATCATAATTCCTTGACTGTGCCAGGACTTCCAGTTCTCCCTGCTTGTTTCCCAGGCTTCTTGCATTTGTGTATAAGCACTTGAGAACTCGCTGATCGTCCCTCTTTCTCAGTATGATAATGTACTCTTCAGTCTAGCAGATAAATGTATAACATCATCCAATGGCTGGAAGTCGAAGCTAGATAAATTCATACTGGAAATAAGGTGCACATTTTTAACAGTGAGGACAATTAACCACTGGAACAATTTACTGAGGGTCATGGTGGATTCTCCATCACTGGACATTTTTAAATCCAGATTGGATATTTTTCTAAAAGCTTCTAAAAGCTCTGCTCTAGATACTATGTTGGGGAAGTTCCATGGCCTTTGCTATACAGCTCAGACTAGATTATCACAATGGTCCCTTCTGGCCTAGGAAACTACAAATTGGGACTGTTCAGTTTTCCCCTTATGGATGGCAAAATCAATCAAGCATTTCTGTGAGACAGGAGCACCAGTTTTTTCTCTGCCACAGGGCTCCCATGCAGTGTAGATAGTGCTCCCAGACTGAGGGGCAAGACTGCTTAGGTTGTTTCTGCCTGTTTTTTGAAGGACCCACTCGCAGTCCTTGTTCAGCTGTACAACACAACATGGGGCTCTGTGCCCCTCAGACTCTCCAATCACATCAGTAGTTTGAGCTGGATAAACTGCTCACTGAGCAGATATCCTGTTGGGGCAGCCTGTCTGTTACTAGCTCTGCATTCAGCAAAGCTAATGGGGATTTCCAGGGAGGGTTCGAGGAGCTTGTTTGACAGCCATAAAAGGGAAGAAAAATAAGAACCTAGCAGCAGCATGGAGAATTGCAATTTCTCACTCTGAGGCCCTGGGCAGTGAATGCCCTCCTTACTGCAGCTGCATCTAAGAGACATCCGGTGCTGTGCCAAGGAAAGATGCCACCTCAAGCCTCAGAAGATGTTGTTTCCAGCATTTCTGTGTCTAGAGCTTGCTAGGACAAAAGTTAAGTGTTCCCCCTTCCAGTACTAGTTCTGCATCTCTCAACTGAATAGTCAGACTTTGATGACGTCCACTGGAACTGGGAAGCCCATTGTGAAAGACTGACTGAATGTTTCAAGTTAACAATATTCTGTAATGCAAGATGTAAAAATGAAGTTTTAGGCCTTATCTACACAAGAAAGTTGCACTGTTTTTTTTAAAACTGATTTAGTTAAACCAGTGCAAACCCCTGTGTAGACAATCTGATGTTGGTTCAAGACTGGCTTATTCTGGTTTATCTTAAACCATTTCTTAAATTGTCATAAGCAAAAAGAAAATAAACTTGGTTTAAACCAAACAAAATGCCCACACAGGGGGTTGCGCTAGTTTGACTAAACTGGTTTAAAAATCACACCGTATTTAACCAGAGGAAGTTTCTCATGTAGACAAAGACTTAATAATAGAAGCCCTCAGTATAGCAGCATCTCTATGGTTACATCTTTGGGTATGGCTACACTGCATAGTTAACCTGGTTTTTAGCTCCCCACACTCTCCTCTCATTCCCCTACCCATGCACACAGAAAAACCTCTGATGCAGGCCCAAAGATGCTTTCATTCCAGGCTATCTTACTCGCTTGGGATGGGAGTTAAAACCCAGGCTTTGCTTCAACTCAGGTTTGAACTCACCTGCTTTGTGGCTAAATCACTCAAGTGCTGACAGTCGTCTAGTACCCTTCCTGTATTCCCCTCAAAGGACAAACTAATTCTCCCATCATTTTATGGGAAAGAATTCTAGAGCATCTCCTCAAAAAATCATGAGATATACCCCTAGACATGTACGAGCTAGTGCAGAACTAGTGAGGACACAAAAACGCTGGTAGGGCTTTACTGTGGGGATGCTCACACCCGGGCTAGGCTAATCTGGGTGCCAATTGCCTGGGTTAACTGTGCAGTGAGACATAGCCTAAGATGGTATGGGCAAGACAGGCAGCCCTTTTGTGTGAGAATGATAGTGCCCACATTTATGCCATTTTCCTGTACCTGAACCAGGATATCTGAGATTCCCACAAAGATCCCAGTGTGCTTTTCCCTGTCTGAGATCTGGAGACACCTTGGGCTCGAAACTGAGTCCACAAAGGCTGGAGGATTATTTTGTTGTTTTTTCAATAATCTACTACCACACTTTTCATAGCACGTTAGAGGAAGAGCAGTCAGTCCCTGCCCTGATGAGTGTGTACAGGCAAAGAGAGAGGGTAGGGAAGGGCATGGCAAGGGATGGAATAAAGATTGTGTCAGATGACTCCAGCACCCTGACACTTTAAAAAACTTGGGGTGAGGAGGGGTAGCTAACCTGGGGAGGGCAAAAGGAGGACTGTTGGGATGCTTGGCACATGGGCTTAGAGTGGGTGGAGGGCACTCGCCAGTCTCCTGGCCTCCCGTTGAGCACTCTGAATGAAAACTTGGCAACCGGGTCAGAGCAGGTCCTGAGTGAAGAGGGGAAAAAAGGCATTCCACTTCCACAGTTAATGAAATCAAACATACTCTGCTTTGTGCTGTCTGTCAGAATTCCCAGAGCCAGTGGTGGAGGTATGCAGCTGATGCTTCCAACAGGCTCCTCTCCCACGGGAATGAAAGCCAAAGGCCGCAGCCCTCTGGCAGTTAATGAGTGGTTAATAGGAGCATGGCAGAGGGAGCTTAGTTGATAAATGCTACTATTTAAGACCTGCATGTGAAGTAATGTATTAAATGGCTTTTGATTTCCCTGTCCAGGGAAAGAGGCAAGCTGACAGCGTAGAGTTAGAATGGACCTTCCCATCCAACAAATGGGGAGCAGGAAGAGAGAGCAGCAGCAAGAGCTCCGCCTAAAGGGGTGGCAGTGGGGGTGAGAGTTGTAATCCTGTTTTCTCCAAAATGTGCAGGGCACGCAACCTGGCTATATTGTTGCTCTGATAGCAGCAAGCTGGATTAGGCTCCCAGGAAGGGAGCATGCAGAGGGCAGGGAGCCACATTCCCTGTGCAGCATGGAAACTGAACAGCTGATGTGGGGAGTGGAGCATTTCACCATCCCAGAACCTGCACTAGGGGCAACACTGAAATCTTAGATCTCCAGTTGTTTGGGGATGATTACAGCAGTTGGCATGCATCCCTAATGAAGAGTAGGAGCAGCATGGATGGCTGTGGGGACTGTGTGCTCTTGGGGGCAGAGTGAGCTTCAGAGGACAGGATGGGAGTTTGGGCTCAGCGCAGCTCTGGCCAGTAGTCTCAAATGCCAAAGCAGCTAGGCACTTCCAGGAGGATTTCACTGCTAGATCTGAATGGCTTTCATTCCCAGGGAATGCCGCTGCCCTGTAGGCTTAGTTGTCAAGTTTTGCTGTCTCAGTGTATCAGGCAGAGCACTGGGGAGGATTGGTGAGTTTCTAGTCATGGGTTGCCATCTGTCAATAAATTCTGAAGAGTTTGGAAATAGTTGTCTCGTTGGCAGCTGCTTTCACATGGTTATAATGCTATAGGACTAGCTCAGTGAAAAATGTGATGACAGATCACGTTCTGCAGACTCTGTGCATGGTTGCGTTGACCTGTTTTCTTCTCTTTGGCTTTTGCATTTACTCTGAACTGGAGCCACTCATGTTTTGCTGGTCCTGGTCCTCCAACATGCACAGCTCTGCCAATACTTCTCAATATTCCCCTGCAGCCATCCTGCTGATACACCTCACTCCTGACCCACAGCCCCCCTCACTAATCCAGTACTGGGCCACTGATATCACAATCGCTCTGTCACTGCATTTGAGAACTAATTGGTTATACACCATTTATCCTGGGTCTCTCCCTGACTAGACTTTCCCATGGCCTGGACAAACATCTACTCTGGACTAGATTGAGACTGTTTCTGATGTGATCTGTATTAGATGTGAATCCAGGTCTGCAGATGTAATCCTGTTTCTTTCCCCTCTCTCAGACCCCTAGTGTTAACCAGCTGGATTCTCCTGCTGTGCAGCGATCATCTCCTGTGTGCCTTACGGTATCCTGGCACCTCCTGGCCCTTTGCTTCATGTGTCACTATATCTTTGTATTTACATTGCCTGTCCCTTTAAGAAGCCCTTCTGGCCTTACTCGGCTCACCACGCTCCACACACACTCCCATGCAACTTGCTGACCGAGCTTGGATCTCAGAGCTCTGGGGAGCAGTGCATTTTCCGGCTCTGTGCTTCCCTTCATGGGATGTGGGAGGCTCAGCTGCTCCCTGCTTCTACAGCACGTATTCTAGGGTGACTGGAACACGTGTGCATTCGTATCTTTTGAGACATTTTTCTCACTTTGTACTCTGTGTCTGCAGGACAGGAGCAGCACCTGAGGCCTCTTCCCTAAGTCTGCTAACTGGACTAACAGTTGCAGCATTTTGTGACTTTCCTAGACTTATCGGGCTTCCAGCAACCAAGCAGTGTGATTGCTGAAATCCCTGGAAGGCACCAATGCTGTACACTGCATGCCAAGGCTCCAGAAAAAGGACCCACTTGCTGTGCTCCAGACCATGAGTGACTAATGGAACAGTGTGGATGATACACATGTGCATCTCTCCCTGCATCCTCTTGTGCCCCTTAACAGAAGTTAGATATGACAAAGTCCTATTAGGTCCTGTCTAGTCTGTATCAAACCTATTCTATGGGTAGGGCCAAGTTACATTTGTGGTCTAATAACCTGAGCTACATCCATCCTTATTCCACAGAAGACCTGCCAGTGCCAATGAGACGTTTGCACCGAGATTTATGAGTAGAAGGAAAGACCCTTGTATGGTAACTAGATGTTTAGTATTGAGTAATTGTTAGCATTGCCCAGTGCGGTAAAATGCTGCCAGACACCTTTTAGACAAGTGCTTTTTCTGCCGTTTGTGTATTTGGCCACTTGGATGTATAGTTACCTGACATACAAACACAATTGGTAAATGCACGTGCAGCTGCGTGCCTGCCTCACTTGGAAATCTGGCCTGTGGCGTGGTCTTTCAGAGCTAACACGCCACTGAAATAAAGGGGGCAGTTCACTGCTCTCTGGCTCAGGATACATGGATGCTGCAGCTGAAGGTGTAATTTCCAGCTCAGACAGATGTACATGCGCTAGCTTAGGTTGAGCTAGTGCACTAAAAGTAGCAGTGTAGGCTTGGCAGCACAGGCGGAGGGCTAGCCCTCTGAATATTTATGTAGGGTCTCTGATAGGACTGTGTACAGACAGCTAGCCCATGCCTAGACTACTATTTTTAGTGCACTTGCTCAATCAAAATTAGTGCGTGAACATCCACCTGAGCTGGAAATTACACCTTCAGCTCAGAGTGCAGAGATACTAGAAGACAGTACTCCATGACTGGGAAACTGTGCAGCAATAAGCCCTAGAAATGTTCAATTAAATTGGGCAGGATCTGAGCCTGTCCTAGGGGCCCACTGAACACCACCTCTGCATCAGGAGTAGACACCCTTATTGCAAACGGTTATGCCTGCTCAGCGAAGCTGGGTGGGCAGATTAGACAAGTGCTGAGTATTGTCTTGCAGTGTAGCCAGTCGGGGGCTTACGTGGAACAATCTCCCCTTCTAATGTTTTCCCCCTTTGGCATTTCAGGGCCTTAAACTCTGGAGTTGAGTACTACTGGGACCAGCTGAATGAAACTGTCTTCACTGTGCATTCCAGCAACAGGAGCACCGAGCGGCCTGGGTGAGTCTTGTGGGAGGTGGGAGGGATAGAGGCAGCTAATCAGAGTGCTCCCTGTCTTGGTGCTTCCTTTTGGGGTTACTACAGCTGACAGTGCTGCATGCCCATACTTTTCCTCCTGTCTCCCATCCTACTGGCATCGTTAGGTACACAACTTCTCTCTTGGCACTGCCCAGCCAACGCCAGCTGGCACACCATTAGCAGTAATATTTGGTGCCCAGAGGGACAGACCCCGATACTGAAGTACATCTATCGCCTATGGCCCCTCCTGCCATCAGCACCCTTAAGCAAACTGCTGGGGAGCCATGTGTGGCTCACAGTATGAAAAGTGCTGTGTAAAGTAAATGGCACTGGACAAGATACCCGGAGAATAATGGGTCAGCTACAGACAAAGACAAATCCATTAAACAGCTCCAGTGACCAGGAATCAAAGGATAATGCTAATGACTTTAATCCCTGAATTCCTGGTCACAGGACAGTTGTTTCTTTGTAACAAATTCTAAAAGCAGAGCTATGTTTCCCCCAAAATCCCAAAGGGTATTTCATAGGCAGCCAGGATCAATGGGGAATCCCAGTCCCCTCTGTCCAGTGATGTCCTAAATGTGGGAATGGGGCCACCTCTAGCTTCCTGCCCCAGTGAGGGGCACTCCCTCCCCAGGCTATCCGTCTGATACCTGAACTCCAGAATCCCAAGGAAATTGGAGCTCAGAGTGTGGTTCTGTCCAGGCTCCCACTGTCCCTCCCCCATGCAGTCCTAAATTCCCAGTCAGACTGCAGGGTGGGAGACAGAGATGCTGTCCCTTTTCTGTAGTGTGTCGTCCTCTCCAGCTAGGTGGAGCTCTTTCCCCTCCTTAGTCATCAAGTTCTCTCTCCTTGTGTCTTAGTCCTGCAGGAGTGTGATGTGCTGGAGAGCAGCAGCATGGTGGGAAAATCCAGGCTTCCCCTTTCTCTTGCCATCTGGTGTGGACACCAGAGGCAGGAGGACAGCTTTGAGAAACCTCTGATTCCTGTTGGAGGGCTGGGGAGCTGGGTGGGTTCAGAACGTCAGAAGATTAGAGCATTAAACAGAAGAATAGGAGCCATGTGATGAGGTGATCTCTTGCAGCCCCTTCAGCACTTGCAGGACAGGCAGTCAGAGGCCAGTTCAGGGAAGAGTCCCTTTTCACTGCAAGCACTCCCACCTGGGGAGCTCCTACATATCAACTACTTGTTTCTGAAAATAAAATAAGCCTCATGTCCAGTCCTCCTGGAATTTGCACTGGAGAGAGGAGAATTGGCTGGCCCAGACAGCACAGGCTGAAGCATGTGCCAGAGGGGAGCTAGTGTGTGATGCTGACAAACCAAGAGGATAAGGCCAGGGAAGTGATGCAGATCATACACTCAGGAGCAGAAACCCTGCTTTGCCAAATTGCTCTGGAACCCAGACCCATCTCCTGAGCCAGAGAAGGGTTTCATAAATGTATGTTCCTGAGCTGCTTATTGTAATTCCTGCTCAATCTAGTAGCTCCGAAGGCCTAAAATTTGTTTTATAGACTTGGTGGCATTGCTGGTATGTTCATGCCTCTCAAATAGCCATGCAGCCTATGGGGAGGTAACACTGGGTAAAGGACCCTATGACAAGGCCCCAGTGTGATTTAAACGTCAAGCAGAAAGTCCTGTGAGCAGCAAACCAAGGAGGGAAATGGCATTCATAGCATGATATAAGTGTCATTCCTTACTGCCTGCAAAGCAGTTAGATTAGACTACGAGATGCCTGGTTGGGATGGAGAGAAGAGAGTGAGCTGGATGCTGTTGTGTTCCTAAGGTCATGGGAGGCTGAGCTGTCAGACCCCCCCATTGCTCCTGATTTATTTGTCTGTCTGTCTCTCTCCAGAACAAGCAGAGCCACATGGAGGACAGACAGAGACATGGGCCTAATGAATGCCATAGGTCTGCAGCCCAGGAACCCCACCACCTCGGTGACATCACAGGGTACCCAGACCCTGGCTCCTCTGCTGCAGAATGCAGAGACTCAGACAGAGAGGGAGGTACAGGAGCCAGGTGCTGCTACCTCAGGAACCGGAGAAGGTAGGAGCTTGGGTAGTATCCCCTCTTTGACAGAGCTACCTTGTGTTTGCCAGCTGAGTGGCAGGGAGCTCATACACACAGGATTCTGGTGACCCATGAACCCCTTGTGATGTCGATATTCCAACATCTGTCTGCAAAGAGGCATCTCCAGCCTCTGAGTTATCCTCTGCAGTGAGGCCTTTCTGAGGTGGAACCCCAGGGTCCAGGCCTTGATGGTTACAAGGTTCTTGTTTCCACTGGGGGTTACTCTACCTAGTTGGGCATAGCATTTTCCCTCCTGGCCCTCACTTGTCAGCTCTGTGCAATAGTAATGGCCTCTGCTTCAAAGTTCAGAAAGAAGCTTTCTCTAGAACATTGTTCCTAATAAATAAGCTCCTCATGGTGCTGCTTCTGCAGGCATCTCCCTGCTCCCTTCCCGGAATGGGAGACTGGGCAGTGCTAAGATTTTTCACTCTTCCCTCCCCTGCCAGTCTAGCTAGGCTCCCTCTTACCCCAGTCTTCAAAAGCTGATTATACTTTCTGATGTTGTCCTGTTGCTAGGGCCAGATACTGCAAACCCTCTTCTGCCATTGTATAATCACAACTCCAAGAGTGGGCTTGTGTATCTGCCTTGGTTTGGGTTGCACAGAGGCTGTGGTTGCATTAACTCCTCTGTGAGAGCCCCGATGAACTGCTCAAGAACATCTCTGTCACGTCCCAGATAAAGAGGGGATGTGTTGGAGTGTGCAACAAAGCCAGGGATGGAAGCTTCCAAGGTGCAGTTCCCCAATGATGAAGAACGTGTCTCAGAGCTCTTCCAAGTACCTCTAGTGTCAGGGCCACCTTACCTGTTCCCAGCTTGTAGCTTGGGAACTTAGACGTGAGTCTAGCTCCTATAAGGAAAGTGGCAGTGTAATTCTGAGGAGATGATTCTGGGTGCATTTAGGTTCATGATGAAGTCTGGGCTATGGGAACAGGCTCTGTGAACTATAACTCTGCTTGTTCTGAAGCTGAGCTAACTGCCTGTTCTGTGGCCTGTGCCCCTCCACTGTTCCTGCTACTGTAGCCAGCAGTCAGGGTGTGAGATACAGATTTGCACTACTCTGGTCCTGACATTTCAGTTCAGAATCAATTAAGTGGGAAATGCCCTCCTGATCTGAGAGTAGCTTCCAGGCGACCTGTCTCAGTGGGATCAGAATTAACCTCTTGGGAGGCTTAGTGCAGTTGAGGGCATGTGAACCATGCTGGAAGCTACACGGGCTGGGCAAATGCCAAACTCATGGGGAGGATAATTCTGTTCCCTTCTCTGTACCTGGCATGGGACCTGAGAAAAAAGCGAGAGGAGAGAAAACTATTGATACATAGAAAAGTGAAGGTTGGTGGGTGGTGCAGGCCGTGGGACCCTGAGCACCTCAACACAGCGACTGGAGATATGTGGCTGGTTTAGCTGTCCCATATCCTCGTTTCTCCATGAGACCAGTGCATTTCTCCAACCCTCCTCTCCCTTGCTACTGTTCCAGCTGAGGGCTTGATTTTGTTTCCATTCTTAAAAAAGCTTTTCAGTCTTCAGACACAGGGACCGGTTTGTGACAGCCCCTAACCGGTCTGGGAAGAGATTCTCTTCACTAAAGCCTTGGGCACTAGAGACTGGACATACTGGAGAAGTCAGACATGCTAAGCTGGCTCAGTGGGGAGCACTGGAAAAAAGTGGTGAGTGCAGGAGAGAGCTCACCATAGAAATATCTCTCTCTGTGCATGGGAGAGGATGGTTCTGGGAGTCGCATCCTCTCACCAGCAGTTCAGGTTGTCTATTTGCAGGTCCCTGTCAGGTGGGCAGGTTGATTATAAGAGTCCAGTTAGAAATTCTCACATGCTTTCATGTACACGAGCACCCGGGGCAGGGACAGTTCATCAGTAAACCTGAAATAATGGCTGTGCTGAGAACCTGAGCATGTGAAATGAGAGCCTGAGCCTCTCCTCTTGTTCATGTGGAAGCCCCACCTTGCAATGCCAGCTCTCAGGGTGCCACAAATCTGGCACTTTGAGGAGAGAGGAGAGCGTGACAAATGCCCCCTGCTGTCCCTTTTGCCTCTTGCGGGCTGGCAGCATGGCCTCATGGGCTTTATTGCTGGCTCTGCCACTGGCTCACTGTGGGCAAATCACTTCACCTGCAAAATGAACTAACTCCCCTACCTGCCAAGGGGGTTCTGAGGGAATAAATTCATTGTTTATAGCCGGGAAGGAGGCACTAGAGATGGGCAGAGTATTATTATTCTGCAGTGGATCTTATTGATTCATTGCTTCTTCCCATCAGCAGATGCTTACCAAGGCCCAAGAGCAGCTCAGAACATAGGAGCTCCTTAACTATAAGCCAATCAGAGCAAATGGCCCCAAAAAGCTGAAATTCAGTGGCAGAGTACTATTGCAAGGAGGCCTATTCCTTTCCCGAGCACTGATGGCCCAGCCTCCTCTGAAGTAAGAAGGATGGTTTGGATAAACTGGCACCCTTGGCTCCTCTGTGACTGGCACCCCAATCAGTTAGCATTGTTCTGGGGTGTGATCCAGACCAGTGTCACTGCCTGCCCTCTAACCCTGAGTGCCTCTCAGTGTCTGCTGCTATAGCTGTCTTGACTGGGGGCTTCCAGCCAGCATACACGCATGCTCGGAACATCTGTGTGTTAAGTAGCCCTGGGTCAGTGCTCTGATTCCAGCAGCCTCTGTGTTACACCTCTGACACACTCTGGCATCCACCAGCCTTCGTTACACATAGCAAGATGACCCCAACATTCCGGTCCCAGATTTTCCCCAAATCCTGTGCTCCACATATCCAGCCCTCTCCTGAGAGGTTTTAAAAGATTGGTTTGTTTCTTTGAAGATACAATACCCAGAAGCTTGCCACGTTAACTGAAGTTAGCATTGACTTTAAGTCAAACACAGCACTGGGTTGGTTTAAATTTAAAAGTAAAAAAGTTTATTAACAAAGGTGATAGGATTTGGAAATGGTTACAAGCAAACAAAAGTGAAAAATGCTTTCTAGAGACTAAGACTTGAACAAAGGCTGTAGCTTGTTTTGTTAAGGTAAGATTCTTTCACACTGCCTTCCCGCATGATGGCTGACCAACTCCTCTGGTCAGCATCTCCCACAAAGTCCGAAGTGTTGAGTCCCTCTGTCGTCTTAGGTGAAGGATCACTTGGGGTTCTTTGCCCCGCTCTTTATGGTGCAGTAAACCTTTGAAATGGATTCTTCTGAAGATTACCCTTCTCCCCCCCCCCCCCCCAAAGTAAAGTTCATTCAAGCTGTAAGGAAGGTGATCAGCATGAAAATTCCTTGTTTCTTTCCCTGCTGGTGTTTGCTAAAAATGCAGATTGATCTGTTCCTGCAATTTCCTCCCCCTGCCATGATGCTGAGTAGTTATCTCCTCCCCTTGTTGGCTTGATGATCCTATTTACCTTCTGTATAAATTGCAGTGTTATTGTCTCTTAATGTACCTTGGAAGTACCTTCAAGGTGGCAGTATCTTTGTTTAGGGTGAGGTAATGTTAGCCCTGTCTGGCACACACTGTTTGTAATTTTGAATTTGTCCTCCGTACATATGTGCAATAATACTAATGATCGGTATGATACTTTGTGTTGATATCTTACATGATACCTTTTGGATAGAGGTTATGACATTAGTGAGTTGGAGTAGATTCACCTTATCAGGCCAGCTGAAACTCACTACCAGATACCAGTGAGCCCCTTTCCCTCTGGCACTGGGGTGATGTTAGGTTCACAAGGTTTGGATAGATTTCGTCCTTTGGCTCCTCTGAGACTGGCACCCCAGCCAATTAGCCTGCACAATTACAGCATCACTGGCCTGCTCCTTCCAAGAATAAGTTAGCACTTTGCTCTAACATAGCCTGAGCCACGTGGTAACCTTTGGAGTGTGCTCAGTGATTGTGTGAAATCAGCTGTTTTGTTGGTAACATTCCTTCCTTGGTTTTACTTGTACTGTCCATGATTTCAAACAGTCTGTTTGTCCCCAGTAACATTGCTAGGTTGTCTGTAGCCTCCTTTGGCAGCAGATTCGGAAGGAGGTAATGCTGTGTTTTCTCTGAGCGGAAGCATCTTACGCTTTAGGGCTGCATCTGTGCTGAAGACCCTGTGTTTGCTGTAGCACTGTCGTAGCTCCATTTGTGCTGGAAATATTGGAAGCACTGGTGTAGAGTGGCCGCCAGTTTTATCCCACTGTATCATCTAACCCTGCCCAGAACAGGGTCAGGCTGTCATCAGCCAGTCCACCTTAATGCTCCCGCTGTGTCTGGCACTAACGGAGCTGCACATTGCACTGGGCTGTTCAGATGTCTTAATGCCTTTTTGATGGCTTTCTTGTTTTCTGCATCTGCCAAAATCTTCAACCATTCTGAGTTTCTGATGCCATTTTAAAAGGGAAACAGCGTTGTCCAATGGTAAGATCACAGGGCTAGAAACCAGGAGCTCCTAAACATGAATCCCAGTGCTACCACTACCTCAGTATGTGACCTTGAGTATGTTATTTAATCTGTCTGTAAAATGGGGATAAACTTCACTGGAGTACCTCCCAGAGTGGGTTGTGAGAATTAATTTGTGGTTTTGTGTTGAGCTCTGAAGATGTAAAACACTATATAAGGGCTTAGTATTACTATGGGAAGAACTCGGCACGATGGATGAAACAGATGTGAGTCTGGGCAGCACCAAGGAAAATGTTTAGTGACCAGCTTCATAATGAGAGAGAAAAAAAGCAAGTGTACATTGCAGC
The DNA here is from genome assembly GCF_965140235.1 of Caretta caretta. NCBI lineage: Eukaryota > Metazoa > Chordata > Testudines > Cheloniidae > Caretta > Caretta caretta. Next base: position 58,230,236 of record NC_134211.1, on the reverse strand, counting down.
TCCTTTGGAAACAAAGGAGTGGCTTTCTGGACCACCTGCTGTCCCCTCTCCTGGTGTGGGGAATTCCATGTCATGGTGCTCTCCCAGATATATACTTTCTGTGGAAAGAAATATGCAATGTAGCATCAGAAATCTAATTAAGTTTTCTCTCTATGTAAATACAGTCTCCTTCTCTCCCTGCTAAGCTCCGCAGACGCTTTGCCTTTCTGATGGTCTTTGTGCTTGCTTCAGAAGAATGAATGTACAGGGAGTGAATTTATTAGAAGCAAATCCCTCTAGTGCACATGTTGCCTTTTCCGTTAGTTAATCACTGCCTTGTGAACTGTGTCCCCTGTGAAGCATGCATGAGCCAGAGAGACACAAGTTTGGGTGAAAGGCTGTGAGAAAGGCACTAAGAAATATTTGAAAGATGCTTTGACTCCTGAAAAATGTGTCTGTCTCCTGCTTCCTTTTAAGTTAATAGATGTCAGAGTAATTCTGATTGGGCTCTAACACGGAGTCTTTGTTAAACATTGGTATTTACTTTGCTCAGTTTCCCTGCAAATGGAGAGATGCAGTGGGGAGGGTCTTGCTTGCCTAATGGCCAAATTAAATCTCATTAGAAACAAGGAGGACCTCCCAACACACCAACCTTTAGGAAACGTGATTGCTAATCCAGACCATGTCAGAAATGACATGAGTTTGATGCGTTCCATCTTAGTCCCTAATTGACATTTGTAGACGTCACTGAATCAACACAATGCGGCCGAACTGGCAGTGTTTGTCAGGAGAAGCCCAGGACTGGAATAGTAAAGGAGAGGTGCTACGGCTTGAGCTTGAGAAGCGTTGGCAGAGCTGAGTGAGTGGAGTTGTGCAACAGCCTGCCTGCCCTTAACAACGTGTATATATATATCCGTCCCTCTCTTTTCTGACCACTACATTAACGTTAAACAAAACAAACCCCTGATGGGACTCCGGAGCGTGGTGTTTATCATCCCAACTCCCAGCATCTGCCTTTGTTTGGGGGGTTGTAATACAGACACTTTAATATCCATTGAGCAGATAAGTGCAGTATGAGCGCATAGGATCCTAAAAATGAGAAGATTTGTTAGCAGTAGGTCACCTTGTCCCTCTTGGGAGACCAGGGCAGGATGACTATGCTCACGCATGTGCAGCTTCTGGTCTCTCTGATTTGATTGTAATCCGTCCAGCCTGTTTTACAGCCTAGTACAAATAGCTATATGACCTGGGCCCTTAGAGGTGTTGTTTCTAAAAATAAAGCCTGGAAGTTGCACTGGGCTAGTATATGCTGAGCCTCACAAGCTGCAAATAGCCAAGTGACGTTGCATATGCCTGAAACATTCCAGCAGGACCCTGGATCCTGGAGTAAGTGAAGCATCCTGTAAAGACCTCAGCAGTGCTTGCAGAGAGCACACACATCTAAGGCCATGTCTAGGACTGGGGCTATGTCACTGTAGTACCATAGTCAGATGTGGTGTTGTGAATTCAGTTACTGTTTGTAAGAGATCCTCTGATGAAAAGGGCTAGCTAGAGAGGGTAGATTGTTTGAGTGGCATATACCATCGGATCCTTTGTGGTTCCCTGTCCATTTCCCTTCCCTCCAAGAGGTCAAACCGTGGATGAGAAATGGTGATGGTACGCTCAGATCTTCCCACCAAATAAATTCCACCCTTGTGTCTCATTTTGGCTATTCACTGCTGAGTAGTTTGTGCTAATGATCAAAAGAACTGTGCCTGCTCCGTGAGCTTACTTACCCTTCAGTGGAGCTTGAATGTGGCCATGGGCCCTGATAGAGTCAATTAATAGATTCTAAGACAAGACAGGACCATTGTGATCATCTGGTCTGACCTCCTGTATAGCACTGGCCACAGAACTTCACAAAATATTTCCTAGAGTAGAGCTTTTCGAAAACCTTCCAATATTGATTTAAATCCTTGGGCTTGTGGAAAAATAAGTGGCAGTATCCTATATGGTACCAAAATGAGACGTCCCACAATAGATTGTGCAGAACTGTGACCTTCCTGTTCCTTTCTTACGTGAGATGTCGACATTGGAATTATTCTTGATCATCTGAGTTAAAGGGGCTCTGAGCTATTGTTCCATGTTCTCAGCAGACTCATTTAATAGACATCTGTCCATCATTTACGTTTGGCTCCCATTGTTGAGGCTCACAACCATAACAGCTAAAGACTGACTTTCTTTTAAAAAGGAGAGTTGAGATTTTGGAGAACAAAATAACATCTGAAGGGAGGTGCCAGTATGCCAGGCTGCCACAAATCAGCCCAATCCAAGCCCTGCTGCCTATTGGGTCCCTGCTAATCATGTGTTATGTTGCCATCTCTGCACCCAGGAATATAAACGTCGCACCTTTTGTATGTCTTGTGGAAAGTGCTAGCTATATAATTCCTGCCTGCTGTCTCTTGGCTCTACTGGAGTCATTATACATTCCCAATTTGTAGTCTTGCTACTCCAAACAAAATTCTCCTCTTCCTAGAGCAGCCTGGCAGAGGACATCTGAGTTGGTTTCCAACCACTGGGGAGGATGATTCTGCCATACTCACTAATATGGTATTGGGGCCAGCTGCACAGACTGGAATCTGATTGAGGGAGGCAACCTAGTGACAGAGGATGTGGAAAAAGCTAATGTACTCAATGCTTTTTTTGCCTCTGTCTTCACGAACAAGGTCAGCTCCCAGACTGCTGCGCTGGGCATCACAACATGGGGAATAGATGGCCAGCCCTCTGTGAAGAAAGAGGTGGTTAGGGACTATTTAGAAAAGCTGGACGTGCACAAGTCCATGGAGCCGGACGAGTTGCATCCGAGAGTGCTAAAGGAATTGGCGGCTGTGATTGCAGAGCCATTGGCCATTATCTTTGAAAACTCGTGGCGAACGGGGGAAGTCCCGGATGACTGGAAAAAGGCTAATGTAGTGCCAATCTTTAAAAAAGGGAAGGAGGAGGATCCTGGGAACTACAGGCCAGTCAGCCTCACCTCAGTCCCCGGAAAAATCATGAAGCAGATCCTCAAAGAATCAATCCTGAAGCACTTACATGAGAGGAAAGTGATCAGGAACAGTCAGCATGGATTCACCAAGGGAAGGTCATGCCTGACTAATCTAATCGCCTTCTATGATGAGATTACTGGTTCTGTGGATGAAGGGAAAGTGGTGGACGGGTTGTTCCTTGACTTTAGCAAAGCTTTTGACACGGTCTCCCATAGTATTCTTGTCAGCAAGTTAAGGAAGTATGGGCTGGATGAATGCACTATAAGGTGGGTAGAAAGTTGGCTAGATTGTCGGGCTCAACGGGTAGTGATCAATGGCTCCATGTCTAGTTGGCAGCCGGTGTCAAGTGGAGTGCCCCAGGGTTCGGTCCTGGGGCCGGTTTTGTTCAATATCTTCATAAATGATCTGGAGGATGGTGTGGATTGCACTCTCAGCAAATTTGCGGATGATACTAAACTGGGAGGAGTGGTAGATACGCTAGAGGGCAGGGATAGGATACAGAGGGACCTAGACAAATTGGAGGATTGGACCAAAAGAAATCTGATGAGGTTCAATAAGGATAAGTGCAGGGTCCTGCACTTAGGACGGAAGAACCCAATGCACAGCTACAGACAAGGGACTGAATGGCTAGGCAGCAGTTCTGCGGAAAAGGACCTAGGGGTGACAGTGGATGAGAAGCTGGATATGAGTCAGCAGTGTGCCCTTGTTGCCAAGAAGGCCAATGGCATTTTGGGATGTATAAGTAGGGGCATAGCCAGCAGATCGAGGGACGTGATCGTCCCCCTCTATTCGACATTGGTGAGGCCTCATCTGGAGTACTGTGTCCAGTTTTGGGCCCCACACTACAAGAAAGATGTGGATAAATTGGAGGGAGTCCAGCGAAGGGCAACAAAAATGATTAGGGGACTGGAACACATCACTTATGAGGAGAGGCTGAGGGAACTGGGATTGTTTAGTCTGCGGAAGAGAAGAATGAGGGGGGATTTGATAGCTGCTTTCAACTACCTGAGAGGTGGTTCCAGAGAGGATGGTTCTAGACTATTCTGAGTGGTAGAAGAGGACAGGACAAAGAGTAATGGTCTCAAGTTGCAGTGGGGGAGGTTTAGGTTGGATATTAGGAAAAACTTTTTCTCTAGGAGGGTGGTGAAACACTGGAATGCGTTACCTAGGGAGGTGGTAGAATCTCCTTCCTTAGAAGTTTTTAAGGTCAGGCTTGACAAAGCCCTGGCTGGGATGATTTAATTGGGGATTGGTCCTACTTTGAGCAGGGGGTTGGACTAGATGACCTCCTGAGGTCCCTTCCAACCCTGATATTCTATGATTCTATGAATCCCCTACTCTTTGGGATAAGTATCTATAAGCTCTGTCTATGGCTTTGCATTTGTTTTGGAATAGGAATCTTTTGGACGCTTGGGAAGTTCCTTACAACTTAGATGCTATGGGCAGCTCTGTTTAATGTTTGCATTCCTTGAAGGAGTCCCAGCCTGCTGGGTTTGGGCTATTTGCTGGGCTCAGTGATCCTGTTCTGTGCCTGACTGAGTGGAGCTGGTTTATCCCTATCCCAGGTGAATGGCAAAGCAGTTCAGGTGTTTCAAGGTCAGTTTCTGCTGCAAGATGAATTCTGACATTGGAGCAACCCAGGTGGAAGATGAGCAGCTGTTCCTTCTTTGTGTGATACGTCCACATTCACATTCCACTCAGTACCCTCACTTGCGGAGCTGGCTGCCTGCTAATCTGAATTCTCTGCCTCTGGTGTGATGTGGGGTCTTTGCTGCTTTTCTGGCCCACAAAGAATTGCCATTGTCTCCTGGACTAGACCATTTTGCTGCAATGTGAACATTAGCTAAAGCCATCTGCTATGCCAGTTGTCCCGGTATTCTGAGGAGAGCTGTTAGTAAAGAGCACCGTGTTCCACAAGGAAGGGCTTGGGATCATGCAGACATTTTTCTCAGGAGATGCTTAGCACTGTGGAAAATTCACCAGCACTCAAGAAAGGGGTGCCATGGGGACAATGTTCCCAAGACCTAGTGCAGCAGAGACCGTTTCAGAAAGACTCACCTTTGGGGAGTCACAGGGTCATGTCCCATCGAGAAACAAAAGGGAGTATGTTACTTGTGCGTGTCATACTAGTATCCGTGAGAAATCTGCATTCTGCTGAGCTGGCTGACTCAGCCCTCCTAAGAAAGGCAATGTAGGGGCCAGCTGCAGGACCCAGACCTCCAGACTGCCCTCTGAGCAGTGTGCGTGAGGGCCCTTGCAGGGTCCAGGAGGTCTCAATGCATTTGTTGAGCTTTAAAGGTGAGGAGAGAGCAAACAGCCTCTTAATGGAAAAGTGGATTGACCTGTCACTTAGCTCATTCCTCTTATACTAGCTCTCTGCTCACACTGAGCACCAGCCAAAACCCCAGTGGAGCCTGAAAGAGATGTAAGACGTAGTGAGACACCCAATCGCCAGCCCAGCTTTCCCTCCCTGCTGTCCTGATCTTATCCAACTGATGAGACAGACTGTGTGAGACACTCTCTGCTGCCTCTTAGCTGAGGCAATTGCTATACATTTGAGAGGAGGGAGAAAGAAAAGTAACAAGCTGGACCAAGGAAAGCGCAAGATGCGCTGCTCAGCTGTATGTGGTAAGAGACTGGAGTGACCAAGTCAGTGGGCGCAGCAATGATATTGCAGGCCAGTCCCCACTGGCCTTTTTTTAGAAGCTCTAGCACTCATTTCTCTGCACTTTCGGGTTTCTTAATAGGATCGCTCCTGATGTGATAAATTGCTGAGCAGCAGGGCCTGCTGTTGAGGAATCAGCCCTTGTTCTCTGAGCAGGCAACTGCCTCAAACCCCGGAATTCCACTCCAGCCGTAGCTTAGTGAAGCACATGATCTGAATTAAAGGGCGGGGGGGGGGGGAGTTAAAGGTGGTATGGCAGGATCTGCCTGAAGGCTGCTTGCAGGGAGTGCTCATATTCAGCACTTGCTATTAACGTCTGAGCGTGTCAGAGGCAGGAGTACCAGCTGACATAGGTGCCGACTCCATGGGTGCTCCAGCTCCGGAGCACCCATGGGGGAAAAAAAGTGCTCAGCGCTCATTGGTGGGCGCCACTGATCAGCTGCGCCCCCTTCCTCCCCGGCATCTCCTGCCCACCAGAAGAAGATCAGCAGAAAAGGGAGGAGTGGAGCCAGGAAGAAGCGAAGTGTGGTGGGGTCGGGCCTTGGGGAAAGGGGTGGGGTGGGGGCAGGGCCTGGGGCGAAGCACGGGTCGAGCACCCCCAGGGCAATCAGAAAGTTGGTGCCTGTGCCAGCTGACAATCCTGGCTGACTTGTAGCCCCAGGGCATGCATGGGGGGGGCAGAATACCAGGTATTTACAGCCTCTAACGTTAGGAACTGGTTTGCATGCCCCTAACCAATACTCTGGATTTCTAATGCTTTATATTTCCAGCATTGTCAGATACTTAGTAACAAAGGACTGTTATTCACATGTGGTCTGAATTGTGATCAGTATGCTCCTGATATTCTTACCAAAGCCATTCAGTCTCTGTCTAGCAGTGGATGATATGCTGACCGAAGCTATATCTCTAAAAGGTGGGAGTATTGCCCAGAGACGGGGGGAAATGTCTGGAGGAACTTGCTTGCTCAATGAATGTCCTCCCTTTACCGTTTGCCCCAGGCAGCTAGGTAGATGCTGTGAGAATGGCCACCAAGAGCTGAACATAGAATTTCATGTCTTGGTGGTGGTTAGAAGAAACTTTCTTCACTTGGGATTTAATCTCTCTTGAAGATACCCTCTGTACTGTGGTGACCTGCACCCATGCAATCTCGGCTCGATTAGTGCAATGCACTTTACATGTGGCTGCCCTTGAAAAGCAGTTGTAGACAGCAGCGTGACTGCTGTGAGGGTTAGACTTGTGAGCTGCACTCTGGTCCCAAGAGTATGCACTGTGATCAGTCATTAGGTGGAATATCCTCCCAGCCTGCAGCAGCTGAGGGTCCGTGTCTGCTGCCCTGTATAGGGTCTTGTCAGGATGAAAGGAAGTACCTTCTCTCCTGAGGGCCTGCATCTTTGCCTTACATACACTAGTGCTCCATGTACCCTCTTAGGAGGCAGTGTTGTGTTTTCATTGCCTCTTTAGTGATGGAGGGGCTGGTTTATTGGGGGCTCCTTATAATAATTGTTCTGGGATCTTGGTCACTGGGCCAGACTGGTGCTAAAAGTCTCATTTTCAGTTGGGCTGATGTTTAGCTTCCAGGAGCCTTTGGCCACAACACCTCAGAAGTAAAAACATATAATTCAACCAAAATAAACTCTGCCCCAGAATGTTCTGCCCTTTTCAAGCACCTCTGCTTCCCATGGTCCTGGAGAGCATTCCCTACACCAGTGGTTTTCAATCTGTGGTTCGCGGACCCCCTATGGGGGTCCCCAGACTATGTCTAAGGGGTCCGCGAAAGGTTGTCATGGCCTTAGAACAATGGTTTTCAGCCTGTGGTCAGTGGACCCCTGGGGATCTGCAGACTGTCTAAGATCAAAGGGGTCTGTACCTCTATTCAAAATCTTTTAGGGGTCTGCAAATGAAAAAAGTTTGAAAACCATTGCCCTAGGCAGATGCCCTAGGCCCATCCAGACCAATCCATGGGATTCAGAACTTCACCATCCATGCCCCCAAAATCCACACCCATGCTGCAGCAGTAAGATATGGGTCCCCCACAACCTGCCCTGGGGCTCTCCTGGTTTTCACTTGCCTCCAGAAAGGAAGAATTCAGAGCTGCTAACCACCTGATTCAGCTTTGCCCACAACCTTGTATTTCATTTCTGTGGCTAGCGTGCTCCTGTATGGTTCCTGTCCGTGTGTGTGTCTGTCTCACTTCTCCGGTCATTCCCCAGTGCAATGCAGGACGAGAGGTTAATGCCTAGCTGAAATAACCAGCATCTCTGCCCTGTGAGGCTGGAATTCCATTGTAAGGTTCTTTCTGATGACATTCTGCCCAGCAAGCTCAAGCCTGAGCATTGTTCTCACCTGCATCTCTCCCACATTGATGCAGTCTCTAATTCCTGCCCTTCTTCCTTCGCAGCATCTTCAAAATTACTTCCTCATCTCTGTCCCCATGGCTAGAACCCTTGTTGGGTCCCTGATTCTTGTGGTTGCCTCCTCTCTGGCCTCCCAGATGTTCCCTGGAATGCTGCCACAAAGATTCTCTTCCCTGCTGCTGCTCTTACCACATCTGGCCCTGCTAGTCCAAACACCAGTTCCCATCGGTCATATATCATACACAGGCTCCTCCTTCTTCTCTTCATAGCGCTGCACAGCCTGTCTGCCTCTCTGCGCTTGATTCCTCCTCACCCAGACTTCCCTTATTGTCATCCTCTCACTCTATCAGCTCTGCGCCTTACTCTGTGCAGCCACCTATCTGCGTCCTCCACCCTCTCCTCTACAAACCAGACCTTCCTCCTCAGAGTAATGTCAGTAAATTACAGCATCCATCCCTCCAAAGTGAAACTGCCAAACCAAGCCAGGACTGGAAACACTCCTGTGCTGCAGCTCGTGCAGCTTGGGCTCAGCCTGCCCATCCAGTCCTGCTTGTTGCTGCATCCCATCCCCCACTGCTTTAGTCTGTGTATTGCCTAGTAGTGTAAGCTCTATGGGGCAGGGATCTGGTAATTGTTTCTGTCTATGAAGTGCCCAGCTCTTCATGTTGGTGCCATGAATAGTAAAATCTGGCAGGCTGTATTAGTGTAACAGGGTTTAAAAAAAGAAACGTCACCGCTCTGATCAAAATAGTTACAATGGTACAAAAATTGTGTGTGGACCAGGATGAATCTCTCTCTGCTCCCTCATTGTAGCAATGTTATCCAAGCCACTGCCAGGAGCAGGGCCAATTTTGCCCTCTAGTTCAGTGTTTTGTTGGTTTTTAAATACCCGTGCCCCCCCTCCCCACACACACACACACAAACACACACTCCCTATTGTCTTGCTCATATTTGTATTCTTTCCCCTGGTGCCAGAGAAGCTGGCTCCTTTCTCTTCTGTTCTAATCAGTCCAGAGCTGGGAGTGAGAGTTATCTCTTTAATAAGAATCAGGAAGGCTACTGCATCCCTCTGCGGAATGATTCTAACCCATTCCAGTGAATCAGAAGCTTTCCCTGCACAGTGTGGATGAGGTTTACTGCTAATGGAGTGAGAGGATCAGGGGCCAGACCTGTCTGCACTGGTGACTACTTTTTCTTCTTGCTAGGCTTTATTTCTTGTAGGATTTTTTTCTCCATAGAGCATATGCTTAGACTGTTGAGTCTTTTCTGCTGTGGTGATCTGCGGGCACAGATCTTGCTTTGTGATTGCTCTGTGCACATAGCAATGGATCGTTATCCATTCCAACCCTGGCCTCTCCCTCTGATTGGAGGGGGCTGGGGGACCCCATCTGGAAGATTCTTGGTGGGGTAAGGGAGGAAGGGCACTAGAGGTGAGTTCTTAGCCCCTCTCGCCACTTGGCAAAGCATTTGGTTTATTGCAGTGCATGCTGAGCTGTGCTCTTCCCCTCGGGGTCCTGGGGACTCGCTGACCTTTCTCAGAGCTGGGAAGAAACTCCCTGTCTCTGTGACCTTTTCACTCGACACCTGCATGGCTTGATAAGAGCTTCCCCTCAGACTCTGCTGTGTGTCTCAGGGATGCTGTTTCTCTTTGCTAGAGCCTGCGGGAGCCCAGGGTGGGTGTGAACATGTGGTAGAGAAGGGCCTCCAGGACTCTTTGCCAGCCCGCTCTGGGACGGGTCTTGTTGCCTCTCTTTCATTGGGAAACACTCCTGTGCTGCAGCTCGTGCAGAATGCAGCCGCGCGAGGGGGAGGCTGTGCTGTGCTTAGCAGCTTGTTGCCCACCAGACGTGCTGCACAGTCTGTCTTTTGGTCTCCATGGCCTTAGAGGGGGCAGGGTCTGCCCGGGGGCCGGTCTGCTGGCCTGGGACCTATTGCAGCCTGTGAGCTCACAGCTGGTGCACTGACCCTCAGGAAACAGGACCTGCCACTATGGGATATTTTCTAGATTAGGTGGAGCACAATAGGGGAGTTTGACTCACAGTGCTCTGGGGATGGGGGAGGGTGTGACTGCTCCCCTCCCTGGTGTAGCGGGGAAGAGGAGTAGCATGTGCAGGGTGTGGGTTATTGAGGATGTAGATACCATGGACACACTTACCCGTGGCTGTTTGAGGAGCTTTACCTCAAGTGTCCCACCCTTAGGGGCCTTTAGACAGGGCAGCGTTACCCATCCCTAATGCTGGCTGGCAGGGATTGTTCAGTCCTCTGTCCTATGGGCTGGCGGCTTTGGGGGCCTGTGGCTTGGGCAGATGTTCTTCTCTGCAGGATGGTGTGGTCTCAGAGTTGAATTTCTCTTGTTTGGCACTTGAATAAAAGTTAAAACTCCAGGGTCTGTCTGGCGCAAACCCTGCACATCTGCAGAGGAGCTAGTGTGCCTTGTCGCTGACCTGTCCTAGTCCACGTGCACCATGCTGCATGTGACCATTCTGCTTCCTCTGTTCTAGTTGGCCAGCATGGTTTTCTTTGTCCCATAGTTCTTGTGTTTTGTGCACTCAAGCCACTACTTATGTTCTCTCCTCCAGGTGAAGGTCCAGAATATGGAGCCAGTGGGGACGATGCCCTCAGCAGGATCCAAAGGCTGATGGCTGAGGGTGGCATGACTGCTGTGGTCCAGCGGGAGCAGAGCACCACTATGGCATCCATGGGCGGCTTTGGCAACAACATTATTGTGAGTCACCGGATTCACCGCAGCTCTCAGACTGGTGTGGAATCCGTGGGAGCTGATGGTGCCTTGATGCAGCAGTCCACCTCGCGTGAGCTGGCAGCCGAGCTGGAGGGACGGATCCTTTCAGAGTCTATGCAGCTGGCAGAGCATGGCCAGAGCCCGCAGACAGCTCCTGGCAGGCGTGAAGGACAAGGAGCCGAGGGACTGGATCTGCCAGAGCAGTCCCAGTCCTCTATGGACACTGAGGGACCAATTGAATACAGTGACCTAACCAATAATAACCATCTTCCCGACAATACCAACTACTATAGTAACGATAGCACCAGTGGGGAGTCGCGGAACAGGTAGAGATGAATTGTGTCTTGGTGCTACCCTTGTACTGCTAAGCAGAGACCTGTACCTCACAGCTGATCAGGAGCTGGAAGAGTGGGGGTATTGTGGCTCTGATAGGATGATGGTAATTGAGGGGGCACCTGTACCTATGCGGAGGGGGCAGAAATGGAAGGGAGGCTATCAAATCTATAGGGACCCCAGGAGGAAGAAGCTTTATTTGGTCTTTGCTTCCGGCACCCATGTTGCTGCAGTTTCTATGAGAACATTAACGATCCCTAACAAGGCTCATCTGAGCCTTGTGTAAATTTCCCAGCTGACTGGGAATCCCTGGGCTTAGCCCTAACCCTGCAGTGCTTTAAATGTTACTGTTTGTCAAATGAGCGTTTCCCCCTGCTTGCCACCAGCCCCAAGGATTGAGCAGAAGAACAAATATCAGGGAAGGGGCCTGCAGTGTCCTCCAGAGACAAGCAACCCTATTGGGCATATCCTGGATTTGATGCCCCAGCTCTGTTGGTAGAGTGGAGGAGTCTTCCAGGCCACAGTCCCACTCCATGGCATGGCCCTAGTGCCCCTTGGGAAGGGAGGGGGAGGGTAGAGCATTTTGGAGACTAGAGAGAACATTATTCCTATCCAGTCTGCAGTCTTCCCCGGGGCAGAGCTGGAGTAAAAAGAGCCAGGCTTAAGCTTCACTATCCTTTATATACCCAGGAGCCTCTCAGAAGTGAGGACCTTTTCTTTGAGTGTCAGTTTAGCACCGAGCTGCTATCGATGGGGAGAGAGAATAGGGGCAAATGCAGGGTGTGGGAGTGAGGTGGGCGTGGCTCCCCCTGGTAAGGATGCAGTTAGCACAAGGATACTCCAATATCTTCACACCGCCAGCTGTGCCAATATTAACATGAATGAGCCATCTTGGCAAAGCCTGCCAGTATCATGGCACCATTGGCTGGCTGCATTTCCCTTGAGGCGAGGAGGGGGTGATTTTCCAGCTCCAGGTCAGGGCATGAGGTATGGGTCTGTGACGTAAGGTGTTGCATGTGAAATCTTGACCTTGTACATGTAGTTTCTAGTGGAGAAATCAAGGCTCTGATATTTTGTTTTTAGTCTAAAATGTGATTTTCCTTTTCGTTTGTAACTCTCCATCCCAGCAAGCTTGTGGCGGGAGGGTAGGGGGAGAGTCTGAGTGCTAACGAGGGAAACACCAAAGATCAACGTCATTAAAATATGACAAACCCTTCTCTGGCCTGCTGTCTTCTCTTGTGTGCTGGGAGAGTGTGTGTTTGCATGCTTGGCCCTGCCATAGCCCCCTCAGCCAGGGAGCTCCAGGTGCTTCATAAACATTAACCTCTCATTCCCTCACCCCCCACAAGGGGCAGGGGGTAGAATCACCTCTGTGTTAGAGAGACGCGGGATCACACAACGTCGAGTCGCTGGCAGAGCTGGGAATAGAGCTCAGGAGTCCTGCTTCCAAATGCCTTGCTCTAACTATTGCACAGCTGGGTACATTCCTCTCTGGTTTTCCCCTCGCTCTCCCCTTCACCTCCTAAGGCAAGGGGAAAGTAGTTGATTCCCACTATATTCCGCTAAAAGAATAGGGACACAGCTGTCTACTCCAAGAGAGCCAGGAAATGTCCTTCCTGTCCAGTCCCCTACCCCAAAAGAGCCAAAAGACATCTGACTGCCTGCTTCCTGGAGAGGGGAGGAGAGGTGGCCAGGGGCCTGTTTCAGAGATGGGACTGTGCTCTTAAGCCCATGGGGGCTAGGCGTGATAACCACCCTGGTGGGATGTGCACTTCCCCCACTGTGTCTGAGTTATTGTCACCCAGCACCTGCCTGGCCCATCCCAGTGAATAAGGCCATCATTAAGCCGCACTCAAGCTCTCAGTCAGAAGAGTCTGTTAAAGAACATTAAGCAAATCTTCCCTTAAATCACAGCCTGGGAATGAACCTTAAATCAAATCTGCCACTGCGAGGCCTCTTCGCAGGGTGTTAATGAGGCTCTAAAACCTGCCCTGTGTCAGTAGCATCTCTGAGCTGACAGGGCCTGATAATGGGATTCCCTTCTGTGGAGATGATGGCTTCACACTCCCTGCCCCTGCGTCTGTGTAGGCTCCATGGGCATGTATTGATACCCTGAGCCAGAGGGGCTATATTCCTGTAATGCCAGAGTCTGCACTAGATATTCCCAGTTCTTGAGGGTCCGATTACTGCTCCCCTTGGAAATAAAAAGGAGCAGAGCCTGCAGAAAGGTTCCAATGCACCAGACTGGCCTCTCCCCACCCTTCTCCATGTCTGCCTCCCAGAAGAGCCTCTGGGCATATTCTTGCTAGATGAAAGCCTTGCAGAGTGTTTACATCCTTCCCTACAGCCCATGGCCAGACAGACTTGGGGGAGAGCCTCATCGGGCCAGGGAAATGGTCACTTGGGATACCCTTTTTTCAGTGGTGCCTGGTTCGTGAGGGCCCAATTTGTTCATAGACCCTGCAGCAGTTGAGCCAGGCCCTTGTGCTGCAGCTGTGAACGGACATGAAGCATCTTAGCCAGCTATTCTGGGTGTGCTTCCTCAACCCTCACATTAAGGTCCTGCTCCTGCTGAAGTTGATGGGGAGAACTCCAGTGGGAACAGGAGCAAACACTAATGTCTCAGATCACTCTCTCTCCTGTATGGAAGTAGATCTTCATTCGGAGAAGGCTGAAGTGAAGCTACCTAGAAGTGCCAAGGCCTGAGGTGCCCAGCAGCTATAGGAGGTCAGGCTCATCAAGAAGGCTCTTCTCCCCTTCCCTCTCAAGTCTGCTTGGCAAATACAGCTCTGTGCAGAGGCTGAGATCACAGTTGCAGTGGATTTATTTACAAATGCTTGGAGAGAAGGTGGTGAGGAAGATGGACAAACCAATTCTCCAGGCCGCAGCCTACTGAGTCCTCGGTTACTCTCTTTCAGAAGCTTTGCTGGGAACAGAAGTCAAGCTGCTGTTGGGAAACTGGGTTCTAGGGTTGAAAGCCTGGCAGGTGCTCATTGGTGCAAGAAGTTGGGGGGCTTGATCCTGCAGAGTCATCAGCAGTTTACTGTAGCTGCTGCCGGCAGAGAATCTGCACAACTCAACAGCCCACCCCTTAGAATAGGCCCAGAGCCCCTGATGGAGCAGAGTGAGGGGAGGATGATCTGGGTTGCCGGGGGAGCTCAGCACTCAGGAGGGAAACGATGAGTAGAATCACCCCTGCTCAGGTTGTCTCCCTCCAGCTCCCTGGTCCTTGGCACAGACAGCCACCCCTGCCCCAGTCCCTGCAGATGTACTGTTTCGCCCACACCCCCAATCCCTTAGGACGGGTGCTAGCTCTCTCCAGGATGTCAGTCAGGGAAGAGAGGGCTAACAGCTTTCTCCTCACATTAAGCTTTTGAACAGAGGCTGTGTCAGCAAGTCCTGTGCTCTCAAGGCTGGGGACTCCAGCGAATCTCAGGGCAGCTATGGCTGCTGTTCCCACTCCATCCCTTATGCTTGCACTGATCTAGGGCAGTGAGGATCTTAGCCTATGGGGAAAGAGTGAGAGCCTCCTTTCCTTGAGTGAGTTACAAGTGAGCTCCAAAAAGCCTTGGAAATGTATGCTGCCAGGGACAATCCTACACGGAGGGTGATATGGATATGAAGATGGATTAGATGAGACCTATTAGGGTTTTTCCATCTCTTAATACCATCATGGCGGAGCTATTTTTCTGGCGAGGGCCTGCAGCCAGTGCTAGGGCTGGCTCCCTTCACGGCTGCACCAGCCTTGCTTCTCTGGCAGTTTTAAGAAGGGCATCTCTCGCAAAGACCCTGCTCTGAAAGGAGAAAACACCCCAGTCTGGAGCAAACACCCTTCCAGGAGTGAGGGCGAGGCAGCCCCTCATACCCGCTACCCCAGCATGTCAGCAAGAGCTGCCATAGGAAGAAGCTGTGCCGTGGCCACATGCCCTTCCCTGGCCCCGTTCAGAAGGGGAAATGGGAGCATTTGTTCCTTGGGAACAAGAAAGAAGCTGAGAATCCAAGGCTTTTCTTGGCTCTCTAACCCATCAGACACCTTTAAATGAGCTAACAGAAGTGTGGAGAAACCTGGTGGATAGAATTTATGTAACTTTCAAAAGGCTTTTGATAAAGTCCCTCACAAGAGGCTGTTAAGGAAACGGTCACCTCTGGGATGAGAGGTAAAGTTCTCTTGTAGATTAAAACTTCCTGAGATAGGAAGCAGCGTTAGGACTAAATGGCCAATTCTCAGCAGGGAAAGAGGTTAATAGTGGGTTGGCCCAAGGATCAGCACAAGGCCCCATGTTCTATAAATGCCTTAATGAGTTGGAAAAGGAGGGGGAAGAGCAAGGGGGCAAAATTTGCTGAAGATGCAACATTATTTAGGTCAGTCAAGAGGAGGGAAGGAACCAGCAAAGTTAGGTCATTGGGAGAACAATGGCAGGTGCAATTCATTGGGGAAGAGTGCTAGGTGCTGGCTGTTGGAAGGTCAGCTTGAAATTAATCAGACACACTGCTAGGACTCAACCAGTGCTAACCTATGAGGCTGCTACAGCAATGGGTGTGTTCGAGAGAGGGAGGAATAAGCTCAAGGCACCATTGGGGACCAGTCCCTACTGACAATTAGCAGCTCAGGCCAGGATTCCCAGCTGGTTTTTGCTGGAGCCCCTGGGCTGGATGAGCAGATGAGTGACCTGACAGCTGCCTTGTCTCTTCTTTTTTTCCATTTTCTGTTCTTTTCCTACGGGTCTTTATGTATTTTTTCCTTCACTGACCCCAAGGCTACAAGCTGCTGGGGTGGGGGTGTCTGGTGCCGCGCCCCTCCCTCCTCCCCCCCGCCCCCCCCAGTGCTCAGCTGAGTGCAGTGTGGGGGTTTACCTATTCCTCTGAAGTGTCCACTGTCAGTGGCCATCAGCACCAGGATAACAGGGTAGTTAAGCCCACATTGTAGGTCCTGTGCATTTGCTTGTCTTCTCCATGGTGGGGCTGGTCCCCACCTGCAGCTAGTATTGCCTGGCCTCTCTCTGCAGGGCTCTGTTCCACTCCGGCTGCTTGGGGGGAGACAGAAAGGAGTGAATGGGAGATTCGGGTGGTGGGATTCCATAGTGCTGAACCCCAGGGAAGTGCTGGCAAATGAATGAGCTGAGCTTTGAGGGCAAGTGCATCAGATTCACACCCACAGGTGGCTTGTGACTTGCCTGCTTTAGCTGCTGCCCTCATCCACAGGTGTCATTTTAGCCTGGCAAGGAAGGAGCTGCCAAGCTGCTACTCTGGCCTCCTGCCAGAAGCATCCAGGGGACTGTGTGGAGGGAGCTGCTGCTGTTCCCCTGTCCCTGAGCCAGGGTGAAGGCCCAGAACTAGCTTCTCTGCCCTTGGCTCGAGCTGACAGAAGAGGCAGCTTGCCTGGGATTGGCTGCCCTCCCTGCGTAGCCGCACTCTGTCAGCGGAGCTGTTCTTCCACAGGAAAGGCAAATTGATTAAAATGTGCTGTGTGGCGAGCTGTCGTGGCTCTAATTGGGATCTCAGTGCACAGCATGGAAATGTCGTTATGCCGTGTGCAGGGGGGACTCGGCCCATGCAGGGAGATGGCCTTTGATATCCAGCCAGCACCCCAGGAGAAAAACCAGCCAATTAATGTCTAGTGCCCCTTCCTCTCTTTCCCCCGAAGTGGGCTGGGCCTCTCTCCTCCCCCTCCTGCTGTCATTGCCTGGCATTCCTGCTGGGGGAACAGGTGGGAGGCTCATTAAAACATGCTTAGCACTTCCCAGCAAAGACATGGATTTGTTTCCCCACAGCGTCCCCAGCAGAGGCGCGTCTCATCTGTTCCTGGTTAGCTCCTTTGCTAGTGTTTGTTTTTCTTTCAAGCAATTTGTTACTAATGTACAGCAGGCAGGAGCTAGCAGTGCCCAATCTGTACCCACTGAGAACCCAGCCGCATGGGCCCCCTCCCAGCAGTACCCAGTTACCGCCAGCTGGGCCTCTGGCCTTGCGGGTGTCCACCAAGTTGTCCCCAGTTGGTGGATGTGGGGACAGCTGCAGATTTCATACTGAAGCCACGTGGTGCCACCTGTGAACAGCCCTTGCTTTCTCCACTTTATGAAACAAAACAGACCCCTTCCAGGGCATACAGTCCAACAGGGGCCTATCCCAGTACCCCTCCATTGGTATCTCTGTAGCCCTCCCGGGCTCAATCTTTACATTGTCCCAGCCCTGGTATGGGAACCTACCTACAGTGCTTCCTCCCTGGAGACACTGTCTTCATCTGCTCTGGGCCTTTCTGGTTCCAGCTCTGCAGCTGGGTCACTAAACCATCTGATCTCCTTCTGGGAGTGTTTCACAATTCAATATGCAGCCCCTTCTCTGGACCTTCTCAACTCCATTCCTCAGAGCTTAAGCCACTTCCCTAGTGGCTGGGGTGTGGACGGGACCCAGTCCCACCCACTACTCCAGCTCCCGGCCCAGGAGGATCCGTTGAATAGCAGCCATGGGCCACTGCGTCCCCTTTAATTAGTCACTACGCTGCTACAGTTCCATGGGCCGCTTCCCCGCAGCCCCAGCAGCTTCACAAATGCTTGACCAATACCATAGGGCTGAAGTCTTTTACTCAGCCCCAGGAGCCAGCCAGGAGCTCCCTCTTACTTCCCGCAGTCCCAGCCAGCAACTGATCTGTCTGTGGTCCTGCCGCTCTTTCAGCCAGCCAGGAACACAGTCCTCACTCCTGCATCTCCAAACAGCGACCGATCGGGCCTTGGTGACTGCAGCTCTTTCTATATGGCCCTACCGAGCCCCGATTGCCTGCTCCCTGCAGCCGCTTTCCAATTGACTGCTTCTCACATAGCCACTCTGGGCAGCTTGAAGGATTCACCTCCACTGCTCCCTTCTGGAATGGGTGTGGTAGGACCACAAGACCTCCAGCAGGGGACCTCTGGGCCTACTACACCCTGTCACAGACCCTCACTCCAACCCTCCCTGTGTTTGTATCGTGGGGTCTGACCCATTCTGCCCACTGCAAAAGTTCCCAGGGAAACTCTGCCAGCAGCTCTGTGCCACCCAATAAAGTACTCAGCACAAGTGCTCACAACCAGGCATGGTGCCCAGCCCATGGTGCCCATCGGGGGTGCCACTCCTTGCCGGAGGCTGAGGGGAGAAACTCTTCATGCAGGGAGGGAAGGCTGACAATGGGGACGGGCCCTTACAGTGCCCCCACAGGGAGCAGCTCCATTCTTCCCTCCCCTGCGATGCTGATTTCTCCTTATAACTATTTGAGTGGTAGAAATGGACCAGCCTGAGGCAATCCCATGGTGAAGAGCTGACATCAGAGGGGCTCTGCCTGTTGTGACTGTCCCTGTGCCATTCTGCTGAGGCGGCAACTCCAGTCAAGCTCCTCCTGTCAGATGGGCTAACCCAGACTCCCTGCCAATGGAGGACTAACAATTAGATGAGAGAGGAGGATGAGCTCAAATAGGTGGTAGAAACTGCAGGGGTTGAATAAATTCTGAGAGTCAGCGAGTTTAAAGCCAGAAGGGACCATTATACCATCCAGTCTGACCTCCTCTGCATCGCAGGCTGTTACGTTTCGCCCACCTACCCCTGTATGGAGCCCAATAACTTGTGATTGGCTGCTTTCTGGAAGCTATGCTTTAGCCAGTCTTGATTAGATGACATCAAGAGATGGAGAATTCAGCACTTCCCCAAGCCACTGGTTCTTATAATGCCTTTCTCCCCTAGGTGAAAGAGCCCATTAGTACTGGGTATTTTCTCCCCATGAAGGTACTTATACACTGTAATCTAGTCACCTCACACTCGTCTTTTTGCTAAACTAAAGACAACAAGTTCCTCAAATCTCCCTGTATGGCTTCTTCAGCCTCAATCAATTTGGTGGCTCTTTTCTGCACCCTCTCCACCTTTTCAACAACTTTTTAAAAATGTGGACACAGTATTCCAGTAACGGTCTCACCAATGCTGTATCCAGAGGGAAAACCATCCCTACTCTTACTTGCTCCTCTCCTGTTTCTACAGCCAAGAAGTGCGTTGGCATGTTCCAGCATTGCACTAGGAGCTCAGATGGAGTTGCTTGTCCATTCTGACCCCTAAATCCTTTTCAGAGTCACCACTTTCCAGGACACAGTTCTGTAAATATCAGTTGGTCAGAAAGTGAGTAGCCAACTCCCACCTCCAGCTCAGCCTCCCCCCACTCCACTGGCACCAGGCCCTCTGTGTCTGAACTAGAATACAGACTCCCTGAGGCAGGATCAGTCTCCTGGGATGTTTGTAAAGCTCCCAGCACGCAGTCAGTGCCTGATAAATAATACAATTTTATTGGCTCCCATTGATGGGGGTTGTATATAAATCTGGGGGCAGAGGTGAAAATACTTTTACCCTCAAGAATTCTGTGTTTTGCAATTGTTGGCTTGTAGCAGAGAAAGCACAAGGAGTCATGGGCTCTCCTGGAGTTTAGTGCTTCACTTCTGATAAGATTGTAGCTATTAAAATAGTTTTCTCAATTCCCAGTTCAATTGTACTGTAATACCCTGATAGGATCGTGGATTGGCTCTGATCAAATTGGCTCTAATCTCTCCTTCAGAGCAGAGCACAGGGCCCTATTGCAGGGAAATTTTAATTGGCAGATTATTTATTTTTGTGGCTAACTTCAGACCCAGTTGGGGGCTAAGCGAGTTCCTGTTATTGGCACAGCGGTCTCAGAGTGCTGACCTGCCAATTCAGAGCAGTCTATCAGGCTCCAAAGCACTTTGACATGTGGCTTCTAAAACCCAACTTTCTATTCTTCCATTCACCCTAGCCAGATTTCCTATCTCTGCTAATATAATTCCCTGGGCAGGGACTGTACCAGTTAATAAGAGCCTTGCAGAGAAGATGCTTGGTACTTTGCAATAGGCACCTTAGTGAAGGATGAGCAGTCACCATTACGCATGGATTTTCTAAGTTCCTTCCAGGTTGGGGCCCAGCTGAAAAGGTGGTGTACTTTACTGACTGCTAGCAGGAAAATACTGGCTGTGTTGGAACCCTCAAGCTGACTGCGTCGCTAACCTGTGTAACTGCATGACCTTGTTAGACACCCTCAGCCCCTTCCCTCCTGTTTGCTACACTCACCCGTTGCATCTATTTAAAAAATTGCATTGGAAGCTCTTCAGAGCAAGGAACGCTCTTACCTTGTGACTGTGCGGTGCCCCACACACTGATCCTGACTGCGGCCTTGGGTGCTACGGCATGTCAGTAATGCTAGAATAGCCATTCTTCCACCCCCGCACACACCCCTTTCTCCACAGCAGGAGAGATGCAGCTCTTGTGCAGTGGTATCTGGTAGCTAGCGAGTGCAGGTGATTAGAGAGGGAACTGGAGTGTTTTTCTGTCAGGAAATCCTCATGATTTTGCTCATGAACTTGATCTTGTTGAAACAGTTAAGGCCTCCATGCAGTCACCTCCGCCTCTGCATCTAATGGTTCAATCACAGACATAATTAGACGAGACTCCAATGGCCTAATGAAGACTGACTGGCAGCTCTGAGGGAGGTGACATTAAAGTGTTTAAATGCTATAGCAGTACAAAGGGCTGCACTTATCTGTCTGCCCACTGCAAAAGTTCCACGGAAACTCTGCTAGCAGCCCCATGCTAATCATCTGCATCAAAGCAAATGCTAATTAAAACAATTACTCACGGAGGAAACAAGGCTGGTTGGGTTCTTTTTGTTTTTCTCTGAGTGGCCAAACTCAGCCACTAAGTAGGAGCGTTCAGGCACTGGGAAGTGGTGTAATCACAATGACCAGTAGAACTACGAGGACAGTTCCATGTTTTGTAATGTGAGACTGGTGCTCGGGCTCCAGGAACCTGCCCTGTGCAGAGTGGTCTTGACATGCAAACCTCAGACTAGGATTTGCAATGGCAGCAGCAACAATAACCTTCCTCCACTGGTTCACTCTCACTCAGAGTTGCTGTGTCCTCTGGTCATGCTGCAATGTGCCTCTGACAGCAGCCTGAGCTGAGAAGACCACCATGCTCAATATGAGATGAGAATTCAGGGCTGTTCATTTAGCCCATTGTATCTCCTAAGCTGCTTGCCCAAGGGACACCAACATGGCAACCCACGGTGTTCTTCTGCAGAGAGATTTCAGTCTGTGTTCATTCAGTCCTGGGCTTTTCTTCATTTTATTGCTCTTGCTTTCCCTCAGTGCTACACCCCTGTATGTCCATTGTGATTGTGTCCTCCAAGTTCATTCAGCTTTTGGGCCACACTTCTACACTCTCCAGCCATAGACTAGGGTTGCACCCTATCCTGGAGTGTGACCTGGGCTCAATCTCCAGGTCCAGCCCAGGCTACGCTTCTCTTCTGGGCTCAACCAGAGCTACGTTTGGTGGAGCACAGAGTCCACCCTTTCTTGGACTGGAAATAGGGATATCCAGTGTGTACTTCATTTCAAGATCACATAAGCCTTCTCCTGAAGGCGCCACTGGACACTGTCAATGTTTGTAATGAATTCCAGCTCAGGAATCAAAGGGCAAATGCCTTAGTCCTTTGTAAACCCCTTCCCCCTCCCCCGAAGCTGTTCTCTCTTGAACTAATATTCCAGCAGTCTTTCAGGAGTTTGGAGCTACTGGTTCTAAATGCACACTCTGCCCAAAGTGAAAGGCTAAGAACTCTGGTTTAACGACCCAATGAGAGCCCTGAAGATGGATTTGTTACCAAAAGAGCTGGGGAAAGACCAACATGATATCATTTTGTGATGAGATCATAAGTTTGGTGAACAATGGTAACTGTGTTGGCATAACATATTTAGATTTACTGCATGACATTGTTTAAGAATAAATAGCACTATGCAGCATTAGACTGTTTTACTACAGCTAGATGCAAGGTCAGACATTTAAGAGCTATGAATGTAGGTCACATTAGTAGGGTGGGAACTGTATTTTAGACTCAGAAAAGGACTTAGGAATCATGGTGAATACCAAGTGTGATGATGTGACTAAAAGCTGCTAATGTGACCCTAGCATGCATAAACAGGAGAATATCTAGTAGAAGTAGGGATGGTTTGCCACTGTTTGTGGCATTAGTGAGGCCATGACTGAATATTGTGTCCAGTTCTGGTGTCCACACTTTAACAACGATGCTGACAAACTGGGTAAGGGTTCAGAAAAGAGCCACAAGAATGATTTAAGATCTGAAAAACCTGCCTTACAGAGTGTGACTAGTGACTTGATCATGGTCCACATGGGCAGAAGTGTTCTTATGGCAGAGCACTTGTTAATTTTAGACACAGGTATCATGAGAAACAGTGGTTGGAAGCTGAAGCTAGACAAATCTAATCTAGAAACAAAGGGAAATGTTTTAATAGTGAGGTTCATTAACCATTGGAACAATGTATGCTACAGATATGGTGGATTCTCCATCACTTGAAGTCTGTAAATCATGACTGATTCTCTGTCTAAACGATATGCAATAACTCAAAACAGAAGTTATGAGCTTGGTAGAGGAGTTGCTGGTGAGATTCTATGGCTTGTTATGCAAGACATCAGACAAGATGATTACAGTGGTGCTTTCTGGCCCTAAAAATCTGCATCACGTTCAACCCCTGCCATCTGTTTCCCTGGGCCTCTTCCCTGCAGCCCTAGCACCTTTTCCACCCTTGTATCAAGGCCTCAGTCTGGCAGCGGTCAGCTGGGCGCTCACTCATCTGCCCAGCACTGCTCTGGCCATGGTGTTGTGTCTTCTCCCTCCTTCAGGGCAGTCAGTCCTCCTATTCCTCAAACTCCAGAGAGTGACTGACAGTGTTCTGTTCAGCAGCTCTTCTTATATGGCCCAGCCTGGCCCTGATTGGCTGTCTCTCTAAACCTTTTCCTAATTGGCTGTCTCCTGCGCAGCCTCCCTGGGGCTGCTTTAACCCCTCTGCTGCCAGTGTGGGGCAGACGCCCCACTGCACTTTATTTCTCTTGCACCTTGTTGTTGGTTTTTCTCTCAGGCACATGATTTATCTTATGCTGATCAATTTGAATTGGCTTTTCTTCCTGGGAGCCCTATGTCCCATGCAGCACAGGGAACCGATGGAAGGGGACCATTCTGAGGCAACATTTATACTCAGCACGGGAGGAGTGTGATGGCCAGTAGGTCTCTGGTGCTCTAACGAATGGACAACACTGCCTTCCCTGGGCAGCTCATGTAGTGGATGTATGCATAGTGAAAGCATAGGTTGTCTCTCCCTGCTTGACACGCTGGGCAGTATTCTGCCATACTGCCCTTGTGCTCTCCTATTTATGTCTAATCCTGGTAACAAGGTCACAGCACGTACCGTTGATTGATGAAGGACATGCAGGCTGTTCTGTTTAGCGCCTCTGTCTGTCCCCTGTGCCATGAGGGAGAGATTGGTGTTTGGAGCGGTTGGGGCTAAGAGGTGGGTCAGTGGCACAGCTGGTGGGGGAAGCTGAACTCTTAATTTGCATAAACTGGGGCAGGTCCGCACAAGGGCTGAGAGCTGTTTTCCCTGTCCTCCACCTTCAGCCCGTCCTGCTGGTCCTTAGCAAATGGTTTTTGCAGCCTCTGTATTTTTCCTCCCTGGAGGCATTGCAGACTCGTGTCTGAGGTATAATAAACTAGAGAATAGATTAGCTCTCCCCCAGGGAAAGCCCTTCTAACAAATTCCTCTTAATGCAGCTGATAGCGTATTATCCAGTCACTGCCTACACAGCCATCCCCTCCCCTTCTGGTTTTTTGCTTTGGTTTTTGTTCTGGCTTGACAATGCCTGAGTGGAACTCGAATCTATTTAGATTCCAATTGTTTCACGCAGCTCCTGTGCTTTCTTTTCAGCTCACTAAATGCCTCCTGCAATGCTGCCTCTGCCAGCCCAGTGCGGGGGTGCAGGCTGCAGGTGCCTGAGCTGTTGGCACACTGGCGTGCTAGGAGGGAATTAAGGCTTGAACTAGTAAGGCTTGAACTGGGCTGGCTCACCTCGTGAGCCCCTTCCCCTAACTCCACATTCATTCATCTCTCTGGCATCTGAATTAGAAAAAAATCCACCCCCCTGAGCTCCCCTCTTGGGGCTGCTCCTGGTGTCGAGGGGAGCAGACGGTGGGTGGGGTGAGGCTTAGGCTCTGTGCAGCAGCACTGCAGGAATGCCACCCTTTGCTCAGAGGTGCGTGTTCCACAGCACTGTCTGCAGATTCATGGCATCTGCTGGCTTACCAGGGGGAGAGCAGAGCAGCTTCCCTCCCCTGATTTTGTCTTTCCGGGGGTGGAGGGGAGAAGCGGGTGCCCCTTGTGTGGGCAGGAAGAAGAGTTCATCAGTGCCAGGTTTGGGCAGTGAGTCAGCCCCACACCAAGTACCTCCTAGCAGGGGAAGCAGCTTTCTGTGCTGCTCGAGCCTGGAATAGGCCTGTGTTAGGGCTGGCTTGTGGTCCAATAGGCAGTCTGCAGAGGAGAGCTGCTCCTGAAGGGATGATGGGGACCCTAACAGAGCCTCTCCCCGGTTACAGTTCTGGTACACTCTAGCCTGGCCTGAGCCTGGGGCAAGGGTCTTGGGGCTGTGCTCTGTGCTAGGAGAGCTTGGAAACCGGCACACGTGCTCTCTCCCTCTCCAGCACTTCATCTCCACAAGCCCCTTCTCCTGCACTTCCAGCCTCGTGCTCCCTGTTCCTTGCCTCTGGGCTGCATGAGAACTGAAGCCAGAGCTCCCAAGGGCCAGCAGAGAGCACTAAGTCCTGGGCCACAGCGCTGCCTGAATGCAGCTACTTGGGGAGCCCAAAGGAAACACAGGGGGAAGACCCCTTACACACAATTCTCATTTTGTCTTGAAAGGCAAAGGTTCCTTCCCCTCTAACATGCCTTCCCCCCCACCCCCACCCCCCGCACCCTCCATGGTTAACCTCCCCGTTTCAGCTCAAGGTGTCCCCTGGGAAGGACAGCACCTGGGCAGTCGTGGTCATCAAGAGGATGTGGGGAGAGGAACTTTCAATCTGAAAGCAGGGAGGGCAGAGTACATGGGGGTATGCACCCCTGCCGAAGGCCCCTCTATTCTCACAATAAGTGGGGGAGAGAGGCAGCTGGCCACATCCTGCCACTGGTAGCCCCTTTATGGCTGCTGACATGAGTCCCTGTCGCCAGATCGCTCAGTCCAAATGTTTAGTTTAGGATGGCAAACGAGCTGAAGCTGCTGAGACTCTTCTTCCTTTAAGCAGCCCCTGCTCCAGCTCAATGAAGGCTGTTTAAGTCCATCCAGATGGCATAATGGGCCTCATAAAAGTATAATTTGTGTCACAGTCCAGAGCTGTTTGAAGAATCCCAGCTCAATAAGGATAGTACATTTCAGCTGTACCTGTCACACATCCATCTCTATTCATCAAGATGAATAACAGAGGGACCCCTGACGTGCGATGCTGAGGCAGGCAGGGGGCTCCTGCAGGGAGGCCTATTCCCGCACTGCAGGCTGTCACTGTTCAGACCCCATGGTAGTGGTGCCATGGTGACTTATTTCCCAAGCCTTTGGGGGAACAGCTGCTGCTGCTGGAGATGGGTTTGCACAAAGTCATATCATTTAGGAAACAGCTGGAGCACAGAAATCTCCCAAGCCCTTGCAGACACACAGCCCCAATGCAGACAGCCATTTCACCTGCATTCCCTCCACGCCTCACAGTTCTGCTTCTCCAACTGGGTTACAATGTCATCCTGCCCTGGTGCAGGCTGCTCTCCACTTGGAGATGCCCAGATTGCAACAGCGGTGACCCCTAGCAACAGCCAGTACTCCTGCATGCATCTTTCCCTAAGGCACCAGCTGCTGGCAGAGTCAGGGCCTGGGGTAGCAGGGTGCAACCTCACAGCCAGTGCTCCCATGACATTCCCTATATTGCCTCCTGCTAGCCTGGCAAAGCTGATGACACGCTCAGATCCTAATCTTCCAGGAAGTGCCCCAGAGACCGTTTGACAATGTGAGTTCTTCTGGGTTCAGTCATCAGTGAGGGAAGCTGCTTCCTAAACCACCACAGTTACTGTGGCTCTTGCTCCACAGAATGGGGATTGCTGTGTTGCATCACACAACGTGATGCTGTGTTGCTTCTCTGTCAGGGGAGTGGAGGCAATGAGCCCCTGCAGCTGCTGCTGGGGAAGGAGCTCTGGGCTCAGGAAATCCCAGCATGCCCAAGCCTGGTGCAGCAGAATGGGCTTTCGGCGTTACATAGATCAAAACAATGGCTTTGCCAAACTCTGTTGTGGTGCCAAGTGCAGAGCTGAGAGCATCCTGCAGTGGGTCAGAGGCTGCGCTGCCCTTGCCTCTGCCATGGCCTGAAAGAAATACCATGTTGACTTGGCACCGAGGACCCACTTTTCTGGCATATATGTGCATTGTTCTCTCCTAATGAAGGCTGGACCCCCAGCAGTGACCTGTGCTGACGTGTTTCCACGTGTGCTGAGCTGAGTGAGACGGCTGAGCCCATCTGGTGTACCCATCAGTACAGCAGCTAGACCCAACAGCTAAGTGCAGGAAGTGCCGGCGTGCGGTTTGAGGCTTGCACTGAGGGGAGATCAGATGCTGACAGACTGACATGTAGGCAGCTGCGTGTGGTCCTGCCATGTTGGGGAGGAAGGCTGGCCTGAACATTAAGGCACTGGGCTTGGAATCAGGAGCCCTGGGCTCAATAGCCAGCTTGGCCACAGACTCCAGCTGTGACTTGGGCAAATCACTTCGGTCAAGATTTTCAAAAGTGGCCCCTGATTTGGGGTGCCGAATGGAAGCCAGCCAGAGGCTCACCATAGGGTGGTCAGCACTTCTGAAAATGGGGGCTCAAGTCGGGTACCAAACTCTTGAGGCCCCTGACAGCTGGAGCCTCTGTTGAAAAGGTTGGCCTCAATGTCCCTGTCTGTGAAATGGGGATTGTGGTACTTCCTGTCCCCCAGGGTGTTGCGAGGATGGATTCAGGAGTGATAGTGAGGGGCTCAGACACGCTACTGCTGGGGTCCAGAGAAATGCTTATAAACCATGCTGCTCCTTGTAAGAATACTCAGTGGGATGCACCCCCCCACTCCCAGACCTGTGGCTGTTTTAGTGCAGAGGACAGGTGTGTGTGAGCCTCTCGCATACCAGTGCCTGCATCCACCGGATAGTGACAAAGCTGTTTTCACCAGGGTGAGCAGGGAGGGGAAGAACAAAAGGCTGGTGTTGCTGGTGCGCAGACTGGGAAGGGAAGAGCAGGAGACGCACTCCATGAGGGCTCTGACCAACCCACTCTGGATCAGATCACTCTCCTCTAGCCAGATGGAGGGACATGAGGCAGCGTGTGTCCTGGGTCACAGTGTGGAGTTTGCAGCTTTCAACACCCCTCGGGGGTGGGGGGAAGCATGTTTTGGAGAAGAGAAAGCAAGAAACCTCAGTAATCCTTCTCAGCCAGCAGCACTTGTGCCTCAGGATAACAAATCAGGGGCCGGGCTGCCACAGGCTTCGGTTTCACCCCTCTCTTCTCCCTTCTGGACCTGTCACGCACACATTTCTTGTCCTTGAGCCTCTGCCCCGCTTGAGCCGAGCCTACGCGAACCCTACAAGCTGGGAAATGACCTTGTCTGGTCCTTGAAGTGTTTGGATGGGGGTGAAGCTGACAATTTTATATTTTTCATCCAATCCCCTGTAAATCCCCCGCCCCCCTTTGAGTCCCTCGACCTGATCGGAAAGCACACCCGGAGCCAGGGAGCACGTGGTGAGCAGAGCTGGATAAATAACTGACTTTTTAGTTCCCTGGAAGTTCTGAAGAATTGGAAAAGAGCTGGGTCCAACCCGAATCTGGAAGATTTTTTTTTGGTGAATCAGAAACATTTGTTTTGGGTCAAAGAAGATTTGTAGTTTGATCTGAACTGTGTTGTTTCTGGGCATTTTAAAAGGGCTAGATTCACAAACACAGTGGGGGTGGGAGGAGAGGGCTGATGCTCACCTGATCACTGTTAGCACTGTGGTTAAGGCACACACACTGAAAGGGAGAGACCTGGGTTCGAGTCCCTGTTCCAGAGTAAGGAGTCAACCGTGTGTCCCCCACATGCCAGAGTGCTAACCACTGGCCTAAAAGTTATACGGTGATCACCTCCCCACCTGCAGCTGGTTTGTAAATCTAGCCTGTTTTTTTTTTCTGGCCAAAACTATTTGGCCAATTTGTGTCAAACCCGCAAATAGTCTCAGATCGACCAAAACCGCATTTTCTGGCTCATTTACTCTTTGTCCAAAAACTGTCACCCAGCTCTGAGGCTGTGAGAAAGGTCAGTGGAAAGGTCAGCTGGCTTTAGGTTCCCCCTTAGAAAGGGCTTGAGATAGAAAGTTACAGCCAAATGGCAATAGCTGATATGATCCCACTGGGTCATCTGGCTCAGTGCTGGCATTTTGGAGCCCTCATTTCAGGTTTGGGGGCGGCTACTCTGCGCTTCTCTCTCCCAGCCTTGGCAAGGGAGCTCCGCTGGGCCCCAGTGCATCGCTGCTGCTGCCCATATCCTACCCCATTCAGGGGGGGTGCACTAACCAGCCCAGTCTCTGCGGTAGGTCAGTGGCACCACATAGCAGGAAGCAGTGGGCATTGTCTGATGCAGCTAAGGTCTTAGTCTGGTTAATGTGGACCAGCTGCCTAGGGATGGGTCCCACACTCCTGCTGCTGTCATTGTGTCTGAGCTCAGCTAGCCCTTGGCAGAGTGGATACCCAAGGGGTACCATGTGCTGTGAGGCTGTTTTTTTTTTTCTGCAGCTCTTCCATTCTTTCTTTGCTGAGCACAGTTGGGTTGCGGCAGTGAGTGTGTTCTCACCTTGGCTTTTTCTGGACACTCACACACATCACAAAACTAGCTGCCAGGCATTTGAGTTTAAAGCTCACAGGTTCAAATCTCAGCCTCCCAGCCTGGCATTAGAGCCCAAAACAGAGGCTGCTCAAGACAGTCTTCTGCTCTAGGCAAAACTTCAGAGAGCTCTTAACCCCCAGCAAAGGTTTTCAGCTGGGGCGAGGGGGTACTTTTGGTGGGGGAGGTGGGGAGCCTTATGAAGGTTCAGTGGTTGTAGTAGAAATGGGGGAACCAAGCTTCAGGTTGCAGTGCCACTCACTCAAGTTTAGCCCAGCTGCCCTGGGAAGAATCTGCCACCTTAGACAGCTGCCTAGTTTTCCCATAGCTAGAGCAGTCCCTGGAGACCATTCAGCACAAAGGAAGTGTTGATTCCAACAGCCCCCGTGTAACACCTGAGGTCAGCCCTGCCCAGACAGCTTTGGTGAGCGTGAGGTCCTGCTAGGAGCAGGCTTTCCTGTCTCCCAGCTACTGAGCAGAGGAGAGGCAGGTAGAAGGAGAAAATGGAGATAAAGGGTGAGGAGGCTTCGTTGTTTCCTACTCCTGCCATTTCCCTTGTCCTCTACGGGGCCTCCATTCGCTATCCAGGGACCATAATGCCAAAGTGCCCCAGAAAGCTCCCAGAGCCAGATTTGCTGCCAGCCCTGCCAGCTCTGTGCGCTGGGGTTTAGAAGCCACTGCTGTCAGGGGAGCTGCTAATGCGCAGAGTTGGCTGTCAGACAAATAGCATCTTTAGTGGCTGAGCTCTGCTCCTTGCAAGGCTGCATGAGAGGAAGCCCTAATGAGGAGTTTCCTGCTTAAATTACATGGGCATTAGTCTGCTGCTGCGTGGGTGAAATCTCCACACACAACGGTGCCTGGCTCTGTGCCTTGAACCTCTGCAGCAGGCCCTGCGCTGCCGGCAGGGTGTCCTGTTGGGCCAGGTCCAGAGTCACCTGCCATTACGGCCTCCTGAGGCTGCAAAGTGTGGAGCAGTCACCTCACCGTACCAGTGTCACCTTGTGAGGCAGCCCCCGGCGCGGGGCAAGCACCTTGGGGAAGGCAGCCCTTTGGCTGTGTTCGTACAAGGCCAGGTGTGTTGTCAGCGTTCTGTATATAGTGATGATAATCTCGTCTCTATGCCAACGGCAGGGTGTGGGGAGGGGAGGTATTGGAGCCACCAAGATTTTCCCTGAAATCTCTCTTCCCAGCACCCCCGGAGATGCTGATGAATCAGAACTTAGAGGGTGGAGTCATTAAAGGGACCAGAGCAATAGCCCTGCCTTGGATTTAGTGTTGTTTAACATTTACATTGCCGCAGCCCTAAGGCCTCAGCCAGGCCAGCCCCATATATTGAGTGACAGCCTCTGCCCCAGAGAGCCTGGACAGGAGCTAAAGGCCGCCCCTTTGCTCTGCTAGAGGTGCTGAATCTACGTTGGGAAGTGCTTAGTGGTCGGGGGAGCTGAGCACCATGCAGGATTGGGCCCTTCCTCTCTGTGGGATGAGCCCTTCCCTATTGGGGCTCCCCTATACTGGGTACTGTGTAAACCTGCCTCGGGGGCTCCGTGCTTCGCTCTCCTTTTGTTCTGGTTTTTGAGGGTTGGGCTGTCTCCAGCCCCTCCATCCCCCCAGCTGTCTGTGGGGTATGATGCATTCAGATACAATGGTCTGTCTCATACAGCTGTGAGGATAGGGTTACCATACGTCCGTATTTTCCTGGACATGACCGGCTTTTTGGTTTTTAAATCGCCGTCCAAGAGGAATTTTTAAACATCTAAAAACGTCCAGGATTTTGCCATTATTATTTTTCCCCAAAGAAGAGTTGATCATTCAGGAAAGAGAGTGAATGTTGATCGCTAGAGAGAGTGCCCGCTTTTTCCCCCTAGTTCCCAGTGCTTGCACTGCAAAACAGCTGTTTTGCATGGCTGCGAGGGAGGATGCGGCACGCTCAGGAGAGGAGGCGGGGCCGGAGCGGGAATTTGGGGAAGGGGTACAATGGGGCACGGAGGGGACGGAGACTTTGGGGAAGGGGTTGGAATGGGGGCAGGGAAGGGCGGAGTTGGGGCGGAACCGGGGGACGCAAGCAAATACCCCCCCCTTGGAGTGTCCTCTTTTTTGAATGTTCAAATATGGTAACCCTATGTGAGGAGGAGGAAGGTTTGCAAATGTTTGTTGTTTATTCCACGCTCATTAAGGAGTTGAGCCCAGCTGCTAAGGGACCATCTGGCCCATCCAGAAGGACAGACTCTGAAACCGAGCCACTAGTTACTCCACCCTCGGTCATCCTGCTGCTGTGTGTGAGACTGGACTGGGGCTGCTGCTGCTTCCCAGGACTCCGGGACGATTTCCCATGGCCAGGCAGGTTCTTAGGCTTGGTGCTTCATGCTCTGCTGCCCTGATCTCAGACTCTAAAGCCATTCTGCCCATCCAGGGGGCTGGCTGGCGTTTGCCATGGGCTGCGTGCCGTCTGAACGTTTTGCATACAAATCCCTCCCTTCCAGTTGGTAACAAACCATCCTTGGGGGACCCACTCACCTCTTTAGTGCTATTTTTCTGGCATGCTGATTTGTTCGGGGCTGCAGTTCCCAGCCAGGCCCTGTAGGCCTCTGTGTTGTACGGGGCAGGGAACAGAGCCCCAGGCACAGTGCTGAGCTGGGGAGGGAAGAGGAAACCTGCCCCGCCCCCGCCATGGCTCCTGCCGGGGATCTGGGCTGTGGCTCACTGACAGGTATCACTGCAGAAAGTTACTGAGAGGGTGTGGGAAGCCGCTCTGACTCCATCACACTCAGGTGGCTCCCTAAACACCCACGGCAAAACAGGGGGCTTGTAACAGAAGCCCTGCCCGTCATCGTCATGACTCTGGAACAGATTCAGCCCAGGAGCTGCAGGCCCCTGAGCTGTCAGACAGGCACCATGGTAGTAATGTTCCCACCCAGGTGATCGGTTTGGTACCTCTAGGTAGCCCGACTCACCTGGCTGTGATTCTGAGTGGGGCTGCTAAAACTGAAGGCCTTGATCTCATAAACATCGATACAGGAGAGTAACTTTTGGCATGTGGGGGTTCCCATAGAGTTCATGGGACTATTGATGTGTGTAAAATTACTCTTGGGCATAAATATTTGCAGGATAGTCATCTAAACTTAGGGTCTCAAACTAGTTTCGGGTGCCCTTTCCCTTGGCCAAAGCATCCCCTTAACTGATCCCTGCGGTTAACATCGCTGCTACTTCAAGTGCCCTGTTTTGAATGAGGCAATTATGTGTGTTTGATTTGGCATTCATCATACTGGCTGCTTCTCTCCTTTCTCTTACTAATTGCAGAGCAGCACCTGAATTCCTTTGCCGTTTCAACCAGGGCCCTCATCGCTCACTCCCATGGTCTGAGCCTTTCTCTAGCTGGTCCTGGTGGTTCTCATTCATTCCCCTCCAGTCCTGTCACTTCTGTTCTCTGCTCATTGTCTCCAGGGTCTTGGGCTAGATCCCAGCACTGCTCCTAATCTCTGAAAGGTTGGAAGTTAAGTCCCATCAGAGGCTCTTTTTATTTAGTAAAGCCATCACAAGGTTATTTTTCTGATGTGTTTGTCCCCCTCTCCCTCTCTGCTCTGGCCAAGCCAGCCCACTGGGGAGCAGACGCTAGGGTGGGGATACCCAGTCGGTGGCTGCTGCTAGCTGTGTGAATGCAGCTCTGGTTCTAACAGGGACTCTGGGGGGTGGGGGGGCTGGTGTCTTTCAATAGCTGAACAGTCCCTGGTGGGCGGGGAAGAGCTCCTGGTGCCGCACTATCTCAGTGGGTGTGACAAGGCCCCTAAGTCAGAGCTCCTGGTTCTCATTCTCTTCTCTCTTTCCATTGCTGTTTGTCCTCCTCCTCTCTTCTGTCAGTTTTTCTCCTCCCCCTCATTCTCTCCGTTCTCCTGAATTCCTTTCTTTTCCCCATGTTCTCTCCCATTGTATTTAAGCCCCTTGGTCTGACCTGCTGCAGTGGAGTCATGTTCCCAGCCCCCAAAAAGGCTCCTGGACGGGGGTGCACTGTCTCAGATGCAGCCCAGACAAGACTGAGGTGAGCTGTTGGATGGGGGAAGTGATGGGGAGATTTGACCAAGGGCATACTGTCTCCCTGCCTGCCATGCCTGGGTGTCGGAGTGGATCCCCAGCTACCTCTGGATGCCCAGGTAGCAGCAATGGCCAAGCATACACCTTTGTCATCTGTTCTTATTTTGTGGATGTGAGGCCTCTGCTACAGTTCCCCAGGCCTCAAACTGGGATCCGCACAATGTGTACATCAGCTGGTGCAGAATGGGGCTAGGGCGAACCCCATAGGACATGCATTACCTTGGGCTCTGGCAGCTGCACTGGCAGACAGATCATTCCCAGGTGCAACTGAAAGCTTTTGACTCCAGTCTAGAAAGCCCTGACTGGTTTGGTCCCTGGTTACCTCAGAGCTGCACCTGATGTGATCCTGCAGCAATTGAGACCCCCAAGGCATGGGAGCTGACAGTCCCCGAGTTTAACCATGAGGGGAACGTGGGCATGGAACCCGCACTTGCCCCTTGGTCTAGCAGAACCCAAGCCTGGTGACCTGCTGCAGGGTCTGTCTGTTCTCCTGGGCTAGGATGAGGGATGGCGGGGGCTCGGGCAGTTGATGTTTCTGACACCGGAGAGGCTGCAGGGGACAGAGGAGCTCACCCTGTGCTGTTGGTTTATCCATAAGGTTTGTTGTTGCATTTTGAGTCCATGAGCCCAGGGTGGGATGGGAGAATCTAACGAACTCCATAGGAATAAATAAAATCAATAGCGCGGAAGTTGGGGGGAATCGGACTCAAGCTCCTCCCACGTTGTTAGGAGCTGATGGCCGTGCCAGAGGGCACAGTAGAAGTGAGGGTTGCTGATGGGAAAGCAATTGCAATCACAGAGAGGCAGAAGCCGTTCCCTCCCTCCCCTCCTGAATCCTGGGAGAGGGAGCACAGGCATTACCCTGGATGGAGGGGGGAACCCACTGGCTGGGGCAGGAGTGGGGCTTTGCATTCCTCGCTTCTGTTGGCAGAGAGGGGACTGAGTATCAGAGAGCAGGGAGGGCTTGCAATTTAGCCATGATGGGTGTGAGTTGCCTGTCTCTGGTGATGCAAGCCCTGTTTGTGGGGAGTGGAACGCTGCCAGAAGGCCTTGCTGGACTCCTTGCCTCCATCCCTCTTGTGGTAAAGCTGAGGAGCAGACTCCCTGAGCTGTGCCCCTCACTAACCTCCAGTGAGTACCACTGACATCGTTGCAAACTGATACAAGAGGCACTGTTTCCCCTCCCACTGTGACATGGGTGGCAGCCACCAGGCGCAGCTGTGGACTAGTGCTTGTTAGGGCAAAGGGTTCTTCATGCAAAGTCACCACTGAAAGGCTGGGGAACAAAACAGTCTGTGCTTTGCATTCTGCCAAGCAAGTGTTTATAAACAGAACAAGCAGGGCAGGGCTACACACCAGATTCCATGTCTCGGCCTGGCGTGGATCCCCCTGTGTAGAGCGAAGAGCAGAGCTGCCCAGCTGCAGCTGTTGCAATTAGGAGTCTGTGTGTGGGGATGGGGGATAGAGACTTGTAGCTTGAAAGAATCAGCCATATGGATCTGCGCTCTCAGGATGACATGAGAAAACAGCAAGTGTTGGGGATGGCTGGCTGGGCGAGGCTGGCCTCCCCACCCTCCCCTCACTACACTTTCTGCTCTGAGCCTTATTTAAATAAATGATGCAATTACTGGGAATTAAGGGGAGGTGGGGGATTGGTGCCAACACAAAGGCTTCCAATTATCCGCTTCACTGGATCCTCAGGATTTGTCTTCACTCATTTTAAAAACAATTCTCTTCTTCCTCGTGCGATCTTGTGTGGGATCTCGGCCCCTACGACTGCTTTCTGCACTGTTCCCCATAGCACCTCCTGCTGGAAGAGGCTGGGATTGGAGTAGCTGGGAGCCCAAGCCAGTGCTCCTGCACCATTCCACAAAGACTCCTTCAGAGAGACACCAGTGTTCAAATAGCTGTGAACTCTCCACCATCACCCCTCTGGCCCTGCCTCTACAGTACACCTTGCTGAGAGAGTCCAGGACTGGAGGATCTGGAAGTGCCTTTCAGCCACTGCCCCTGCCCTTCCCTGCAGCACCTCCTGTTGGGAGAAAGAAGAACTGCGGTAGCTGGGAGCTCGCCCCACGTCCACTCCTGCTTTCTCATTCCCTACAGAGCTGCCTGCTGAAGGGGCCAGAACAAGAGCTGATATTAAATCTCTCCTGGCCAGGGACACTAAACTTCTGACAACCAGATGGAAAGGAAGAGGGGTTCTTGGACCTTTGGGGAGCCCTGGAGGGGAATATTGCCTCCCTATGCCTATTAAAATAGCTGAATTGCCCTAATCTGGCCCTGCCCCATAGAATTTCTGGGGTCCCTGGGGTGACTTTGGCTGATTTTTAGTATTTAACCATCCTGCCGGGATTAGTCTTGTTTTCAGCTTGGTACCTATATTGGCATTTATCAGTAATGTAGCAAACAGTCACTGGGCAAAGCAAATGGGATGCCTCTCCTCTGGCTCTATGATGGGCCTCTTCTCTGCACAGGCTGCTGTTTGCTTTATCTATGTAATGTGCTTATAGGCCTCCATTACAGCACCTCCCAACCTGTAGGGTATTTCTCCTCACCACACTCCCGTGGAGGGAAGTGCTGTTATCCCCATTTTACAGAGGGGAAACCCAGGAACAACATTCATAAGTGACTAGCCCATGGTCAACCAGGATGTCTGTGGAGATGCTATGGTAAATGCAAATTTGGGTGCAGTCTCAAGGACTACATTTATACTCATGGTCTGGTGATTAAACTATGCCTAATAGTCACTAACAGGGAGAGCTATGTTAAACTGCACCCCCCCAGCCTCTCCCCTCCAAAAAACAACTATTGAAATACGGAGGACTCCCAACACCTAGGCTAGTGCCCTAAGCACTGGGCCATATGATCCTGTCTCTGCCTCATAAGCTTTCTAATGGCTGGATGAGGGAGACGTGCTGATGAAACCCAGCCCAGTGTACTAAAATTATGCCATGTGGGCTCCTGGCAAACACAGGGCAAGGCATTAACTTCTTTAGTGCAGCTGAGAACTCTCCGCCACAAGGTATGGGGCTGGCGCGTGATTGAGGGGAGAGAGGAAAAGAATGACTGTCTCTGTCCCAGTCCGCTCTGCAATGGGATGCTGCTGCCATTGCTAAGGGCTTTCTTGTCCTACTCTTCATTGCTCAGCTGGAGCTTGTGGGCACTCTACAGTAAATACTTTTATGTGTGTCTTTATTTCTAAGCCCCCTTTGCGTTTCTTACCCAGCAGAGGAAGAGATTGTTTCGAAGAGCACAAAGGGGTTATGTGTGATACAGTGGTGCTGTGGCGAACACCCGCTGACAAAGAACACCCTTTCCTGGGAGCACCTTCCTCAATGACTTCCTGGGGCCCACTAACACTCCCCAATACTGGTTTGCTTTCTTGCAGTGCCTCGCAGAACATGCATTGCAGAATCCATCCGTGAGCTCCCAGAGCCCAAGCAGCAGGGCAGGGGTGGCCAGGCTTTAGGGTCTCAGCCTCAGGTCTGAAACCCATAGACCCAAATCTCCCCTTTTGTACTGTATGTTGGCTGTTGCTCTGCACCCCAGAGGTGGCTGCGTTTCCGCGAAGTGCCTTAGGATCCTTTATAGTGAAAGGGCCTGTAGTATAACCCACATTCACACACTTCCCTGTTTCATGCCCATTGATCTGTTCCTCCAGCGAGGGAAGTTCTGCAGCTCTGACACCCTCACCAGCTCAGAACTGGAGGCTGAGAGGCGGACAGTGCTTCTGCTTCTGCTTCTCCTCAGCTCCCAGGCCTGCCCCTCGCTTTCCTCGCTATGCCCCCAAGGATACACTACGGAGATTATCATAATGCTCCCCGACAAGGCAGGCTCAGGAATTATGCTGATAAAGCTAACGAGACAGCTGATAAAAAACCCAGCCAGTAATTGAATAGAGGGTTATTAGCCTGGCTGGCAGAGAACAGAGCCCGCTTATTCTGCTGCCTGAGTCTCCGCACTCCCTGGCTCCTCCTTGAGAAATGGGCTCTTGCTTCTCGCAGTAGCTCCTTAGTAATGCTTAGTCTCAGCTCTGCCTTTGCACAGCAGTGGTCCTTGCATGCAGCTTGCTGGGCTGGGGGCGTGGGGAGGGCCAGTTGCGGTACAGAATGCTCTGAGCATAGCAGTAGAAGGTCAGGATTAAGCACTGAGCAAGTAAGCGAATAGCAAATGGCACCTGTGATACGTCAGGGGTCCAGGTTACACTGGCTGTAGAGCTGGTCTGAGTCTCTTGCAGCATATGTGGGTGCTCAGGAAACTGCCCCCCATCCATGAAGCTCAGACCCATGCACAGGCTGGGGTCTAACCAGCTGAGCATGGCTCCTAGCTCCTCCTCACTGCTGCTGCTGTCACCCCTTTGTGCGCTGCCCCCTACCTCCTGTACTCCAGCACCCCACCTCAGTGGGCCTCCTGAGGTGTGTGTAGAGGCAAGAGCCAGGGTGGAAGGGAGAGGTGGATGGTCCTATGGAGAGAGAGAAGGAGGGAGAGCCAGTGGTGCTTGGAAGAGCGTGAGAAGGGGAAATGGAACTCTTGGGAAGGGGGAGAGGAAAAGGAAACTGCAGCAGAGTAAGGGGAGAATTGAAAAGGGAGAGAAAAGGGCCAGAGACAGGTTGGGAGAGAAAAGGCAGGAGTCAGGAAGAGGAGAGAAAGATGTGAATAGGAATGAAAGTGAGAGACAGATAGGCAGAAAGACAGAGGGGAGGGGAGGAGAAAAATACCAGAACTAGAGGGAGGATGGGAAGGAAAAGGAGAGATGGAAATGGAAGCAAAGAGGAAATAAACAAATCCAGGAAGCTTTTGGTTTAGTGAAGTCTTTGTGCCAATCCCAAACTCTTGCCTGAAACTGAGAAAGGAAAGTTTAGGCCAGGTAGCTACTAAAACCTCCCAATCAGCTCTGTGAGACGGTGGAGCCTTGGTCTGAGGGGAGACCCACCACTGGGGTCTTGTAAAAGTTGACTGGTCACAGCCCTGATGAATAGACAGGAACAAACCTGCCCTGACTGGGAGGAGGATGTGTTGACTGCGGCCAGCTGGGTCTTTTCTGCCTCCTCTTTCTGATTCTCTGGTTCCCATACACCCACGTGCCAGCTGAAGGATCTTCGGCCGTGTACTACCACCCTTCATCTAGCTGGCTACAACATCCTGGGCTATCCAACCAGTGCTATAATAGTGGCTGAAATACAATAGCCGTGAGCACAGTGTCAGTATAATGAACCCAAGTATCAGGTAAGCGTAGGAAGGCTGCACAGGGGAGCGGAGAGCAGGGGAGAAGATTCCTCATTATGGCACCTGCATGCTCAGGATCTCCATTCTCTTCAATCTCCCTTTCGTTCAAG
This sequence comes from Caretta caretta, assembly GCF_965140235.1. Taxonomy (NCBI): domain Eukaryota; kingdom Metazoa; phylum Chordata; order Testudines; family Cheloniidae; genus Caretta; species Caretta caretta. Next base: position 58,191,937 of record NC_134211.1, on the reverse strand, counting down.
TAGATGCCGCTTTAGAGGAGAAGCTGCAGATCACAGGAACACGATGTATCTTTGCTGTGTTAATCCTGTTGCAGATGAGCCTGACGAGCTGGGTGAAAAGCCCCTTCACCAACTAACGGCTTTGCCTGGATCTAGCACTTCCAGCATGCCCATCTGCCAAGGAGAGGGGAGAAGCCCCTTCTCTTCATGCACTTTGTTAGCAAACTGGAGAGACGCAAAGCTGGAGTGACTGGAAGTTTGGAAGCATGTTGTCCTCCTGGGGGGAGGGCAGACTAGAGTGGGTACAAGAGCCCAGAGAACAATATCTGGGGTTCACTGGCTCAGGGGGTTAAGCATTACTTGGGCGATAGCCTAATCTTGTTTTCCACTGCAGCCTCCTCAACCTGTGCAACAGATCCAGGACCAGTGCGTGCATTTGATCCAGCCTCTCTCCAGCAGGCCAATGCTACAGGCTGCAGGGGCCTTCACAGGAAGCCAGAGACATAGAGTTCAGCCCATGTTTGCTCTTCTCTTCTCTTGCACATGCCACCAAATAAATGATGAGTGTGAACAAGCTGAGCATCGTGGGCCTGAAGCCAGCCCTGTTCTCCTCTTCCTCTATCCCAGTCACCCTATCCTCAGTTACAGACATTGCATGTATTTGTATAGAAAAAAACAATTCTAATGGAGCTTAGGGGAGGAGCAAAGGAGTACCTTCAGGGGCCACCGGATGTGGTCTTCATCCCTTTCCTAAAATCTGGATTCCAACACCCAGCCTCTGAGACCAGCAGTAGGATCAGATACTTTAATCTAACCCACTTGCACAAAAGGTTGGGTTAATGCTTCATGGGCTTTAACCAGAAGCGTTCCTCCTGGTTTGATTCCCTTTGAACAGGTCTGTGGGCGGCATTAATATTAATGAGGTGTCTTACTTAGGTGAGTATGTGCTTGGGTTGCGATCCTGTCCAAATGCCAGGCCTGAGGAGAGCTGCCTGGGGTGAGGCGCGCGCCATTCATTGTCCCCAGGCAGCAATGACGATTAGCTCAAGCAGAGAGCCTTTCCTCCATTTCTTAACATTTAACAGTGCATGCAGTAAGGCAAATATTTATTAGGCTCCATGCTTATTGCAAGCCAGGCTTCACCGAACTTCCTAATGAATTAAATATGAACAAGAGAGGTGGGAAAGAGACATGGCTGCTGGTTCATTTATTAATGCTTCCTAATTACAGGTGATGCTTCTACATTCTCTGTCCAGGGTGCTGCAAGCAAATGCAACAGCTCATGGCGTGACTTGGAAATTCACCTCCTGTGCAGAGCACTAGTGCAATGCCTCGGCACAACTTAGGTCCCATTTATGCCTTCGAAACAGAGCTTGAGTGGGACTCAGGTAGTGCATAGGGCTTGTGCTACCCTCCTGCCTGGGGTGCATTTCCCCCACAGGACCCAGCAGCTTGCACCATAGTTCTCTGGGTCAATGGGGCCTAGTGGCTGGTTCATGCATAGTGCTGGTACTGAAGGCTTGTGTGAGGGGTTCTCTAGATCCCCCTTCCCTACCTGAATGATAAGCCTCTGAGCTGGGCCCTGATGCATGCCTGACTCATGTAATTGCTTTTTCTCTAAACAGCCACCTGCCCCCAAAGGAGCTTGGGCCTCTTGAAATTAAGATTTGGGCTTGAAGCAGCACAAATGGGACAGTGTGTGTGCTACTGACTGTGAGCTAGCAGGTCTTGACTGGTGCAGCTGAGCTTTCGATCTGAGGGACAATTGCCTGTGAAGTTTGGGTCCCTGCTTTGGGTCATTCTAAGCTTATTTTTGTCTCCACACCCACAGATCCGCACTGGTGGCTTTTACTATCAAACAACATTCTGAGAAGACGCTCAGCTGGTGCACGTCGCTGATACTCCATTGACTTCTGACTTCAATGGAACTAGGCCGATTTAGATCAGCTGAGGATCTGGCCCTTCAGTTTATTCCTGTCATTGAGATGCATGTTACTTCTGGCCAGACAATAACTATTGTGCAGCTGTATAGGATCTGTGTGCCCTTTCCCTATCACAAGGGGGATTTTCCTCTACTTCCTCTTTCTTTCCGGAGTTTCCCAAGACATGGGACATGGTTTGGTTTACAATCACTAAAGAGAGGAGGTTACATTCCAAGTATATTCCCAAGGTTCAGTTTGTAGTTAGAAACTTGTGTAACCACTTGTTCTTCATTGTCATCAGACATGGAACATTATGGAAATGTGCAGTTTTTTCCCAAGGTGAATTCTGTTCTTCATTCACTCCCCTACAGTGCCCTGGTTCCCAAGCACTGCACAGCTGATTGCTTGATTAGATTTCTGAGTAACTCTCCCATAAGGACCTGCTTTTGCCTCTATTGACATTACTGTATACATTGTAATTATGCTCACACTGCCTCAAATCAGCAGAGTCCAGACTCTTTGGCTGATGCTGAAAGTGGGAGCTGTGCCAAGACTGTTGTTGCATGATTGTGGTTGCAAATGAGAATTTGTTGTCACTGTAGCCTAAGCAATATTTTTTGTCTCCCCAGCGCAGCTCACATAGGCTCCAGAATAGTGATTCTCTGGTTTTTGTGACTTACTGTATCTGGTGGACTGGTACAGTTGACGGAGAAAGTTGGGAATCACTGTTAGAACTGGTGTTTCTTCCAATGTGGGTGGGCTTTAATTTCTCTAACTGAGGCTGTAATTGACCCAATGTTTCCTAGTTTACTAGGGAGTTCTGATTCTCCTCGGCTGCAGCATGGGAAGCTGTACATTAGTGGAATACCAATAAAGCAGCCCCAGCATACATTTTGAGGTGTTGGGGTTTGTTGAACAATAAGTATAAAAGGAGTGATTCAGAGACACTTAACCCCTCCATTAACCAGAAAAAATAAGAGTTGCAAGAATGAAGAAGGCGGCAAAACAATTGTATAGAAATATTCCAACTTGTGCTTATATGGTAAATGTGACAAAATTGAGTGCAACCTTAAAATAGCAGCAGCAGTCTTTTAAAATCCCCAAAGCAGATGAGCATTGACTTGAAGAGAGTGGAATATGGATGGGGGGTGGAATATTGTATTTAATTCTAACAGGAGGGAGCAATCCTCTTTGTAGCTCACTTAGAGCTTCATTAGACATGAATTCATGGCCACCAGTCTACTTGGACAAGGAGGAAATGCTTGCAGGATCCTGGGGCTCTGTGTGAAATGCCACTTCTTTGGCCCTTTGTGAGGCACTGGTCAGAGAATGAACTGCCTGGCTGCTAATAGATCAGGGAAGAGCTATGGCTGCACCATTCTGAACTGGAATCAGACTGTCTCTCGAAAAGCTTCTAAATCAGATCAAGAAAGATTCAGCTATTTTCCTGTTTCTGGCTGTATCCAGAAATGGTGACTCGTCTAAACAATATTGGAGAAGGGCACTTTAAATGTAGCATAGCCTGACAGTTCATCTGCTGTTTTGCTTAGAGAGCTGTTGTCTACAAAATTCCCCAGTCCGTGCTCTAAAAGTGTTTCAGCGTTCCTTTGTCTGACTGATAAGTAGCTGCTAGTTGTCTAACATTGACAAACGCTAACATTACAAGCCAGGCCTAATTTCCAAACGTGGGCGCCTAGCACTAAGCACCTAAGTCTCTGTGCAGGCACCTAAATCAGCTGAGAGCTTGAAATGGGATAATTACGCCTCTGACTTTAGACCCCAAGCTCCCCAACTGGGCCCCTAGAGTGCACAGCTCTGGGGCTCCCTGTACAACCTTTTACAACCGCGAGGGTCTTCTGCCCTGCATTCATGGAGCCCGAGGACAAACAGCAAACAAGCACAGGTCCCCTGTTACGGCTGCTCAGTGGCTTCTGTGAATTGTATCAGTGGATGCATTTCCACAGCTCTCTCAACAACCCCCTTCACAGCCAACTGGCCTCTCTGGCGGCCTCCCCAGCAGAGAAATCAAGGACTCAGGGGGCCACGGAGACTGAACTCTCTCCCTAACCGTGCAGCCTCTCTGCTCCCACCGCCCTCCCTACGGGGGTTCGCTCGGGAGCCGGACCCTCCTCGCCCGGACCCTGGCACGACTCCCGGCTTTACACCCAAATAAGTGGGTCCCGCCTCGGGCCAGGATCCATTTCCTAAGCGCTAATGAGGAGGCAAGCGGGGGATGTGAGCGAGGTCAGGTGCCCGGGGGGCGGGGGGAGGCCGGGGGCTTTGCGCTCACACCTGGCCGCGCCCCCGGCTCAGGGAGGCAGCAGCCCGAGTCCCGCTCGGGAGTGTAAACGCAGCCCCGCCCCCGGCTAATCCCTCCGTCCATGTTCCCGCAGCTCCGCTCCCGCTCGGGGTTTCCCGGGAGAGGCGGGTGCTGCCCCAGGCTGCGGCCCGGCTCCCACACTGGCCTCGGGCCCCCGGCCGCCGGTGCCAAGGGAATGGGTCTGCGGGGAGCAGCACCCCAGAGTCCCGGGAGAGGAGCCGGCGGCTGGCGCTCGCAGGGCAGCGTGCCCGGGCCTCCCCGGGACCCCCGCGGGCTCGGCGTGCGCCCCTCTGGTTACCGCTGCGTGCGGATCACAGCCCCCCCCCCCCCCCAGTATTGCTCCGGGCCAGGCTGGGCGCGTGGAAGGGGCCCGGCCCCAGCTGGGCGATGCGCCCCCCGGGCCGCAGGGCAGAGCGCAGCTCCAGGGGCCGGGCTCCGGTTGTCTCCTTCCCTTTTCTTGGCAGCAGCGCCGGTGGCTGGGGGCCGCTCTCCCTTCGGGGGGCGCCGGGGCGGGCTGGAGTCTCTGGCTCTCCCCCCACTCCTCTTTCGCGGCGGGATTAGCATTTCGCGCCGGGCTGACTCCGGGGGGTTATCACCAGCCATTTGCAATGGAAATACCCGCCTCGAGTCGCCAGCCACGCTCGCTTTACCCCCGGCTGGGCCTGCATATTAAAGCTCGGCCGCTTGCTCCAGCCGGGGGTGCCCTGAGAAGGGCCGCGTGTGGGCCTGGACCTCTCGCTTCCCCAGTCACCTCCTTCCCAACCCCTGAGCTGCACTCCTGCCCCCCACGCCTCCTCTCAGCCAGCCCCTGCGCCGGACACTTCGGGAGCGGAACCAGGCTCTTCCCACATTGGCGCTGCCCCCCAGCCCAGCGCACTGGGAGGGAGTCCGAGCCAAGGAGATTTCACTGGGGAGCTCGGTGAGGGGCAAAGAGCCTGGGGCTGGGAGGGGACTACGGTGGGGGGAATACAAAGGAGGTGAGAAGGATGCTCCCCAGACACGAGGGGGAGGCAAGGCTGTCGTGGCACCACGAATTACACGCTAATTTATTAACAGATTTATTTGGGAATAAGATTCCCCTGGGTAAAAAACCCACTTCTTCAGATGCATGGAGAAGAAGTGGGGGGTTTTACCTAGGAAAGCTTATGCCCAAATAAATCTGTTAGCCTTTAAGGTGCCATCAGCCTCCTCCTTTGTTTTTGTGGCTACAGACTAACAGGGCTGCCCCTCTGAGCGATGGACGATGTTTCTTCAGGTTGACAGGGCTGGCATTAGGAGGCAGCCATGCCCCCTGGGTGAAGTTACCATGCCGAGGGAAACAGGCCCAGGACCGTTGTCACCGGAATCTCTTTGTGACTCACCAGCAGCTAAGGGCTGGTATATGGTTATGACCCTTGTTTATGTGTATTACGGTAGCATCTCGAGACCCGAGCCATGATCAGGAGCCCATTGTGCTGTGTGAGTTACAGACCCAGAGTGAGAGACAGTCCCTGGCAATCAGACAGACAGGGTGTGAGAAAGGAAGGCGTCTCTTCATTTCACACATGAGGTACTAAGGCACAGACAGGCTTAAGGTCACACAAGGAAGGTGTGCTAGCTCTGGGAACTGAACCCAGGCTGACTGGCTTTCTAAAAGCTACCTGCTAATACAATCACTGGGATTTATGCAGGAAGTACTGGGTGAAATTCAATGGCCTGTGTTATGCTGGAGGTCCAGCTAAATGATCATAATGGTCATCTGCCTTTTAGCCCACTTAACCTCAGGATCTTCAGGAGCCTATACACCACTGGGTTAAGTGATCAAAGGGCAAAGTGGATTTGAAGATTTCCAGGAGTATAAAATGATTTGGAATAGAGGAGATTTAGAGCAAGAGGATCTTGGTGGATTCTTGCCAACAGATAATGGAGAAGAAGAAATTACTGGTCAGACAGAGTTATAGTGAAGCTTATGGGAAAGGCTATAAAAAGGAAGCCAACTGAAAATAGCTGATAGAAATGTGATGATGAAGAGAGAGAACAGAGACACACAGTTACATGAAACACAGCCAGCTCCATGACTACTTTCTACTCTTTCTTCCTTATGACATTAAATGTTCTTTCTTTAACTGCCATCTAGATGAACATGGGTCTGTAAATCAACCAGGATGGCCAGTGGCTGGGCATATTACAGGCCTTTGTTTTCAAGGGAGAATATCCTCCTTTCAGAGAGGTATTAAGTCTGAAGTGAAAACAGTCATTGATGAACTGTTAGCTATATACTAATACACGTTAGTACAGGAAGAAAATTGGCAAGTTCAGAACAAGACCCCAGAGGCTGAGTAGCAAGCAGAGTCTGGGAGTTGTAAAGATAATTATTGGTATTTGTTATATTGATTATATAGCACTGAACTACAAAGTAATAAGGTGCCAAGAACCCTGCCTCAAGAAGATTACACTTTAAGGCCCTACGCAATTGACTACAAAACTGGACTAAATAAAACTTCTTATATGCTGCCATTCCAATTTAAAACACAAAAATGGTCCCACCCAGTAGATCTACAAACTCAGAAGTGTGGTCTTGATAGTTGTAAGAGGAGTCTATTCTGTCATCAAAAATTACTACAGAAAAGATGTGGGTAAGTCACTGGCCCACATTTAACACTGGTGGGTCTACAAACTCCATCATTTAATGGGCGTGTGTAGCCATTAAATTTCCACAGAGTTTTCTTGGATTTAGGATCATTTCTACTTAAGTCAGTGGAAGATTCCATCCCAGGTTGTGGCAAAATATGAAATGTCTTAGCATCTTGGGGACATCTGCAAGTGATGGGGCTGAGTGGGCAACAATCCAGATTTCCAGGAGCTTGGGAGAGAGAGAGATGTAGTTAATCACCACTTCTTGATGGCCAGTTCATCCATCCAAATGGCTTATGAGAGAAAGAAATGTCATTTTGTATTCTGAGTGAAGAAGAATGTGACCAATGTAACCTACTAACAGGTCGTGAAACAGCAACAAATACATTAACATTCCAAAGTAAGTGAAGCAACAGCCATTTCTCCTCAGATTACACATGGGGAGATGTTTACTTTTGCAAATCTGAGCTCTTTGGACTAATGAGGTTGAATAAAACTAGGTTGGGAGTTAAAAGTTTAAAAGTACAGGCTTTTCCTTCTAATCTGATTAAACTTTTTGATCGTGATGATTGATCAGCCCTGGAAGAAGACTCCTTGCTGTTCATTACAGTCTGATGTCTATCTATGGGGAGCCCAGGCTTTAAACAGAAGCCCGGTCAAATAACACAACTACTGGGTAATATAATTGTCTTTGAAACAGAACATGTTGAGCTAGTTCCTCAGCCTGCTGCCTTCCTCCTAAACTTCTTAAAGTTTTCTTTGGAGTTTTTGTTGATGTGGGGGAGGAAATTGATTGACCGAAGACTTTGGTGAAATATAAAGGGCTGGTGGACTGTCAGGTCAGTGTAACTGTTAGTCAGTGGATTTTGTCTTTTGTCATGCAAACCTATAGCAGCCCCAGTTTGAAAGGACAGTAGCCCAGCCCTATACTACAACCAGGTCTGGCCTATGCAGAAATTTAGTTATTCCAGGTAAAAAGGGCATGCTGTCTGCCACTCGGTTGGCTTCCCCAGTGACCTGTCTTGGCTGGATCTCTTGTCCCCATCTCATCCCACATACAACCCATCCTCAGAGACAGAATGTCTTCTCTTAGGTAGGTTTCAGAGAAGCAGCCGTGTTAGTTTGTATTAGCAAAAAGAAAAGGAGTACTTGTGGCACCTTAGAGACTAACTCTCAAATAAGTTTGTTAGTCTCTAAGGTGCCACAAGTACTCCTTTTCTTTTCTCTTAGGTAGCTCATGATAGATCTTCTTTCCTCCCAGAAGTGTTTATCTCTTGTGATTTGCTCACGTTAATCTAACCATGTATTCATTGCTGAGCCTGAGGCCTGGTCAACACTACAAAGTTAGGTTAACATAATCTGCTTTGAGTCAAACTAACTGTGCATGTGTCTACACTTTAAATTTCTCTCCCCCCTGATGTAAGCGCCTTGTTATGCCAATGTAGTAACACCACATCTCCAAGCAGCACGGAGCCAGGGTTAGTGTAATGAGGTTGACACAGCACATGTATAGACACTGTGTTACCTCTGTCAACCCTAACAGTCCTCCAGCAGCTGTCTCACAATACCTGACACTGACTGCTCTGGTCACAGTTGTGAACTCCAGTTCTCAGGGGTTATGTAGACTGCAAGGCCTTCCACCCCTCCTTTAAAGCCCTGTGAATTTTTGAAATGCCCTTTCCTGATTGTCCAGGTTGGCAAGCACACTCAGCAGCTTCCATTGTTGTGTGCCACTGCCCATGTGCCCATGCTGGCTACACATTCCAGCTGCACTCTGGCTTGGAGTAGAGAGGAGATATTGGATCTCCTGGGCTTGTGTGGAGAAGAGCCTGTGCAAGCAAAGCTATGGAGCAGCTGTAGAAATGTTGACATCTATGACCAGATTGCACGGGGGATGCAGGAATCAGCAGCAGTGCCATGTGGAAGTGAAGGCATACCAGAAGGCAAGGGAGGCCAACACTCAACTGGTGCTGATCCACAGACCTGCTGCTTTTACAAAGTGCTGCATGCCATACTTGGCAGAGACCCCACCACCACCCTGAAAACCATTGTTGATACCTCCAAGGAGCCTGAGCCACAGGCCACTGGCTTGAACAGTGAGGAAGAGGTGAAGGTGGAGGAGAAAGAGGAGGAGGATGGGAGACATGCAACCAGGGGGTCCAGCTGTGCTGCAAGCCAGGACCTTTGTGAGATTTCACTGCAGACCAGTCAGTCCTGGCAGTCGAGCATGGATGAGCCAGATGCAGGAAAAGCATCCTCCAGAAAGTGTATACATTTATTTCCCATTACAATGATGGCATCCCCAATTTCAACAGGACTGAGTGATTGACTTTTCTTTAATTTACTTATACTAGAAGAGATATGTTACAACATAAAGAGAGGTAGAGCTGTTCTCTGCTTCTCATTCCCCTGTAGAGTTAGGCAAGGGGGGCCATGCGGAGCAGTTTGTTTATGTACACAGGGATGTCCCTTGAATCATCCTGGGAGATCTTGATGAAACTGTCTGGGAAGTACTCTGCAATGCTCTCCTGGAGGTTTCTAGGGGTGGCCGCCTTATTTCTTCCTTTACAGTAGGACACTTTCACACACCAGTCAGTGATAACTACAGCAGGCACCATGCAGTACACAGACTAACAACATAGGGAGGCTTTGGGACACCACCAGCATCTGTGCCTTTGTTACCCCCAGGAATGAGATCTCAGCTACAATCACCACTGCCTCCAGAAAATGGTGCCAGTACTCAGTGCCATTGCCCTACACTCATAGTTTCATACAACCAAGCAATTCTCTTCTCATTTCCAGGCAGCCCACACTCACCAGGGCTGGTGCTGTGAGTGGTGCCGTGCACAAGCTCTCCCAAGCAGAAGTGTCAATGAGCACATCCTGTTTAAAAGTTACAAGGAGCAAGCAAAGGGAGTTTTGAATCTTAAGTTTTGCTTTCCATTGTGAGTAGACTGGCAATGGTACCACTGTGTGTTCTGTCTGCAGCTGCTGCCACTGCAGCCTTGAGGAGGTCCTCCTGCACACCGGTGGAAAGCCTGGGTCAGACAAGGAGGAGAAAGAAGAGGACTCGGGATAACATATTCAATGAGATCTTGCAAGCCAGTGCTGACTTAGACCATGAGCATAGCGCCTGGCAGGTGAATGTTGCAGACAGCCTGGAGAAGGAAAGAGTGGAGAGGAGAAAGCCCTAGAGTCCCCACAGGAAAAGGAGAGGGAGATGCACCAGGACATAATCGGGCTTCTCTGGAAGCAAACACAGATGCTGCTAACTCTTGGGGACTTACAGGTTCAATAATCTTGGGCTCGCCTTCCGATGCAGTCCATGGGGGAATCCATTGCAGCACCTCTCTACCCCCGCTTCAATATTCCATGTGGCATCAGGGGCTGCTGACCTCCCCCTACCAGTCCACCCCAGGGACATTAAAGACAACTACAGCTTCACATACACGGATCTGTGAAAGCCATGGTTAGTGTAGGTGTAGCTTAAATGGATATGAATGTTCTTTCCCCTTCAAAAGTTTATATTAATTGATTAAGTTTATAATGTATTTGCTTTAAAATTGCCAGGATTTTGTCTTTTCACCAGTTTTGTTACTGAATAAAATTATATTCTCTGGAACATAATTAATCTTTATTAGTTCACAACATATGCTGCAGAGTGCCTAGCAGTTTTGAAAGCAACCCATTACTTGTTACAGTACAAGGTAACATAGCTCATAGGAGCAGTAACAAACAGCAAAATCACCATAAATGTACAGCAAGCACTGCAAAATTAACAGTTGCATCGATAGTGCTATAGTCATAGACCTACACCAAATGCCACACAATTCCAAACAGACCCCAAAACATCGGGGACAGGCAGAGTACAGTGCACCACAGCGCATTACTGTGGCTCATAGTTAAAGTGCTCTTTGCAAGCCCCTCCCTAAACTGTATAGCTCCACCTTGAGCTCTTCTAAAAGCCCTTGTGTCTGGCTGTTCAAACTGAGCAGACAGCCTCTCCACTTCTGCCCTCCATCCCAGCAGAAACTTTCCCCCCATTTGCTTCACAGATATTGTGCAGGACATATCAGGCATCTATAATCATTGGGATATTTTGTTCTTTTAGATCCAATCTTGAGAGTCAACAATGCCAGCATCTCTTCGATCTACCAAAAGCACATTCAAATATCATTCTGCACCTGCTGAGTGGGTAGTTGAATCTTTCCTTGGTGTTGTAAAGTTGGCCAGTGTACGGCTTCTTGAGCCTGGGGAAGAGGGGATAGGCTGGGTCCCGTGGATAACTATTGTCATTTCAACATTTCCAGTGGTAATCTGCCAGCTGGGAAGAAAACCCCTACTTGTAGTTTTCTGAACAGTCCTGTGTTCTTAAAGATGCAAGTGTCAGACACCTCCCCTGTCCAACCCACATTGATGTTGGTGACGCATCCCCAGTGATCCACCAGTGCTTGCATAACCATAGAAAAGTAGCCCTCTCTGTTGATGTACTCTGTGGCAAGGTGGTCTAGTGCCAAAATAGAGATATGCATGTTGTCTATCACCCCAATGCTATTCAGGAACCCCATTTCTGCAAATACATCCAGTAGATCCTGCATATTGCCAAGAGTCACAGTCCTGTGTACCAGGAGGTGATTAACTTTCACACTTTTGCATGCTTTCATGACAATGGCCCTTGCAGTGGATTTTCCAACTCCAAAATGCTTTCCACAGGGGATTACCACTCATTTCTCCACTGTCAGTACAGTTCTCATTTTGGTGTCCCTGTGCTAGAAGGCTGGAGCGAGCTTGGCACACAGATCCAGGAATGTGGCTTTGTGCATCCAAAAGTTCTGCAGCCACTACTCATTATCCCAAAGCCCATATTACAATGCAGTTCCTTCAGTCAGTGCTTGTTTCTTGGACCCAAAAGTGGCACTCCACCATCTGCAGCTCCTTCATCAATGCCCCCAACAAGCTTGAACTGGTTCTTGCGATGACCCACAGCAATTAGCCCACCAAGAAATTGTCATGCTCCCCACTGATTTGGTTCTTCTTTAGGTTCTGCAAATACAGGAGGATCGTGCATCCTGTGCTTACAATGCTTTTGACAAAAGTGCAGAGCTGTGCAGGCTCCATGCTTCTGTCAGAGGTGGCGGACAGCAAGGTGGCCTGTGTGGGTTTGTGGAATTTTGAAAAAGGTGTGAAAATTATATGGTATGGATGACATTATGGGATGGAGACAGTTGCACACTAGCAAGCTGACCCCTTGCTCCCTGCACTACTCGCTTCAGCCCCACCATGCATTGCCAAAACTTCCCAGAAGATAGTGTGCTGGATGGTGACAGATTGCACATTGGGATATCTGCCCATGGTGCACTGCACTGTGCATTAACACAGGCACTCCTGGTGAGCATGTGCAATGCCCACACAAGGAGACAAGTGCACATGAGCACAAGCAATGTGCTAACTGCAGTGTCTTTATGCCAACAAAACTTGCATTGACCAAAGTTTATAGTGTAGATGTGATCTGAGACTCTGCTGGACAAGGCCTGGTAACACAAACCCTGACTGTTTGTCTTCCTTTTAGCCATCCCACCAGTCACTACAACAGGCTAATATGCCTGTTGATTTAGTTGGGGATTGGTCCTGCTTTGAGCAGGGGGTTGCTTTGAGCAGATGACTTCCTGAGGTCCCTTCCAACCCTGATATTTTATGATTCTATGTGGCATGTCCCCTTAGCTGGGTGTGGGTTATTTGTGGGGGGAAGGAGGGGGTAGTGATAGGAGGCAGCTTTCTGACACAAGCTTAAAAACTGTGGGCCAGATCTTTCACTTATAAATCAGCATAACTCCACTGAAGTCAATGGGGCTATGCTGGTTTGCACCAGCTGAGAACCTGGCCCTAGCACTAGGAAATAATTCCATTTGGATAATTCCAGATGAGGCAGAAGAAAAGGCACCTGCAAACAGCCTTGCAACTGGCACTAACTGAGAAGTTCCAGGAACTGGCCCGTGGTAAGCTTGTCTGTGGCCCCTGCAGTAGCCAGAGGAGGAGGGTCCTCTTGGTGCTGACGGGGAACAACACAATGGGAATTTATACAAGTGAATTGCCTGCTTGACCTTTTCAGGGTGCCGAGTGATGCATCGAAAATTCCAGCCTTAGAATTGTGTCAGCAAAGAAAATTGTCTAAATTACAATGCAACATTATCTTTGCTGTGACTCAGAAATCTCCCCCCTTCTCAGGGCAGGAGATTCCAGGGAGGGGGCACTGCAGGCTGGGCCCGTTTCTCCTGCAATCCTGAGACTATGAATACTGCCAGTATTTTAACAAAGGGCTTCCTCAGAATTGTCTCCCTTAGCCTGTGATAACTCCTCTGTCCCAAAGGTAGGTGGTGTGGGGGGGTTGTGCATGCGGGGGAGAGAGAAAGGGTGCAGAAAAGGGAGGGGGCGTATGCAGAGAGTGTGTGTACGTGTGTGTGGAGACAAAGAGGAGGGAGAAAGGGGTGTGGGTGGATGGGTGTGTGCGCTCCAGCGGGGAAGGGTATGTGCGGAGAGGAGGGAGGGGTTGAGAAATCTTTTTATTTGTTTTTCCTCCCTAACAAAGCCGCTCTCATAGCTACACGAGAGAAGGCAGCACTATGGGGTAAATCAGATTTTATGAAACTGTGTTTTGATGTTTTGTCCCTGGGAACATATACCGACCGTTTGAAAGCCGAGTGTATGAGGGAGCAAGAAAGGAGTTCTCGTTTACAATGTTTTGAGGGGAGGGGGTCTTGTCTTTGAAAATCGTTGCTGGTCCATTTCAAAAGCAAACATCTTGCTCACCGGATTTGGATAAATCCTCTGTGGCCGTGCTGGTTTATCAGTGTCCAGCGAGGAGAATGGACTCCAGCAGAGGCAAGAAACCTACCCAGCCCTGCCCTCCCTGCAGTGGAGGGATATGAATCGGGGACTCCCAGGCGCCCGCTGTAGCCTGTCCCTAATCCTACATGGGAGAAAGAGCCATGGTCTCCTTTCTCACGTGCAGGCGAGGATGCAGAACACTAGCGCTAGATGTAAATGAACTACATCGATCAGTTTGGTTGTATGAAGCTTTTTAAAGAGCTGTAGGCTTCAGGGATTGGAGTGGGCTTCCAAGACGGACCATCTCCAATGGCTAAACTGGGGAGCATGGGGTTGTCTATGATCGCGACGCCTCTTCCCATGGAACCTCTTCACTAGGTTTTTCTGCTAGCAACTTTCCTACCGATCCGCGGCATTCAAAATTCTAGAAATGCCTGTCTGTGATTCCACGTGTCGGCCCCTGAGCCATACAAGCTCAGCGCCCCCATCTACCTCCCGTGCGTACCTCTGTCCTTGGTGCTGAACCGAGGGTGATAGCTTTTCAGCCAGACTAGAGGGGAGATGCAGCATTGACGTCTAAGACCTCTGAATAACTTATTTAAAACACCCAGGAAAACTTTTGACTTCAGAATAGAATTTTTTTGGGGGGTGGAATCCCCACCGATATTTTCTGAAATAGAATGCAAAGTGGGGAGTGGGGAGGAAAAAATTACCCATAAATATTTGAAATGAGCGTCAGGTGAAATTACAGGGTTTCAAATCAATGTGTCAGCTGCTGAAATATGAACAGCTGCTTCTTTTGTGATTTCTTTTCTTTCTCTGTGTTTTTTTAATGATTATTATAGCATCACTGATCTCTCTGCTGCCTGATCTGTTACACTGACGGAGCATTTGAGGACTCAGCACAGGAGTACATAACCTACCCTGATGCTGAGAAAAGAGAGGGAGGCCATGATTAAAAAAGAACGTGACACTATATTCTTGGAGCGGGGGTTCTGTTGCAGGGCAGGGACATTTTGAGAGGTTCTGTTGCGGTGTTGGGGCTCTGCTGCAGGGCAAGGCTGCTGTGCTGGGTTCTGTTGGAACACGGGGATTCTGGTTTAGCGCAGGGATCGCCTGCAGTTCTGTTGCAGTGCTTGGGTCTTGTGTGGGGTTCGGTTGCAGTGGGCAGTTTCTGTGGAAGGTTCTCTTACAGGATCTGGGTTCTCTTGCAGTGCAAGGGTTCTACGTGAGTTTATCTTGCAGTGCCCGGGTTCTGTGCGGGTTCTCTTGCAGTGCCAGGGTTCCGTGCAGGTTCTGTTGAGGTGCAGATGTTCTAATGCAGGATTCTCTTGGGAGGCAAATGTTCTCTGTGGGGCTCCTTTGCGGTGCTTGGATTCTCTGTAGCGTCCTGTTGCAGTGCAGGGGTTCGGTTCCAGTGGGGTTCCATCACATCCGCAAGCTCAGGGATACACCTCAGCTTGGGAGATGAACTCTTCCCCTTTGTTGCTCAGTTAAACCGCTGGAAATTCTTCCGAATCTCCTCCTCTCTTCTCCACCTGCATATTCTTTCTGCATATTCCAGCAGAGCGCCGGGGTGGTTGGCTAGAGAAGGGGAGATGTTAGAGAAATTAGAAAACCCACTCCTGGCCTGACGAGACGGGTTCATGGCTATGAACCGTATAACAGGCGGGGTTCCATTCCCTCAACCCCTTGATTTGGAAGCGCAGTCAGGTCCAATGAGCCAGGTACGCTTCCCAGCTATTAGAGCAGAATGGGCTTTGGGGGAGCGGTGACATGAAGCGAAATGTTCAACTCATCGACTCCTTATTGTGTGTCGCTTCTTTGTGTGCAGCCAGTTTGTGCACCTCGGCGCCTCCCGGAGTCTCTGGCTCTGGGAGAGCGATCCCCGAGCAGACCGCGGAGTCTGCCAGGAGTGACTTCGTTTATGGAAACCCAGCCACTGGCGAGGTTACCTCCGTCCCCTGTCAATGCGCTCTGGGCTGAACGTCGGGTGCGGGGCGCGGGGGAGCAGGCAGGACAGAGGCTGCCCCTGGAGCTGCTTCCCGTCCCAGGGCGCTGAGAATGGCCCTGCCATCAGAGTCCGCTCCCCTACCCTCCCCCCCGCCCACGCCCCGCAGCCCCCTCCGACTCTGTGGGCCCGGCAGTCTGGGTATCTAACCGGACACTACCCAGCCCCGAGCGGAGGAGATCACACACGCAGGGGATTAGCCCCTGAAAGTGCCCCAGAGCCGAGTCTGCCTGAGCAAAGGCCTGCACTCTGTGTCCCCACTGATGCCCGGTGAGCTGCGCAGGGAGAGGCCGAGCTCGCTGTCCCAAGTGGGAGCCGGGAGAACAGGGTTTAGGAAGCAGGCGGCCAAGACTCAATTAATCTTTAGTTAGGGAGCTAATCTCATTAGCCCTTGACCAGATGTCTCCGTAATGGAGCCCGAGCCCTGTGCCAGGGGGGTGGGGCAAGGCTGTCTCTCTCCGGAGCCGGGAGAGCCGCTGCCACCGGAGTCCGGCCTGACTCCCTCCCCAGCAGGGCGAGGCAGATCCTGTGCCCTGGGCCGCCGCGCTCTGGGCGCCCTGTGGGCAGCGCACTCGGTCCCTAGCGCCGGCCCGTCAGCGCCGAGGCTCGGTGCTTGGAAAGGCGGGGGGCGGGCCCCCACCGGGGCTCTGCGATCGGCGCCACTCGCCCTAGTTTGTCCCCCTCACACGTCCCTTCGCCGCCACCCCAGCCCGGGAGGTGTCCGGCGCTGAAAGCCCGGGCGCGCCTCCCGGGCCGACAGCTCGTGGGTCCCCGGACTCTGTGTGGCTGGGAAAGCGCAACCCGCCCCCGCGGGCCACACAGCCGCGCGCCCTGCTCCCGGGGCTGCTCCCGCCCCTCGGCTGTGCCCATGGGCGCTGAGCTTGTGGAAAGGGCCGGGCGGTTCCCGCCCCACGCCCCAGGCGGACGGAGGGCTGGAAGCAGAGATTTGACAGAGTCCTCCCCCCTCCCCGGCCACACCGGCTGTATAGGGGCCCCCGCCGGGCCCCCCGAGGCCATTCACGCTGGAGCCAAGGCGGCCTGTGCCCTGCCCTCCAGCGAGCACCTGGGGCCGGCGGCTTCCGGGACGGTGCCTCAGACAAAGGCAAGTAATGGGGGGCATGACCCTGAGCTCCCGCCGCCCGCGCCCTGCCCTGCCCAGTGATGTGCCAGCGGCGAGCCACGGTCCCCTCAGGTTGGGTGAGAGGGGAAAGTAGCGCTCGCAGCCCCGCCGTGATTGGCTGAGGCTCCATTACATCATGGTGCCGGGGCTGCCTCGCTGCTTTTGCTTTTTCTTTTCTTCTTTTTTCTGCGCGGGGGAGAAAAGTGGGCGCGCGCTAGTTAGCGCCAGAGGGCGGCACATCTGGGCAGGGCTGGGCGCGGGGCGGCCCCGGCAGGAGCGCTGGCCACGCCACGCCGGCCCGGCTCCGGCTCCGGCTCTCTTCGCCTTCCCGGCGCAACCCCGGCTGCCGAGGGAAATGCCCGAGGGAGCCTCCCCTGAAGCGGACTCCGGCGCCTGGGCTCGTTCGCTCTCCTTGGATCGGCACCAGCCCCCCAGCCGCGGGCGCTGCCCGACGTGCGGGAAGATGCACCATGGGCTTTGAGAACGGCACCGGCGCCGCAGCGCTAACGCCGTGGGGGGCGCCCGGTGAGTGAGCTGCTCCCCCCTGGCCGTGCGCGGGGCCGGGAGGCGGAGTGCACAGAGCGATCCCCCGGCCGGGCGTTGGCTGCCCTTTGCCCCGGGCCGGGCGCGCCTGTCTCTTCAGCTCTCCGCCGGGCTTCTGCTTAGCACAGTGACCCCCTCCAGCCGGAGCGGGCGCCCGGGGTGCCCTTGGCCAAGGAGTTTGCAGGAGTGGGGGCGGGGGATAGCGCAGATTGTATAGTGGGGGGGGGATTCCCCCGCGGCCCGCCCACTCCCCAAGCGCCCCCTGCTCCTACGTGCCCCCTACTTTGGGGGTGTAGTTAGACGGGGCGGTGGGGGAGGCGATGGCGCCGGGGTACAGAGGTGGTCAAAGGGGTGGGGTCTGCCCCAGTCGCTGCACACAGCGGGGGCTCTCAGGGCAGCCGGCAGCCTCGGGCTCCGGCACTTCCCCGCTTTTCTAGGCTCGTCCCAAGAAGGGGACCGAGGCTCCGGGGTCGGGGAAGGGGCGCACGGGCTTTCCCGCGGCGGGCTGAGGACGCGCTGTCTCTCCGTCAACTTTCCCGGACTCCATTTGCCTAAAAATGGCTTTTCTGCGCTTCTCTCTCGCCTTTGGTAGCTGTCACTTGGCGCAACATCTGGGAAGCGGGGGGGCTCTAGCAGCCAGCGAACCGCTCCAGCTGCTGCGGGGGACGGGGACTAACCCAGATTCCACCAGCCGGCCCCGCCGCCCGGGGCAGCGCCCACGCCGGGCCAGTGAGATTCGGATCGCCCTGGGAAGCGGTTCTCAGGAAAGAGCCACAATGGGTAGCACCTAATTCGGATCCAGTCTACAGCCACGTTAGACTTGTACCCAGCGCAGGAGGCAGTTTTCGCCTAGGGGACCCCGCAATCCGGCCCCAGCGACTTGCACTGGTCCCCTCGCCTTCCCCACCGCCTGCAGCCTCAAGGGCAATCGCCACTAGAGACTCTCCGGCCCCTTATAACAGCACCCAGCAAAGCACGTGGCACTCACCTGGCTTCCCCGCAAGCCTCGGTTCCCCGGGTGCGGAGGGGAGCTCTGGGGACACGGGGACGCTTCCCCTCTGCAGCACGAGGGCCTACTCAGCCCTGGGCTTGGCGTAGCACTGCTTTCGCCGGGCGCCTGGCCGCGGGCACCGTTCAGGAGCAGTCTGGGCTGTGGAGCTAGCACCCGTGACCCCCTTACAGCTAGCGCGGGACTCAGGGGCACATAGGGCATAAATCAGGGTAGGGAGGACAGGGGGCAGTGTCATTATCAAGGAAACCCGGGATCGTTCCTGTTCCCTTAGAGGGAGAGCAAGTGCCGTAGGCAACACCTTTGTTACAATGTGCTGGGCGCTGTACAAACTGGGCCCACATGGTCGCTGTCCGGCAGAGCTGACACTCTGATGGAGACAACAAAACAGGAGGGAAGGGGAGCGACGAGCAAATACAAGGGGCTAGATGGTGATTGGACAAGAGTTTAAGGACGTGTGTGTACAAAGACACTGGGAAATCTGGGATGTGTAATCATGAGCTGTTGTGGATCATGCTTATTGTGTGTCACTGGTATGATATTAAAGAGCAGGGCTGTGTAAATCTACCACTGAAGTATTGTAGAGAGGACAGCTGGAAATATGTATTAGATACCATCTAGTCCTCCCCACTCCCTTGCAGGACACCGGTTGTTCCTTGAAGTCCATTCTCCTGGGCTTTGACTGTCAGTTTTAAATGTCCCCACGGACGAAGAGGCTGGCATGACTCTCCTTATGAGAGGTTTCAGAGTAACAGCCGTGTTAGTCTGTATTCACAAAAAAAAAAAGGAGTACTTGTGGCACCTTAGAGACTAACCAATTTATTTGAGCATAAGCTTTCGTGAGCTACAGCTCGCTTCATCGGATGCTCACGAAAGATTATGCTCAAATAAATTGGTTAGTCTCTAAGGTGCCACAGGTCTCCTTTTCTTTCTCCTTATGAGATGATTCCTCTCTTTCACCGATCTCACAGTTTGGTTCCCGTCCCCATTCACTTCACGTTTCTTTTGCTTAATTTCACCTCATTACTTTAATTTTACCCACTGGGCCCATGCTAGGTAATTCCTGCCTTCCTTGGGTTTACTCACTGAAGGTGTAAAGTAAATCAGTGGGGTCGGGTGACTGGTAAGGTGGGATTAGACTATGATGTGTGAATGGACTGGAATTTTCATTTGGGTCACTTTAAACAATGCATTCATTTCTTGTATTGTTCCTTTCAACCACATCCCACCTGGAACGGTGGAAGTGGGTGACATCAGAATGGGCACCAGTAGGCGTTGTGACATCAGCAGCCCTCAGCTTTCTGGAGATATTGTTTGATGTGATGTTTCCATTTCTAAAAAAGACTCCTTTTCCCAGCAGGAAACTGTCTCAAAAGAGACTCCTTTTAAAATGAAAATTGCTCCCGCGGATTTCCTAGCAGAGGGATGATACACCTAGCAAGTGGGGTCTCCTGCTTAGGAGAAGTGAAGGGAGGTGGTTCCTTTCAATCCATGTTCATGCAAAAGATCCTCTCACTCTTCCTGGGACACCAGAGGGGTAAAAGCAATGATTTAGCAGAAGCTGATGTGCACAGATAAGGTGATCTCCTAGCTGCTCTCTTTCCATTCCAATGATACAGGGGTTCTCAGATCTTTTCGTGGCACTTTAAGGGAGAGATTGTTGTATGTCTGTCTTCCCTCTCATTTGCCATCCTGTGAGCTCCATCTCCTCTTCCTTTCACAGCTGTGCTGCCTCTGCCTCCCCTCCCCCTTTCACTGGGGTTCAGAGCATCTATCTTCCTACTGAAAAAAGAACAGGAGGACTTGTGGCACCTTAGAGACTAGCAAATTTATTTGAGCACAAACTTTTGTGAGCTACAGCTCACTTCATTGGATGCATCTGAAGAAGTGAGCTGTAGCTCACGAAAGTTTATGCTCAAATAAATTGGTTAGTCTCTAAGGTGCCACAAGGTGCCTAAGGTGCCTCTAAGGTGCCTAAGGTGCCCTCCTTTTCTTTTTGCAGATACAGACTAACATGGCTGCTACTCTGAAACCTATCTTCCTACTGGGGACCAGATGACTTCCCTGGGGCAAATGATGTTAGGAAAGTACTGAACCCAGTACTGCCAACCCCAAATGAAAAAGTCATGAATCACAACCCCCCCCAGATCATGAGATTGGTTTAAAATCAGGATATTAGACTGCCAGTTAGGAGCGCTGGGCTCAAGACTCTCTCTTTCACAGACTGCCAGTGAGACCTTGTCAAGTCACCGAGGCCCAGCTCCACCAGGGTGTTTTGACTCCTAACTTTCTCTGAAATCAATGGAACTTTGGAGCCTAAACACCTCTGAAGATCTGAGCCTTAGCCTCTCTGTGCCACCATTTGCCATCTGCCGAAGGGGGATAATAGTACTTCCTGGTGGTGCTATGAGGATAAGTCCATTAGAACTTGTAAAGTGCTTGGATACTGTGGTAATAGTGGCCATACAAGTATCTAAGGGTACATCTACACTGCAGTAAAACACCACAGCTGGCCTGCATCAGCTGGCTCAGGCTGTGGGGATATAAAATTGCAGGGTAGACATTTGGGCTCTGGCTGGAGACTGAGCTCTGGGACCCTCCCCACTCAGCGGGTCCCAGCACTTGGGCTTCAGCCTGAGCCCAGACATCTATACTGTAATTTTATAGCCCTATTAGCCTGACTCAGCTGAAATGGGCCAGACACCAGTGTTTTACTGCAGTATAGACATACCCTAAGCCAGTTAGATAGTTTTCTGGAGCTGGGGATTTAAGTAAAAGACCAGATATTGGAAGACTCATGTTAAAATTGCAAGAGTTGGCAACCTTACTATATTTTTAGCTTTTTTTTTTTTTTTTTTTTTTTTTGAACCTCTTCAGTTATTCATTGTCCTTCCTAACCTGACCGGTGGCACACCCAGACAGACGTCTCCAGTGTGGACTAGCAGTCACAGCTTGTGCTTTTACCAAAAAGCTGGAAAACTACCTTGTTGTTTTCATTGGCACAGTTCATGTTAGCTCAACACCAACTAATGGCATCCATTCCCAGAGAACCAGCTAACACCAGTGCCTGCTTGGGAGACACACCCATTCCAGAGAACCAGCCAGTACCAATTCCCACCTGGTAGAGTCATGCCCATTCCCAGAGAACCTGTGAGGTGATGAACTAGAGCCTGATTAAGCCACATGCAGTGATGAATCATTTCTATGCTAGGCTCTAGCGAATCCACAAGTCAGGAGCTGGTCTGGTGACTCTCAGAGCAGGTATTAAAGCCTCACAGGAGAAACAGTCACTCAATCTGCCTAATGTCACGTCATAGCTTGGTGCACTCCCCTGCTTGATAGCAGTGACAGATACCACAGGACTTAGCTTTTTCCAGCCTGGTTGCCAGCCCTGTGCTTGCCTTGTTCTGAGCCTGCTATTAACTCCTGGTTCCAGCATTGACCACTGGCTCTGGTTCTTAGGCAGACTGTCACTGCACCAACCACTGGGCTTGGCCATCCATGTCTCAGTTTCTGGCAGAAGAAGACAAGACCAGTTCTGGTGGTTCTGTTTCCAGAGAACCAGCCAATACTGGGACATGCATGTACATATCCAGTTGTATGAGACACATATATTTAAAAGTGAAGGGTGGTGTTTCTGGCTGTTTAGTTAGAGATTCAAATAGAATGCTGCTCATATGCTGGCCACATGTACTCCATCCTAGGCAGAGCGCAACTGTTATCCCAACAAAACACTCCAGCGTATACTATCTGAAATGGTGCTTGTAACAACCAGCACCACTCCCCTTCCCCATTAACATCAATCTAGATAATCTCTCCCAGGGAGTAGAAATTGTGGGACATTTATTCTGCCTACCTGGAAAGCTCACGCACAAAAGTACAGCAATTTTCTATGGCCAAATGTACGTATATTTAAAGTAATGTTAAGGTTACACATTTCGATGCAGAAAATCAGGGCATGAAGAAATAAAAGCTCTCACAAAGCACAGGTCAGCAGAGCACCTAAGCACTTACTTGAAGCACTTTGCTAAATCAAAGCCATAGTAACATTACTTTGTTCATACTGTACATATTCAGGTGACATTTAATAACATAACTATTAATCAAAAGTATTATGTGCAGTGTCGGTGAGTTAATATTACTAAGTACTATTACTATACTTAACTTTTGCATTCTATTCTTATTTTATTATTATTTCATGTGCACAAAGGCATGATGGGAACTTTACAGAACTCATCGAAAATTACTGTCCATACCTGAAAGAGAATGCAATGTCAATTTTAGATGAGTGGGTTGTGGGGAAAACGTTGGGGTGGAAGATGGCTGGATGGCTGGCTGGCTGGATGGATGGATGGATGGGGAAGGGTAAAGGTTATTATCACAACAGGACAGTTTGTTCTCTCATGTTAGGCACGTGACCACCTCCATAGATTAGTATGTTGTTTTTAATACAAGAAAGCCTAACAGAAATGATTTAGTACTGGCATAATTCATTTATTATGGGCATTGCAGAAGGGGCAGTGTGTTTGTGTTTAAACCTGTCCTCACAAGATTCTAATCATGCACAGTGTTGGGAGCCAGATAGGTACCTGAGAGAGAGAGTTTTTGCATTTCATTGCCTTGTTTTTAATAAGACAGCAAACACCCTATCCCCGCCCCTCCCAAAATGTGGGAAAGATACAAAGGGCCTCTGCATGTTTACACTGAAATTGTGCTAACTATGCTCTGGAGTTCCTCTCTCACTGAGATGTCTGGAGGTCTTGAGAGTAGTGATCCAGGGCCACTGAAGTGAATGGGTTGGCAAGTCCCTGCTATTTTTTCTGCCAGGCTACGTTAACAGGAAAGCAGCACCTCTAAGAAGAAAGCAGATGAGAACATCTGCAACAGGAGTAGATAGAAACGTAGGCTATAATTTAAATGTGCCCTCTTTGCATGCATGCTGCCAGATGCCCACACACAAAATGCCATTTTGAGCTTGCATATGGGTAAATTAAGTTTAGCTAGCCACACAGTAAATTAAGTTTGGCTAACACCCAGTAGGATTTTCTCTCACATGGCCAACTGGTACTTTTACCCAGGATCAGAAAATCGGGGCACCTTTTGGAGAATTCTGCTGTCAGTGTGACATGCACTAATTTTCTCCCGCAGATTTTCCCTAAAACAACCTGGGAATAGTAACTTCTTGGGCAAAACAGGTGGGAGCGCCAACATTGGATGTCACAAAGTGGGTGGGGTGTTGGTAGGTTCTGCTATAACCTTAGCAGGTACCTCTTGATTATGTTCAGAAGTGATTTTTTCAAATCGCTTATGACTTCTGAGGGTTTATCTCCTTCCCTCCATGATTCCTCCATAGGGACCATTTCCATGGAACATTTAGAGGAATTTTTATTCATCCATATCTGAGTTCAAAGGTGAGCATAATGAAATACTGGAAAAATGCATTCCTCACTCTCCAATAGCTCAAAATCAGCTTGGGGGTGTGTGTGTGGGGGAAACAATTGTGGGTGGATTCTGAAACCAAGTCTACAATATTTAGTCTAAAGGAGCATTTTTCAGAAAGTTCTGAGAATGGACATATGGATGATAATGAAAGTCCCTATCATGGATGCTGTGGAGTGGTTATAGAGTTCCTGGTCCTCAACAGTTACTAGAGAGGACCAGGATAATATAGAGGGACTTCCCAGTCAGGGAGTTCTCTAGTTGTGGCTCTTTGTGCTTACCTCCTCACCACAGAAACTAGACTCAAAACATACAAATCCCTCTATTTCCCCAGTTTTCTAGCAGATACAGCAAGCATTTCCTTCATCCAGATCTGTCTGCACTTAAACTGTAGCAATACTCACTGGTTGTATAGAGCTTTGTGCATTCAAAGTGCTGTACAAGCATTAATTAACCAGTCTTCACATCCTACCTCAGGGCTCAGGCCCAGATCATCAAAGGGGTTTAGGCACCTAACTCTCAATTTTATAGGGACAATCCCAAAATACGGGGCTTTGTTTTATATAGGTACCTATTACCCCCCACCTCCCGTTCCAATTTTTCACACTTGTTATCTGGTCACCCTACCTAAGTTCCATTGGTTTCAATAGAAGTTAAGTGCCTAATCCCTTTGAGGATCTGGGCCTCAGTCCCTGTTCTGGGTTGAAGAATCATAAATCACCTCATTGGTGTTCCTCCAAAATTGTTTAACTTCCAAGGAGTTCAGATCACCAGTTGAGAAACAGCAGGAACCCTCAAGCTATTCTGCCCAGGTTACTAACCAGGTGTAGGCTGGATGATTGTAGCATTATTGCTTATTTATATAATTATTGTATTAATTAGTTGCAACAAAGTATCACTTGACCAATTCCAGGCATTTCTGGCCTATGGGAGCACATTAATTCATACGATCTCCATTTAAACCTTTAGTTACTGTATTAACTTACTGTGCATACTGCCTCTCATTTTCATTTCCATCCTGCATATATTCAGAGTAATTCATTTACTGAATTTACAAGCAGGATTTAGGCATTTCATAGGCATATTACTACTTGACCATCTCCTATGACTCTGGGCCAGAAGCTTGGTGACAAGTGGTAGGAGGCTATGCTGCTGCTCCATGCCATGATTTTACTCATGGCAAGGTGGCAGGATAATCAGACATTAATGTGGGTGCATAAAGCAGTCCAGCCTCTCCTGAAGAGTCCCTAGTACATCTCATCTCAGTTACCCTGGTCTGCTCCCCCCTTCAGGAGTTCTGCCTCTTGTACTGAGAAGGGAGGAATGACAGCTGAAGGTAAGAAACATACAACCAGGCAACAGTCTTCACTTGCCTTCATGGATGCACCCAAACGCCATATGCACAAGCCCTCTCTTTCCCCCAGACACCATCTGTGCACATACCCTTCACACACACACCCTTCAGTTTGTCACGTCAGTATAATTGATCATGGGCCACAGTGTTAATTTGTGAAATATATTAATATAAAATCCTGGTTCATTTAAAATAGTGGCCTTTGGAGAATTGCTCTCTGTGAGGAGCCTCTGGTGGAGAAACTTGTAGTCAGTGGCCTTGACTTTGTGCCACTGTTTACACCCGTAATGGTAGCATAATACACCCACTTGAACTCTAATGATGTTCAGAGGCTTGAACTTGAGTGATGGCTCATCATACACTCATCTCACTTTACTTTGCCATGAAGTTGACTGTACTGTCAAAGCCCCTAAATGGTGCTGCTATGGATACAACGTCCTATTGCTATGACAACCCAGAGGTCACTAAGGGAAGTCCTGCAAATAAGAGTCCTGTTAGCAACATAATCACTCTCTTTACCTATACTCTGTGACTCCATCCTGTCCTACACCATTCCTGCTCTGCTTAGCTTGACTCAACTCTTCTCTTCAAATTGTGCAGCCACACACTGATCACAGACTCCCGCAGCATCTGTCTGGGTGAAATCTTCCCGATGCAAAGGATCTGTGCACTACTTACATTTTCCAAATAGGGCATGAGAGAGACTAAAGCATTGGCTTTTTGCTTGTCCTCTGGACAAGGGTGAATTTCATCCTATGTATGGGGTGTGTTGGTTCTCAGGGTACCAAGGACTGTGAGTCACTTTGTTAGCCCCCTGCCTCCAGCATGAGGGACATTTGTTTATGCTTAGCTGGGTGTCAGCTCCCTGACACCACCAGCCTATTACTAACCCAAGCACTCTCCTCTGGGAAATGCTAGCCTTTTGTTTTCAGGTTAGCAATAGGTATACCCCAGTCCCTGAGTCCCTTTGAACCAGCCCCTTATCCACTGAACACTCACAGAAATACCAAGTGTGCTGTCCCCCAGCGAATAATGTACACACCAGCTTATATGATTCAACTCATGATCAGCCCCTTGCTTAATATCACAGTACTTAGATATATTGATAGTGAAAACAAGGATAAGTTTATTACCAAGGTTTCAAGAGATAGTGAGTAAGAATAATGGAACTAAAAGGTTACATATAAAACAAAATCATAACATGCTTTCTGGAGACTAATCTTAACAGGCTTACCTCCTGTCTAAAGAAGTTTACCTCACCCCACAACATCCTCTGCAGAGTTTCACAGAATCATAGACTATTAGGGTTAGACGAGACCTTAGGAGGTCATGTAAAGACCAACACCAACTAAATCGTCAAAGCAGGACCAACACCAACTAAATCATCCCAGCCAAGGCTTTGTCAAGTCAGGCCTTAAAAACGTCTAAGGATGGAGATTCCACCACCTCCCTAGGAAACCCATTCCAGTGCTTCACCACCCTCCTAGTGAAATAGTGTTTCCTAATATCCAACCCTGTAATAATTTTCATTGCCCTCCGCTGGACTCTCTCCAGTTTGTCCACATCCCTTCTGTAGTGGAGGGACCAAAACTGGACGCAATACTCCAGGTGTGGCCTCACCAGTGCCGAATAGAGGGGAATAATCACTTCCCTCGATCTGCTGGCAATGCTTCTACTAATACAGCCCAATATGTCGTTGGCCTTCTTGGCAACAAGAGCACACTGCTGACTCATATCCAGCTTCTCGTCCACTGTAACCCCTAGGTCCTTTTCTGCAGAACTGCTGCCGAGCCATTCGGTCCCTAGTCTGTAGCGGTGCATGGGATTCTTCCATCCTAAGTGCAGGACTCTGCACTTGTCCTTGTTGAACCTCATCAGATTTCTTTTGGCCCAATCCTCCAATTTGTCTAGGTCACTTTGGACCCTATCCCTACCCTCCAGCGTATCTACCTCTCCCCCCAGCTTAGTGTCATCTGAGAATTTATGATGGGTAATTAATCCTATCATCCAGATCATTGGGAAAGATGTTGAACAAAACTGGCCCCAGGAGCGACCCTTGGGGTACTCCGCTTGATACCGGCTGCCAACTAGATATTGAGCCATTGATCACTACCCATTGAGCCTGACAATCTAGCCAGCTTTTTATCCACCTTATAGTCCATTCATCCAATCCATACTTTTTTAACTTGCTGGCAAGAATACTGTGGGAGACAGAATCAAAAGCTTTGCTAAAGTCAAGATATATCATATCCACTGCTTTCCCCATATCTACAGAGCCAGTTATCTCATCATAGAAGGCAATCAGGTTGGTCAGGCATGACTTGCCCTTGGTGAATCCATGTTGACTGTTCCTGATTCCCTTCCTCTCCTCCAAGTGCTTCAAAATGGATTCCTTGAGGACCTGCTCCATGATTTTGCTGGGGACTGAAGTGAGGCTGACCAGTCTGTAGTTCCCCGGGTTCTCTTTCTTCCCTTTTTAAAATATGGGCACTAGATTTTCCTTTTTCCAATCGTCCGGGACCTCTCCCGATCACCACAAATTTTCAAAGATAATGGCCAATGGCTCTGCAATCACATCTGCCTGGGATGCATTATATTTGGACCCCTGGACTTGTGCACATTTCAACAAAGGTTGGCTGAGAACTCATTTTCATGACTGTAAATGCACTGCTCATTTACTTCTCGGTGCAGGATCAAGGGGCATCTTCTTTGCCTTTTACTTATATCTTGAAAGTTCGTTGTCTCTACTCAGTAAGATAGGTTTCAGAGTAGCAGCCGTGTTAGTCTGTATTCGCAAAAAGAAAAGGAGTACTTGTGGCACCTTAGAGACTAACAAATTTATTTGAGCATAAACTTTCGTGAGCTACAGTTCACTTCACCGGATGCATTCAGTTTTTCCACTGAATGCATCTGATGAAGTGAGCTGTAGCTCATGAAAGCTTATGCTCAAATAAATTTGTTAGTCTCTAAGGTGCCACAAGTACTCCTTTTCTTCTTTCAGTAAGGATAAGAACCCAGGGCTTATTTTCCTGTGTGCTGCTTCTCTATTGATTTCACATCTCCCTGCTGACTTCACATGTAAATGGATATCCATTGTGTTAACTTACAATGCTTAATCTGCATCTCAACAGAGAGACAGGTGAATAAACATCCCTGCCTGACAGAAAACCTGTTTGTCGATTCTGTCTTGATAAGAGATTTGAAACTATCCATACAAAGTATTGGTATATACATTTCACAATCGTATTGACCAGTATGTGATCCTGGCTTTCATTTAAGACCTCACATGATATTCTTTGATGCCAGAATGTACCTACCAGACATGGGACATTCCTATACCCCCCTTGTCAGTTGGCATTAAGGGGTTCTTGGGTCAGATTAGACATGAAGAAATTCTTCTGGAAAGTTTATACTTTAAGGCAAACCCCTGTGTAGTCCACAGCAAATTGGATCTAAATTCCATGTTAAAGTCCTTGGATAATGTGGCACTCTGGTGCAGGAGAGTGGAATTCTGTGGCACCTTCATGTACATTATAGAATTAAGTTTTTAAAAAACTGAATTAAATATGATAATGAATAATCCAGCCAGAACAGTAGGCTATGTGTTACCGATATTGATATTAAATTCATTTATTTGACATCCCCACATTTGCAGGTTTCAACTTGCAACAGAGTTTTGTATTGACAATGCCTAACTGCACAATAGAAGCTGTCAGAAAAGGGTTTGGTAGCTGGATTTGGAATCAAGTCTTTTGGCATAGGAGGTGGGTGGGAAGCAGTTTAGATTTGTAAAATAAACACATTGTTTTGATGTTTTGCAACAGTGTTCACCAGTGAAATAGTTAACAATGTCATCTTTAGGTTCAAGAGTTAATGCTCCATTGATATGACCATAGCAATTCACATTTCTTGGAGTATTGTTTTATGCTCTCTGCAAACACAGGAACATTTTAGTGCATTGTTTACACTGTGGGACATTTTCAAGATTTTCTCTGCAACAGTAAATTCTAGAAATGTAGTTTAAAAAAAGCAAAATGCAGATTTGGGAGTACTATTCTGGGTAAGGTGAATCTCACTGCCAATGCTGCAGTTGCTTATTTCTGGAAATGTGGGGCCCTACTTTAAAGATCTCTCCACACTTGGAAAACGACCTGTGTTGAGATTGTTTAGGCCCCCTGCACTGGTAATGAGAATGTTTTGACTCCTGTCTGGATGGGACCAATCCAGTTTTAGTAGATGTACAGAAAGCATGATTGAGATTTAGAGGGCTATCGTGTACATCATGATTACTGGAGTGGTGCTGAAAACAATTTGAACCCATCTCTATTAGCAGTTTGTGGGGGAGGAGGGGAATGGGGAACTCCTGTTGTTGACAACCATTGGTTAGCAATAGATCATCTTCCAAGTGTAGAGAGTTCCTGAAACTGTCTAGCTCTGGATCCATCTTTTTGTTATATGTGTGTTCAGTGCCTAGTGGAAGGAGACCCTGATCCCTGACTGGGGTCTCTTGGAATTACCATAATGAAAATAATGAGTAATAATAGCTTTTATGCTCCACAGTAAGAAATATCTTCACAGCTGCTACATTAACTCATAAAAGGGACTAGTTGGATCTCCAGATGAGAGAAGCTGCTAAATTCTGGGAAGGTCAAGACCAGAGACCTGAAGTGTCTCATTCAGCCATCCCTAGAGTCTGCCAAACAGCTAAAAAACTGGGAAAAATAAGCCAGGGGGAAGCAGGATCTCTTTTTAGAAAAAGCAACTTTATTCTACTACGTAATGGAACTGGGAATATTCACAACTATTTTCTTTTGTGCTTCTACTCATGCTGGCAATTTGGCATCTCATTATTTTCACACTTCCATGCTAGCAGCTACTATACTATGCTCAAATAAATGGGTTAGTCTCTAAGGTGCCAGAAGTCCTCCTTTTCTTTTTGCAAATAGAGACTAACACGGCTGCTACTCTGAAACCTACTATACTAGGGTGCACCATTGCAGGAGTGCTAATGTTCATGCTGCCTAGCAATCGGGTTCCCAGCCCGATTAAGCTATTACTGCTGAGACGCCTGGAGTCTGTGCCAGCATGTGCCTACATTGACCGTTGCTGGAGAGCTCATTGCTGCAGCCAGCAGGAGCCACTAGGGAATGAAACAGTGACATATTTACAGGAAATTACTTTTGGTGATTTTTTTTCAAATCTGTAAAACTTTTGGGGATTCTTCTGCAGTGGCTATTTCCTACTCTATGATCTTTCTAGCTGAATAGCCTGAAAGTTCAATTTCTTTGCAATAACCCTCTAGAAAAGGAGGGAGTTGGTATTTAAGTTATTGATGTTATTCATGGACATACTTTTGCAGGGCCCATTTTAAAGTTATAAGTATCCAGAAGAGCTCAGCATCTAGAGAGTTAATTGGGTTTTCTGATGCCAAGCCCCATATCACTTTGTATATTGTTAAAGGAAAGAAATTGCCTGCCTGGTCCTAACAAAAGCATCACAAAAACACCTGCTCTTCATGGCTTGAAGTTTTGTGCATTCACTAAATTGTCACACTATCCTTGAGACTACTTGGAAGCAGCTACAGCTGATTCAGACTGTAGCCTCTTGATCCTATTGGGATCCAGAAAGTGGGCGGGTCTGAGCTCCCCCACCCCACTGGCACCTATGATCCCCTCACTCCCCCACATGTGGGGCTGGTCCTCTGAGGCCCCCTGAACCCAGCCCACGACCCCCCCCCCCAGCTCCTTCCCCCTCTTCGTGCGGGGCTGGTCCGAGCCTCCCCTTTCCCCACCCTGTGTGCAGGGCTGATGATCAGTTGGCAAGAGTAAACAGGACAAATGCCCAGTTTTGTCAAAAAAAAAAGTCAGGACAGCGGGACAGGGCCTAAAAAAGGGACTGTCGTGGCCAAAACAGGACGTATGGTCACCCTACTGAAAGGTAGCTCCCAGAACTGGACACAATACTCCAGTTGAGGCCTTACCAGCACAGAGTAAAGTGGAAGAATTACTTCTTGTGTCTTGCTTACAACACTCCTGCTAATATATCCCAGAATAATGTTTGCTTTATTTTGCAACAGGGTTACACTGTTGACTCATATTTAGCTTGTGATCTGCTATAATCCCCAGATCCCTTTCCGCATTGCTCCTTTCTAGGCAGTCATTTCCCATTTTGTATGTGTGCAAGTGATTGTTCCTTTCTAAGTGGAGTACTTTGCATTTGTCTTTATTGAATTTCATCCTATTTACTTCAGACCATTTCTCTAGTTTGTCCAGATCATTTTGAATTTTAATTCTGTTCTCTGAAGTCCTTGCAACTCCTCCCAGCTTGGTATCCTCCACAAAGTTTATAAATGTACTCTCTATGCCATTATCTACATAATTTATGAAGATATTGAACAGAACTGGACTCCTCCAGGACCCCACTTGATATGCCCTTCCAGCCTGACTGTGAACCACTGATAACTACTTTTTGGGAATGGTTTCCAAACAGTTATGCACCCACTTTATAGTAGCTTCATCTAGGTTGTATTTCCGAAGTTTGTTTATGAGAAGGTCATGTGAGACAGTATCAAAAGTCTTACTAAAGTCAAGATATACGACATCTACTGCTTCCCCCCTATCCACAAGGCTTGTTACCCTATCAAAGAAAGCTATTAGGTTGCTTTGACATGATCTGTTTTTGACAAATCCAAGCTGACTGTTACTTATCACCTTATTATCTTCTAGGTGTTTGCAAATTGCTTGATTATTTGCTTCATTATCTTTCCAGGTACTGAAGTTAAGATGACTGGTCTGTTATTCCCCTGGTTGTCCTTGTTCCCCTTTTTATAGATTGGCACGATATTTGCCCTCCTCCTGTCCTCTGGAATCTCTCCTGTCATTGCCATCCACAAGTTTTCAAAGATAATTGCTAACTGTTTGTTGCCATTCTTGGCTCAGGTAAAGGCCGTCAGTTCAGTGTTTACTGAGGGTGACGTTATTTGTTCTGCATGCTGGGGATGAGTCTGTTTGTGGTGCCCCCTACATTTGGAATGCCCTCCCATTTATCATCCACTGGCCACTTCACTCTCCTCATTCCAATCTCTCCTCTAGGATCATTTCTATCTATAATATCAAGTACTAACTCCTGAAAACCCATGGAAACTGAAGCTCCATGCAAGGGAGCATGATTAATCCAAATTACCACAGGACCGTGTTGTTGTCACCCTCATCCTTTCTTGCCCTTGCCCCCTCCCCATCCTATTACCCCTACTCGTTGTGCTATGTCTAATATAAATCTTCAAGGCAGGAACCTATAGCTTGCTGCTTAGAGGGCAGACTTATTTATGCTGAACTGCCCTAGAACAGGTGGTCTTATAGCTTCAACCCAGGAGTATAAAAGAATTTGAGGTTTTATCTGAGGCAGAGGGAACTAGGGCCAGGGACAGAAGAGGTTCTTTTGGGAAAGCAGTTAAGTGCAAAAGAAAGGTTAGGCTGAGGTTATTTTGTTGCCATTTAAGTCACACTTTATATTAAGGTTCCATTTATAAATAGTTTACAAAGGTTTAATAAATGAATAATAGATGTTTTAATAGCTAGATAATCAATTGTTATAGATTATATGCTCCAGCAGGGCAATAAATTATTTATAACAGTGGCTTATAACCTATAATACCTTCTACTGATGTGCTTGTTAACCATCTCTAATGCAGGCGGCTCATGTCTCTCACATTCGTATAACAATGAAACCTTAATATAAAGTTAGCCATAAAGGCAAACACAGCCAGAAGCGGGGGTTTGGAGCAAACCTAGTGTGTGTAACTGTTTTTGCCCATTTGTGACTCAAGTGACCAGTCAATGTCTGAGGCCCTGTGGGTGTTCCAGCTGGGTGCAGAAATTGGTGATAATTAGGTATTTCTTTGACGCAGTTATGTTTATTCACAAAGAATGCACAACATCCTGAGTGCAGAGGGAATCAAATAGCAGAAAACAGCTTCTTTTGCTCACAGCAGAAAGAGCACTCTTTTAGC
Source organism: Caretta caretta (assembly GCF_965140235.1). Lineage (NCBI taxonomy): Eukaryota > Metazoa > Chordata > Testudines > Cheloniidae > Caretta > Caretta caretta. The sequence continues at coordinate 58,158,794 of NC_134211.1, read as the reverse complement.
CTGCTTCCCTGATCAATAAGCTTCTTTCCAGGTTTCATCCAGGGTCAGCCACCATGCTTTCAGCTTCTCAGGCTGTCTCTCTCTCTGCTGGTTCTCCTCTGTTCTCAGTTTCTGTGAGATCTCTCTTCCCACACACACACACATACCGAAAACAATACTCAGCCAAGAGCTCCTGGGTGGGTTCACACATGCCTTTTGTCTTAGGTGGGGGCTTATGCTTACTGTTAGGTGTGAAGCCTTAATGGGGTTTTAACTCAACCCATAACAAGGTTTCACTCAGCTCATAACAACACCCCCATCTCAGCTTTGTTTATCATCCTGATGAGGCCTAAAATGGTGACACCGAACAACAACCCATCCCAAACAGAAAAAAATAAATAATTTAACGAATTAAAAATAATACACGGTTACATATTTACATATGTACAGTATCTTTCTGTCAGGATAGTTTCACATCAACAACATAAACAAATTTTGTTCTCAACCAAATCTGGGGCTTTTTTCTCCCTGGACTTCCTGTCAAATGCCAGGGAGGGATCCCTTTCAGTCAGCCTGAGGAACACAAAGGAAGTATTTTTTCACACAACTCACAGTCAACCTGTGGAACTCCTTGCCAAAGGATGTTGTGAAGGTCGAGCTAAGACTCTAACAGTGTTCAAAAAATAACTAGAAAAATTCATGGAGGAAAGGTCCATAAATGGCTGTTAGCCAGAATGGGCAGGGATTCTGGTGTCCCTAGCCTCTGTTTGGTGTCCCTAGCCTCTGTTTGCCAGAAGCTGGGAATGAGCAACAGGGAATGGATCTCTTGATTACCTGTTCTGTTCATTCCCTCTGGGGCACTTGGCAGTGGCCACTGTCGGAAGACAGGATACTGGGCAAGATGGACCTTTGGCTGTTCTTATATTCTAATGTATTGTTTCTCAGGAATTTGCTGTCTGAGGCATAATCTACCCATTCTGTCTGACTGGGGGATTCACCTCTGAAACAACTTTTCTAGCCTCAACTTCCACAGCTATTCTCTTAGATTCAGGGGGCAGCCAAGCTGACATCCTGCCCCCCTAACTGGAAGCACTGCATCTGTGTCCAATATGAAAGGGTTTTGAAACATGGATAGCCCAAGACAGATTAAGTCACAAGAGCCTTTTTCACCTATGAAAATGCAAAATCACAACCTGCAGCCCATTGAAATGATTTCCCTTCTTTTACTATGTGCTGCCTGTCACTAACATTCAGCTAAGGAACAGGAATCTGTTCCTGATTCAGCTAAGATTTCCCCCAAGACTCTTGGTCTCAAAATAGGTTTAACTTCTTGCCATCTTTCCCTTTCTGGAAAGCTACCACAGTAGGTTGCTGTTATAGTGGTTTCTGCCCCCATGGGCAGGACAATTTGTTCACTGCATACCAGTTGCCTACAAACCATTGTCTCACCTGGGCTATATCTTTCAAGGGAATTTCCACAGACTGTATTTGTCAGACACCTTTCCTAGTACTGATTCCACGATTATTAGCTATAATGAAATCTAAGCCAATTATTAGCTCATCCATTATTTCAGCCATCCAGACTTCTTGCTTGAATTTCAGAGGTCCAATCTTCAAACCCAATTTTCCCACTTTTTAGATGGGTGCCCTTTACCCAGTCACTGTCTCCATTCAGACCAATCAGATGGTTCAGTTCTGGATCCCTTGTTTCCTGCCTTTTTAGTGTGTCTGGTCTAATAACTATTGTGTCTGAGCCAGCGTCCACTATCCCTATACCCATCACACATCCTGTTATGCCCTCAATAGCCAAACTCCCGTTATTGCCCTTTAGCTGCCCAGATCTAAACAAAACCTGTGGGGCTGATCCTTGTACCTCTTCCAAACTTTGCTCCTTCGGCTTGGTGTTCCCCCATTTCCTGAACTGGGAGAGATGCTTTAACTAGACACTTATGACAGTCTGTCTTGGCCTGACTTAAATTTATTGCGACTTTTTTTTGTGGCCAATTTTCTTTCAGTACCAGCATTTAACTGAACTATTTCCTTTAATTTTGCATCATTGCTAATTTCCATTGTTTTACAAACCAAATTGATCATTTGTTCTAATTGTTCAATATGGTCATTAAACAGATTAGAATCCCCTCCTTCATCATATATATTAGGCACAGAACTGTACTTCCAGGTGTTATGGTAATCAGCTTCCATCATCCTCACAACCAGCTGCTTGCTCTTCTGGTGCGTGGCCTCAAGGAAAGATTCAAGTTCTGGGGCAAATTCCACAGCCTCCTGGGGTGTCTTTGGCCTCCTTTCACTGATCTTGATCTGCGAATCCAAGTCCAGCTGAACATCTATAAATCGGTCCATTGCCAGCCTATCCTGGAAGGCTGGTTGTACCTGGATATGCCAGGAACATACATCTCTACAGGTCCTCTGCCAGTTAAGGAGGGGTTTCTTCTTTCCATCTTCTTCTAGATCTCAGCTGTGCCCTGGGCAGCTTAGCTATAAACCATATGTTCAGGGCTTGTACCAGGTTTGGAGAACTCAGTCCCTTTTCTGGCGGTAAGTTCTGTAGCACCATCAGAGCTGGGCCACCAAAGTTGGCTGCTAGTAAGCCCCCTTTCTGTCCCTCCTCCCAGCCATTTATTTGAGCTATAAAGTTGAACTGAGCCAAATAAGCTTCCCAGGGAGTTTTCCCCTCCAAGATAGTGGGACTTTTGCATTATTTGAGCTGGGTCAGCCCAATCTCTCCCCTTTGGACCTCTCTGGGTTACAAATGGGGTAGAAAACTGTTGTGTCTCCTCTTACCCAAGTCCTCTGGCTGGCTCAATTTCTCACCCAGGTGGCTGCCTTCCATGGTGTTCTGTGACTCTTTGATTTCCTTCTGGAGCTGAATTTTCAGTTCTTAAGTCCTATCTGCAGCTCATCTCTGGTAGCAAGTTCCAGGTTGGCTATAGCTTGCCTGGTCTCCAATATTTTATGGAAAAACATCTGATCTATGGAACTTAGGTTGTTGGTCACCTCTTTTCTGTCTTGCCATTTTAGCCTGGGAGATTTGCAGCTGGGCTTCCCAACCTGTCTGGACACTTTGTAGTTGCTCCAACAGAGATTTGACCTCTGCCCGCAAGGCAACCCTCAGTTCCCTCTGGGACCGTCCAGATTCAGTTTTAGTTCCTTTGTAAAACCTCCAGGCTTTGATTTAAACTCTTTTGTGACATCTTCAGCTCCTGTTTTGGGGCTTCTTTGAAATCCTGTCGGTGCTTGGTGATTTCTGCAAGAACCCCCATTATTTGCTCCATCTTGGGTCAATAGGAATACCAGCTCACAAGCTCTCTCCTTGGAAAGTGGATCCTGTGGTGCTCCTATTCGAGGTGACAGCTAGTAAAAATTTAGGGCCCTGGGGATGTTTGATAGATTGTGGGATTTTCTTTGATGCCATCTTGCTTATTTACAGGAATGTACAAAGGCCTGTATCTCTGAATGCAGAAGGAACTAAGAACAAACAGAATGGTTTCTTAGCTTATAGCCTGCAAGCACCATTAGCCAACACCAGATTCAAAAGGTCTCTAGCTTTTTCCAGGGTCACACTGTACTTACAAAAAGAAAAGGAGTACTTGTGGCACCTTAGAGACGAACAAATTTATTTGAGCATAAGCTTTCATGAGCTACAGCTCACTTGTGTCTGACACCATCAAGCATCCGATGAAGTGAGCTGTAGCTCACGAAAGCTTACGCTCAAATAAATTTGTTAGTCTCTAAGGTGCCACAAGTACTCCTTTTCTTTTTGAGAATACAGACTAACACGGCTGCTACTCTGAAACCTGTTACTTTATTTACAGGCTCCTGATTGGTTTTCTTGCTTCTCCCTTTCTGTTCTTGTCTGTTCTCAGTTCCTTTCTCTCTCATTCATCTCCTCCACCCATACTCAGCCAAGAGCATCTGGGTGGGTTCAGGTTTCAGAGTAGCAGCCATGTTAGTCTGTATTCGCAAAAAGAAAAGGAGTACTTGTGGCACCTTAGAGACTAACCAATTTATTTGAGCATAAGCTTTCGTGAGCTACAGCTCACTTCATCAAATGTCACATCTTTTGTCTTAGGTAATGGCTTATACTTAAATGTATGTTAATTGAAGGGTGAGTTCACACCTATCAATCTCAATGGGGTTTTAACTCAACTAATAATAAAGCTTCACCTTAGCTTTCTTATTATATCACTGTTAGGAGCAGGATGGGGAAAGCCATCTGCTTAGAGGCTCATGCCTGTTTACTTGTACAGAGAGGTGCCTAGCACTGTTCTGAGCACTGAAATGGAATAAATTAATACTAATTAATTTGCTTTGATTAATTAATTTGATATGATTTTAACTAACATGCTCTATTGTCGCCAGCAGGCAACTTTCATGGGCGCATTTTTAAAAACTGAAAAATCAATCAATCAAGTAGAACTGTAATTCTCAACCCTCCCTCCTGCCACCATTCAACCAGCCTTCCTAATGAACCATGAGTGCCACCAGCCTGTCTCCCTGCCTGCAGCCTGCCCACAATCAGACCTTCCAGTCACCTGAATACTTGGCGTTGCCCATGTGGTTTGGAGGAGTGGGATTCTTAAAGACTGATGACAAACAGCATGTGTGTGTATTGTAATTTTGTTTTCACTTCTCAGAATTGGTCATATAAATAGGAAAAAATCATGAATAATTTACTCAATGAAAAAAATGCCCTACCCCATGCTATAAATTATTTGCAATGAGTAATTCTACCAGCTCTTTCACTGATCTATTGTTTATAGATGGGTAAGGAGTTAAAAGGGATGCCTTCCAGTATGAAACTGCCAAGTCCGGGGCATTCCTGACAGTGCAAGAGGGGTGACTGCATTTTAAATGAGCGAATACAATTGAACGCTGGTGAACTATTGATTCACCTTTTCTTTTCCTTCTCCGTCTTTCCATTTATTTCCCACATGTTAATTATCCAGAGATCACTGGCACTTGTGTCTGACACTATCAAGCACTGAACCCTCCCTGCCTGTATGAAATCTGGCCAATTCACTTTGCTAGGAATAGAACCACATTCTTTATTCTTTCTGTCTATCTATCATATTGCCAAGGTGCCTATTACTGGTATCTAAGAGCTACATTTTCACACTCTCTCAGGGGTGTGAATCTGTCATCTAGAACAATCGCTCACTACATGTAAAGCAGTGCCATGACTCAGTAACTAATTAACGACTATTAGATAAAGCTATTATCACTACAAACCATCACCCAGTTCAGTCTCTCTCTCTCTCTCTCTCTCTGTCACACGCACACACACACACACACACACACACACACTCCATAAACAAATACTCATTTATCATTCTCTCTCCCCCCTCACTCTTCTTTCTTGCTCTCTTCCTTTCTCCCTCTTCCTTTCCCCTCCTTTCCTGAGAGCTTAGTTATCTGCCTGTGCTAATGCTAAAACCTGCATTGCATTTGCAGTTTAACATGACAGAACTAATCCCATTAGATTTTTACCCTCTCGGCACTTTTAGGAGAACAGAGATAAATAGCAAAAGGCTGGGAACCAGGGTGAAATGACTCTTGCTGGGGCCTTCACAGCTTTGGGCAAATTCCTTTGTCTCTGTCTCTAACCAAAATATGAAACCTGATTTGTTCTGACCTTTCATTAACCCCCGACCTTTAACCCTCAATGCTATAACTGCAACAAACACTTTCTTCAGCTGCACATGTTGGAGTCAGTGTCCCAGGCACTGTGGCTTTGTCTTCATTGCTAAACAAGGGGTATTCTTACTGTGGGATGACTAATGTGGATTAGGTTTCAGAGTAACAGCCCTGTTAGTCTGTATTCACAAAAAGAAAAGGAGTACTTGTGGCACCTTAGAGACTAACCAATTTATTTGAGCATAAGCTTATGCTCAAATAAATTGGTTAGTCTCTAAGGTGCCACAAGTACTCCTTTTCTTAATGTGGATTAGCTCTCTCACTTCAAAATCCTGGTGAAGACAAGGGCAGGTAGCTTCTACCTTGTGGTGAGATCAGCACTATCCCCCTTACCTGGGGTTGACTTCGCCTAGCTACATTACTGTCACTGTCCAATGTCCTGGTGATGAGTGATGTAGAAAGCCTACATAGATAAAGAGAGAGCTAGATTTCCCCATGGCCTCCCCACACGTACTGTGCCAGATGGCTCCAGTGAAGCCAGGAAGTGCACCAGCACTGTGGGAAAAGTGCAAGTTCTTTCTCCTCATCACCAGACCAAAATATGTCAATATCAAACCCTACCTCTGCACTGCAATTAAACACCCGTGGCTGGCCTGTGCCAGCAGACTCAGGATCATGGGGCTCGGGCTACAGGGCTTTTAATTGCGGTGTAGACATTCAGGCTCGGGCTGGAGTCCAGGCCTTGGGATGCTGCAAGGTGAGAGGGTCTCAGAGCTTGGGTCTCAGAGCTTGGGATGCTGCAAGGTGAGAGGGTCTCATGAGCCCAAACATCTACACTGCAATTAAACAGCCCCTTAGCCCGAGTCAACTGGCACGGGCCAGCCGTGGGTTTTTAATTGCAGCGTAAAAGCCCTACAGGATTTACTCTGCAGCTTTCCCAGATCCAGTTGGGGCAGAGCTCTAGCATTCCCACACTAATCAGATCAAAGCTACAGCAGAACCATGCTGACCAGACCAGAGCTACTGACTCAACCCCACCTTTAACCTCACTTTATCACAGCTGGAGAAAAGATTGTTTCATTTTTGTCAGAAACAAGAGTGCCATCTAGTGGCGGCTGGATCTAATGCCATCAGGGTATGATATTGGCCAAAGACGGACATGCTGGAGCTAAGCTCCTAAGGAAAGGGGACCCTTACTGGAATCATGCACCTGGTCAGCAGGACATGGGATAATTGGGACCAATGCAGCACAATGAATCCCAGAACTGTGTTCCCTCTGGAGATCCCAGGCCATGGGTCTGAGGAAAGGGATGTGCAGGGACACTGGTGTGGTGGATGTCAGGGCAAGGGTTCCCAAAGGAGACCTCTGAAAGACTGTTCCAAGCCTAGATTTTTAGGAAAAGGCTTCCACCTGGTGTTCTAGTGAAGTGTTTCTCAGCAACCGGCCCATGAACCAGCACCAGTCCCTGAGATCTCCCTGACACAGTGTAGGAAGGCAGCAACCAGTCCCTGGTATCAAAAAGGCTGAGAAACACTGGTCTAGTGGACAATCACACAATCTACTTGCAAAGGCCCAAATCTGTGAGCAGCCATGATGCTGCCTGTGGTATCCCCCTTCTGTTGCCAGGAGGGAGTGCGGGACATTGGATGAAGGGAAAGCAGTGGATATATTGTTTCTTGACTTTAGCAAAGCTTTTGACACGGTCTCCCACAGTATTCTTGTCAGCAGGTTAAAGAAGTATGGGCTGGATGAATGCACTATAAGGTGAGTAGAAAGTTGGCTAGATTGTCGGGCTCAACGGGTAGTGATCAATGGCTCCATGTCTAGTTGGCAGCCGGTATCAAGTGGAGTGCCCCAAGGGTCGGTCCTGGGGCCGGTTTTGTTCAATATCTTCATAAATGATCTGGAGGATGGTGTGGATTGCACTCTCAGCAAATTTGCGGATGATACTAAACTAGGAGGAGTGGTAGATATGCTAGAGGGCAGGGATAGGATACAGAGGGACCTAGACAAATTGGAGGATTGGGCCAAAAGAAATCTGATGAGGTTCAATAAGGATAAGTGCAGGGTCCTGCACTTAGGATGAGGATGAAATCTGATGAGGTTCAATAAGGATGGGGCCGGACGAGTTGCATCCGAGAGTGCTGAAGGAATTGGCGGCTGTGATTGCAGAGCCATTGGCCATTATCTTTGAAAACTCGTGGCGAACCGGGGAAGTCCCGGATGACTGGAAAAAGGCTAATGTAGTGCCCATCTTTAAAAAAGGGAAGAAGGAGGATCCTGGGAACTACAGGCCAGTCAGCCTCACCTCAGTCCCTGGAAAAATCATGGAGCAGGTCCTCAAAGAATCAATCCTGAAGCACTTGCATGAGAGGAAGGTGATCAGGAACAGCCAGCATGGATTCACCAAGGGAAGGTCATGCCTGACTAATCTAATCGCCTTTTATGATGAGATTACTGGTTCTGTGGATGAAGGGAAAGCAGTGGATGTATTGTTTCTTGACTTTAGCAAAGCTTTTGACACGGTCTCCCACAGTATTCTTGTCAGCAAGTTAAGGAAGTATGGGCTGGATGAATGCACTATAAGGTGGGTAGAAAGCTGGCTAGATTGTCGGGCTCAACGGGTAGTGATCAATGGCTCCATGTCTAGTTGGCAGCCGGTATCAAGTGGAGTGCCCCAAGGGTCGGTCCTGGGGCCGGTTTTGTTCAATATCTTCATAAATGATCTGGAGAATGGTGTGGATTGCACTCTCAGCAAATTTGCGGATGATACTAAACTGGGAGGAGTGGTAGCTATGCTGGAGGGGAGGGATAGGATACAGAAGGACCTAGACAAATTGGAGGATTGGGCCAAAAGAAATCTGATGAGGTTCAATAAGGATAAGTGCAGGGTCCTGCACTTAGGATGGAAGAATCCAATGCACCGCTACAGACTAGGGACTGAATGGCTAGGCAGCAGTTCTGCGGAAAAGGACCTAGGGGTGACAGTGGACGAGAAGCTGGATATGAGTCAGCAGTGTGCCCTTGTTGCCAAGAAGGCCAATGGCATTTTGGGATGTATAAGTAGGGGCATAGCGAGCAGATCGAGGGACGTGATCGTTCCCCTCTATTCGACATTGGTGAGGCCTCATCTGGAGTACTGTGTCCAGTTTTGGGCCCCACACTACAAGAAGGATGTGGATAAATTGGAGAGAGTCCAGCGAAGGGCAACAAAAATGATTAGGGGTCTAGAACACATGAGTTATGAGGAGAGGCTGAGGGAGCTGGGATTGTTTAGCCTGCAGAAGAGAAGAATGAGGGGGGATTTGATAGCTGCTTTCAACTACCTGAAAGGGGGTTCCAAAGAGGATGGCTCTAGACTGTTCTCAATGGTAGCAGATGACAGCACGAGGAGTAATGGTCTCAAGTTGCAGTGGGGGAGGTTTAGATTGGATATTCGGAAAAACTTTTTCACTAAGAGGGTGGTGAAACACTGGAATGCGTTACCTAGGGAGGTGGTAGAATCTCCTTCCTTAGAGGTTTTTAAGGTCAGGCTTGACAAAGCCCTGGCTGGGATGATTTAACTGGGAATTGGTCCTGCTTCGAGCAGGGGGTTGGACTAGATGACCTTCAGGGGTCCCTTCCAACCCTGATATTCTATGATTCTATGATTCTAAGTGCAGGGTCCTGCACTTAGGACGGAAGAACCCAATGCACAGCTACAGACTAGGGACCGAATGGCTAGGCAGCAGTTCTGCGGAAAAGGACCTAGGGGTGACAGTGGACGAGAAGCTGGATATGAGTCAGCAGTGTGCCCTTGTTGCCAAGAAGGCCAATGGCATTTTGGGATGTATAAGTAGGGGCATAGCGAGCAGATCGAGGGACGTGATTGTTCCCCTCTATTCAACATCAGTGAGGCCTCATCTGGAGTACTGTGTCCAGTGTTGGGCCCCACACTACAAGAAGGATGTGGATAAATTGGAGAGAGTCTAGCGAAGGGCAACAAAAATGATTAGAGGTCTGGAACACATGACTTATGAGGAGAGGCTGAGGGAACTGGGATTGTTTCGTCTGCAGAAGAGAAGAATGAGGGGGGATTTGATAGCTGCATTCAACTACCTGAGAGGTGGTTCCAGAGAGGATGGTTCTAGACTATTCTCAGTGGTAGAAGAGGACAGGACAAGGAGTAATGGTCTCAAGTTGCAGTGGGGGAGGGTTAGGTTGGATATTAAGAAAAACTTTTTCACTAAGAGGGTGGTGAAACACTGGAATGCGTTACCTAGGGAGGTGGTAGAATCTCCTTCCTTAGAAGTTTTTAAGGTCAGGCTTGACAAAGCCCTGGCTGGGATGATTTAATTGGGGATTGGTCCTGCTTTGAGCAGGGGGTTGGACTAGATGACCTCCTGAGGTCCCTTCCAACCCTGATATTCTGTGATTCTATGATTCTACATTGGAAATTGAAGGGTGATGGCTAGCCTCTGGGGTCTGTGCTGGCTGCCGGAGGATTTCTGGGTGGAGTTGAAGATGCTGTTTTCACCTACAAAGCCCTAAATTATTGGAGACCTGGCTTCCTGACAGATGCCCTTTTTCTCCATGGAGTACTGCAACATCCACAATTCCCAGAGGTGTGTGGTGTAATTGTAATGGGTCTGGAGCTGAAATTGTTCTTGGCCAGGGGTCCAGATCTCTGTTATTTGCTTCCTGCTTTGATTTGTTATAAGCCATATTTGGAGCCTCTCAGTCTGTGTCACAAGACTTACCGGTTCTTCCAGGATTTCCTGGAGGGGAGGAGTGGCTGTATGGGAGGGTTTTCTGTGACTTGGCATGTTGTCAGGGGGGCTTCTTATTAAGATTTATGACCTATAGGTTTGTGCCTTTATCCCATGTGATACACTAGAGGTTCAGATCAGTATATGTGAACTGTAATTAAATAAATACATCAGCCCCTCCACTGTTGGGGAGGAAGGGAGTCCATAGGGCTCAGCATCTTTTCAAGCTCTGCTCTTCCTCCAAAGGTCTTGATTTAATAAGCCCAGATCAGAAGCCAATCTCCTCTGGGAGGGGATTACACTCATTTGCCTTTGAGAAACTAATTGGTTTATCTAATTTATCTCATACCCATATGTACATGCTCCTCTGACAAATTTATTAGAGTTTGTCTTTATTTCTGATGATGATTCTTGTTGAGCAGATACATTACATGGAAGTATGTTTAATCTGTGTGCTTGCTGTACACCTTCAGGGAGTTAGCTTCAAATCCTGCACTGATCAAAAATGAATGAATCTTCACTTAGCTCCAAAACAAAGCCACCATGCAGTTTAGCAGAACTGTATGTCTCTGGTCAGAAGAAAGCCAGACTGGAATTGCAGGGGTGAGGTGTATCAAGCTTAAGGTGCATTGGGCAGAGCTGAGTGTGAGGGACCCCCAGTACTGGAATAGCAGGTGGTGCTGCAAATTGGAATTGAGATGTGTGCAATGTTCAGGGACCTGGGGAGGGCAGGGTTGGAATAGCAAGGGGGCTGTGAGTCAGATTGAAGGGCATTCTTAGTGCTGGGTGCAGATGGGCCCAGGACTAAAGTAACAAAGGGGGCCTGCAAGGTAGGACTCTCTTCTCTGGTGCCTTCTCAGTCTGTGGCTACATGATACCAGGGCTGGATTTTAGCAATACTTCAAGGGAAGGCAGCTTTGTCTAGTGATTAGAACAGTGGCCTACACATCCGATGTCTTGGGTTCTAACAGGGTGGTAACCAGGGTGGGGCGAGTGAGGCAGCTGCCCAGGGTGCAAAGCCGGAGAAGAAGGTGGAAAAATGGGATGGACGAGGAAAAAAACACAATAGGGGGTAGAACTCTGCAGAGGGACTGAGATCCCGTGTGTCCCACCGGACCCACTGCCATAATAGCGGGAGCAGGATAAAAATTCAACAAACAATGTGGGAGCGAGTGGGAGTGGGTATTGCAGGGCGGGGAGGGAGCAGGATTAAGAAATAGTCCCATGCAGGGCTGTAGTAGGAGGCACAAATATGCTTGCTTGTTCCATGTGCTACAATACCTAGTTACAGCACTGGGTTCTAGTACCAACTTTGCCACATGCTTGCAGCATGACCCTGGGTGAGTCACTTCATTTCTCTGTGCCTTAGTTTACTGAGCTGTAAAATGATAGGTGCAGTGACACCTGTTTCCAAAACAGTTTAATTCCAAAGGGTCATTTTTCAAAGGGTTCTAACTTAATCTCTTACCTTGTTAGCTGAAATTTGGCCTGTTTATTATCAGACCAGGAATGATTTTTGTCGAAAATAGCGAATACACAGCTCAGCCATTTCTGAGAACAAAGAGTGAAAAATGTCAGTGATCTTTTTTGCTTGTTTTTGAACAGTGGCAGCACCTCAGAGGCAAGTATGAAACACTTTGGCAGGAATACTCATTCAGTAGTCCAATGACAACTGGTGTCATGTGGCCAGTTATGCCATGAGCATACATACTGTTGTTTGATGTGCAATAAAATGAATGCTTCATAGATTCTAAGGCTAGAAAGGACCATTATTAGATCATTTAGTCTGTTCTCCTGCATAACACAGGTCATAGAATTTCACCTTCCTCTACGGTTACCTCTGTATTGAGCCCAGTAATTTGTCTATGAGTAAATCTGATCTTTCAGAAAGGCAGTCAGTCTTGATTTGGAGACATCAAGAAATGGAGAATTCACCACTTCCCTTGATAGGTTGGTCAAGAGGTTAGTCACCAAGGATGAGGTGCCATCCACGCACTGGCACTCATGTTTCCATGGACAAGATGGTCTCCTAGGATCACAATGTATTTGCTCATGTGCATTAGAAAGTGAAGTGGGAAATCGATTGTTAGAAGTACGATAATACGGTGTTTATGGAGCCCTGATTCCTTTGACATATATGGACTGAAACAAAGGCCCCTGCATTCTTGATCACACGTAGTGCACTGGGCAAAGTGTTCAGCTGCTGCTGAGGAGATAATTGCACTGGATGAAATAACTGTGTTTATTTCATTTTTTTGTACAGAAGGATAATTAATAATACTGTGGGCTTTTTATCATTCTGACCCACCTCCCAGTGGACTGGTGACGGCTTGCATTATTTACTTTACAATGGGGTACCTTCTCTAAGCTCTGTGCATCTCTGACACAAGTTACAAGAGCAAAAGTTTAACTAGCAGCTTATCTGCACCTCCCCCATCCCCGACCGCCTGACAGTCTACAGCTCTCAGCCCCTGGGGAAATAAACCTCTCTTCCCCCATGCAGATCTAATCCCCTTTAAAACTCCTTCAAAAGTGTTTTTGGTCTCAAGAAAAGGGCAAGACATTCTTCTGATGTGGAGAATATGTTTCTACAACTGAATGAAAACCCCCCTCCAAGGCTTTCCCCAAGCTTGAAGATCCCATGCTGAGGCATGTGAGGATTAATACTTAGCTGGCCAGACAGCTGGAGGAGGAATCGGTTTGAGGTTAAGGTGGTGGACTGGCACTCTGAAGACATCGTTTGCTCAGGTTCCCTGTATGTCTTGTTGTTCGTATTGCCAAAGCACTGATGGCTCCACTGAGGGATCAGAGCCTCAGTGTGCTAGGTGCTGGATAAACACAGAACACCCTGCCCCAGAGAGCTTAAAATCTAAACTCTTTGGGTAAGGCACCATTTCTCCCTGCATCAATTTCCCATCTGTAAAATGGGGATAGGTCTTCCCTGTCAGGTCTGTGAGGTGCTCGTGGTGGTGGGGGGCCACAGAAAGACCTAGATGGATCTTATCTGCAAGGAGTCTCAGGAGCATAAGGGCAGCAGGATAGAAAACAACTCATAAATTACAGCTGAAAAGCCAAGAGAGGCATGAGGACAGAAATTGAGTTTGTTCCAGCTTGTTGGTGAAAGTGAGTCTGAGAGAGCATCCGCTGCATGCACTGGATGAGTGACAGGGAGTGCAGGGAGCAAATCCAATTGGCATGGAAGTTTATGGCTCCTGCTGGTTGTCATCCCTATGAACCCTTTCAAAAAGTCATTTGGTCTGAGCCAAGACTGCATCTTCCCTCTGACTCCTGTGTTAGTGAGCAGAGAGGAGGCAGCAGACAGAGGAGAGGCATAAAGAGAGAGAGATGGAGACAGAGAATGAGACCGGAGGAAAGAAGGAAATGAAAGTGCGGGGAGGGGGAGCGAAAAATGCAAGGAGGGGGTGAAGTAGGACAAAAGGTGAGCGAAGGGCAAGAAAGCCTGGAGGATGTGGGGGAGGGGGGAGATGGTGTGAGTGTTTCATGAAGAGAAGGATAATAAATTTAGGAGTCGACTTGCCCTGAGGGAAAGGAAAGTGTTTTCCTTTAACACGGGAATCCTGGGACATTGAGGGGTGGCAGGCCCACGGCAGTCCCCACCCAGATCTCACCCCTGCCTCCCCCGCATTGTCTAGCTTCAGGATCCTCAGGCTTTTCCATAAAGTGCCCTCCATAGAGAGAGTGTCCCAGGCATAGCTGCCCTCCTAGTCATCAATGCCCGGCCCCCCACCTCTCCACAGCACACATCCCATCACCCAGCCCCGATCCCCAGCTCCCTCCCTCTCGCCAGCTCTCCCTCCAGTAGCACCTGCCGCATGAACGTCTCTGAGACTTTGAAACAGAAAGAAATTGTCTGCGTTTAAAGTGAATATCAGCTGGGAAAGCTGCCAGTCCAGTCCTGGGGGGCACTTGGACCCTGGGTGCCCCGTGTCTCCAGCCAGCACATCCTGAGCCTCAGAGCTTTTCAAGCAGCACAGCTGGTGATTCAGCTGATGTGTCCTAGGGTGGCTGCAGGGTGAGGTGCAGAGAAGAGCACAGGAACAGGGCAGGCAGAACAGCACCCCCCCATCCCCACCCCCAGCCACGCCAGCCATATGCCGTGCTCGTGAGCTGAGAAAACGATGGCAGCCGGCACTCAGCAATCTGGTCTGTGCAGGGTCCTGGTTCTTGAGCAGTAATGATGGAGATGCCCAGTAAGTGGCGCTCATGGGTCTGGGGAGTGGAGAGTAATAGGGAAGTACCCCTGTTGGGGAGATTGTGGCTCTGGTGAGTAGCACTGAAACGGACTCTCCCATCCTCTGATCTCATATTTCTTTCTATTTTTTGGGAGAGGTGGGACAGTCACAGGGAGAGAAAGAAAGAATGGGCCAAATTCTGTCTGTTACACTGCTGGAGATCCACAATAACTCCAATGAGTTAAATGAAGTCCCTCTGGATCACCGAGGTGTCACTGAGACCAGAACAAGACAGGGCCCAGGTGGCACTATTCGCTTTTTCTCCTTGACCTTGTGCACCACCAGCAGCTCGGATAGTGTGTTCTGCCGAGATGCAAGTCAGCCTGTAGAAGACGCTCACGCATATTAGTACGGACCCTGCTAAAGACGGGTGTTTGTTTTGAGCTTTACTGAGTGAATTTGTGTCCCTCCTCCCATCCCTTGAGGAAAGGAGCCAGACTCCTGTCTCCCAGGCCAGTGTGTTAACTGTGAGACAGTGAGGTCGTTCTGTGGGGCCTCAGTGCAGGGACGTCAGCATAAACCAGCCAACTGTGCCTGACTTGTATTTCCTTCGGGCTGAAGCCCAAGCTGCTAGAATGATCCAGGGCAGAAGGGGCTGAGGTGGGAGCTGGCCTGGGGATGTTGAATGGATAAACACCGGGAGTGAGCCCCTGCATGGTAAGCACATGTGGCCTGAGCTGAGGAGGGAGCTTAGTTTGGGTCTTTGTAACTTTGCTTGGCTTGTGTGGTACCCCAGGTGCTGTGTGTCCCTGCCTGACTTGTCTGCAGGGCTGTAATGGAGCCTAACACGCAGCGTTGTGTCACTTCGTTACACTAGGGGCCCAGTTTGTTACCACCCCATGGGCCCAGCCTTCAAAACTGCAGGTCAAGTGCCTTCAGAGGGGCCCAGGGCACTTAATCACTCTAGTGATGAACGGAGGCCATTAAACACCCCCTGGAGGATAGGATCCCGCTGGAGAAGAGCTGGTATTAATTAATTCATTCATTCATAGCATAGCTCCCAAGGCCACAGACACAGCCCACCGCCACAGGGAGGGGCCTCCTCCAGCACCTCCTCCCCTGTCCCAGGGCTGGGCAAGGTTTTACCCTCCCTGTTCCTTTTTGCTCGAGGTGCTCTCTGTATTCCTGTGCTCTAAAGCTCCTTCAAGCACTGGCCCAGTGGCTTTGTGACTCCTGGTCTCAGAGGTTTGAGTTCCCAACCCCTCCCCAACTGAGGACAGCTGCTGAATCTGATTTTCTGCTTTGCATTGGGAAGGCTCTTGTAAAACATTTTATTTGAATTTAACATATTATTAAATGTAAAACATTTATTCGCAATTCAGGTCAGGTCTCATGGGGCCCTCTCTTTTGGCTCCCTCTCGTCCCTCCCCTGCCTTGCGCTCTCTAGTGTCTGACTGGATCCTGTCATGGCTAATGACACTGAAGCTCTTCTAGCCCAATGCCTAGTGAGTGCCCCAGATCTAGGACCCCATTTTCCCCCAGTAGCACCCAGTGGGCTCCAGTGAATCAGGCCTCTACCAGGAAATGGGTTTAACAGCCTCTGGGGCAGGTTAGGTGGGCTTCAGTCAGGGTGGGTCGAGCTTCTATCAGCTACACAGGGAGAAGCCCCCAAAGGTTCTGCTGCTTTAATGAACTCTCCAGAATGTGTGGCTCTGTAGAACTCGGCCGGAAATACCGTGAGAGGCAATGGCCTCTCAGTGCCACAGTGTCTGGCCCAGACTGCGTTCTAGACGTACTGAAGCATTGTCTGTGGCCAAGGGCAGGCAGGGTGTGAGACTTGCTAAGTGCAGCAGACCAGGTTGGGGTGTGAATCAGACAGGAACTGTTTCCTTTGTCAGGGTTTGCAGCTCTCACAGTCACTCTTTTCCCTCCGGTCTCCAGATACACTATGTAATAAGTACCTGTAGATTCTGCCCCTGCCAGGCCACTTTGCATGGAGTCTCCTGAGTTTCACTTACAGTTGTGTGTGGGCTGTGGAGTCATGGTGCTGGCTGCTTTCTCAGGCACTCCTCAAAGATTCATGCTTGCCCCGGTTTATTCATGCAATAATTATGGGGCTCTTGATGGCTCACTGAAGGAGATGGAAATAGCCCCAGGTTGTCAGTGGCCTGCTCTCTTTCCTGCTGGTACCAAGCTGGCATAATGGGATCTGATGTCTCAGTGGCTCCCCTGGGAAGGGGGTAAGGGCTGCTCAAGGAATTAAAGGTGCCAGGGATTTCTTCATTCCATTAACATTCTGCAATAGCTGCCTGCAGCCAAACTAAATAATTGTAGCTCCGGGCTGACAGTGTGACCCAGAAAGCAGAGCCATGTCTAGTGAGTGAGCCACATTGGCTGAGGGTGTGCATGTGTTTGTTTGCTGGGGTAGGGCTAATCCCCGTGCAGGCGGGTCTGTCCAGTGCAGCGGAAGCGGGGGCTAGATAAGCCCTCTTTCTCTTCTTGGAGAGAATGGAGGGTCTTGACACTAAGCTGTGGGGTGAGAGGCCAACAGTCCCAGCCCAGGGTGAATCTTGGTTGGGTTAATCAGACTGCAATGGATCCACTCCTTAGTGAAATATTTATCAGGTGCAGATATGCGTTAGTCACTCAGGGTATGCCTACACCGCAGTTAAAAACAAGCGGCTGGCCCGCACTAGCTGATGTGGGCTCGTGGGGCTCGGGCTAAGGGGCTGTTTAATAGCAGTGTAGATGCTCAAGCTTGGGCTGGAGGTGGGGTTCCAGAACCCTGCAAAGTGGGAGTATCCCACTGCTCAGGCTGCAGCTGGAGCTCCAGGAGCCTGAGTCAGCTGGCGCGGGCCAGTGGGGGGTGTCTGACTGCAGTGTAGACATAGCCCAAGTGGCTGGCTCGTCAGTTCTATTTGCTCATGAGACTCTGAAAATCAGACATCAAGCAAGATGCTGTTCCAGGGCCAGGGGGTTAAATGCAGCTCTGCCCAAGGTGCAGACCCTGTCCCTGGGTTTCTCCTAGGGGACAGTAAGTGCAGCGTGGGAGTGAAAGGCTCCTGGTATCGATGGTGGGTACCCAGTGTCTGTGCAGTAAGAGGATGGGGAGAGCTGCATTCAGCCCCCTCTGTGGCTGGGCCTCTGCACAGTTCCTGCATGTTACAAGAGCATGATGAGGATTGTGTGGGGCCATCTTGCTAGACATCGTGTGTGGCTGTCAGAAGGCCTAGAGGGGGTCAGTAGGCATGAGGGGCAGGAGTGTTATGGGGGAGACCGATGTTGGGGAGCAGCTGCTGGGGGGGACCTTGATGAGAGAGGATCAGGCAGCACATGGGGTGATGTGGAGAGGGGATGCAGCAGATGATCAAGGAGCACTTGTACTTCTAGCATGAGACAGGCAGACCCTCTCCAGCTCACACAGGTTTTGACCCTTTGGTGTGGCTCACGCTCAGACCCCCTGGCAGTCTGGTCTGCCACTCTGGTGCTGGCATGCCGCATGGCTGGTCAGCCCCTGGTGACTAACCCGCCCTGGGGATGTGCACACAGCAGCTGGGAGGTGCTTGCCACCGCAGGCAGGCAGACACTTTAGCTCTGCTCAAGCTAATGTGCTAAAAATAGCCTGGTGGCCCGGCAGCACGGCCGGCAGCCCAGGCTAGGCACTTGAGTACAGTCCTGCCCAAGGCCCTGGGTATGTACTTGGGTGGCTAGCCCGAGCCGCCACCTGGGCTGCTGAGCCACAGGGCTATTTTTAGTGCACTAGCTTGAGCAGACGAGTGTCTATCTACCTGTGCTGGGAAGGACCTTCCCAGCTGCAATGTAGACCTGTCACTTGGTGTGATGCTCACATCTCTTTATTCCATCAGCTGGACCTGGCAATTCAGCCATTTGTTGAATAGTGAATATTATTGGATACACGCTGATGTTCAGAGATTGCCCCAGATGCCGTATCTCCTAAAGGGGTTTCTCAGTGCTGCAGGTCACACTCTCATTACCTAATCAGGGGTCTGCTTGTCTCTCTTCCAGGACTTGCTTTCCAGAGGGAGCCATTTGCTGTTGGAGACCCACGTGAGTTCTCCCCACACCCCAGCACGAGCTTTCCCAGGATGCCAGGCCCTGGTATAGCCCATTATTTTGTTTGGATCTGTAGTGGGTCATGAAGGCCTAGTGATCCTCTTTCTCTTCCCTGCAACCGCCCCCCCCCCCGCGCCCCCAGCTGTTCCACATGAGACAGGGACACAACTGAGGCAGTGACATATACACAACAGCCCAGTGCTCACCATTAGCCTGGCCGGGGAGCTGGCTTCAGGCCACTAGAATTGTTACAGTGAACAGGGTTGGTCAAGCCCCTGGACTGCACCTCTCCTGAGGGCTGAAGAACATCAGTGGCCAGTGGGGAGATGGAGAGGAAGGTTGCTCAGCTGCTGCCCAGGCTGGACCTGTCCTTTAGATAAACACTGGCTGTGTTCACTTCCATGGTTGTTGAGTTGGCCCCTTTCACAAGCACCCAATTCCCTTTTAAAATCTTGGGCTGAACGGTAGGGGGGCTGTTCAAAGAGCAGGCCAAACTTCCTGCATTCACCATCAGTTTCCATCGCTCTCCTGAGGTCTGGTAAAACACCTGCTGAAAATGGCATTTCAGCAGGACAAGGAGGCACAAAGAGACCTAAACCTGCTGCTTGGCCTTGCCACAGAAGAGGAGCCACTGCAGCTTCCCACCCCACCAAACCATTCTCAATCTGCTTCATTATCCCACGGAATCCATGTAGCCCTATCAGGGTCTTGCAGGGAGCAGGGGCCCTTTTAGGGTTTGTCACCCAGCACAGTGCAAGAAGCAGACAGCAGAGGGCAGGATTTCCATAGCAAATGCCTTGAGGATGGGCTGGGAGCTCTGTTAGCTGGACCCTTCCTTTGGCTTCACTCTTTAGAGCTTTCCTTTGGAGCTTTTTGTGTCTCCATAAAGCCGAGAGATGCTTCCAAGGCTGTTCCGCTTTGGAACACAAACTGCTGCCATGAACAGCTTCTGGGGAGAGGGCTGCAGGGGCAGATGGGCATGGTACAACACAATGAGATTTTCAAGCATTAGCTAAAAACAACATTGGCCTGGGAAAATGCTGAGGTTTAAAGAGACACAACTGCTCAGGCTGTGCAATCACTCACTCAGCCCATCACGCTCTCACAGTGACTGCTTTTCAGCTACAGCTTCAGTTATGGGGAGGCAACAAGAGTCTTTTCTCCAGGTTGTGAGCGAGGGAAGGAGGCCTGAATTCACTCCATTCCTCTGGGTGCAGTATGCAAGAAGAGGATTGGACCTGTTCTGCTGCTAGTTACACTGGTACCATCCCAGTAAAGCCAATGGAGTGTAAGGGGTATAAGTGAGCAAAATTCGGCCTCCTCTTGACTTAAGTCTGCATCATTTCCCTGGCTCATTAATACAGATGTAATAAGAAGAAAGGCCTATGAAAACCAAGATGCCCTGTCTACATGCCTCAGTCCTGACCTATAGCGTTCCTGCTCCTCTCCCATTATTCTGGCCCCTGCTATTCCAGACCTGGGCTGTTCACACACAGCTCTGTTCATACATCTCAGTCCTAACCCAGAGCCTCCTGCTATTCCAGCCCTGGGGTCCTCTTATACAGCTCTGCTGACGAATCTCCATTGTTTTAAAAAGTCTAATAGTCGGGGCCAAAAAGGGCATCACCGGGGAGCTAGAGGATATGGGAAGAGGTCTGGGGGTGATAGGAGAGAGAAAATTGGGGATAAAACTGCCCCATCCTTTTTTGCAAAACCAAAGACAACATACATAGAAAAATACTGTTAAACTCATAGGAAACTTGGTTAAAGGAGCCCACAACTGCAGAAGAAAGAGGGCAGAAGGGTGCCTATGTGTAATATTCTTCCTTTCGCTCCCTCCCCACTGCAGAATCCATGCATAACCTCTCTGCTCAGCCCTGGCAGATGAAGATGGCCAACCTTACCTATGACAACTTCACCAATGGCAACCGATCTGAGGTGGTCAAGCAGCATCCTTCCAACCAGTACAAAACAGTGGAGCTGGTCTTCATTGCCACGGTAACTGGCTCGCTCAGCCTGGTCACTGTGGTGGGGAACATCCTGGTCATGCTGTCCATTAAAGTGAACCGTCAGCTCCAGACTGTGAACAACTACTTCCTTTTCAGCCTGGCCTGTGCTGACCTGATCATTGGGGTCTTCTCCATGAACCTCTACACGGTCTATATCATCAAAGGCTATTGGCCGCTGGGGGCCGTGGTGTGTGACCTCTGGCTGGCGCTGGACTATGTGGTGAGCAATGCCTCTGTGATGAACTTACTCATCATCAGTTTTGACCGATACTTCTGTGTCACCAAGCCCCTGACCTACCCGGCTCGAAGGACCACCAAAATGGCTGGGCTGATGATTGCAGCAGCTTGGATATTGTCCTTTGTTCTCTGGGCGCCTGCCATCTTGTTCTGGCAGTTCATCGTAGGGAAGAGGACAGTCCCGGAGCGGGAGTGCTACATCCAGTTCCTATCTAATCCTGCCGTGACCTTTGGCACGGCCATCGCTGCATTCTACCTCCCTGTGGTCATCATGACTGTGTTGTACATTCACATCTCACTGGCCAGCAGGAGCAGAGTGAGACGGCACAAGCCTGAGGGCAAGAAGGAGAAGAAGACTAAGCCACTCAGCTTCTTTAAGAGCCCACTGATCAAACAGAACAACAACTCTCCCAAGAGGGCGCTGGAGGTGAAGGAGGAGGTGAGGAATGGTAAATTGGAGGACCAACCCTTAGCACAGACAGAGGCTGCTGGTCAGCAAGAGGAGAAGGAGACTTCCAATGAATCCAGCACAGTCAGCATCACCCAGACCACAAAAGAGAAGCAGGTGGCAGAAATCTTACCAGCTGGGCAAGGGCAGAGCCCTGCCCACCCACGGGTTAACTCGACCTCCAAGTGGTCCAAAATTAAGATTGTCACCAAGCAAACTGGTACTGAATGCGTCACGGCCATTGAGATTGTCCCAGCTAAGACAGCGGCCTCTGCCCAGAATACCCTCTCAAACAATCGCCCAGCCAATGTTGCCAGGAAGTTTGCTAGCATTGCCAGGAGTCAGGTGCGGAAGAAGCGCCAGATGGCAGCCCGGGAGAAAAAAGTCACCAGAACCATATTTGCCATCCTGCTTGCCTTCATTCTCACATGGACTCCTTACAATGTGATGGTCCTTATTAACACCTTCTGTGAGACCTGCGTACCCGAGACAGTGTGGTCTATTGGGTACTGGCTCTGCTATGTCAACAGCACCATCAACCCAGCCTGCTATGCCCTCTGTAATGCCACTTTCAAGAAGACCTTTAAGCACCTTCTCATGTGCCAGTACAGGAACATTGGCACAGCTAGATAAGCTGGCACTGAGGGACTGCTTGGCAGGATTACAAAGACTCATTCCTTTGCCTCTCCTTTTAGGGGGTTCTCTGCTCCCCACTCACAAGAGATGCAGACTGTTCAGAGATTCCACAAGATGCCCTTCTCCGAATGCAGCTGTAAGATGCAGCTCTTTTACTTGTTCTCAGCCTGGGAGAAGGAGCCCTCAGACATACATAAATCAAAGAACAGCTCCTCTTCCTACACAACCCCTGACTCTGCACTGGAAGAAAACAAGGAAGAGGGAACACCAGAGGAGTGTCCCCATCAACAGGTTCCATGGTTACTTTGAACCCCATGTAGCTCCTCCCTCTGGAGATGTTGGCTGAATTGGCAGCTATCTTTGCTCGCTAGGTAAAACCGTGGAGTTTCTAAATGGGGTTCCTGCTGATTACACCTGTGTCACAGTGAAGTGTCACTGTGCAATGAGACATGGTGTAACTGAAATCCCTTCTTTCACTCCTTGAGCTTCCTGATGGCTTTGCAGTGCGCACGGAGAGAAGGTTCCTGGCATCAGGAGGGGTTCAACAGGGTCTTAAACCACATACTGCCCAAGAGAAAAAGGAACATAGATCAGTCACTTTGTCATACATCAGGTGTCAGATGATTCCTTTTGGACCAACCTGGACTGGATGGAAAAGGCCTGTTAGATGACCCAGACCATCTCCCTGGGGCCAGGACAGGATTGTTCCTGGTCATGCATTCTCTAGTGGCGTTAAACATCCCACGAGATGAATGGGGTTCTCACCCCTTCCCTCTGGGGCGGTGACTCCACAGCCTGAGCCATCTGCCAGTCTGAAAGTCTTTCCTGGGAGTCAACCTCGGGGTTCCCTTTCTGAACTCCATCCCATCCCTGCAGGGGCCGGACAGAGAGAGACTTGTTCCTAGGTGAGCAGCATAAAATCAAATGCCACCCTGAAAAACAAAAGAGCTTAATACTGAAAAGAAAAAAAAAGTGAGTGAGAGATTTATCTCCACAGCCCTGAGGAATTGTGACCTCTGGGAACTGTGTGTGGCAGTGTTAAAAATAACTGCCCTGGGGGGCTGTGCTGCTCGCAGGACAGCGGTGCGGAGCAGCCTGCAGGGGGAGCTCAGCTAGCTAGAAGGGAGTGGGGAAGAGGCTGTGGAGTTGCTTGGTGTGGCCAAGACTCCCTTAAGGTCGTATGGGTCACTGAGTATGTTCCCCTAGCAGGTGCAGAAGGGACACTTTGCCTATGGGGTTCTGGACCCTGGGGGAAGGGACAGGAAGGCGTGACAATGTGGACCTCCCCAACAGCTACTGTCCCCAGTGCAGACAAGCACCCAGGGGTGTGAGAAGGAGCTGGCCGCAGAACTTTGTAAATGGATGTAATCCTCTCATCGGTGTTGTCATGGAGTCCTCAGCATGTGGGGTTCAATGTAAATGTACAGCCCAAATCCTAGCGTAGTTGTGTACAGGCCGAACCAATTCATGCTGTTGCTCAGCTTCTCCCAAAGTCAAACGCTGTTTTCCCTCTTGGGCAGAGTCGGACAGCTGTGTGGGGCACAGGCGATGTCCTACATGGGTGGGCGGGGGGGATTACACAGGTGCACAGTGTCCATCAGTGGCTGAGTGGGACTACCGTGTGTCTATACATGGGGGTCTCCACCCCGCACCCCCAGGGATACTGTGCAACTTAGACAAAGGCTGACGTTTTGCCCTGCGAGAGCATCAGCCTCACTGTCACTGCCTTTAGGATAATTTGCATAGTGTTACCCAAAATGCCTTGCATTTTTTTTTATCATTACAACTCCAGCGGAACCTACTTAAATGAATAAAGGAATCGAACCTGAGACCAAAGGCCTTTCAGTGAGTAATTCGTTCTCCGGGATCCGGCTTCAGAGTCCAGCCTCCTCATGGACCCTGGCTGTGAGCCATTGATTAGGCTCTCTCCCCAGGCCCACTGGCCTCTCCAGCAAAGCCTTCAACGTGCTGTAGGTGGTGCACATAAAGGGTTGAAAGAGAAACACTAAGCCTGAGGTGCTGCTGTTCCCTACACAAGGGGCTCTGTCGCCACCTAGCAGGGAAAGGTGGTTGCCAAACTTCTGTACTCTATGGCAGGGTCTTTCCTCTTTGGTTCAGCCCCTGCTGCCTGGAACAGAGCCTGATCTCCTTCCCACAGTACCTCCTGCTGGCCAGAACACATCTGGCCTCTCCCCGGTGTGTCTGCCGCTGCAGTGCCCCATGTTATTACTTCTTTCCTCTTTGTTTCATGCTCACCTTTTGCAGGGCTGGGAGGGTCTGCATGTGAGGCTGGCCCAAGCCTGCAGCTGTGGTCTCGCTGTTCAGCACCATGTGGGGTGGGGCAGCTGAGGGGGAGGGGAGGAGGGGGGTTTCTGGTCTACCAATTTGTGCTACAGCTGCAGCAATTCAGGCTGGTACATGCCCATTTCACAGCACATTTTGTTTTATTGGTGACACAAAACTGCATTTGGACACTAAGGCAGACTTTGCAATTGGCTTATGGGCTCCTAGGGGGCTGGCCTAGTCAGGCATCTGGTCCTTGCCCTGGCTGGGTGGCTCTGCTGGCAAGGGGACAAGCTGTTTCATTAAGGCAAATGAATGTCAATTGGTTCAGCTACATTTGTTCTTTCCTGTTCCAGTGGTTTATGATCAGGGGCTTTCTGGGGCTTCTCAGTCACGGGGCCTGACACCTCCTACTGTGGGCAGGACCAGGTCTGGGATCAGTGGTGCAAAGAGGGCCCCCCCCCCGGAACACAGAGGGGCCTGTGGGGCCAGCACACACTCTGCCCAGGGGCTGCCTTACACAGCATACGCCCAAGCAACTTCTCATTCGTCTTAGGTCTGCTTTCAATCAGCTCCATCCCTGCTGGTCTGGTAGTGATTACCCTGCGATAGCTGAGGAATGCCAGTGAGCACAGGTGCCTGGGGGCTGGGATTTTCTCCCTTGAAGGCACGGGGGAGGGTTCAGGGGAGGACTCAAGCAGCTGCCCCCTCTGTGAGGGGCTCTCTGGCTAGAGGCCTGAGGGCCCCTGCCTGCAGTGATCTCCAACCACACGTGGGCCATTAGACTGGTGCAGTGGCTTCAGCTAAACCCGTATCTGACTGCACCAGCCTCTTCAGTGGGGCAGTATAATTGCAGAGCCACACTGGGCTGGGAATGAGGTGAGGGGATTTAAAGAATACTTGCACAAGGGAAACATCTGGTACATTGGTACCAATGGCCCCCTGGTTTCCTCACCTACTCGCCTGATGTGTTGCCTTCAAATGGGAACTGGGAGGTAGGAGGCCAGAGTGGTTAGATACAGACTGATACAGTGAGGAGCAGGTTCCTGTCCTGTACCTCTGAGTTCAGTACAAACCTAGCTGCAGGGAAGATGCTGATGGCATTTAACTCACTGTTCTTTTAAGGTGGGGATGTGGCATCCAAATTCTGCCTAACTAAGGACCATGGCAGCAGCTTGTTGGACATCTGCAAGCCACACTGACATGCTAGAGCAGATTGTGGGCTGCTCCTCTTGACGCAGCTGGGTTTCTGACCCCTTGGGCAGCAGCATGAGAGAGGAGAGCATAACCCACCCCTGTTGTGGGGTTCAGAGATCTTAGAGAGGAGCCGCGACGTCTGACAAGCAGCCCCTTGTGGCTTGGCCATATGCCAAATCCTTGGCAGGCCTCCCTCTGCCTTGCACCATGCAGAGGCTAACACAGGCCTTGGGGCAGAGGCACCCTGTAACGCATTTGCCCTGCCAGAGCCTTTACCTATGAACAGTTGCTAGCTCTCTGGAGGTTGACACCACCTCATTAAGTCTCTTGTTGGCAGCCCAAGTCTATCTGCAGCTTCGCCTTGCCTCGAGTGGCTGCAGATGAACCCTCATAGCAGCATGTTGCCCTCAATCAGTGTACAACAGCCATGGGAACAAGTCAGGCAGCAAGTCCCACCCAGCCCCTCCAGTTACTTTCCTTCTGCTGCTGCTTTTCCGAGTCTTGCTGGGAGTGGGTAATCCTGGACAAGCCGTGGCTTCCTCATAGCACCGGCCTCCACAACAAGTGCTCCTGCCTTATTCTCCGCAGCACCTCCTGCTGGGAGACGCTGTGACTAGACTAGCTAGTAGTGGGTACCATCTTGTGGTTTAGTCCCATAACTAATCACCTGCGGGACTGGGGCGGTGGGAGTCCAGCATTGTAACCCAGCTGGTTCCATCCAGCTGCAACAGGGGTTAGACAATCAGAGCAGGGACTTCACTGTTCCATGTGCCTGTGAAAAACCAGTCTGAACCCTGGACCGTTGCCTGGCTTGTGAAAGCTTTAAGGGCCTGTGTCAGGGTGCAGGGAGGTTACCAGCTTAGCACAAAGCTCAGACAGCATTCATAGATGCATAGACCAGCATGATCATCTAGTCTGACTTCTTGCCCTTCACAGGCCACAGAACCCTACCCACCCACTCCTGTAATAGACCCATAACCTCTGCCTGAGTTACTCACGTCCTCAAATCCCGATCAAAAGACTTCAAGAGTTCCTGAGTAAATGGAGCTCAGGGCAAACTCCAGCCAGCTCATGCTTCTCCCCAAGGGGGGAGGTGGGGGATTTGTTCCAATGCTTAGCCAAGCCAGAAAACCTTTCAAATATGAACCCTTCTCCAATATAACAAGCAATAGTCTGGCACCATGAACTGCAACCAAGCCCACCTCCCTTGGTAACTACCTGGTTTCCGCACCTTTCCCTCTTTAATCTCATGTCAAAGCTTTGCTTCCAGCATGCCCATGGGTAGAGACCAAGAGCTGCAATGCCAAAGGTAGCTATAGCAGCTCCATGTTGGCCTACCTGAAATTCTTGTTCTGCTTGCCCTTTCCTACCCAGTTATTGGCTTATTCACTTCAAGTAAGTCATGCTCAGTTTAACAGAGACCTGGCCCAACCACCCCAGTGGAGCCCTGGCTAACCTTCCAGGCTAGGCAGCAGCCACTGGACTGATCCAGCAGTAACCGTCACTGCAGCTAGTATGTCACAGCCTCTCCTGGCTGGCACCACGGCAGAGTTCCCAGCACAGAAGCAGAATGTGGTACTAGAGGTGGGTTTGTTTTTTTAAAGACTTTTATTGGAAAAGAAAAAAAAAATCCAAAAGTGGTGCGGGCTGGCCCAACACCAGTGTGAGAGCGGAAAGCGGGGAGAAGCCACAGCGCCCCGGCACAGACACGGATTAGAAGAAACAGAAGGGAAAGGAAGAGAAAAGGGAAAGGCCCATGAACCTGGGGAGATTCTTTCCTGGTTGCTGCAGGACCCTTGGGTTTGCACCTGCTGGTAGAAAAGCAGGCAGCAGGAAGGGGTCACCATGACCAAAGAGGCCAGTCCTTGGGTGAACAACTTGTGAGCGAAGGCAGGTGAAGTGGGGGAGGCTAGAGGCACACAGCAGACCACTGCTGGGAGGCATACATTGTGCCTCTTGCAAAGTCAAGGAAACCAGAAATAACGAGACATCTCCAAATGTTTCCATCGCATGTGAGCCCAGCAGGGTACTGGGGCTCATTCCTTCCTGCTCTCATCATCCCTGCCCTCTGTGACTGGGTCACTTGCTAGTTCACTGCTTAGCATTTCTTTTTCCTTAAAGCACCGCTGTGACTCAGACGGGTCACGAGCGTCCCAGAGATGTGCCAAAGGCCACTGAGCTCCAACAAAGGGTCCAAAAATGTGAAGGGCTCCAGCTGCTCCCAGCCCAGAGCGCCCCACGCGCATCGCACTGAATAGCTGAAAACAGAAGCAGAGAAGGGAACACTGGGGTCCAAAAAAGGCGCCAGACAGTGGCACAGAGTGGGTACGGGGAAGGTAAACAGCACCTCCTTCGGGCAAGGGCGGATTTGGTCTCTACACAACTAGTGATTAAAAAAGGCATCACAGTTAAGGATGAAGTTGGGGGAGGAGGAAGAATGGAATTTGGCAAAACATCGCCGAGCGGGGGGGCCATGCTGCAGCGCCGAGTGGTGTATGTCCAGATGGGTTCAGGCACCGTGTCTAGGAGACGGGAGGGTCAGCCCGTCCCTTCTAGTCCTTCCCCTTCCCTTTCCTGGCTGTTTGGAACAATGGAACAAGACATGAGTTAGTGCATCTGCGGGACACCCCCATCTGCTGCCTTACCGACCCTGCTGTATCTGGAGAAGTCACTTCAGCATGTCTGTAGCTCACCTGTTACAAAGCTGCCTGCACGCCACTGGCTTGGGTTTTGGCTGCAGTGGCACATAGGCCAGGCAGCTGCAGTGAATCCAGCCAGGACCACGGGAGGGTGAACCCTGCTAGTCAGTGCACTTGCCTGTAAAGTCTCTGCTCAGTGGGTACAATGCTTGCCATCCCATGTGGTGCTACCATCTGCTGGTGGATCACCTGGACCTTCTGTCCTTTGACATATCAGGAGGCATTATATTATTTGCACTAAACTCAGTTATGTTTTGCGGGTGTAGTGACTAGGAAGGGCTGTAAGGGCAATAGCCGGGGAGAACATCCAACAACTGGTCATGTCCTGTCACAATCACAGAGTGAGGCCTGCCCGGGCATTGGGGTACCAGTTCAGTAATCTATATACACTGGATTGCACTTGAAAGTAGACGGCAAGCCCAGCTGGAAGTTCCCAGCTACAGCTTTGACTCCAGTGGGCACAAGCAAACTGTAGCAAGACCCTTTAATGACCAGCAGCAAGAATGGACTGGGGGCCTTTCACACCTTGAAGGATCCCAAAATGCCTCTCAGATTTTATAAGCAGAAATTGCTTAAGCCCCATTGAAATGCAACTCTCTATAGGGTGCACTGCGATGCAACACACCAGTTATGTAAGGGAGCGAGACAGGGTGAAATCCTGGCTCTGCTGAAGTCCATGGGAGTTTTGCCAGTGGAGACAGGATTTCACCTAAGGACTCCTGCACTGGGATTTTGAGCCTTGTGGAATGTAATGATCCGAATAGGAATTTCACCAAGGTAGAGTTAACAACCCAGCTCTTGTGAAAAGAACCAGGGTCTTAAGGAGACCATGTATCCAGGACCTCAGCGTTTTGTTTCCTCCAACAGATTACTCTTGCATTTGCAGAGAGCTCCGCAGACCCTGCCAGCACACAGGGTCAGTACTGACTCAGAGCCCTTCCTAATGAATCACCAGCACCACTCGGCAAGGCTGTCCTTGGAAGTACAATCCAGACAGACCAACTTAGACGGCTGCATTCCTCTTGAATGTGTCATGCACCTGACATACAGCAGCTCTTCCCACACAGAGGTGGGATAAGGATTTCTAGTGGTGGGGACTGACCTTTGGATTTTGACTTGGTCTTGGGAGAACAGGGCTTGGTCACTTGAATGGTCTCCTGACACTCGGCATTGTACAGGGCTTTCTTCAGGGTGCCTGAACGGGCCTTTAGACCTGTGGCAGCATCGCACCCGCCCCAGCTCTCAAACTTATACTTGCAGTCAGCTGGAAGAGAGGTTGGAGCCATTAGTTCCATGCAGGGACCAGAGTAAATGGCAGCCCGTTAGGAGCCCCGGGAACAG
Source organism: Caretta caretta (assembly GCF_965140235.1). NCBI lineage: Eukaryota > Metazoa > Chordata > Testudines > Cheloniidae > Caretta > Caretta caretta. The sequence continues at coordinate 58,129,294 of NC_134211.1, read as the reverse complement.
TGTTGGGCTGGTGGCCAAACACTGCTCATGCTGCTTGATCGGACAGCCTGGTATTGCATTCACATGGCTCCAGCTAGCAATCACACTGCCTCTTCAGGCCCTGCAAGGCATTGGGTCATCCCACTTGAGTGAACAGCACCCGGCTGCATGCAGCATGTGGGTCCACTACTGCCCCGTGTCACACGGATGCAACATCCTGAGAGCATCTGTCCAGCTCTCATGCTCCCTCATGGGGACTTGACACCTGAACTCTGTTCTTCACGGGGTTGCCTCAACAAACAAACCGGCCATTCCAAAAGGCCTGATACCCAAATGGTGAGGCACAAGTTAGGCAGCCGGAGGGCAGCTCAAACTTTGAAGATCGCAGCACCAGCTATCATGTAGTTTCAGAGGGGGCTTGGCAAGAAAAGCTCAGGGATCACCAGGTCTGAATTTTTGGGAAGGGAAGCAGGACTCACAAGCCGGGCAAGTGTAAAGCAAAGATCGGTTGTGTGGTACTACTGAGTCAGACCGTCCGGTGAACCCCATTCTGCATCAGACCACTGGTCTATCTAACCTGCCCCTGCTGCACTGGGTCAGATCAATGGCCCATACAGCCTGATATCCCTAGGTGTCACCAAGGGCCTAATGTGGCCTGCAGAACCTTTACTGCAAGGCCTTCCCAAATGGACTCCAGTAGCAGCAGCTGAATTTGGAACCCTCCAGCAAGGGTTAGTCTCTGCTCATTTCAGCCTGCCCCGTCCCCTGTAGTAAATTCCTGTTGACCAGGTGCCCTACGTTCTCTGGGAAGTGGAGAGCTCAGCAATGGCTACTGCTCCTATGGCAGAGCTAACCTGACTTGTGTCTAGCCTTTCTTCCATTGCAGTGCACCAACAACGCACTACTCTTTTCCTTTCGGCAGGGAAAGAGACCCTATCTCACAGGAGATATGCTGAACCCAGGAGTGTTCACTGTGCAGCTTGTGGCCACCCCAGCTTTTAACAAAGGTGTGGTCTGCAGAGACTACATGTTCACCAGGCAATCCTCTGCCAGGTAGGAAGGGCCAGACCAGACCATTGCAAACCGGGACATGCAAGCTCTATATGAGACACAGATACATGAGCACATTGGGTGCAAGGTAGTGGAAGGTGAGGTCATAGGTGCATACTTGGGCTCCTGGCTGGCTGCTTGCTTGTAGGTCCTTGAGAAGGGTAATGTTGGGGCTCCCATATGTTAACAGGACAACAACCACAAAGACTCCAGCTTTTGGACAAAAGTCCTGCTAGTTTCCCACAGCCATGGGAAGCTGGTGGCCCTCTGAGCCTCTGGTGAGTGTCTCTGGGATGGGGCTGTGCACTCACCTCCAAACTCCTTCTTCCAGTTGCAGGGGATCTTGCACTTGAGTCTCTTAGTCTCCTCCTTGCAGGTCCCCTCGCGGTAGCCCACGCCACAGTCTTTGCTGTTTGGGGTGCAAGGCCCCCAGCGCCAATCCTCACACTCGGAGCCGTTCTTCTTCACCTTGTCTGCAGTGCAGAGGAGGGAGCAGGCAGTCACTCTGAAGGATACAGAACTGCAGCTGGTCCCATAGACAGGGACTCTGCCCTCCCTCACTTGCAGCCAGGGACATGAACATCCCCTGACCCCACCCATAACCAGCCCCACGGAGCAGAGGGTGAGGGACGAGTTCTCTTCCTAAGCAGCCATGAGTTTGCCCCTCACCTTTCTTGTTTTTACCAGCCTCAGAGGCTGCAGCCATGAGGATCAGCACCAGGAGGAGGAAGAACCCACGGACCTGCATTCTGCGGGGAAGAAGGGAAATATATCAGCACAGAAAGCCAAGCCTGTGCACTGAGGGGGAAGACCCAGGTGTGAGGGATGGCACATGTGAGGAGCGGGACATGGGGCTGATGGTGGGGAGGGAAAGAGGGTTCTGGAACTGATGGGCAGGATTGCATGGGCTCAGGGGAGGGTGTCTGAGTCACTCTCTTCTGGGCTTATGGTGGCCCAGGTCCCAGGGATTTCAGTCCCTCTGGCTTGGGGCTGTGCAGCCCCCTCTGCAGGACAGAGCTGGAAACATATGCAGCCCCAAACTCTGAGCAGAGATCTCTCTTCCCTAGGCGAAGCCCAGGGCTGGAGGAGGGACCAAGGGACAGGAAATGGGGGAGAGGCTACCACTCTGAGCTCCACCAGCCCCTGCTTGGCCTGGCCTAGCAGGAGGGGGTCAGGGCCATTTCTAGGGCTCTGTGTGTCAAGTGGGAGCCTCACCTAGCTGCAGGATTCGGGGGGTTCCTAAGCCAGCCTCAGGGACAGGGCTGGGACACAGACAGCCATTGTAGTCTGGAGGGAAGTGTGGCTGGCTTCCCACCAGAGACCAACAAATGGTGAGTGTGACAGGGCTAGACTCCCCAGTCTGTGTGTGTCCCCAGCTTACAAGCCCTCCAGGCTGTGGGACATTCAGACATAGACAGAGGCTGCAGAGAGTCCATGGTGCAATCCAGCTCCCACCCCAATCCTCCCCTTCCAAGCTGGATGGTCAGTGCTCACAGTGGGGTGGCTGCAGCCATATTTAAATAGATGCTACCTCTGGTTACAGAGGTGCATGAAGGAAGGAGGGGTGCGTCCGTCCCACTACAGAGTGAGGGATGGATAAGGTGACCCCAGACACCCTGTCCAGCCCAGCCCTCTAGCTCGGCGTGTGAGGAGGAGGAGCTCCCCCCCCCCCAATAATGAGCTCCCTAGCGACTGGGGTGTTCCAGCGGCTCAGCCCCTTTTATCCTGCTGGCCTCAATACTGGGCCTACGGGCATGAGGCAGTGGGTCCAGCATGCATGTCCCTACCTCACAACCATATGCCTCTCCCTCTGGGAACTCAGTGTAGTCTAAATGCTGCCACCCCAGCCCCACCTGGACCAGGAGCAGGGGGCCTGAGGGGATTTGACTTTCAGGGTTCCACAGGCACAAACAAAGAGGAAAGTCAGCTCCTAGTGGAGAAGCACCTGGGTGGGGGAGGGCAGGCAGGGGGAGGGGAAGGCCTTCATATGCTAAATGCAGACAAACCGTTGGGAATCCCAAGATCTTGCTCACATCAAAAGGCAGTCGCCTCCTCCCTGAACTAGCTAGGAAGGCACATCTGGATGGGTATGTCACCAGCCAGATGTGAGCAGACTCTGGTTTTAAGTTGCCAACCCTCCAGGACAGTCTTGGAGACTCCAGAAGTCGAAGATTAATTGTTAATTCAAGATTATGTCACATGACAAAACCTCCAGGAATATGTCCAACCAAAACTGGCAACCCTAGCTGGCTTCCAGGTGAAGAAGACCGCAAAGTGAAAAGGAGGGGGAAGCCAAAGGCACCAGCCAAAGCTTGTCCACACCAGCCTGGTGAGGAAGCAACTCACAGCCACATGCAGAGCCCACCCTGAAAGGATCATGGATGACCACAAAGCTGTAACTATCTTTATATGCCTCTGTGTACAGAGGGTCGAGTTTCGCTGTGGAAGCAGCTGAACTCCTGACCTCTTCTCCTGGGCTCTACAGGCTCTGCTGTAGCCATGTGAAAAACCAGGCCCTGTGTGCAACTCAGAGAAGGCCCTTAGCTCTGCACAACACTTGGGCCTGATCCTTTCTCACCCCCCCACCCCCCATTGACGTACGGTGGTGGGAAAGTGCAGGATTGGGCCCCACTTTTCCGGAGTCACCTTCTCTGTCCCCCCTCTGCTGGTGGGACCCCTTCCGGTGAGTATCAGGATGAGAAGAGGGCTCAGGCCTCCTGGTACAGGGTGTGGGTCAGCACATTAACATCACAATCCCCACCCCCAGCTTCAAACCAGGAGCAGCCAAGAGGAGGCTGGGAAAGCCAATCCGCCCGAGGGTGGGATTTGTGCCGCTCCGGCCCTTGGAAAGCTGTTTGTCCTGTTTGCCTGCTGGCAGTAATGAGGCCCTGCTCCCTACTCCCCATCCCCAGTGATTCCCCAGCCCCCTTCCATGCCCACATTTCCCAGTGCCTCTTTTATCCAGCGCCCAGCAGGCCACCTCGCCCACGCCAAAGATCCCCGACGTTGCGGGGACGGCAGCTGCCATGGAACCTTTATCCGGCTCCAAAAGAATCCAGGGCAGAAAAAAATCACGACCATCGGTTTTTGAGAACTAAAACAGAAGATTAAAAAAAACCCACACAATGTGGAGCTCATGTGGAGCTTTAGAAGTGAAGCTGCTCCCCCTGCTGGCTCCCTTAATGTCAGCCCATTACCATATCGCCACAAAGGGACCATGGATGCAGAAGGCCAGTCTGTGTGTGTGTGGTTGGGGTGTGGAGAAGGGGCAGGGAAGGGGGAGAAATGGAAGTAGGAGTTGTGCATGTGTAACACACACATTTCCTGGGTGTGGCGTTCTGTCCCATCTAGTGGCACCGAGACCACATAAAGAGAGAGATAAAATGAGTCTGCTCTACAGCCTTAGCTAACAGCTACTTGGCTTTTAGCTCATGCAGTAGAGGCTCATGCCCTGACCTTCAGAGGTCCCAGGTTCGATCCTGCCCGCCAGCGACCGAGGTCTGTCAGTGTTACATGTGTGCGTGCACATGCCTCTGTGTTTGAATGTGCAATGGAGGAACTTGTGCACAGTGGGAGAGTGTGTGTGTGTCATGCATCGGGGGAGCATGTATGCACTGAGTATGTGCACACTGGGACCGTGCATGCGTTTGCACTATTGAGCAGTGGGTACATTTGTTAAGTTGGCTTAGTTTCTACTTTAGCCCCACACCTGCTGAGTTCTCTGAGAGGGCCCCTGGCCAGGGTTGCAGTCAGAGGCGCAGTGTCCCTGCGGGGGCAGGTCAGTGACTCGACTCTCCCCCCACTCACTACACCCTGTTAGTTTCCAGTAAATAAGGTGGCTAGAAATGGGTCCAACCCCAAATCAGAGACCTGGAGGGTGGGACCCAGAATCCAGACTCAGAATTCCCCAGCTCACCCGTTTCCACTGTAAGCTGAACCCTAAGCCCAGATGCCCCTGCATCTGATGGGTTTGAAATCTGGCTCTGGAGCCCTCTCTGCAGAAAGCTGTCCCTTCGTTGGTGGGGTCTGAGCTGCTGCTGACATCAGTGCATCTGTCCCCTCCTCATAGCTCCAGGAAATCGATCCCGCAGCATTGTGGGTGTGAACAAAGGGCCCTGGCAGAGCAGTGCCAGGTCCTGGCAGCGGGGGGATGGGCAACAGCTTTTCACCTGCTCTTCCCATGACCAACAAGAATTCCTCTGATGTTTTCCCCATTGGTGGCAGTTCAGTGAAGGACAGCAATAGACACATGGAGCTGGTACAGCCGGTGACAATGCCAACTTCCCCCACACCCACCGAGGGCCAATACCAAGGGGTTGGTGGGTGGCAATGCCAGAGGGTAACATGCACATTAAATAAACAGGCACAACTTCACCACCATGGGGAGCCAGACAGGTTGCAACTGAAGTCCAGGCTCCCAGCTGGCAGAAAGATCAAGGCAGCAGGGACTGCACTAAGCTACTGCTCACGATGCTTTTTTAGCATGCAGCATCATTCTGATTGAAGAGATGGGGTGAGGGGGAAGAGTGTGTCAAGCAGAGGTTGCCCTGGAAATTGTGTCATTAACAGCCCCATTTTCCAAAGTGATGCCTGATTCTTAGAGGTGCTGAGCCAGCTGGATTTGTGGGTCCACAGCGTCTCAAGTACAGCAGAGATCAAAGGGGAGAGGACCATAGCTCCCACACCAGACTTTGTCCCATTCTGGAAGGCCAGGCCCCAGTCTTTCCATGACAAATCCTGTACACCTCACCCAGGCTTGGAGCTTAAACAGGAGGGGACAGGCCCCAGGCAGTTTGTGCAGAAGAGGGAGAAAACCCCTATACAGGGAATCAGAGTAACAGCCGTGTTAGTCTGTATTCGCAAAAAGAAAAGGAGGACTTGTGGCACCTTAGAGACTAACCAATTTATTTGAGCATGAGCTTTCGTGAGCTACATGCTCAAATAAATTGGTTAGTCTCTAAGGTGCCACAAGTCCTCCTTTTCTTTATACAGGGAATGGCAACTGCCAACCCAGGGAGCAGGTGAAATCTGGGTACTAGGAGGGGAGGAGATTAGACGAGCTGAGCATTAAGGTTACAGCTGCTTGGAGCCAATGCGTTTGCAGATGTGATGCTCCCCACTCGGTCCATATGCAGGGGGCGCAGCTCTGCTTGGCTTCACCTTCTGCCCTGTACCAAGTGCATTGCCAGGCTATTCACTTGTCGGCCCCTTTCCCCCACCTACAAGCCCCAGGAAACCAGGGAAACATGGCACACCCCTTCTCACTGTTGCTTCTGACGAGGCAGCTCCCCAGTGTGATGGCGGCACACCCACCCTGGCTCCAGTGAATCAACTGCCCCTGCTGCGTGAGACCCTCCCTGCAGGCCTGTTACAGGAGGGGACACACTGGGTGCAGTGTGGGGGGAGAAACACTGGGTCAACTTTTGCTCCCTTCCCCCACACGGTCACCCTGGCAGCACGCTGGGGAAAGCAGCTCCGTTCGTTATTCAGGCTCCAGTGCACTCACCTTTTGTGTGTCCGTTGCTGTGAAGCTCTCGGCTTCACTCTGAATTGAACTGTCACAGAGAATTACACAGCCCGGCTGGTTGAAGGCAAAGCTGAGGGGACGAGAGCCGCCTTCCGCTTTCCCCACCTCAGCTGGGAATTATCCTGGGGAGCCCAGGGCCAGCCAGAACACAGCTCAAGCCCCTTCCCACCAAACTCTCCTCAAAGAGGCTGCAAGGACAAGTGCTCAGCATTGAGAACGAGCCGGAACAGCCCACCTTCCGGAGGCAGAGGCTGAGAGCTTGCTACAGCCAACACTGCTGCCCTGCTCTCTACAGCACCTCCTGCTGGGAGTGGATGGGACTGGAGTAGAAAGGAGCTCCCCACAGCCTGTGTTCCTGCCCTACTCTCTACAGCACCTCCTGCTGGGAGTGGATGGGACTAAGGTAACTAAGAGCTGCCCCAGAGACAGTGCCCTATCCAATTTCCTACTGGGCCCTCAGAGCAGCACCTTCAAACTATCTCCCCTTTTACTCTGACTCTCCCATTCACCTCCACTCTGTAACCTCTGCTTCTGCCTTGGCCCTGGGCTATCCTCTGCCCACCTCTACAGCATGACCTTGTGTAACACAGCCTCCAGTCTGCTTAGGGTGATATTCCCATCTCCTCTGGCCTGGGCTAATGCAGCTCCCTCCTCTCCGGCTTCCAATACTTGCAGCCCTCTTTACTGGCTGCTCACTGCAAACTGGCTGTCCTTACTTTTAAAACTCTCCATGGATTTAGTCCATTCTACATCATGAACTTTGTCTCCTTGTTTCTTCTGCTCTTCTAGTACCAGCCTCCTTTCTGCTATGTCCCACAGCTTCTCCCCAGTATGGTGTGAGAGCCTTCTCCTCTGCAGCTGGGATACCACATCGGCATGACTGCTGTCTGGGATACCACACCGGCGTGACTGCCCTCCCTGGTGCACAGTAAGCATGTCCTCCAACTTCTGGAGGCAGGATGCACTACCCTGTCCTTTGCCTGTGAGCAAAACCCCCAGGAAACAGTTCCAAAAACAAAACAAGAGTCCTCATTTCAGCGTGACCTACCAGAACTCTGTGTTTGAGCTCCCCTTGCAGGGGCAGCAGTTAAACACTAGTTTCAGAATGCTGTCCCAGTGACAGACAAGTGTAGGACAGACAAGAAAAATAGGGCAGGGTATGGACAGGCTTGGCTAAAGCCCTGGCCTAGGGAGCAAGGAGTTCTGTGCCAAGCTCTACTACTGAGTTGCTGTGCAAGTCACTTTCCATCCCTGTGCCCGAGTCGGAAAGAAAAAAGAACAACCCAACCTTTGGAGATCAGTTCTGGCCATTATTCAGTCTATGGTATTCTGTGGAGAAAGGGAGCGAACTAAAATATCAAAAATGTTCAGAATAATTTCAATCCCCCTGATGGTTCCAGTTCCAGATGAAAATGACTTGAAATGTGCTTGCAAAACTGTTGGTCCTTTTTGCAACTGACTCCTGCCCCCTTGCTGGCTGGTTACATTTGTTCGGCTCCTCAGATGTTCAAATCCAGGGTACCTATCCCCCATGCCTGCTCTCTCCCAAGCAGGCTGAGCTGTGAGAGTTTATACAGATTTTGACAGCATCTCCCATTGCCAAGGATTTCACACACTTTGGCTCAGCCCTCTGGGTGATATTGGAATGGGATCCGAAATGCCAAACATAATCATGAGGGGTCTTGGGACCCCATCTGAGCTGCACTCTGTGCAAGGCAATGCCAGCTGCGATTACCACTCCTGAAGCAGGCGCAGCTGCAAGCTTCCCTGCCCCTGAAGCCTGACTGCTCCCTCTGCAGCCACTAGACCTCTGGTTCCTGTTGCTGCTGCCTGGAAAGGTCCTGAGAGACCCTAGGGAGTGAGGGACATCGCTTTGCTGCTAATCCTATCTGCACCCCTTGCTTTCAACATGGGGACCCCTCTGCTTGGCTCACGCTGCAGCTGGGTCAGACAGCAGAGCCTCTGAGTCTGTGAAGCAGAGGGCAGGGGGAGAAGGGGGTTAACCACCGCCCCCTCCCTTTGGAACCTTGGTGCTTTCCCTAGAGCTGAGCAGCTCTTATTCCCCAGGGACGGGAGCAGCACATCCTCCCTGCCAGGATCTCGGTACAGGAGGGAATCAGGGCAGGGGATGCTAAACCTTCCCCATGGACTCCTTATATGTAACAAGGGGCTGGTACCCTAATGCCCTGGGGCCAGGGGGAGAGCACAACTGTCTGGAGTTACTCAGCTTTCTCCGGGGACCATGATAACCTGCCCTTTGTGGTAGGGAAAAACGCCTATTCTGAGTCGGGACGGGTTGCCTGTTGCCCCCTATCACCAGGGATGGGCTGATTCATTCCACAGACTCCCCTTCTGCCCTGGCTTGCAGGAGCCTGGCTGTCTGTGGTTAAAGCTGCAGCAGGGAGGGAGACTGGGGAGGCTGGCTGCCTACCCATCCATCACATGCACCTCCTGCTAAATCTGCCCTGCCCCGCTGCTCCTTGCCGATGGCCCTTTCAGGGAAGGCCACTGACCTCTCTACCATGCTTAGACCAGCCCCCTGCTCTGACGCCGCCACCCCCCCTCCCCTCTCCTCCCCTCCAAGACATCCTTCCCCTTCAGTAGTCATATCCCTCTGGATGTCTCCATGCCATTCTCTTCCTCTGAGCACCCCCGGCCTCTCCCTCCACACCCTCTCAGGCTTGTTGCCTTGACCCCTCCTTCCTCCCCACTAAGCATCTCCTTGGACTGGGTGGCAGCTGCTCTGTAGTGTGAGACTGTATCACTATGGGCTGTTTTCTCCCCAGTTATGCTCAGTCCTTTCTCTGGAGATGGGGTGGCACCGTTCTCGGGTTTCCTTGGATTTTGCAGAATGAAGCAGAAAGTGTCCCAGCTGCCAGCTCTCCTCACTCCCCTGCGTTGTCAGGTCACTCTAACACCTCCTTCTGCACAGAGAACTGTCCCCACAGCCCAACCTCCCCTTCCCAAGGACCCCGCCTTCCCCTGCAGATCCAGACACGGGCAGTGCCCCAGCTCCATAGCCATCCAGCCCCAGGAGACTCCTCACAGACTCTACAGATGCCCTCCCAGAATCTCCCCAAAGTTCTGCCTCTCCTGCTCCCCCTGCCAATCTGGTGAGAACTTTCTCCCCCAACCACCACCTGGCAAAGGAATCCACGGCCTTCTCTTTATCTGGCCCCAGTTCACGAGGGCACCCATAACAGCACCGCCTCCTCCAGCACAGCCAGTTTCCAATCATCCCTTCCCTCTAGTGCCCTTTGGTTCCTGCTCCCCCATTACTGCTCGTGTGGGCAGCGCCTTCCCCGGCTCATTCTGCTGCTCTCTCCCCTTCCTCTTCTCAGCAAAGTGCAGGAGAGCAGCACTCCCTGCTCACCCAAGGGCTTCCTGGGCCATTTCTGTCTGAGCTTCACCATCCAAGCTACCCCCTCCTCCTTGTAGTTAACCTGTAGCTCCCTCCTCATGCTCCCTGGCCGTCCTGCAGCTTCCACACTGTGGGGCTAGATTCCCTCCCCTGCTTCTGATCCTGCCTTTCAAGACACCTGTGCTGGGGCCTCCCATGCAACTGATTTCTTAGCCCTCTCCTCTTCTCCACCGACCTTTCACCTAGGCACCTAGTGGGAGCCTGTCACTATATAGGCCTCTGGTCACAGCTAGCAATCTCTGGGGACTGGCCCCACCCTGGGGGGGAGGAGGGTGTTAGCAGAGCAGGAGTTAGGAGAGGGGAGGCTGCTCCAGGTGGTATAGAGAAGAAGGCTCTTGCACGACCGACCGACCGGTGGGGAGCACGTGAGGGGACAGAGAGGGGGAGGCCTGTCTAGAGGAGCACAGGGAGGAGAGAGGCAAGGTCTGGGTGGTTGACTGGAGACGCCCATGGGCGGTTTTAAGGAGGTGATGTGTCACTGGCCCAAGCAAAGGCCGGGGAGCCAGTGCAGGTGCTGGAGAGGATGGGAGGCACACACCAGGCGGGCAGCCGCAGCCAGCAGAGCAGGAGGAGGCGCTGCAGGGACTGTGAGAACTGGGGCTGTGCCCAGAGCCGGCAGGGACTCTCCTGGGCCCCACACTCCTCCCACGCCCACAGCCCTCAACTCAGCCCAGCAAGGGAGCTCCTGGGGGCCAGCCTGATAGCCCAAGGCCAGGGTTGGAATTTAACACAGAACAGAGGCCCCAGCAGCCCACCCCTGAGCCTTCGGGATGGGGGGGGGTCACGGCCCCGAACCCTCCGCCCCCCCCCCCGATGCTGGAGAGGCGGGGGCACAGCAGGGCAGGAGGGTGAGACTGGGCTGCAGCCGGCCCCGGGGCGGGGTTCTTCCTGCGGAGCGGGGCTCCTGGAAAGCCCCGGTGTGGCGGAGTCCCGCTCTAGCGCTGCTCCTCCTTCCGCAGCAGGGGGAGCGCAGCCTGCTCGGCGCCCAGCGGGACCCCCGCCCCACCAGCGCGGGGAGAAAGAGCCGCCTCGCCTCCTTCCGCTGCAGGCTGGAGAGGGGCCACGAGCCAGAGCTGGGGATGAACCGCGCAGGGGGTCGGGGTGCCGGATCCGAGCGAGCTCCCCCCGGGAACGTGCTTGGTGGGTCCTAGCCACGGGATCAGGGCTGGACACTGAGGCACGGTAGTCCGAGGAACCCTGAGTCCAGCCGGGCAGAGGGGCAGGCACTTCACCTTCGCCTCCCCAAGGGAAGACCGAGGGCCCCTTGTTAGGGGTGGGGAAACTGAGGCACGGCGCAGGGACTTGCCCCAGGTCACACAGCGAGTCAGTGACAGGGTTCTGCCTCCTTGAGGCACCGGGCACCGCTAAGGTGCCCACCAGGGGGGTGTCCTGGCGGCCGGCCATGCGCGGCTCTCAGGCTGGCAGGAGGGGCTGGGGCACAGATCCCTCTTTTCTGTGCGGAGGGGGCTGGGCAGACACCACCCCCTTCCCCCCATTTCCTAGATGCACCGCGGTGGCCCCAGCGTGCCCGGCAGATGACAGCCCCTGCGAGGATCCCCCCGGGCAGCCCCTCGCCCGGGAAGGAGCGTTCCCCTCCGGCGCGGATCAATGTTCCCCAGCAACCTGTCCCGGGCCCCGGCGAGACTCCGGGCAGCATCGCCCCGGGGGCCGCCCGGGACGCTGCCCACGGCTCTGAGCCGCGTTCGCCCTCCAGAGGAGCCGCCGGCAGCGGGGGAGCGTCGCCCTGCGCTCCGGCTCCGCACTTACTTGTCTGGGCACTGAGCTTTGCTCCGGTGCTCGGTCTCCGCGCGGCTCCCGGGGGTTAATCGCTCGCTGCCCCGCCGCCGCCGCGCTCCCCAGCTCCTTCCCTTTGTGTCTTCAGAACTAGTTTCAGCTGGTCACATGTGGACACCACCTCGCGGAGCGCAGCGGCCCCTGACGTCGCTCCCAGCTGACAACAAAAGGTAGCTCGAGCCCAAACTTCGCCGGCTCCGCCCCCCTGGCCGAGAGCCAGGCCCGGCAACAAAAGCAGGAGCCCAGCCGAATCCTGGCCCGGGCCGCCCGGCCTTGGGGCAGGAAGAAACTGCCCGTCTGTCTGTCCTCGGCCTGCTCCCAGCCCCAGGCCTGCTGGCTTGAACCCCATTACAAGACCTGGTGGTAAAGACATTGGGCCAGCTCCCGAAGAGAGGGGGTCTGGGGTAATTTACACCTTCACCCCCCACCAAGTAAGGTACACAGACAAAGCACGGGAAGAGACCTGGACTGCCAGACCCTTTCTACCCCAGTGCCAGGAGACCCCCGCAAAGGATCAGGCATCATGAAAAACATCTGATCAAACAGTGAAGAAGGAAAACTGTAACCCAGCTGGGGAGATAGTAGAGATGGGCATCACCCACTCAGTAACCTGCCTCCAGATCAGGCATGGGCAGCAGTGACCAACAGACACTGGGAGCAAAAACAGTTTTTGACCTTATCCCCACTGCCTTGTATCCATCCCATACAGAGACTTGAAGAGGTCGGTGTCTTTGTTACCCCTTTGCAATCGTGGTCATGCCAGTGAAGTCTCTTAGGTTGAATTGAATTGACTCAGAGGCAGATTCAAGGGGGATGTGGCACGGCAGGGGAGATTACATGTCAAAGATTGGATCAAAGGGGCATCACTTACCCACGGAGGGGACCTGAGACAAGGGGTCTGTTCCACCCTTTAGAATCAGACCCACCTCTGAATCTGGTCCAGCAACTCTGCAACCCTTAGCCTTGGATGCATCTTTCCCCCCCACTTGGATCTCTCACACTGGGCACAAAGCAAAAAAAGCCATTCAGGGAAATAAAAGCACACTGGTGACAATGATTTCTTCCCCCACCCACACTCCATCTCCAGTGAAGAGGGGAATGCAGGAGCCAAGCCAGCTCTCCTGCTTTGCTGCCCAGCAGACTGCAGGACTGGTGTCATGCCTAAGGAATGGGGTTGTGGTGGGGAATGAAGTCATTTTTCCACCATCCCCTCTGGAAGGATGTTGTAGAGAGAGCTGAGAAGCTGCAGATTTCATAAACCGCTTCAGAATCTGAAATCTCTTTCCAAGAGAGTCCCACTTTTGACTCACACATTGCTGGCAGTTTCCTGACTGACTGTCCAGCATGGCATATATGTGCATGGTGCATGCGTGAGTAAGCACAAGCTCACATGTAGTTAAACTCTGGACTAGGCTTCCAAGGGAGGTTGTGGATCCCTATCATTGGAGGTTTTTAAGAACAGGTTGGACGAACACCTGTCAGTGATGATCTAGGTTTACTTGGCCCTGCCTCAGTGCAGGGGGCTGGATTTGATGACTTCTCAAGGTCCCTACCCATCATTCTGGAATGATGTCTAGAGCATACAGGGGGTGAGCGAGACCCCAAAGCAGAGCAGAGAGCACATGCCTTTTGCATTGTCTCGTTTCTTTGTCCATTACTCAGATACTAGTGGGCAAGCAGAAGCTCCTACTGTGATCTGTGACAATCAGCTGCTTCCTTCTCCATTCATTGTTATCCCAGGCCCAGCTCTGTGTGGTGTCTGGCCAAGCCAGGACTGTGTGGGGATGTGAGAACAAGGCAGTACACAGCTGAAGAGGGAAAATCCCCGAGAGGAACAAGAGTGATTCTTTCGCGTTCTCCACAGGGATGTAATAAGGAGCAATCGGAGTGAATTTAAGCAAGGGGACATCCCAGTTGAATCTCACAAAAAGCATCTTGAAGGCTGGATAATTGTTTCCCCAAGGGGCCAAAGTGAAAAAACCATCAGTGGGGATATTTAAAATGAGATTGAACCAGAGCCCGAAAGGGATAAACAAAGTTCAACCGCACAGAATGTGAGGAGCTGCCTGCCCTGGGTGTGGCAAGCTGGTCGGGCTTGCAAGTCTCTAACATTAGCATCACCATTATGCCCATGGGCATGACCTGTGACGTAACAGACCCTGGCTTGTGGTACCAGTGAAATAGCCAGTTCTGAAGGCAAGAGCTGCTCGTTTTGCTCAGTCGTTTCTGGACCATGGAGCATGAGAACAGGAGGTACCAGGGCCCTGCTAGTGTCTCAAGCTGAATCTGCCCAAAGTGCTTTGATACTGAAGGTCAATAGTATTGTTTTTCTTTCCTCGCTCTCTCTCCCCTCTATTTCTGCTCCTCCCCCTGGCTTTCTCCCATACTCCCCCTTGGTCCCTGGGGGACCAGAGGATGGTGATGACTGTTTGGAAGGTGAGTGGGGAGCAGAGTGCATTTGTAGGGTTCTCTTTCTAATTGCAATGAAGGTGACAGTCCTGTGCTTGTCCCTTCTGAGCCCTCAGGGAGGGGATGCAGGGGGACATTATGTCCTCCTCTGGCTCAGAAACAAAGCTCTATGTTTGCAAAGAGGGAGCAGAGTAGGGAGGGGGCCCAGGGCCAGAAACCCAAGGGCATTTCCCTGCAGCTGCGTGGATATCTGTAAGGCAAAATATAATCCACTGCCTGTTGGCTTGATTTTTAAGATGCCCTGATTTTTAAGATGGCACATGCCTTAAAGGAAGGTGGCACTGCCTGGGTGTAGCTCTGTCCTGGGAGAACATGGCATGGGTCCTCTGGAAGGGTAGCCTTGTCTCGTTTGTAGTTGGTCTGGAGGGTAGCTGATGCGGGTAATGATTAACACGGCCATATGTGCACTGTCCTGCCCCCAGCACAGGGCCTGGTTAGTGCAGGCCAGGTTTGTGTGTATATTCAGTGACATACATATGCTGGCAGGGCATGCATCTGGCACTCACTCGGGTACCCCGACACACATGAGCGTGCAGATGCACACAAAGGTATTTCTGGCACACACCTCCAACCACCTCTAACACACACAGGATTCCATAGGAACCTCTGCAGTCCATGTCCTGCGGGCCAGGGGGAGTTTCAAAAATTCACTACCCTCTGTATGGAACAGTACAATCCCCCAGCCCCAGCCCAGGGAGCTGGAGGCAGAGTCCCAAAACCTCCCAGAAGAGCAATGGGATTTTTGAATTCTCTTCCCCCTCCCACAAGCTGGAAATCTCTGGTCTCTGTGCTTACTGACAGTCCCTGCTGGGGAGAAATTGTCCAAATGCTGAGGGGTCTGGGCACTGAAGTGGAACTGACCTGTCCCTGAAATCCCAGCACTTATGTTTGATCCCTGGCCCCAGAGCCAGAAGGGCTGGGGCAATTTAGCATGTACTACACCAGCCACACACTCCTGCCATTAGCTTCAAGGGGCTGTTAGTTACACAAGGCTCCCAGGGGACAGAGGGAATGTGTGTATTGGGGGCAGAGGGGAAGCTTATAAACCCCAAACAATTTACGGAATGTAGGGGTGTGAAGGTGGGTCAGATTACTATGCAACCCTCAGGGTTCCGAATTTGAGGTGTGAGTTAAATTTCCCAGCCCTCACCCCACCTCATTAATTAGCAAGATGCTGTGTCCATCTCCAACACCTTCATGAGTGCAGCTCAGAGCACTGTGGGGGTAGATCAGGATTGTTGTCTCTATTTTACATAGAAATAAACACAGATGAATTGCTCACGCTCACATGAATGATTCAATACCAGAGCTGGAAACAGAACTCAAGAGTCCTTGCTCCTAGCCCTCTGATCCAGTGACCACCCCACATCCCTCTCCTGGACATAGGAAGACCACCCAGGAATCCTGCCTTCCAAGCCCCAGCTCTATCTACTAGAACATACACCCTTCCAGAAATGGGAAAAGAACACAGGAACCTTGGGTCCCAGTCCTTGCTCTAACCCCCAGAGTGCATCCCTTCCCAGTGACATGATCTCTCATGGGTAGGTTGCTATCAATGCTACAAGTGCTCTTTGGGAATAGTTAATACAAATAGAAACATTTCAAATTATAATAAACAAACAACCCTGCAGCTGCAAAGGGTCTGATTCTGGGGGGACAAACTCCCAGAAGCCTGACCCCAAAAGAAAGAACAAGATGCTCAAGACAACAGGCAGCAAATTAGGAGCTCACAGTCCCTGCTTCAGTCATGCTGATCATCAGGGTAAGGGGGAGAGTTTTCTCCATGCTACACTGCACTGTTGGATTGCTGGCCAGGTGCACATGGGTGGGGAGGGGTCTCTGAAAAGAAAGGCCTTGGGCCTAGGTAGGGAGGATCTGATCCAGCAGGGAAACCCAACACCTTCTGAGCTCCTGGCCAGGGCTTAGAACGGAAGCGGTGTTGCTGAAGGGGCACCTTAGTGTCACACATAAGGCTGATTAGCTCATTCCTGTAGCATCTATTATCCTTGCAGGTCTCAGAGAGGGAGGGAAACAGGCAGTAAAATGTTCATCTTTTTATTTTAATGGCAAGAAACAACAACATCCAAACGGTCAAAGATGAAAAGCGATGGGAGCATAGGCTGCTGTCCAGGCACACGGCCTGCCAGAGCCGCAGTCCCAACAGAGTTACAAATATACCAGTCCTAAGAGTCTAGGAGACAGGAACCAGGCATTGCACAGAATCTCCACCCTCCAGTATTACAAAATACTCTCCTCCTCGCATAAAAACAAGCCAGGCTTGGAATTGCACAGCAACTCAGCTCATGGGCGCGCGCGCACACATGGGGGAAGTGGTCAGCGTGTGTTTGAACTACCTGTACAAAGACGAAGAGAGCATACAAATCGGGGAACGAGAGGACGGGCTCAGGGTGTAAACGCTTCCAGGCCAGGCTCAGTGTCCCAGCAGAGAGCGAGCAGTTTGTGCCATTAAGGAGACATAGTGTCTGTCCTGCTGTTGGCTAGCGGCAGCCACAGCTGGACGATGAGGCCCTTTACCCTGACCCTCTGCATATGTGTGAGAGATGGACATGGAGATCCATCCATTAGGCAGCATCCTCCAATGGTGCCCAGCACATGACAAACAGCCTAAACTGGTTCAGAATCACCTTCCTCTTTAATGCACAAGGGCAGGCCCATGATGGCCCACCTGACCCAAGCAGCTTGCTCACAGTGCATGCCAGGGCCTTTAGTTCCCAGGGGCTGCTGCACTCCTGCATAGGAGAGCACCACACATTTTATGGATGCTGGGTGCAGGCTTGCTAAACTGCCATGCCCCCCCCCCCCAACCATCTGGAGAGATGGGTCACTGGCCCATTTGTGCCATGGGGCATAGCTGTATGCAAGAAAGTTCCCCTCACCCCGACAGAACATGTGCTGGTTGTTTGCATTCTTCGCTGGTGCCCCACACATCTCCTGCAGGTCCAAATCCCCCTTTTGCCTCAGAACCGGGGGCATCTGGCTTGCAACTGTGGTGGCCAGGCACGTGTTAGTTCTCACCATATGGTTCTGTCTTCACCTGGGGTGGGTGGGTGGGGGTGCGTGTGTGGCAAGGCCACGCAGAGGACAGGCACACACAGCACAGGAGGGGGAATCCCTGGCAGCAGCAGAGACCCAACACTCCTGTTATCATAGTACTGACACAGCAGGTTAAGCGAAACAGCCCCAAGGGCAGATCACAGCAACCAGCTCTGTGTCAGAAAAGCTCCCACAGACATCAGCTCCACGCCAACAGGAATAATGGGGGGTGGGGGTGGGGGGGGAGAAGTGGCTCCAGGTCCTTCTTGCCCCCGATCCTGCTCTCCTTCCACCCAGGCCGGGAACAATTAACTACTGAAAACAAAGTAAAAAGCAGGTTCCCGCCTCTGTAAACAAAACCAGAAGGGTCCTAAGGAACACCAGCCCCACCCTGAGCTCCGAGCGCAGCCCCCCACAGCCCCAATAGTCAAAGACCTGCTGGGCGAGTGGAGCTTCCTGTTTCTCAGAGCCACCTAGGAACCCAAGGCTGAGATGAACTCACCGGAAGGCACTCACCTCCTGGCTGCTTCAGAGCACAACATGGCACCACTGAGCCTTCATGTTTCACTGCTTGTGCTCCACACCAGAGATTCACCCCTGAACTACTCCACTTCTGGTCTGGACAGGCCTGGTACCAGCCTGCCCTCCCTCAGCCAGCTCCCAGCCACCATGCTCTGGCAGGGTCAGACACTGGGGCAGTGTGAAGGGTCACACCCCAAACAGCCCTGGACTATTTAAGGCTGCTGCACCCACCCCAGCACAAAGCCAAGTGCAGGCCAGCTGACTACTGGCTTGATACGTCTCCCAGGTCCCAGGATTAGAGCTCCCCCGGGAGCAGAGGAGTGAGCCTCATTGTTCTGGAATGTTTGGGGCAGACTGCACTGCCTCTGCCAGGGATGGGGGCCACTGCGGGGAGGTAGCTCCCGCTCCCCTTATCTGTTGAAAAGGCGGCAAATGAAGTGACTAAGATGGCAATGGGGCATGTGCGTGAAACTGGGTGAGCAGGGAGCTCCAAGCAGCTCGGGGCAGACAGGAGGGGCCACACACAGAGAACTGGGGGCCCCAGCCCAGACAGTGGCAATCTACATGAAAGCTAAGGAGCAAGGGGTGGAATTATGCAGGGCCCAGAAGGGAGCAAAGTGGGGAGAGCTGGGCAAAGGGACTCAGACTGCATCTCGTGAACCATGCTGATAGGGGGCTGGCGTGGGAGCCCCATTGCTTGGGCAAAGCCCTGGGAATAGACTGAAGGGACTACTCCTGCCCTGGCCATGGGGCCAGAGGGCTAGACAGGGCCTCATCTAGCCCTTACCTCTAGGAGCTGTAGTTCTTGGGCCCTGGGCTGCTTTTACCAGATGCTGGATCCAGCTCCCCGGCGCTCTCGGTACAGGAGTATCTGGTCTATGGCACGCTCCAACCCCCCAGAAGCCTCCCCAACTGCACATTGAAGGGGTCCAGGGCAAGCGCTCCCAATGTGGGTGCTGGCGCAGCAGGAACCCGGTACTAAGGTTAGAGACAAGCTCCCTCCTCAGCCTGGCAGCCTCCCTGCTGCGTAAGCAGCACATATTTTTACCCACACTTCCAGCAGGCTGGTGTGCAGCAAATTAGAAGCACATGTGGAGGAAAGGGAGGCAGCAGATGAACTCCGGGAGAGGAATCAGGAAGGGGGGGGGGAGGGGGAGTGCCAGAAGGAGGCGGCTTGCGAGACCCGGGCACATTGCTGACATTTTGTTGTGGCACCTGGGTCCAGTTTTAACAAGCACACAGCTTGCTTGGAACTCGGGGCAGATTTATGGGCATGGCTCCACTGGACATGCCAGGGGTTCTGGCCAGCTGTTGGGGGCCCCCTGTGCGGCTGCATAGGGCCTCAGAGCAAAGGGAGGAAGCAGGAGTAGGAGGTGGTATGGCAGCTGGATAGCAGTTAACTTCTCTCAGGCCCACAAGCATCCCCAATTATTCTGCAGTCGGGACAGCAGAGCTAGTGCCAACTGCAGGAGCAGGGCTGCTCTCTGGTGACCCCCTGTGGCGGTCTCAGGGAGTGATGTGGGCAGGTTCTGGGGGTAGGCCCCTGAGGGCTGGCGGGGGCAGTACTAGTGGTGATGAGCCCAGTGGAACCGCAGCACATGGAGCCATGACTGGGGCAGGCAGGTGGAGGCTGAACAACAAGAGTCCACAAGGACTACTGAGTCTCTTGAGGGGGCACCAGCCATCACTCCCACCAACAGGGGCAGCACAGAGGCTCCATCTCTCCCCAACCGCGGAGATGGCTCCTATAGGATGCGCGGGTGGGAGAGCTGCCGGAGCAGAGTCCATCCAGTGCAGGGTGTATGGAAAGTGGTGGGAGATAGCTGGGGGGGGGGGTGAGTCCCAAATGTCCATACAAATGAATACAGTCTCAGCCAGGCCTGGGACAGAGCTGCTGTCGCCTCTTCCCCCTCCTCTGGGACTAAGTAGAGATCTGGGAAGGGCTGAGCCGGACCCGCAGCATGGGAGTCGCCCTCCTGTCCTGCCCGCACTGGCAGGACCACGTGGTAAGGCACACTGAGCACTACACAGCCGTCTCCTGATCCTCCCGCTGGATCATCTGGTAGTGCTGACGATGTTCGAGGTAGGCAGCCAGGTCAGGGTCGTTGGCCTTCTCAGCTCTGTGCTTGGGGGTGTCTCCCTGTGCAGAGGAAAAGGGAGCAAAGCAGAGGTGAAACATCCAAACACAGACCCACAGGAGATCCCTCCCCACAGCCTGCAGCCAGTAACTCTGAGTGCCAGAGGGGCTCCTCCATACCAAATCTGCAGAGGCTGAGAGTCTGTTACAGCCTCCATCACAGAGCACTGAACCTAGAGCTCCAGTTGTAGCAGCTGTCCCCTCAGCTCAATCCCTGGTGTGGTGGCCAAGATGGCCGCCGCCACATTTGCACCCCTTTCTCCCTGCCATTTTACATCCTGCAGGGCTGACCATGGGCATGAGAGAGCTGCTCTTACCATGTGGGGAGAGCTCTGCTTACAGCCTCTGCTCGGCCTGGTGTCTCTAGTGAAGAGCTGGGACACCACTAGCATTATGCTGCTCTCCTTCCACCAGACACCTACGTCCCTCCCTGCCTCAACAGCTCCGTGCCTGGGGTAGGCCCCCCCCATGGCTTCCCCTTTCATGGCTGTGTTGTTTGTAGCCTAGTAAACTGGTTTTCAAACTGTGAGGCATGTCTGGGGGTGGGGGGGTGCACAATTAAGTTACTGGGAGGGTGCGAGGACCTGACTGGTTACAAATTTTTTCTTGTTTCTTCAAAATATTGATGACAAAATAAGAATTCCTCACACTAGCTGCCAGGCTGAAAGATGGAGGAGGAGGGGCCTCTCCTTCCACAGGAGGTTGCGGGGAAGGAGAGGGGCCCTTACAGCTCACTGGCTTCTCCTGAGGCTGATGCATAGAGGCCCCCTGGGGACATAGTTTCTCCCTGCCCCCACAGGCTCTTGTGCATGTGTGGTGGGGATCACACTAGAGCCAAAGGAGCCTATGACCTCTCAGTGATTCTAGCAGGTCCCAGAGGCAAGGGCATAAGGAGAGGGGTGCAGCCCACCTGTCTGTGTCCTGCTGGGGTCACCCACCTGGAGTGGGTCACAGGCAGGGGATGCTCATGGGCTGGGGAGCAAGGGGGCACCCTGGCTAGGTTGGGCTCCCAGCCCCCCTGGAAATTTCTGTTTATAAGAAGGAGGGGAGGTGCTCCTGGGACATGAATCTCTGAAGGGGGACCCAGCAAAAGAGTTTGGGAACTTCAGGCCTAGCAGAAGTGCTGCTTTCCCACAAAGCCGCAGGCTGGGAGTAGGGTTTCTAGGAGTGCAGAGCCCAGGGTCAAACTGCTGCTGTCCATATTTGGTTCCCTGCAGGGCATGTGGCCAAGATGTGCGGTGTGCAATGTCTGGTGATAATAGGTTTGCCATAAAGGGAAGGGAAGCATGACTGGAAGATATAGGTGCATGCTGGAAAGGATACTTAGATTTTGCTAAGAGACTGGAAGGTGCGGGCTAGATAAATCCCTGTCAAGCCCATTTGCACCTCCTGCTGGCTAGGACAGAGACTGTCCTGTCACATGTATTCCCCTCTTCACGCACTGCATATAAAGATGACCAAGACTGGTCTCTCTGACTGTCCAGTCTCTGTAACCTGCTGCTTTTTCAGCTCTGTGGAAAGCAGGCTAGGCAGAGTGAGGGGGAGAGAGCTGAAGGACATGTGGGGGGAGGAGTGAGGTGTACGTCTGAGGAGCACTTTGAAACACCATCCCTCCCTCCTCCCCCCAGTAACTGCTCCTGCTCCTCAAGGAGGCTCACATTTCACCAGCTTATTGCAGCCATCTGGACTGTGTCCACTAATGAACTCCCGCACTCCATAAAAAGCAAATCTGTTAACAGCTTTCAGCTCCGTCTCCTCTCTCCTCCCTTCCCCCTCCCGCTGGTTAACTGCCCCTGCTCCTCTGCGCTGAACAAACCCTCTACTGAGCAGGGCCAAGGAAACCTGGCACTCTGCCACTTCCATTGAAAACCCCCTCCCCAAGGAGAGTGCAACTTATCCACACTGGCTTTCAGAGCTCAGCAGGGTGAAGGCAGCCAGAACAAGGGGGAAGGGATCCCAAGCCTCTGGGACAATCCACATCTATATTTCATTGGGGCAAACAATGCTCAAACACGCAAGGGTCTCACAAACACGGATGCAGCTGCAGACAGAAGCCCCCACACACAGAGGAACACAGAGGTACAAAGGCAGATAGATGCAAGGCACACACACGTCCACTTGCAGTCACAGAATGTAGGCACAGGATCTCACAGGGATCTCCCCCGGCAGGGCTGGAGCCAGTGTGTTGTGCTTCACTGCCCAGTGCTCCTCCAGGGGTCTCCTCAGTAGGCAGAATCTAAACGCTCATTTAGCAAAAGGAAATACTGTGTTTCCCTTCTGACTGCACAAGCCCTGATGCAGCGCTGCCTGCTCAAGTCTGCAGAAACACAGTCTGAAACAAGAGCTGCAAGAGGCCCTCCGTGCAGCCCAACTGATTCATGTAACATGACGAAGCCCAGCCCCATCTACCCTGGTTTGCTTTGCCAGAGGTGTATGGGACCCAACTGTATTGTATGCACATTACCAAACTGTATTACACTCTGTAAGGATCAGGGTTCACATACAGCTTCCAGAATGTGGTTTGTTCTTGCCCATACTACAGGAAAGTTCTAAGCGGTCAGTGCTGGGGAGGACACGGGACTTCCTTGACAGTCACAAGGCCAGGTGTGCATTTATACAAACAGACACACCCCCGCTGGGCCCCCTCTCCTCCAGCTGGGCAGTCAGTCCTTAAAAAAATTCCCTTCAGCACTGGCTCGGGGGGGGGGGGGGGGGAGGGGCACTTGCACCTGAGAACTCAGGGTGACAGACATCTGGGTCCTTCTCACTTCAACAGAGAGGATTCCATGCCCAGAGATCTTGTGGTGGGACCTCAGCAAAGCTGTTTTGGCAAAGTCTTCCTAGCCCCAGCCCAGGCCTCAGCCTCCTACTTTGGTCCTTTTCTTCTTCGTTTCTTTGGCCACTCGATGTGCCCCCAAGCAAAGCCATTCCTGATCTGGGCACATGACAAGGCCCGAGTCGTTTGCTGGAAGTTAGGAAGGCAGGGCAGCTGCCAGGGAGTGTTTGTAGAGCATCTCCCTGGCTGCTGGCAAAGGGTTTGATTGCAGCCTAAAGCATTCAGAAGTTTTTATAGCCTCATTAGGGTTGGCTGCCCAGGTGAACTCCTCTGCTGTATCCCAGCCCTGGGAACCTCTGGCACCAAGACATAACCGCACCTCTTGGCTATCTACCAGGTCCCAGAGCTGGCCCGGCACTGAGATGCTATTATGTTCCCTGTGCTATATCCCGATACACAGAGCTTTGACACAGAGACACGTCTGCTTCCCCGCCGCTGTATGCCAGCCCCTGGGAACCTCTTGTATCAAAACATAACCTCGCCCTTTTTGCTACAACTCCTCTGGCAGAGACATGACTGCATCCCTACCACTGTGTCTTGGTCTTCACGAGCCACTGGCACCAAGACACAGCAGAATTTATTCTACGCATAAGTGACACTGCCTGACCCACTTGCTAACACTCTCTCTGTGGGGCTGGCTATTCGAAAACACGCCCTGCCTTTGCATCTCTCAGAGCTCCCTCCTCTCCCCATCCCCCCACTCGGGAGAGCTGACAGCGCTGCTGGGAGGGGAACTCTCTGGCGAGACTGTCCTTGCAATGACCTCAGATGGTGGGAAGAGGGGAAAAGAAACATTCCACCTACTCATTTAGAAAAAGCACTGGGGCAGCACAGAAGAGTTAGGAGGAGACACCCTTTGTGCAGCTCTAAGGATCTGCTGCTTAGTGAGTGGGCAGGGGTAGGTGAGATTTTGTGCTCCATGCTGAACTACTGGAGAAGCCCGAGGCTCCAGACTGTATCCAGGGACCCCCTTCACATAGGGAATGTGTGGCACATTTGGCTGGGCTCTAAGCTAGTGCCCTCACATTCCCTTCACTGCTCCTCTGCTGAGCCAGCTGGCTCACACCTTCTGAATCTCTGCTCCAGCCATTCACCAGTGCCCCATGTACACCCTTATTCCCAGAACTCCCATCTCCCATTCCCAGCCCATCTGACCTTACCTGCAGGTCTGTTTTCATGAGCGAAGCCCCAGCCTCCACAATGTAGTGGCAGATAGTGCGTTGGCGCAGGGCAGCCGCCTGGTGCAGGCTGGTCTCGCCACTGGGGAGAAGAGACAAGAGGAAGGAATGAGATCCCCAGGCAAAGCGAGAGGGCAAGTGACATACACAGGGGCTGCAGTGAGGGACCCCTGCTAGGGAGGCCTGGCATGGGAGGCGAATTCAGTCTGGTCACACTTCTTCAGCAAAGGACCCCACCCCTGCCTCAGAGAGCACCTGGGTGGGAGGAGAATTCAGTCTCTGGGGCTGTTCAGTCCAAGCCTGGTGTGGAAGTGGTGGCTGGCGGTTGCAGTGAAGGCAGCTGGGTATAGAAAACAGAGGGTTTGGGCATCAAATAATACAAACCACAAGCAACTTACTTCTCGTCTTCTGTCGCATCGAGGATCTCTGCAGGGGCTGGAGAGAGAAAGACAATGTGGGGTAATGAGACCAGCCTGCTTGACAGAGACCTTCTTGCACACTCCCCAGCAATGCACAGCACAGTCTCTTCTCACACACCTGGGGTCTCCTGCATACCACTGCGGAGACCTCATCTGATAACTGAGAGAGACCCAAGCAGCTAGAGATGTAGCTCACAAACAGCTAGAGATGTAGCTGCCTGGGAACAGTGGCGGAATCTGGCCGGTAGGGTTGGGGAGGAGGAGTTGCCCCTGGACTCAAATACAGAGAAATGTAAAAGAAAAACCAGCCCTCATTCTGGTGAGAGCCACCAAAACCCAAGCTGTGAGCTGCCCCCACTGGCAAAAGCAGGTAACTAGAAAACAGACAGGCATCAATACTTGAAACTGACCAAAATACTCCAGGCCATGTGGCAGCTTCAGTTGCCTCTGGCTTCGGTGAGATCACACGGGTATCACATAAGTCTGAGGCTGAACCTGGCCTTGTATTTGCCAGCGAGAATACAAACAACAGGAAGGAGGGACGGGACACTTCCCAAGCCTTGCAGAGAGGCGAGAGGTTGCCACAAACAAAGCAAGGCAGAGAGAAGGGCATCTGAACACTAGCATCATCCCCTTCGAGCAGAGACTTGTAGAGAGGCGCAGTGAATTCGGCCTCCATCCCTCTGTGCCAGCTCCAGGGGTCATGGCACCCCCATCCCAGAGCTGTACCAACAGCTGGATCCAGGCTCCCAGCTTACCATTCTCAATGACGTATTTGACAATCTCCTTGCTCCCCGATTTGACGGCATGGTGCAGCACGGTCTGACCTGAGGAGTCTCGCATCATCAGGTCCCCTCCTGCCTGGTGCAGCTCTCGAAACTACAGGAACACAAGTCAGCTCTGGATTAGAGTCTCCTACTCAGACCTCCTCTAACCTCTGAGCACCAGGGCAAGAGCTGTGCCTGTGGGAAGGCCCTTCCCACTCACACCCTGCAGGGCGGGCCTTTGCCAGCAGAACCTGCAGCAAGATTACCTGAGTATATGCCCCAGGGTAGGGAACTGAACTGCTCTCCAAACTCAGCCAGCAAGGCTACAGCTGCCTTCATCTAACGCTGCACATGCAGCCCTCCCAGAACAGGATTCCTTGTTGTGAGCCTATCTGGACCCCATCCGGCACTGCTCGGAGGAAGCTCACACTGCTAAGGACTCTCCATGCACCGCTGTGAGGAAGGAGTCACAGCTGGGGCTAGCAGGGCAATGAGAAAGCCTGGCTAACAGGCACCAACAGGGTGCTGGAGAAGGGATGCTCACGCCACACTGGGGTCCTAGCTAGCTGCTGTGGGGAAAGGCACAGCACCCCCCTAGCACTGTGGCTGCATTCGTGGCACATGGCAGCTCTTACCTTCTGGAAATCATTACTCTTGGCAGCAGCTATCAAGGCGTTATCTGCAGAGAGGAGACACTGGTCAGGATGACAGAAGCCAAGCAGGAGATGGGAAGAGAGAGGGCTGCTTGTGCAGGGGGAAACTCTCTCTCTCTCTGCACATGCACGTGCACTGACTGAGCTGCCATGTATCCTACAGTGGGGCAGGTGGAAACACCAAGGAGGTGCAAGTGGAAGGCAGCCTTTTTCCCAGGCTCTCTTCCGTTTCAGTCTCTTCTGGGCTAAGAGGCAGTTTCAATGGCAGAGTGACACAGTCCTCGCCCCAGGCCAGTTCACATCGTGCACTTCTGGAGCTGCCTTAGGACACGGCTCACAGCCTGTTAGTGCCTGTGCAATGGGAGCTGCCAGAAGCATGTTTCTCCAGCACCACAGTCTGTGCCAGTGACCTCCTCCCAGTGTGGGAGCAGGGCCAAAATCTCCCCTCCCTCCCCAGCTGCTGGGCACAGCTGGCTGCTTCCTGCTGACAGTCCCTGAACATCAGGGCGCTGCTGGCAGGGCATCCTTGGGCCTAGAATTCCCCTGAGTCCAATCCCCTCACGCAGGGCTTGGGAGGAGAGGGGTTCAGGGGAGCCACTGGCCAGGCTGGTTTTGCCTGGAACACGGCATGCACCAGAGGGTTAGTGGAGGGCTCAGCTTTATAATGCTGGGTGCCCCCAGGGGTGGGGGAGAGGTAAGGAGAAAATGGGGGCAGCCCACGGGATGAGGTGTGAGGGGAGAAACACCCATGGGAGGGGGGAGGAGTTAGACCAAGTTAGGCTGCAAGGCCAGGCCCCAGCTTTGGCGAGGTCCAGAAGGAATGTTTTCAAGACCATGGAAAAAGTAACTCCTGAGGTGGAGGGGAAGAGCAGGGTGAAGGGCAAATGAGGGGGTCCCCGGGGAGCCAGCCAGCTGGGATGCCTCTCACCAGTGACTCATTCACACGTCCAGGAACCGGCTCTGTTCAAGCTCCAGGAAACTTTTTCCATTTGCTCAGCTGAGGGAGGCCCCTGACCTTGTGCTCCCCCCTCCCAGAGCCCCTGCCAGTGCCTGGCAGAGACAAACACCACCCCCAGCAACACATCTCAAGGCCTGGATTCTGCAGGTGGGAGATTAACCTCACCACCCTGTCATTTCCTGCCCCACACTTCACAAGCAGGCTGGGAAAAGGCTCCCTGCACTGCTCCACTATGCAAGCAAATGGCTATCAGGTCTCTCCAGCCAGTCACTCCTGCTGCTCCCCTCGGGGAACCTCCCTGGAGAACCTGAGCCCCGATCCCCCTGAATGGCAGTGCATTGTGCAGTCACTGCAGCGTCAAGTGTGACCCTCTCCCTTGCCACCCCATAGGCTGTGCAGTTCTCGCAGAGCCTATGGTTGGGTCTGGATCCCAGACAGAGCAGTGCCATGTGACACCAGCAGGGGCGGGGCTCTCCAGACATTCCCATCACCCCTGTTTTCTCAGACAACGATAGCGCTCAGTTTGTGGGGAACACAGAATCAGGGCAGGGACTCAGGTGCATCTGCTAGTATAACCCTAAGTGTGACAGGAACAGGGAAGCCAGAGACTTGCCAAAGGCCTGCAGCACAGATTGAAAGACTTACCTTCGTGGCAGGGGCAGCCCCCTGCTTCTGAGCTGGAAGAGAAGAGAGGGAGAGATTCAGAACTGACGCTGTCAAAAGCCATGATAAGCAAGTCTTCTGCAGCAAATTCCCCTCCCCTGCACTCGTCTCTGTGATCCTCACAGGCACAGCCCATCAGCATCCCTTGCTGGGAGAGGCTAGGACTGGACTAGTTGGGAACTCCTTGTGATGAAGTGGGAATTTTCTGTAATATTTTATGAGTCCTGTTTGTGCCTCAGTTTCCCCTATGGGCTGTGCTGTTACTTAGGGGGTAGAAAAGGGCTGTTTGCTCAGATGTAGATTCGGGTGTCACTTAAATGTGTGGGGCTTGGTCCCCATATCAATGGAGCCTCTGAAAAGAGGACAGCAAATCCAACTCTCTGGACATTGAGACCTAGCAATCAACTACCTAGAGAGAAACACTTACCCGGGGGGGGGTGCGGGAGGGGTGCACAGCTGGGCAGTATTTCCCAGGTCTGGAACAAAGGAGGACTCTAGGTGTGGGGATAAGTGTTGGCTGCTGGAGGCAGCCAGGGAGGCTCTCACCTGGAGCCTGACCAAGGAGAGAGAGCAAGCTTGAATAACAGGGTTCACTACAGCTTGGCTGGGCTCTGGGCAAACCTGAATGGACCAGGCTTTAACCTTCCTGCCTCTTTGCTCACTTAAGGAAGTTGCTATGCTTTGTTCCAGGTAACTTCTAAACCCCCCCGTTTTGACAATGCTGCGTGTCACTGCACACGCTTGGCAAGGTGCATTAATCCCTAAAGAGCATACAAATCTCCTCTCTCAGATGGATGTGCTCAAGAGCACTCTCGGTGTGAAGCAGGAGCGCTGCAGGCACAAAGGTCCAGCCTAAGGAGGCAGTGAAGCCGCATGGCTTACTCTGGAGGAAGTGAGAGACTCCTTTGGGGTCTGGCACACTGAAGGGGTCCCCCCCGAAACCGTTCTAAAGATGGGGTGGTAGCACCGATCCTGTGGCTCTGTGATACTTCCCCATTGCGGGAGCCCTGCCTGATGGCTAGTCAAGCTGGAGCTGTGTGAGCAGCAGATGTTTCCTGTGTACCAGCCTGCCACTGGAGAGACACTGCTGCTGAGAGACCAGCTGCATGGATGCCAGCTGGGATAGGACGGGAGAAAGGAATCACAGAATCATAGAAATGTAGGGCTGAGTGGGACCTCGAGAGATCATCTAGTCCAGCCCCCTGCGCTGTGGCAGGGCCAAACAAACCTTGACCATCCCTGACAGGTGTTCATCCAGCTTGGTCTTAAACACCTCCAAAGATGGGGATTCCACAACCTCCCTTTGAAGCTTGGTCCCGAGCTTAACTACCCTTATAGCTAGAAAGTTTTTCCTAATATCTAACCTAAATCTCTCTTTCAGAAGATTAAGCCAGTTTTCTTGTCCTACCTTCAGTGGGCCTGGAGAACGACTGATCACCATCCTCTCTAGAACACCCCGTAACATATTAGTAGACTGGTATCAGGTCCCCCTCCGTCTTCTTTTCTCAAGATGGAACATGCCCAGTTTTTTTAACCTTTCCTCATAGCTCATGTTTTCTAAACCTTTGATCATTTTAGTGGCTCTCCTCAGGACTCTCTTCAGTTTGTCCCCATTCTTCCTAAAGTGTGGTGCCCAGAACTGGACACAGCACTCCAGCTGAGGCCTTCTCAGTGCTGAGTAGAACAGGAATTACCTCCCCTGTCTTACATACAGCACTCCTATTAATACACCCCAGAAAGGCAGGAGCTGTTTTCCCACTTGCTTTACATGGTTACTCATATTCAATTTGTGATCCACTAGAACCCTCCGACCCTCTTCAGTTGCACTCCCACCTAGCCAGTTATTCCCCATTTTGTAGTTGTACATCTGATTTTCTCTCCCTAGTGAAGTACTTTGCACTTGTCTTCACTGAATTTAATTTGATTGATTTCAGACCAATTCTCTAATTGATCAAGGTTGTTTTGAATTCTCATCCTGCCCTCCAAAGTGCTTCCAGCCCCTCCCAGCTTGCTAGTATTCCCATTGTATAAGAATACTTTCCACTTGGTTATCCACCTCACTAATGACAATATTGAATAGTGTCAGGCCCAGGATTCACCCCTGTGGGACCCCACTAGATACATTGTCCCAGTTTGACAGTGAACCATTGAGAACTACTTTGAGTACAGTTTTTCAACGAGTTGTATATCCACCTCATAGTAATTTCATATAGACCACATTTCCCTAGTTTGCTTATGAGACTCCCATATGGGATTGTGTCAAGCTGTACTGTAACTCTGTTAAACAAGGAAATTAGGTTGGTTTGGGATGATTTGTTCTTGACAAATCCATGCTGGATATTCCTTATAACCCTATTATCTTCCAGGTGCTTACAAATTGAAAGATTGAGGAAATTAACCTTGCCTTAGCAATGACACCCATTCCTTCCATGACTTGGTTTCTTTCCCCTCCCTGGCCCATCTCCACCACTAATTTCTTCCCTTCCCAGCTCAGTCAGTGACACCTACCCCTATCCCAGCTCTGTGTCTCAGCCCTCCCCAGAGAACCATCTCCCTTTGCCATGGGGGCTAGCAATGGGAAACGAGTTCTGGAGTCTCAGTCAGCCCTGGACTGATGCAGCTAAACTAGAGCCATGGGTGCAACCCTCCAGTGCAGCCCCACTGCCCCAGAGTCACACTTTCTGAGGGTGGAATATGCATGGGGAGGAAGGGAAGGTTGTTGGTCTCCATAGAGGCAAGCTGCAGAGACAATTCTCACTTGCGTCACACAGAGCTGGTGTTTCGCTTCAGAGCTCAGGATTCAGAGCAGCTAAGCCAGCGCCAAGCCTCTCAGGCTGGTCCTTCTTCCACTCCTCCCTCAGACCCTTCTCCCCACCCCACAAGGCCATTCTCACCTGCAGACCAGAGTGGTCAGTCTCACCTGAGGGCTGGTGAGGAGGGTGGAGAGGATGAGGAAGAAGGGAAAGCAAAATGGTGCCCTGTGGGAGTGGAGGACAAGTCAACGAGGTCAGGAATGGCGGGCGAGGTGCCCACAGTGTGGGTGATCACCAGCTCTGGGTCCAGCACAAAGAGCTCATCCTGGGAGATCTCCGTCACGTAGTTGAGGTGCTCCTGGAAGGTAGAGATCAGCCCTTCAGAGAGGGGATCCACCCACCCCAGGCCAGTCACCCTGGGGAAACACCCCCCCACTAGCAACCAGAGCAGCATTCAGGGGGGTGATGGCCCATGGCAGCTCAAAGGGGCCGGCATGGGAGTGGAGTTGGGACTGGTGCCCATGGCAACTTAGCAAGGGCAGCCCCAGCTTGCCACACAGCTCTTCTTAGACTGATCACCATGACCCTGGCCAGGTCAGATGCTTCTGAACAATGATCGCTGTGTGGAGTGGAGTCTCAACGAGAGATGGAAAAGTCCTATCAGGGTCTCTTGTCTCCAGCAGAGTGTAGGTTGTGCCCAGTCTATTTTTAAGGTGTTGCCCCTTTCCTGGAAAACTCTTCCACAGCCTCGCACGTCTCACTGTCAGGGCGTCTGCAGAGACTCCACTAGAACATCTCCTCTCCAAATCCCCGCCCACATCCCTCATTATGACCCTATGTAATCCCTTTCCACCCTCAGCAGCTACCCCGGGATGATGTTTGCAGACTGTCAGCACAGCCTAAGTGCCCCTTAGCCAACCTGGACGGATTCAACTCTATTAATCTCTCCTCACAAGCCCGTGTTCATTCCTGTTGCCCTCCTCTAATCTTGCCTTCCAATCTTCCTCTGTCAGCAAGGGGCCCAGAGCTGACTGTCACAGGCCAGGTGTGGGCACACTAGAACCACACAGGAAGGGACCATCTCCCTGCATCTTGATGTGAGGCTTCTTGGTTTAGGAGACCCAGAGCTGACTCCAGGTGGGGTCTCTCCAGAGCTGTAGCTAGAGGGACTGGGCCCTCCCTATGCTGGGACTGAGGACTTTGCATCCTCACTCCCCAGAACATCCCTGGTGTTTTGCAGCCATCTCACCGTAAAGTCTTTTGCTTCTCCCTCTCCTTGCAGAGTCTCTCTCAGCCATTCCTGCTCCCGGCATTCTCCTCCCATTGAGGATCGTGGTTTTGGGTTATTTTTCCCCTAGCTGCAGAATCTACATTTCCCCAGGCTGAGTCTCACTTAGTTGTTTCCTGCCCATGTGTCTTAACGTCTCTGGGTCCCTCTGCATTTTCTCTATCCTCTCTAGGGTTTACAACTCCTCCCGTTTCAGTGTGACCTGTTGATTGCATCATGCTCCTGTTTGCCCTCTTTCTAGCTAATGAATGGAGATATTTAATAACACTTAAGTTTACACCTGAGATCAAGCCCTGCAGGTCCTCATGGACACCTTCTTCAAATCAATACCCTGCCATTTATCAGTCCTTTGTTCAGCTCCTTCAGGCACTTTCCAGCCCATATCTCAGTGTTCCTAGCCAAGCCAACTTGCATCCATTTTTCAAGTTAAGACTGTGAGACATTGATCCTAAGTCTGAGCTACATGCCAGCCCCTTTACATCATTCCAGCAGCATAATGGGCCCAGTGCCCAGCCAGATCTCACTACTGGGAATAACCCGGTATAAGGTGGATTTCCCAGTGAGTAGGGCCAGCAGCATGACCCTTTGCTGTCCCCAGGAGTAGGGGTGTATCTGAGTGAGGGACGGAGTGTGTTTGGTTATACTCTAAGCTCTAGCTATTCTGGGATGTCAGGTAGTCCCTTACAGACTGCTGTATCTAGGGTGCAAGTTAGAGCAATCCCTGGGACCACTGGTTTAGGATGGGGGCTGAATGAGCTTCCAGCAGCCTCATAATCCAAGTGGTGCAGAGGTGGCTAAAGTCACCTTTGTCCCCATGGCCTAGGCTGTGTGCCGCTCAGCTCAGCCGGAGCCCAGAATGGGGGCCACAGTCTGAGATATGTGACTTGCATCCAGTTATATCCAGCTACTGCATTGCCTCCATCCTCTAACTCTGTGATATTATCAACCAGGGCAATGAAATCAGCATGGCAAGGCTTCTCACTCATCCTCAACACTGCCCACTGCTCCTGGGCGGCATTGTCCTCCAGACCTTTCATCAGTTTTTCCTCTCAATATTTCTTCCATTAATTCACTAGGACAGAGGTTGAAGGAGATGGTGATGCACCTGAAGCATCCAATACCAGTTGATCCCAGAGGTGCCTGATTGCAGAGGGCAGAGCACCTCTATTTCCCGGTGTTTACAACTTTCCCAGGAAATTGTATCCCCTTGTCCATAAAGTAATCACAGGATTTGGGCAGTGTGGGGACAAAGCACACTAAGCAGTGGCCCTTGGCAATGCATGTGTCTGCATGTCTGAACACACATGTGCTGCTGGTCAAGTGTAGCTGCACAACAGCGCCTTGGTCCCCACAGTCCCTGGCGAATGAGTCGGCACTCACCTGTGCGCGGTCTATCCTGTAAAACCGATCAGCTGTAGTTGCTGAGAGAGAGAGAGAACGAACCTGTGAGATTCCTGTCCCCAGAATCTGGCAAGAGACAAAGGGGCAATGGGACTGCCTAGAACCACTGCACTCCACCCCTGGGCAACATGAAACTGTTCAGCCACCTTACAACCCCGAGTGAGTGCACCCACACAGCAGCAGGACACAGCAGGGAAACCAGGTAACTCTTGACCACGGGTGGCCCATTGACTTCCATAATGTGCCCTAAAGACACATCTGTTCTCTTCACAGACTACAGATCGCAGCATGCAACGTTCCCGCCTGACTGAGCAACCAGCCATTGTTCTAGGCCCTGATCACCATAAGGAGCAGAAGCAGGATATACCTGGCTACCTTCAGGCTGCTGGCCTGGAATTCCAGCTTTCTGGGGATTGTCAGGCCCCTCCGACCTGCCTCCTGACTCTCAGGGCTTTTGCTGCTGACGCTCTGACACTGACCTTGTACAGAGCAGAGCCTTGCCTGAGCAGGCTGCGGAGACGACAGCCCATCGCTGTCAGGACTTGCTTACACCCAGGGGAGAGATTATTCCTCTGGCTTAAAATCACTCATGGTCACTTTTATTGTGACAGAGTAACTGCAGGGACATGGGGAGAGCTTGGGCCTATCTGTTCTCCGCTCTCGGGGACTTGGTGCAGCTACACGTTTACATTATTGACTAGGGCTCATCACAAACCAGCACCAAGACTCCAGGCCTGCTGTGCATCCCTGGCCTTGGCAGAGCACACTTCCCCAATAGGGCATGGGATGGACATTGGTCCCTGTCCCCTGGGATGGCAGCACAGTTTTAAACCAGCACCCAACATCCACTCTCCCTGTGTGGGCTAAGAATTGTACCCAAGCCAGTCCATAGTCTGTTCCGAGATGCTTGTTGCTCCCCTGCTGAGCACCAGCTTGAGGGACAGAAAAGCCCCACATTGATATACTGGGGCGAGAGGAGCGGAGCGGACTGGGCGTGTGTGTGTGTTTGGGAAGCACTTTGCAACTCTGGGATGCAGCCGGTAACTCTGAAACTCACAATCAAAATTCCAGCAAGGTGAAAGGGCTGGGGAGGGAACGGGGGCTCCTGAGCCTTGTTTCAATGTGGTGGGGAGAGCAGGGACAGGCCAGGGTTAGTGGGCTCCAGTGCTTTATGGGCATTTTCTCCATGGGCTCTGTGCCCCCCACAAGGCTGAGGACTGCTGCCCAGTCTGGGGTTGCTATGGCTGGGCCCTAAAGGGACTGGGGAATTCTCTCTCAGAACAGAACAAGAATGTGGGGGAGGGGTGTCCGTGACACAAGCCAGAGCAGATTAGAGGAGTGAAAGAGCCCCGTTTATCCTGTCCCTGCAAGAGATTTACAGCCACGGAGCTGCTAACGAAGGTCTGTAATTCAGCCACTTTAATGAGCCTGCGTCGCCCTTGAATGTAGCTCCAGCCTCTTTCCTGGCACATTTTCCTCAGCACCGAACCTGCTGCTGGGAAACCAGCGAAAGGAGGAAATAATCCACAGCAGCAATATCTGGGAGCAGGGATCATGTGAGCGGTGCATGCAGTGGGGTGTCCACTCCACCCCCGCTGGGTGGGACCCCACACTTCCAAGAGACAAGGGACAACACTCCTCTCACTGGAATGAACCTCACTTGGCTTGGCTCCCCATCACCGACCAAATTCAGGGAGCAATGGCTGCAACCCTTCTGGGACTGCTCCTGGAAACCCCCCCCCCCCAGACGACGTGGCAGTGAGGGAGCCCAAGCTGCGCTCCTGAAATCAGAGATTTGGTGGGGAGCCTGGAAGGAGGCAGAATCTGAGGGAAACGAACACAAGAGAAACAGGGAGAGGAGCAGAAACTCCAGAAACTGGATAGGAAAGAGCAACCTATCCCCACAGCGTCTGGGAAAAGGCTCTGGCCTTTTCATTCCCCTGGTCCCTCCAGTGTCTCCCCTGGGGTGAAGCCAAATGCTGGTCTCCCCATTGACCCCCAGCTTGTCCGTCTGCAGTCAGGCTCCTCAGGTGGTGCGGCTGGTGCCCAGTGAGTGCCTGGTGCAGGCCCGTTGGCTCTGAGGATCAGTGCAATGACACAGGCCTGCCCTGTTTGGTGCCCCTGCGTGAGCTTCTCCCTGTATGTTTGGGAACTCGCTCCAGCACCATTACGAGGGCACAAAAGCCCCTATTGTCGCAGGCTGTGGGGGATTCCCAGGGAATCGCTCAAACCAGAAACAGAGACACCAAAAATATGCTAGTAAAAGTGAACGTGCAGCCTGGAGCTTCGGGAACAAAGTCTCGACTGCGGGCGGGGGCGGAAAGGGGAGACGGGGCTGAGAAAGGAGCTGGAACAAAGCCATGTTTGTAAACAAGTCCCCACTGCTTTGCCACAGCACTCGGGGGCTCCTGCAAACACAGCCGGCTAGGTCACAGGCTCAGCACACCTGGCACCCTCCTCCTCCTTCTCCACAAGGCATCAGTGTACAGCTTGTAATTGAATTAGATGTACAAAGGCATCTCCCACTGCAGCACCTATGCTGCTCTGTAGAGCACCTCCTGCTGGAGAAGGCTGCCACTGCAGCAGCTCCCTCTTGACCAAAGCTCCAACACTATTCACTGCAGTACCTCCTGCTGGGAGAATCTGGGCCCAGCTCTCAGTTTTCACCCTCCCTCTCCCTGGCCCGCTTCCCCTCTGGCCCACACTGACTTGTCATTATCGCACTGGACTTATTTTTCAGGAGCAGGGCTCCTAATTCACTTCTCCCTCAATCACCTATGCTCCAAACCCTTAGTACCGGGCTAGCAGTACTCACTTGCGCTATTAAAGACCACATGTTATCTGTAGTTAGGAAATTCCCCTTGGAAATCATGTGACTGGAGTGCCACTGGTTGTCCTCTCCCCCATACAGAGGGAGAACAGTGGGTCCTTCTGACTGGGCTAGCACCCCGAGTACTGGGAAGGAGAAGCTGTTTGCATGAAAAAGCCAGTCGGTGTCAGCCAGGCACAGAACGTATCCAGCGGCTGCACCCAGAGCCCACTCCCAACGGGCACAGAAGATTCTGCAGTGCCTCTCTGAGGATGTGTTCCCAGCCCGAGGGAGCCCCCTGTCCGTCAGACACAGGCACAGCACCTCAGCCCAATCCTGGAGAGCCTGCTCCATGCACAGGCCAGGAGTAAGGACTTGAGGCCAGGTGTGCTGTTAAAAACACTCCACAGCTGGCAGTCTTTGCTGGATTCACATGACCAGTGGCACTGGGCACAGCTGCTGCTCTAAGGGCAGGGAAGGCATATTCCCCTCAGCTCAAAGCTGCCGCACTCAGGCACCCAAACAAACTGAGCAAAAAGTAATGGGGCAACTGCCTGACTGCCACGGAGCCACATGCAGATAGCACCAGGCTGATGGAAATGCTGCCATGGGTCGAGCCGGTCAGCGTATCCCATGGAATGAGCATTCCCAGGGGGCATCATTGGTTTGGGACTTTTGCTACATCCCTAGGGCAGATCAGGGCTCGACCCCACCTCCCAGGGCAGACCAGTGCTACTGTACTGTATGGAAAGGATACTTACAGTCTAAGAAACACCACTTGGGAGACAGCTTCTGAGATGAAAGCGTCTTTAATTTGGCTCCATCCTCTTCCTGCACAAAGAGAGGACAGTGACGTTTCCCGGCTCCTTGTCGTTCCCCCCAACCTTCCTGGGTTCATTCCTGCACTGGGCCTTCAGACAGGCTCAGATTTATGGCCCTTTGACAGAAGCAGTTTGCACCCAGATGTGGCACGGAGACAGTGGGGCACATAGGGGCATGGCACAAGGGGTGGAGAACAC
This sequence comes from Caretta caretta, assembly GCF_965140235.1. NCBI lineage: Eukaryota > Metazoa > Chordata > Testudines > Cheloniidae > Caretta > Caretta caretta. The sequence goes on along the minus strand of NC_134211.1, from coordinate 58,092,597 downwards.
AGGCATGGCATGGGGTGCAGTTGTGGAGATGTCCAAACAATACACCAAACTCACTGGGGAGGTGTCCAAACAAGCCCACAAGACTGGCACCATGTACATGACAGAGACCCCCCGGGAGGGGAGGGAGGCAGGTGATACACACCTGAAGGAGCAGGCACTGTAAAGAAGAAGGGCATGGAAGAAAATCCTGTGAAGAGGGAAGGGGGTGGGTTACCACATTCATTCAGCTGCCCCCATTCTGTCTCAGCAGAGCCTGTTCTGTGCCCCCTCCTGTATGAGGAGCCAGCCCCTGCCACTGCATGTAGCCACTCGGGCCTATGCATTCCCAGTCCCTGCAGCTCAGGGACATGCAGCTGGGTTCAGAGTTTAGTGATGACAAGCTCCAGATGGAACGAGAAAGAGGGGAGAAAGGTTGCAGCTGAAACCAAGAGCTACGTGTCCCAAGCTGCCCAGCTTGTGTGTGCTCAAACATGTCATCTAAAGCATCAGCCAGGAGACAGGCCAGACCACTCTCTCGAACCCCCACCCCCTCCAGCTGCAGGAACTTCCCCATGTTGTGGCCATAGTTGCTTCACGTGACTTTATGAGAGGGATGGGACTCAGTAAGGGCAGAGATGCTAGGCCCTCACCAAACCCATCACCATGGTTGTCCAGCCACCTGCCTGCGAGTGTCCCCCTTCCTGAACACCCTACTCAGCCACTGCAGGGAAGGGGCCATCAGAAATGCAGACACAAGAGAGAGGGATAGGCAGGTCCCTTCATGCCAGCCTGCATAATATGCTCTGTAATTAAACACGGTAGATTGCTCCCCTCTCTGTGGTCACTGACTCAAACCAGACAGGGATCTTTCAGCACTTCCTAGGCCACAAGGAGTCCACTTTCAGGCTGTGCAGTGCCCCTCCAGGCAAGGCCAAATCCCTTCCAGGAGGTAGGGAAAAGCATAACGGCACTGGGGAGAAGCAGAACCCTCTGCCCCTGGGAGGTGAGGGCTGAGAAGGAGCTCACACTAGTGAAAGAGGGGAGAGAAAGGGACACCCAACACAGGGGAGACTGACTCTGCAGTGTACCCAGGTTTGGGGGAAAGGACTAAGATCTTGTGGAACATACTTCAGTGGAGGACAAAAGCCTTCTCTTTCTACCTGCCTAGCAGCCTCTCCTTGCCCAACACCCTGGGGAGGGCTAGAGGGCAGGGTGAGCAGGATGGCAAAAAGGGAAATAGCGAGGCCGATACACAGGAGCTGTCAGACTCAACAGATCAATGGTCCCTCTAGCCTGGGATCTGGTCTCCATCAAAGGCCAATGCTGGATGTTCAGAATGCCAACTGTGTGAGGTTACAATAACCAGGGGTCAGGAGAGACCTCTCCTGTGCCTCCCTCCCCTCAACAATCAGTTCCCGCCATCACCCACGCCACCTGCAGTGCCTCACCTTCTGCAGCCTCTCGATGTGGGTCCGACAGACCTCCAGGTCACTATCTCCCGGAACCACAATGATCCCCAGGGGCACAGCTGAAAGCAAAGCACAGACATCTCAAGGAGCTGCCTGCTGCCAGTCCTCCTGTCACTGAGCCCCTGAGATAGCACGGCCACCGCCCAGCTGAGGACAGCACAAGAGACATGTTGAGAACAATAGGGCATGGCCACTTTGTATAAAATGGGGCTGACCACGGCCACCCACGGAGACTATACTTCAAGCACGCAACATTCCATCTGCAGACCATGGCTTCATTACGGCAGAGCTGCGGCTGCCCAGAGCTCTGTCTATGGCCCAAAGTGCTCAAGGAGGCCTCACCCATCACCCCCTGGGATAGCACATTCCTAAAGCCCCCAGGCACCCAGGCTGGTCACTCACAGGCTTCCTTGAGCTTCTCCTTGTCATAGTGAAGTGCCTCATAGTCGTGCATGCTGATTCGGTTCACCTGGATTCGCAGCTGCTCGGGCACTGGTTGCTGGCTGCATGCAAGCAGGAGGAGAAGGGCAGGGGTTAGAAAGGAGGCCCTATAGATGTAGGCAGAAGCTCGTAGCTACAGTAGCCCAGCCTTCTCCAGCAAGAGGCAACTGAGGAAGCTAGGCAAGAGCACTGTCTTAGGGAGCTCCCAGCTATCCTGTACTTGTCTCTCCCAGCAAGTGGTGCCGTAAGCAGAATGGGAGGAGCACTGGTGTGGCAGGCTAGGGACATGGGGTGATGTGCCCAGCCACTCCAGTACTTGATTCCCACAGGGAGTGGTGCTGCAGGCAGTGTGGCAGAATTCCTTGCTAACCCAGTCCCAGCAGCAGGTGACAACAGTTAAAGGCTTCATTTTCTGCACCGGATGGCTGCCAAAACTCAAGCCTCCTCTCACTCTCCTTCCAGTGTTGCCCAGAGATCCTTTGGAAGGCTCCCTGCTCACGCCTCTTGGAGGTGACTGTGAAGTGTGAAGAGCCGGGAGAGGCCACCCAGGATAAATGGGTGAATAATGCCCTCTTGGAATGGTACCACCCCCATGCCCTGAGGAACTGACCCAGATTGGACAAGTTGCTGGGTTTGGGGCCCCCAGAGTTGCCTTAAGCCAGGTGAACGTACTCATTGAGCAGGGGCATGGAGTTGCGTCGCTTGGTCTTCTGCACCATATTGGCCTGGTTGCGCAGGGAGATGTGAATACAGGAGGCTGCCAGCTTGCATGGCTCCCCATCCACCTGCATAGGAATGGCCTTGGACGTGGTGAGCATCACCTCCCGGCACTGGTGCAGCCGCTCTCCATGTCCGCCTACTTGCAAGGCAGCCTGCAAACAAAACCAGGGTTACAGTGGGGCTGCCTGTGGCGAAAAGGTTCACAGGCCATACCTCAGAGCAGCAGCATCCAACACCGAGTGGAGTCACAAGCCAACTGAGCTTGGAGGGGCTCAGCTCAGTCCCCCGGCAGAAGGAATCCACAAAGACCAGCACACGCTGGAGTCCTCACAGGTGTCTCAACTCTGGAGAGGCCCTGGGTGGGGAGGCAGGTGAGAGGATGCAGAGGCATCCAAAGACCCCAGCAAACAAGGCTTATGGTGTTTGAGTTCTCTCCCACCACTAGCCACCCAGGCACAGGGCGCAGGCTGGTGAGCGTTCTAGGGAGGGCTGCTCTGCTGTCCTGCACACAAGGGCTCCACTGTTCCTGGCAGAGGTCCCCCCAAGCTAAACCTGGGGGTGCACCTCCAGGGTCCTGCTCCTGACTACACTGAGCCATGCTGTCTGCAGACTGGAAGGTCCCACTGGCTCAGAGGATGGGTGCCGCCAGGAGCTCTCAGGCACAGCTGGATTTCAAGTCAAGGTCGCAGGGTCGGGAACTGTGGGGGGGCAGGCAAGGTGCAGGGCAACAGGGCCAGAACCTGCAACTCCCTTGCCTGCTGCCAGTGGCTGAGCTGATTTACCAGGGATGTCATGGTGAAGCCGATGACCTCAATGCAGCCATCGTCATGGCGCTGGGGCTCGAAGTCGTGGTGCTCCCCGGGGTTGCCCCAGGGCATGGTGCCCGCGCAGTACCTGCAGAGACACAAAGGGAGCAGAGTACCACCTGGGACCAACGGGAGCGCTCCTCAAACACACCGGGCAGGGAGCCCGGGCTGCTCAGCATCCAGGGGTGCAGGAGCCACTCACCTTGGAATGTTCAGAAAGACAAGGCACTGGGGCTTCAGGTCCTGGATCTTGGGGGTCAGGTCTGTCCCGTCGCACTGAAAACAGACAAACGGAGAGTCAGACACCCAGGCTGGCTGAAGGAGAGGGGCCCAACCCAGCCCTCGTACTCTGGGGGGAATGAACTGCCCGTTGCCTTCTGAGTGGGAGTTGTCGCCCTGCAAAAGCTGCCTCAGCCACTGCGGTACCAGTTACTGTTACCCCTAAAGGAATGATGCCCCGGATTCACCAATCCCCACCGCTCCCAGGGAACGGTCTCAGCCCCTCCTCTCCAGACACTCACCACCACTTTGACGTGCTTCGCTAAGTCTTTGGAGCTGCCCGTGAGAAAGTCAGAAAATGCCGTCTGCCAACACAAGAGACAAGGTCAGTGCCTGGAGACCGCATCCCTGAGTAGCAGTTGGATCGCATGGACCCTTCATGCTTTACTGAGTCTCAAGTCAAGCCCTCGAGATTGGGCAAATCCTCTTCCAGGTCTCACTGCACCTTTGGCAGATTCCCCCTCCTGATACAGGGCTGCAGATGCACCTCACTCCTGACCTGATGCACCCCATGATAACCCAGCTCTGACAATGGATTTCTGTCCTAACTTGCAGCCCCCCCCATGTCCAGGCCGGGCCTCCAGGAGCAGCTGTGATCTAGGGCTAGGGCACCTCCTTCTCCACGTGGGACGCAATACTTGGGGCACGGAATGCAAATTCATTCTCTGGCTGTGAGAAAATATGGCCAAACAAGTTATTGGGCCCAATACAGGAGCAAGACACCAGCCTCGTCAGTGCGAGGTAGTTCTGAGAGGGCATGAAACAATATGACATGCAATCTAGGGTAATACAGCTAATCCCCCAAACCCAGATCCTCAATGGGATGGACAGCTCTGGGAAGCAGAAGCAGCCAAGACTCAAGGGGAAGAGAAAAATTAGCCAGGGGTCTGCACTGCGATAGGGTTTTACAAAGGCTAATGCAACCTGGGGACTGCATATGCGGAGACCTCATCCCAGGGCAGGGAGCGGATAATCACCCTCTAATACAGGTCTGGGGAAGTCCAGACTGGGACACTGTGTTTGGGCCCAGGCCCCTCAGTACAAGAAAGCTAGTGGGAGGAGTTCAGAGAAGAGCTAAAACAATTATCATGGGGCTAAAGGGACAGACTGATGGGGAGATTAAAAGAGCCGAGTCCTTATAGTTCAGACGCCCCGTTTGTAGCTACCCAGAGAAAGCCACTTTGGAAATCTCTAAGAGTAGCTGGAGCTTAGACAGACAGCGCTCATCTCCAAGGTGTCCCACACACTCACCCCAGCATAGAACATTTTATTCCGAAACCGGCTGTTAAATTTCTCTGGATTGGCCTCTAGGGAAAGAGGAGAAAAAAAAGGAAGACAGACTTTAGTGTCACTCACTCACTCACTGCCAGGAGCAACTCAGCCGCCTGTCGCCCCAGCTTCACCTCACTCTCCCAGGCTTGCAAACCAGCCTCCCCAGCTGCCTCTTACACTCCTCAGTTTCTTCCTTCCATTCACTCGCACACTCTCTGCAGCTTCCTCTCCCCTATCTGGTTGTTCCCACCCTCTTCCTGGTCAGTTCCCCCACCCTCTCCCCTGTTGGTTCTCTCTCTGCCATCTCCCTACCACAAAGTGTTTCAATTGACCAAGCTGGGGGTACCTCCAGGTTATAAACCTGCTTCCCCCCTGCTCACTCCTCCCTCTAAATCCCAAGAGTCTCCCATGCTGCAGCCCAGCCCCACAGCTTTGCACAGAGGGCACCAGACAGCCCTACTCTAGCTCCCACCTACCTCGAGATTCGTGGAACTCCAGTGTCACGCGAGCATCAAAGCCAAGGCTGAAATAGTTATTGAAGACATCGAGGGGAAGCTGAAAAGGGAAAAGGAGGAGGCTGAGGCTGGGAACTGTGGTGCCCAGACATGGGGCTAGGAATGTAGAGTTACTGCAAGGGAGAGACCACACTTCACTAGCCATGTACAGGGGCCGCTGCCAGCAGAGGGAGGCGGAGGGAGTAACTGAGACAGAGGCGGCTATTGGCCTGAAAGAGGGATACACTGAGGGGGACGGAATAGCCCCTTGTGTTGCCCTGAGCACATCCATACTCAGCCCTCAGCCCAGGCTCAGCATCCACACACGCAATGTGGATGCAGTGTCCAGCCCAGGTCAGCACCTAGGGTGGAATGGAGTGGCAACTGCAGTGCAGCGGACGCTTTCTCTGTGCCAAATGCACCAGGGGTTGGGGCCTGTTTCCCCAGGAACCTTCAGGATCCCCAGAGAGAGTTTTCCAGAGAAGCAGGGATGTCTCCTCTCCACCAAACCCCATTCCAACTGCTCAGTCCCCCTTCTTACAGGGTCACTGCTGGCTCACCAAGCAGCCAGACAATCTCTGCTCCTTGAGACGCTTGCTGTTCTCGGGGTCTCTGCACCAAAGGAATGGTTGCAATCCTCCAAGCCTCTTCCAGACCTGCACCTTTGGGCCAGCTCTGGCTGCCACTAGCCCATGGGGCAGTTTCTCCCAGATGGGAAGCAGGGAGGGGCCCCTGAGCCACGAGGAGAGAAAGCGGAAACGGGGGAGGGGGGGAACACTCCCTGAGGAGCAGAGTGCTGTCTGAGCTGGGAATAGATGGAGAAGCACTGTGTGTGTGTCTCACCTTGTCTGTGGCCGTCTCGTCCTTTTCCTCAGGGTTCACCTCGGAGTTTGGCTCCACCTGGAGATTCCAGCGGTCAAGCTGCACAATGTTTCCCTCCTCCACATGAGAGAGGATCTTTGACAAGGGCTCATCCGTGTAACCCTATGGGCCAAAGTGGAGCTCAGTGAGCTGCCCAACCTGACTCCCCTAACCAGAGGCGGGGGGAGGGGGCTGAGGGGGCTGCAGGGCCAGGTGCCCCAAAGCAAAGAGTGTGGAGAACACAGGGTACATAGGGCCAGGATTTGCCACTGCGTAACCTGCAGCCTAAGAGGCTCCGTCTCTGTGACCAGGAGGTGCTTTCCACAGTGACTCCCAGCCCACCACAGCGGCTTGCCAGGTGGCACAATTAGTTACTTCTCCCAAGGGGATGGATTCCTATTTACAGCTGATGTCGCTGGTGGGGGCAAAGGTGATCTGGACAGAGACCAGTTCTCTGAGTGATACATACACCACAGGGATCCCCATGTGCCAGCCAAGGGCCAGTCCCAGCCCTGTGGCATCTACGCCACACCTGCAGCACGTAGCCCTTACCACATCCAGCCACAACCGCCCCTCGCTGCACTCACCTCCTCTGCTGGGAACTCTTGGGCACACTGTGCACCGCTCTTAGATGGCCGCGCGTGGAGTGCAAGTGGGAAAACTCCCCATGCCAGAGAAAAGAGCTCAGCTCCCCACCCACAACCCTGAACCCAGAGGCTTAGCTCCCCTTCCCCGACACACCAAACCTCTGTCCTTCCATCACAGCTCAGATCCCTCCTCCTCTCCAACCACCTGTGCCCAAGCTCGGGAGCCAATAGTACCAGAGAGCAGGGCCCTATGAGCACCCCCCCGCACAGGGCAAGTACCCTTCTCCGCCCCCTCCCCCCGAGACACTTACCCCGCCCCAGTTCAGAGTCCTGGCCAGGTCATTCCCTGTCCCCAGAGGGAGGATGGCTACAGGAGGAGGGGGATTCAGACGTAACTGGTCCAGGATGGAGAGGATCCACCCCACCTGGCCAAACAGGACAGACACCAAAGAAGCAGCTGGTTACTTTAGAGACCTATGAGGTGATCAGCTTGAGGGGGTAGAGAGTGTTACCAAGAGCCAGAGATGAGGAGGACATGGAGACTGGCGCCCCCCGCCCCCACTCCCCAGCCATTACAGGAGATGCTCAGCCAATAACCGTCAGTGCTCCAGACAAGGGACAAACCCTATCTTTTACCCAATGTTCTGGGGAAATACCTGCCCCACCCCAAATGGCAAGCGAGTGAGGCTCCCAGAGGTGACATCTCATGCAGTTCACAGCACGTTGGTGCCCTAGTACATGTCAATGGCCCTGTACGGTGGATTCTGCTAGGACCCATGGGGTTGAGAATCCCCACTGCTGTTTGCCTCAAAGGCTGATCAGCCCCTTTCTATGCCTAACTTACACTGGGAGCGAGAGTGTTAATCTTCCAGGAGTGCTGCAGACAGAGCTTAGATGGGGGAAGCCTGAACTTACTCTAGCTCCCAAACTTTGCCCAGCTGAGGGCTGCGCCAGCAGCTCGTCAGGAGCTCAAGGGCTGCACCTAAACGGCATCAAAAGACCATTACAGCCGCCCTCATCTCTAGTATGGAGACATAGCCCACAAAGACTACTGGCCCCAGCATACCATGCAGCTAGCTTCTGAGATGAAGATGGAGTATGGCAAGCTGGGACCTGTAGTCACTAGGGGCTGTGAGCCACATTATAGAACTTGGGGGACCAATTTTGCCCACCTCTAAATTAGAGAAAGGAAGCCGCCACCTCTCCTGGAAGGGCAAGGGGTTTGGATAAAGGCACCAGCCACATCCCTTGATAACTCAGTGAGAGGTCAGGGTCACTCACCGTGCCATCCCCCCCACATGCCAGGATCCGCAGGTTGTGCACTTTCCGATACATCTCCAGCCTGCAGGGAAGCAGAAAGTGGAGGGGATCAGGGAAAGGTGGGAGAATCACCCAAGACACTTGAAGCTGGGACTGCACTGGCCAGTGTTTACAATGGGTTCCTCTCTCAGGCTGTCCATTGGAGGAGTCACAATCCTGGATACCCTACAGCCTCATGGCATTTGACACACTGTAATGAGTTTTATCTTCACAGGCCCCTGGAAAAGGAAGTCAGGATCTTTATCCCCATTGTACAGATAGAGAGATACTGGTATAGAGAGGGAATGGGACTGGCCCCAGGTCACAGGCTAGTGACAGAGCTGGGAATAGAACCCAGGAGTTCTGGCTCCCAGCCCTGTGCCTTAACCATTTGGCCATTCTTCCTCCTGGAAACATAAGGGAGCCAGGACTGACTGGGAAGTGAAATGGGATCAGTCCCCAGAGACACTTCCCAGGCTTTGAACCTACAATGGGTATCCAGTCACACAGCTCTTCCCAAGGGCCTTTCCTAGAGCCTCAGTCCCTCACTAGTGGCCAGCTGGAAGAGAAGGGGCCAAGGCTCCTACTGGGCGAGACAGTGGGAGAAGGGGGATGGGGCTCCCTGAGTCAGTACTCACGCCTCTTTGGGACCTCCCTGGCTGAGGTCAAAGACTTGCCGTGGATTGAGATACCACATGAAGGACTGGATGATCTTGGCTCCCTAAAAGGATGAAAGACTTCAGGAAATAGGATACAGACAATCCCAATAGTGGGAGGGGGAAGGTGGGGAGGAAGCAGGGTCTTAGACAGAGGTGATGGGAATCTGTAGTCCTGGACAGTCAGGCAAGATCTGGCCTCAAGAGGAGATGCCAGGGAGTAAGCTGGCATCACACTGCCTGCTTCTGTATTTGCAGCTGAGATCACCGAACATGCAAATACATGTTCTCAGCAGTTGGATTCTCAGCAGTTGGGATGCGAGGCATCTATGGAGCTGGCTATCCATGAAAATGTCGGAAAAGTGTCCCTACCTGATTCCCACCACTCTTGGGGTTCACAAACACCAGCAGGGGCTTCATGAGTGGGGCTGGCGTAGGCTTGATGACAAAGGGTTTCCATCGCCCCTCCTGCAAGAGACACCACAACACCATCAACAAACATGGGAAACGCAAGCTCTTGCCTGCAACTGAAATTTAAAGTCACTAAGGTCTGAAATGGAGACAAAATACCGAACATTCCAACTACCCCAAGGGCCCTAGCACTGGGATCTACCCTCCCAGCTCCAGTGGGAGTGGGATCCACATGCCAGCCTTTCTGTTCTCTTTTTAAACACCCCTCTGAGATATCTTACAATTGCAAATGACCCTCATAACCCAGCACCTTCCCTCCACCTCATTTTTCTCTGCTCCATGTCTCAGACCATACCCTGTGACCAGCGATCTTCCTTCTCCAACTCCCACTCCCCTGCCCACCAATTCCCAGTCAACGCTGGCCTCATTCACTGACCTCCGCCCCCTTTTTGCTGGATTTCCGCTTGAACGACGTCCTCTTCTTTTTCTTACTGGACTTCAGTGGATTCTAGAAAAGGAGAAAAACCACATCACCAGCTGCCAGTTGAGCAGGAGCTGCTGATTAAACAGGAGCGAAGCCTGAGGGAGCAACTCACCTGGGGGCGCCGGACCCGCAGAATCCAGGTCGGAGGGACGACAACAGCAGCATGAGCCCCCAACGAGCACGGCTCCTCGATGCATTGCAGCATGAAGCATGACACCTTACTGTGATACTGCGAGGGAGAGAGAACGCAGCACTCGCTTGCTGAAGCCTGGCCTGGGGAGCCCAGCTCTGAACACACACAGCACACCTGCCCCCAGCAGGGGGTGCTGTAGGAAATGTGGCAGGAGCCTAACAATGTGACGGCTCCCAACAGGAGGCATTGCAGGGAAAGGGCAGGAATTCTGGCTGTGAGAGGCACTCCCAGGTACTCCAATCCCAGCCTCTCTCCGTAAGAGGTGCTGCAGGGTATGGGGCAGGAGCAGCAGCTGTGGGGAGCTTGCAGTTTGCACGAGAATATACTTGGCCATCAGAAGTCATTAGGCCATTTACTCAGGGTAGGGCTGCACTCACCGCTTGCTTACACCAGGAACAGCTGATGGCTACAATCTCCTTGCTGTGAAAGGCAAACTTCTGCTGGAAACCCTGCGGAGGGAAGGAGGCGGGTCGTGAAGCTCCTGACAACTCTCCGCAGTGCAGCGAGGGGCCCACAGGAAGGGGAACAGCAGCTCCCCAGCTATGCAAGATGTTAGCAACTAGGGTCCTTCTGCAGCCGGTGCAGCTCAGGTCTCAGTCGGACAGTTCCCCACCCCCAGCCCTGGCATGAGAGAATTCAGCATGCCTGGGACAAGCATCTCTGGAACCAAGGGCAAAGGAGATCAGTTTGTGTGGAAATTCTATGACTGGATGAACGTAGGGATCGACGGAGATATCTGTGCTGCCAGTAGGCGGCAATATAGAGAATACAGGATCACTGGCTGTGAGGGGGCTGCTCCCTCCCAGCAGGGGTTGTGCTCCAAGTGGTTCCTCTCTGTGTTCCCCACACCTATCACCTTCCCCTTCCCCACCTAACTTTGGATTTTCTTCAGCCCTTCTCACCTTTCCACACTGCCGGCACTTCCCTTCCTGGCGTCTCCGGTGCACCCAGTGATGCCGGACAACTATGGGCTAAACGGAAACACAAGGGCCAGGTTCAAAGAGAACGCAGAGAAAGGTATGGACACGATCCTGTTAGCACACTCCTTGGCTGGGACCCACAGTGGCCTGGCCTCTTCTCCGGCCCATATGGAATGGAATCCTCCTTTGCAGTCTCTTTAGCACCGAGACGACACTGCAGAAGCCCCTGGGAACATCTCAGCCCAGACACTGGAGAGGTTCAGAAGCACGAGCACTCAGCTCTGGGAGAGGCCAAGGAGATGAGAGAGTCCAGACCACAGGGTACCTGGCTGAGATGCTAGGTGCCTTATCCCCCAGTGCTGCTCTCAACAACCCCCAGGAGAAACCCATGTGGGGAGGGGAGGGGCAAGTTCACGTCATGAGAAAGGAACCCCAACCAGGCTTGGTTGAAAATGCTGGAGAGAACTGTGGGTGAGATGAGCTGCTTTAGACAAGAGGGTAACTTGTTCATTATGTTTAGTCTCTAGAAATCGTATTGTGAAACCATTTATTTCCAATATTCTTACTGTCACCTGTCTCTCTGCTCTTTGGAAATAAATGTATTCTTGTTTTCACTGGGAATACATGTAAGCGTTGTGTATTTAGAAGAGCTGCGTAGTCAGCCTTAGGACAGCAGGCCTGGTAATTCTGTAAGCGTCCAGTGGAGCAGGGGCTGGACTCTACAGTGGATGCTAGGAGGACAGGGACGTTGGGGTGCCTACTGCTAACCTGCAGAGAGAAAATGAGGCCGGCAGAAGCTTGGAGGGGAGTGTTTGTGTTGCTAGAGGCTGGTGGAGACAGAGAGCTGACACACCACAGGCACAGACAAGATTTCCTCACCCTGAGGACAGATGACAGCGAGGTGCCTCACAGCCCTGGGTACCCCAGAAAGTGTCACAATTATGACAAATAATCAGAAAAAGAAATGCTATGAATCCACGCTGCTTCCCCCCACGGCAAACCATTTCTCTGCCACAGGCCTAATGGAAAACAGATGCCCCACCTCATGGTCACAGCAGAGACACCTGCGGCCCTGAACACAGATGCTGAAGGCAAAGAGCTGAAACTGCAGAGCTCCAGACCACAGCAGTCACTGAGGAGAGAGATTAAGTTCCTCCGAACTCCCTTTGCTCACCCGGTTCTCCCAGCCCTCCAACTTAATCATGAGTGGAGCTAAATCCATGTGCCATCAGCCAGCCAGCACGTCCTGCCTGACCTGGCACCTCCTCCCACTGGCAGCAACAGGTGCAGGATCATTCAAACACAGCCATCTTCTCTGTGCCTCAGCCTGGGAGCACCGCGGGGCAGGGGCTGCTCGTTCTGACAGCCAAGCACAGTGCCCGTCCCTCACGGCTACGGGGATGGCATGTCCATCCTCCCCAGTCAGGGGAGTAATTTTAGGGAGAGATGGGAGGAGGCAGCAGTACATTTCCCTCAGCTTGTACTGGGCGGTGAGGAAGGGAAGAGGTGCATCTGTTTAAACACAGCGTTTCTTCTCTTCTCCCCAATTTTAAACCTCCATCCGGAGGGGAGAAGGAAGGCTCATAGGGTGGGGAGCACAGGGGAGTCTGAGTTTGCTGCTTAGTCCAAGAGCACTCTCTGCCCCCCTTGCTGCTGAACAGCTGCTGTCCACGTGTCCACAGGTTTGTTTATTCTTCTTTCTCGAGGTTCTGTTTCCTACTGTACAGCCGTTGGAATGATGAATTCTGGAGGGTGCTTTCCTTATAGCACAGTCAGGGCCTGGGATCTAACCCCTATTTCCTGGTTAAAGCTGGTAAGGTAAGTTTGAGGGATAAGAGACCACAGATACCATACTGATGGGCACCTTGGAAACAGATTGGATTAGGTTCTCTATGGAGACCGCAGAGGAGAGATCCTCGGGTGCTTCTAATCTAAAAGCTAGTGCAGTACCTGTTCAGGTGAATCCCAGGTGTGCGTATGGCCCATGGAGACCCCTGGCCTGTGTCCTACCAAAAGCTCCTCTAGACATGTCTGCTAGTTTGGAACTGCCTTAGGACTAGTTTGTGTAGATACTCTCCAGTTCCCTCCACCCCCACCTTTCAGCACCACGGAGAGCTCCACATCCCTAGGGAAGGCACAGGGTGCTGTTGCTGGTCACACCCCTGCAGCACAGAGGTTTGCAGGAGAGCTCCTGAGGGGGAATTACCTCGGTGCTAGGCAGCCATTTACTCCTTCCTGGAAGGCACTGTAGGGCATACCGGAGAGATGGCAGCAAGGGGCACCGCAGGGGAAATGGTTTAAAGTGCTACAGTGCACATTTAACCTGGCCTGGACACAGCCATGCAGTACAGACTGTATAGGGGCAATCCTGCCCTGTCTGGGAGAAATGAAGTGGATCGGACCTGATATACACCAGAGTCCCCACAGGTAAGGGGTGCACAGGGGTTAACCAGGGTCAAGTTCACGTACTGTGGCAATAGGTGCAGCTAACCTGGGCTGGGCTATAGAGCAAAAACCCAGCTCTTCTCCCCAGACTCCACACAAAACTTTCCAGGAGGCCTGCAAAAGTTCAACTGTTCTTTCATTCTCTCAGGGCCAGCACGAGATGGGCTGAAATTCCTCCTGGGAAAGGTTGGCCTTGAGGTCTTTTTGGCCCAGCCTGGCAGGCCCAGGAGGTTCTGAGAATGCAGATCAGCAGCTGACTGACCAGAAGCGGATCTTCCTATGAATGATTTGAGATTCACCCCACACTAGCACCAATCCCGTGCAGGTGCATTTCAAATAAATGCCCCACAGGATGGGTGACCACGTTCAGAGGTTTCACAGGTAGCACAGACTCAGGGGCTCCTGCCACACTTGAAAATGCCCAGACTTTCTGCTGCTTTCACAACAAACCCAGCTAAGCCTCTTCCTCGGCACCCTGAGCCCTCTGCCACCAAACTAGAAGGGGACGGGACTTCCTCCTGGCAAACACGGCAAGCAGTCCAGCTGAGTCTCTCACCTCCCGAACGTTCCTTGATCCCGACTCCCTGAAGGAAGGTTTGCAGCGGAAATTTATCTGCAGATTTAACACACACAAGAGAAACATCAGTGAAACCATCTGCTAAAACCTACTGGAGTCGAGTTCAATGTGGCAGGCTTGGGAGCTTCCTGGGACATTTGATGCTTAGAATCATAGAATCATAGAATATCAGGGTTGGAAGGGACCCCAGAAGGTCATCTAGTCCAACCCCCTGCTCAAAGCAGGACCAATTCCCAGTTAAATCATCCCAGCCAGGGCTTTGTCAAGCCTGACCTTAAAAACCTCTAAGGAAGGAGATTCTACCACCTCCCTAGGTAACGCATTCCAGTGTTTCACTTATCTGGGATCCTCATCCAACCCCCTACCGAAGGAACAATTCACCAGCCCTTGGGGCTAAAATGCCAGGAGATCTGCTAAAAGTCTGTTTCCTCACTAATGTCCCCTCAGGAGGCACCTGCCTGTCATGACAATGGTTAACCAAAGCACAGGGGACCCAGCGCTGGCCCCATGCTGAATGTTGCCCAGGTAAGGGGTAACCAGCTCGTCAGGCCCAGGAGCGGCCTGTGTTGGGCTTTACTCACTTTCTCCAGCTGTTCTATGCAGGGCGTATGCACTACGATTTTGCAGGCTGCACACTTGCGTCTGGTCAGAGGTTTCTGCTGAAAAAGGGAAAAGCCCCTATGTTAACATCAGTATTTATTTACACTAAGGAAGCCTTGGAGCGCCACTCACTCCTCCTCCACTCCCAGCAGGGCACTCCTTAGAGCGAGCAGCTCAGTACTCTGCAGGATGGGAAGCCATAAGGAACAAATATACCCTTAAGATCACCGCAGGTAAAAACCTTGTCCCTTGATCTGAATGCCCCACCCCCAGCCTGCCTCAGCTCTGCCCTGGGGAAAGAGGTGAAGGCAGTCTCCATTGGCCAATCAGTCCTCAATCTCTTCTGACACTGGCACCAGGCAGCCAATCACTGCCATCTGTGGCGGTTTTGGTGCTGCCCATCAGACTGAGAACCCAAGCTCATTTCACCCAAACCAACGAACAGCCATCGGATGGGCACCGTTCTCAGGCCCCAGATCTCACAGCTGGATGCGACCTGCACTTAGAGGGGGATGGCTGCAGCGTCTCAGAGGGCATTGCCCCTGTGAGCGACCCAGCCTGCAGTCACGTAACTGCAGGGCTTGGGCTTCCATTTCTTGGTCCTTCCTTTTACTGAAAGATCCTTCCTGGAAAGTTCTGGAATTAACTTCTCTCTTGGGGCATCTGGGGTCACAACACCCCCTCACAGAAACTCTGTATCAACTCAGCCAGCTGGATCCCAGCCACAGAGATACCCAGAGGCCTTGGAGCCTGCTGCCAGCTCAGATGCAGCAACTTTCCAGATTCAAAGCAGCATTAGTAGCAGGCAGAGTCTGGAGCAGAATATTTTCCATCTCCCTCACTGGCCCCACAAGTGTTAACCCCTTCTTTGTTGGACTCCAGAATGCCTGAAAACTTCCACTGGGGTTCTCAACAAATTTTTTGGTGGGCTCAGAGTGCAGCCACCAACTCTTGCTGGTGGCTGCTCTGACAATTTTTCCTAAAATACTTGCTCAACTTTAGGAAAAACCAAAAAATATGCAAATACACACGTCCAAATCATCGTAAATTTATTTATGTAGGGTTTTTTTGCAGACTCAATAATAAAAATAATGTATTGTTGTCTCTATTCTTTATAAACAGAACAAACAAATAAGGTGCTTCGCCTGTTCTTGTCTTTTTTCTTTTAGATTTCTGGTTGCTTGGGGGGGGTGGGTGGGGGACGACTGGCTAGCTAGGAAGTCTGCTATGAAAAGTGATATTAACAAACATACAAATATCACTTCTCACAGCAGACTTACTCAGCCCCAGCAAGCCTAGGGACAAATTAAGCCCTGGATAGGAAGGTGGGTACAGAAGCAGCAGGGGCCAGAGGTGATGACGAGGGCTAAACTTGGGACTAGAGCCTGCCACCGCGCACTCAGGGAACGGAGACTGAAGCCTCAAGCCCAGGGGATGGGGACCAGGGATGGAGCCCGAAGCCACATGGGTGGAGCACGCCACCAGCCACCCCATGGCTGAAGCCTGACCCCACCACCCCTGGGGAAAGTGGGTAACTCACACTGGCTGTCTACTCCTCCAGCTTGTGTCTCCCCAGGAGGGGGGAAAGGCCCAACCACTGATGGCAGCCCTAGGGGAGGGGCTGCTACCCACCCCCCTCCCCATCAGGCTGTGGCTGCAAGAAAAGACCATGGTGGCTGCATTTGAGAAATGCCCCCAGGCTACTTAGTGCAGAAAGGGATACCCAGGTTTTTCCACTAGGTGGCACTGCAGTCTTGTATACAGACCAAGCCGAGCTGACAACGGGGTCACTGTGCCTGACTTACCAGCATCTTGGCCACACAGTTCTGTTCCCCCACATAGCAGAAATCCCCAGAGCCGCTGGTCTCAAACCAGATGTGCTCCCCGTAGATTGCAGTTTCCTGGAAGGCACAAGAGATACGCTGCACTTCTCCAATGGGCCACAAGAGTCCCCACGCTGCCTAACCTTGGATCCCAGCAGTCACCTCCAACATGATGAATATCCCAGACCCACAAATACACTGTGCTATATTACAGTCAGCTGGAGGGCGCCTATGGGGCACCCCTGTGATCACAGGCTGCACAGAGGCCCCACTCTCCAGAGCGATGGCACATCCAGGAAACCTGCCCAAAGCTCCCACCATGGCCCAGATCTGTCAGAAATGGAAAAGTACAGCCTGTAGGATACTATCCCATCTAGCTGTAAACAATGGGGCTGTCCGGGAAAGGATTCTCCTGGGCACATTCACCCCATTGCTAGGGAGTTTTCCTGAGATTCAGCTTATATTTTCCCCTTACTTCCCGTCACATGCTCCGACCCAGTGTCCCATCCAGAGGTCTGCACCCCTCACTCCGTTATTGGCAGACTGTCACGTCCCCACTCACTCATTGCTGAGCTCAACTGGACACCTCTCTCCTCACAGGTCAATCCCTTCAGCGCCCTGACTGTTTCTGCCCTTCACAGTGTTCCAGGTGAGAACCATCCTTTCTCAGCTTCCAAACACAAGGCCTCTGGGGATGAGGGGCCCAGAGCAGAAGGCACTATCCCAGCTAGGTCTCCCCACAGTTGTAGAGAGGGATTGTCCCCACCCTACGCCAGGACGAGGCCTCTGAAGATGCAACTCACAATGGGTTCAGCTTTGCCTGTGCAGAACAGGAGGTGGAGCAGAGGTGCTTGTGCATCTCCGACAAGAAGAGCAGTGCCTCCCACCACTCCCCGAGTCTCCATTCCCAGGTGCAGAATGGATGGCTGTGTAGTACCAGTGGGGAATGAGAGTGAATGCACTGTCCATTTTCCCCAGCATCAAGGCGCTTTACCCAGCAACATCAGAAAGCACCAGCTGCTAGTCACAAGGCTACACGTGTCAAAACTGGAGCCACCTGGTATAGCCTTATAGCCCTCCTCCTGGGAATGGCGACAACTCGAGTGCAGCCGCTGTAACATCAGAGAGTCCCCTCCCAAGCGCCAAGGAAAATTAAAGTCAACCTACACTCCAGTCCACAGTGCTGCGGATCTGCCTCTCTGATTCACTCCTCAGGGCTAGTGTGGGGTTCGGCTGGGCTACCATGTGCTGGAGGCCGGACTTGGCGATGGCTTTCCTGGAAGAAAGAGGGAGGGGTGGCTATAAAAACAGGCAGGAACATAGATACACGCAAGGCATCATGAGCCCTTCAGAAGGAAGGGAATGGTATGGGGTGGCAGAGCATCATTCGTTAGTATCACTCAAAGCCAGAAACCTGGCTGAGGCTGAATTCACTATAACGACAGGCTGGGCAATACCCACCCTCCCAGCATACGCCATGAGGATGAGCCAGTGGAGGGTTCCCTGCAGTGGTGAGATGTAGGGTCTCACAAGCCACACCTACACAGTATGCCCCTCTAGTGGTGGCTGGGCCACAGAGCGGCTTGGGAGTCTGCTAGAGCCCTTGAGCTACAGAGCTGGGTTTTGCCCAGACAGTAGATGCTCATGTTTTTAGATCCAGAGGCCCCGAGGGTTGATGCCCCACTCAGGAGCGTCACATTACATACAAAAAGCTTCAGACTTGACCTGGTGGGAGTAGCCCCTCTTCCCAAAGACGGGTGAAGGTCACAAGGGTGGGGACTCTTTCTGAAGACACTGAGACATCCCAGAGATGCCCCCTCTCACTTGAATGTCACAAATGGACAGAGAATCAAGAGCCAGCAGAAGTGGGGCGGAGTGCGGTGAGAAGTGGGGGGAAGCAGCTCCCGGCCCCTGCTCACAAGAGGCTCTCGCTGTCTCCAGGTCAACAGCCACTGGCCTGGGACCGACCACCTCAGCAAAGATTTTGACCCCTCCCACCATGGCAGTGCCATTTCCAGTAGCTGCCCAGGCAAGGAGTTGTGCAGCCTCTGAGCCCAGCAGCCAGTGGAGCCAGGCAGAGCAAGCCAACTGGAGAAACTGGACACATCCTTCCCCCATCCCAGAAACATCCCCTCTCTTCCAAAACCCCTCTCATGATCCCTTATTCATGCCTGCACCTGGCGCCAGCAGTTGGGAGAAGCCAGCAAGCACAGGGGTACTGCCAACAGCCTGAAAGCAAACTCAGCAGCCAGTCAGACACACACAGATGGACAAGAGGCTGAGTGGCCTTTGATCAGCGGTGAAGGAAATGGAGACACCGATTCCCTGGCCTCTCCTACTCCACAAACATACCGAGCACATGGGTGGGAGCTGCAGCTAGGCCTGGCAGAGGGTCCTGTGCTAGCCCCTTCCCTCATCCTACCCTGAGGCCCTATGCAGACCCTCCAGCTCCCTCTCCCCACCCCCTCCACTTGCCCTGATCCAGAGGGGTTTGGGACTCCATGCCAATGCATCAGCCATGCCCTCACCTTCCCTACCCCAAGCCAGACAAGCTAGATACCCTGTACCAATCTCTGCTCCCTTCAATACTGCCCCAGCCATGGCCTGGACTATCCCTCTGAATCTCCCCTCTCCCCTGCCACTTGGGAACACCATACATACAGCAGCTGGGGGCTCCAGGCTTTAGGGAAGGCACTGGCATAGTTGCCATAGGCAGGCTCCATTCCCAAGCATTCATATATGGCTTCTGATGGCCGCCTGGCTCTAGGAGGAACCTTCCATCTTTTGGCAGCCAGCCGTGCTCTGCATGGTGGAAGCAGAGCGCCTGGCCTGGGGCTCTCCCCTGAGAGCCATGGCTGGCTGAGGCGTCGGTAATACCCCTGCAGCCCGCAGGCTGCCTTGCTGTACACAAACTCTGCAGGCAGGAGGTGGGTGGAGTGGTGGCGCAGGCAGCCTTGAGCTTGCAGGAGAGACCTCATGCTGATAGGGTGCAGGGCAGGGCGCCTGCTCCTTGGGGGAAGCTTGGCCTGCAGCTCACACCGATCCAACCTGGCTCCTGAGGCGACAGTCTCCTCCCTGCCACAGCCCTCCTTTAGCTCCTCCCAGGGCGACTCGGATCCAGAGCCTTCGGCACAGGCCATCCGCCTCCCTTCCTCTGCCTCGCTCACTTGGATGAGGCTGGCCAGCAGCATGGAGGGGCCCATGAGTTGGGTATCAATGGTGCGCACCTGGCCCCCACGCTTCTTCTGGACAGCAAACCTGGGGCTGAGGTGGGGCGGGATGGTGCTGGAGCGTCGCCGGGGGCTCAGGCTGCCCTTGTCTGGGGAGCCCAGGCAGGAAACGCTCTGCAGCTGGGTACTGGACCTGCGGCGGCACTGTGCCAGGGAGGCCGAGGGCATGCCCACCATGGAGCGCCGCCTGGCTTTGCCAGTGGGCACTGACACAACGCTGGCATGCTGGAAACCCAACGACGACACCTTCCTCCTGAAGTGCCTTTTAAAAAAGGTGTCCATAGTGACTGGGGGTGCCCCGAACAGTGGCTGTTAACACAGAAACCAGCAATTAAAGGGGGAGGGGCTCTCATCAAACCACCTACAAGGTCTACAACTCTTTGCAGGGAAGAAGGATGCTATGAGGGAGCTCTGGGGGGACTCAAAGGGTACTGGTGCGAGGGACATCAGAGAGAAAGAGGAGGGGAGGGGGACACAGGGGAAGGCTAACATGCGGTACTGCTGCCAGGAGACCTATACTGGATACTACAACATTAGAGGCCGATGCAGGGCAAGGAAACCCCTGTGCAAGGCAAAAAGGAGAAGTGGGATGGTGTGAAGCCTGAAGGGCTTGTCTGGTGGCTCAGGAGTTGGTCATGAGTGATGAGGCAGAACACCTGGATTTGGGGACTTCCCATAATGGACCAACTGGCAGATCGGAGACGAGTCCCAACCCTGCACCTGAGGACAGCTAGGAGCAGTTCTCTCCATGCAGGAGACACCAGCATGGATTTGCAGCCAGCCTCTGCCTTCCAAGGCAGCTAGGGGTGGGAATGCTGTGGAGGCACCATACTCAGCCCCACTGAGGGGTGTACAACATTGCTCCCTACCTGCCAATACACAGAGCCCCTCAAGGATGCTTCAATTTCACCCCCCGCCCCCGCCCCCCGAGCTTGGGTATGATCTGGCCTCCATCTGGGTTACAGGGTCCCTGCAGAGATGAGTGCCATCCATTCTGCCCGGGGAGGGAGCAGAGCTGGGACCAAACCAAAGAGGCACAGCTCCAGCATCATGGTCCAGTTCTGGGAAGGGGTCAGGACTGCAGATCCCAGCCCTTCCGCTGAACAGTGAATGGATTCTAAGCCCCCGCTCGTCTTGACTACTAAAAAAAGTGCATGTCTGATGGTGCTGGAAAAGGACACAAGCAGGAAGGAGTCTGCACAAGGGGACCCCTAACTCCAACCAAGTCTCCTGGTTAATAACAGCAGAACAGTGTATGCTCCTGCAGCAGCTTTCCACAGAGTGAGACCCACAGCCCCCTCTTGAGTACAGGACTCCAACCTCAGACCTAACCGAGCAGAGTCACGGACATCCCTGGGGAGTCTGGGCCCGGGTGCAAACTCAGTCCACCACTTGCTGGTTAAAAGGACACCTGTGGGCAGTTGTGCAATGATGGAGCACCTCAGTGAGAGTCACAGTGCCACTCTGCAGACAAGTGCTTTGCCCCGGTCTACGCTTAAAAGTTTTCTCCACGTAGCTGTGAAAAATTCCTGTCCCTGAGCACTGTAACCATACCAAGCCACCCCCAGTGCAGATGCTCTAAGGTCAATGGAAGAACACTTCTGTCGCCCTAGCCACCGCCACTCAGGGAGGTGGATTACCTACAGTGCCAGAAAGACCCCTTCAGTTGCTCTGGGAAGTGTCTACACTATGGCACTACTGCGACAAAGGTACAGCACTGTAGCTGTGCTGCTGTAGCACCTGCAGTGTAGGCACGGCCTTAAAGAGATGCAGCCACTAAACACCAC
Organism: Caretta caretta; assembly: GCF_965140235.1. Lineage (NCBI taxonomy): Eukaryota > Metazoa > Chordata > Testudines > Cheloniidae > Caretta > Caretta caretta. Next base: position 58,071,264 of record NC_134211.1, on the reverse strand, counting down.
TCGTCCCTTGGGTTAGGAACCAAGCACCCGATGCACTTGTCCCCACTGAGACGGTTTCTATGCCTTTCCCAGTGTGCTGAGCTGGGCAGGGTTATTCTCTGCTGCTAGTTTCCTCTGTATCCTGCTTCCATCACCATGGGAGCTGGCTTCTGAGGCTCCCTCTCTTGTGCTCTAGTTCTCCCTTTCTATGTCTCAGTGACTAGCCCAGGCTGCTACTGATCTCCTGGTTCCCAGCACTGGAGGGAGTTGAAGGATCACACTGTTTAAACGCAAATGCCCTGTCAGCACTGAGTTTACAGCCAGTTCCTAGAACCATTTCTCTGCAGAGAACTTTAGGTAAAAAATGGAACTGACATATTTTAAAGCCAGGTGTAAATGTTGGACTTGGTTCTGCTGAGAGGCGATTCCCTTTAAACCAAACTGACATTCGCCTACATTCTCACTTGAGGATGAGGTAACATGCTGAGCATGGCACAGGATGCTTTCAGGGCAGGTATCTGGGAGCTCCCTGCTCCAGTATTTCCCATAGTCTGCAGGAGAACAGTCTGTGCACATCCCAAGGGTGCATGAAGACAGCTCCCCCCAGGGAGATCTTGGGAAGATGCCCCTCTTCGCCCACTACTCCATTTCCTCCCTCTCCTGCCACCCCCATCAAGTTTTCTACTCGTAAATTCTAAGTGCTGACATTTCAGACATTACAAAATTCTAGACATATCAGATCTAAGCACTCAGAGTTTACAAGTAGAAACTAACAATAAATGTAGGGCAGAAGGTGCCTGCCTAGGACTTGAAGAGAATAGAGACTGGCTAAGAGACTTGGAGCAGTGCTGGGAAAATAATCGTTATCTGCTCAAAACCTCACTCTTCTGCTGGAGAGAGCTTTAAATGACTCTCAAGCTCTCTCTGCCCAGTACTGTCAGGTTGCCAAGATACTGCAGCTGCAGGAGAAAAGCTTTGAACAGCAGATGGAGGCTTCAGCACTGGTTAAAACACTCTGCCTGATGGGCACATTTTTAAATGGAGGCGATGTTATTTGGCCAGATTCACACTCCCATTCTTCAGCTAGCAATTCTGTTCTGCCTTTCCAACCGTCACAGTTTCCAGCCATGTGTCCTCAGCCTCCATCTATTTCTTCTAGCCTTAATCTCAGCTATACAGGGTTGGCTCTTGGAGTCCTCCTTCTCCATTCCACTGTCTTGAAGTTTCTTGGCAAGGCTACAGCTAATGAAATCCTTTTGTATGACATGCATCCACTTAGGTTTAGGTTTTCTAACCCTTCTCTTACCCTCCACTTCTAAGTTTAACACCCTGTTTCCTATATATTCTTCCAATCTTCTTTTCACATGCCCATACCTAAGCCTCAACTCCCTCAGCATCTCTATAAGTGGTACCACTTTCACACTTCCCTTAATTTGTTCATTCCAAACATGGTCCACCCGTATAACTCCAAGAATGCACCTTAATAATTTAATTTTCACTACATTCAATATGTGCCCCTTTCTCTTCCTCAGTCCCCAGCATTCAGAGCCATACAAAAGTGAAGGCCTAATTACGGTCTTGTAGATTTAAGGGTATGTCTACACTACGTGCCGGATCGGCAGGCAGCTATCGATCCAGCGGAGGTCCATTTATCGCATCTACTCTAGATGCGATAAATCGATCCCTGAGAGCTCTCCTGTCGACTCCTGTACTCCACCGCCACAAGAGGCGCAGGCGGAGTCGACGGGGGAGCGGTAGCAGTTGACTCACTGCGGTGAAGACACCATGGTAAGTTGATCTAAGTATGTCGACTTCAGCTACGTTATTCACTTAGCTGAAGTTGTGTAACTTAGATAGATTCCCCCCCACTCCACCCCCCAGTGTAGACCAGGGCTTACTTTTCAATTTGATAGGCACTCTCCTATCATAAACCACTCCGCTCACTTCTCTCCAGTTAGTCCATACCTTTCCTGTTCTGCTTATGAATTCATTGTTGAGTTCACTATTACCCTGTACTATCCAACCTACGCACTTGAACCTCTGTGCCTTTGATAGTGGCTGGCCCCAGAGACTTACAGTCTCATTGTCTTCCTTTCACGTCTAATCAAATCTACAGACACACACACAGTTTTATTTCTGCTGATTTTCATGCCATTTCTTTTAAGTACGCATCTCCATCTTCTTCCACGTACGAGCACATTGTCTGCAAAAACATGCACCTGGATGTTTTCTGTAAGCGCATCAAGCACCAAGGCAAACAAAAAGGGGGTCAGTAATGAGCCTTGACACATTCCTGTTCTTACTAGAAACTGTACAGTTTCTCCACGTGGCCTTTTAACTGTGGTTACACCACCCTCATAAATGCCCTGGACAAGTCTGATATAGTTGTCAGGTATCTGCTTCATTCTCATACCACCAGACAACCTCTCTCGAAACACGGTCATAAGCCTTCTTAAGATCCACGAATACCAGGTGCAACGTTTTCCTCTTTTTTCTATATTTTTCCACAGCAATCTTAATGCAAAGATAGCATCCACTGGTGACTTGCCTGTCACAAATCCAAACTGATTGTCACTGACCTTTACTTTTCTTCATTGTCTCTTACCAATAACTTTCTCCAAGATCTTCATCGTGTGACTCATGAGTTTAATGCTGCCGTAGTTACCACAGTCCTGATAAGTAAGGTAGTGAGCATATGATTAATTCCTCCTTCCCCCTCTGCCTGGCATATGGTACGTAAAAATCCCAGAACTGTAATTTTAAACTAAGTATCATTACACTACAGTAGCATAGTGCTGGAAGGTGGGAGGCATGATTGTGCACTGCAGAGGTCTTTGAAGTTCTAGCATGGGTGTCTTGTGGGCTACAGTCCTGCTAAATCGAAAGTGAACATGAAAGGCTTTGTCTAGATGGCAGATTTTCCGATATTCTCCTACCATTGCACTAGCATCATGCAGCTCCACCACAGTGAGCAACAGTGACAGGGCTAACGCAAGCTGGCCAACGGAACTTTAACCACCAAGTCATCTAGAGCAGCTCTGAGCAGCCTTACAGAGTTGCTCGCGCACTGGTGCATGGTCACACTCAGGGTCATGCTGGTGGTACACTAAATGCCTGGATGCTGCTATTGTGGTGGGTGGGAATGACTTGTCTCAACACCATTTCCTTCCTTTTTCAGGTTTACATTCTTGAGAGCAAATACACTTGGGCAATCTGAACTCTGAGCTAAATGGTTTTGTACGGTACTTTACTACGGCTCCTTCTATCTGGAAGGGTCCCAAAATGCTACATCCAGTTCACACAAGAATCGCGTTACTTACTGTCGGGCTGGGACACACATGGCAGCTATTTAACAGCTGCACAGCAATGCTACACAACACCTTAGATCTAAGAGGGAAGAAGAAATAAACCCGTGTCCAGTGGAAACTGCAGGGAATTTTAGAGCAGGTTGGCAGAACAAAAGAAATCTTCCAAACCACATCATGGGATCTTTTAGGGCCTACTTGGGTTTGTCTACACAGCATTTTTTTGAGCGTGCAGGGGTGAGTCCCCCCAGCCCGGGTTGACAGACTCCGGCTAGTCAGGCTTGTGCTCTAAAACTAGCCGTGTAGTCAGTGCCTTGGAGTCGCGACTCGGGCTGGAGCTCAGGCTCTGAAGCCCAACCCTGTCACTAGGCTTTAGAGCCCAAGCTCCAGCCAAAACGGCTATTTCAAAGCACCAGCTGCCCAGCTAGTTTTAGACTACTAGTGCGAGCCCTGCTAGCCCGAATCTATCAGCCTGGGCTGGGAGGCTTGCTCCAAAATACGTAGACGTATCTCTGAGGGCCAGGACTAATGTGCTTTGGCAGTGCTGTAGGAGGGGAGGACGAGCAAGGGGGTGCCACAGCCCAGGTTTGAGGGGCAGAGCTGCGTGCAGAGCCCAGACCTGGAGGGTGACTGCATGTTGGGATCAAGGGGCACGCACAGAGCTGTGAGAGACCCCACAACAGCCATTTGTCTTAGCCTTTCAGATTTCTATGCTCTTGCTGTGATTTGGAAGCTTTTTAAAATATCATTTGATGGTAAGATGGGACGGAACGTTCAGTGCCTGTGATTATTTCAGAGTGAACATCACTCGTGATATGTTGCATAAAAGGGCCTTGCAGAGGCAATTTGGCATTCACCGGGGGTGAGGGAAGAGAAATAATGTTGCATACTTGAGGGCCTTGGCTCTTGTCACAAGCAGCTTTATAATCCCTCTGTACTCACAATGTGGTAGCTTTGATCTGCTAATGAACTGCAATCAGGGTCATGATGAGCTTTCCTAATGGGGACCATATAACTCTGACAAGAGGCAGATGGGGCCCCAGCATAATAAACAGGCTGGCAAAGTCACGGAGGCACGGTCCTCTGGCTCCTATAGCTGGAAGAGACCATGAATAAAGTAACCTTGGAAAGAGCCTTTTCCCCCAGGCAACACACCTCCACGGTCCCACCCTTGGGAGTTTCCTGCCCAGGTTTAGTTTGCACAAAGAGAAGTGGCTGCAGATTCAGAGCCCCCCCTACATGCAGCCTTGGGCACCAACCCTGCAGGGACAGCACTGTAGGTCAGGAGAGCCAGTGGAGGAGCACACAAGAATGCCTGGGCACTAGCAGGAAGATAATAAGGAAAGATGTCAGGAATCCTAACCATTAACCTTGGTTGCTGACCCTCCTGCAGAGTTACAATTGGGGATACCCTAACAGCAACACAGGTGGAGAGTGTTGTCGTCGGTCCAGTGGCAAGGTAGCCAGTTGCTGATCTACCGCTTCTCTGTGACCAAAGCAAATGGCAAGCTTTCACAGTAGCAGATGGGCCACAGGTTCTTCACCCAACATCAATCTTCTAGGCAAATGCTGCCAGTGGCCATAAAGCGGAAGGTGTTTAAAGCTTTTCCAAAGTCTCTGCATCAGCCATCTTTGATCACCACAGACCTGTGGCTAACAACAACAAATGGCTTACCAAGGCCCAGTGGAATTTTCTGAAAGCTCAGTGGAGCTTTCAAACAGAACTAGATACATCTGTCAGCAAACTGGCTGAGTTGGACTTAACATGTCCAACCAGTAAATGACACTTACCAAATTCTCTGCAAATTAATTTGGGTAGCTGCTAATAAATTGATCCCTAGAGGCTATTGCCGACAGTATATCCCTAGGTGGTGGTCAGAGGCAATTAAGCTCTACCAGGAATTCAAATCAGCTGGTGACAAACAGGAATTCATTCAACTGCTGGATCAAACCAGATGTGATCGATGGACAGACAGGGAGTCAACTAAGATAGACTGTTCTCACTCTAGCCGGCTAGCCTGGCAAACCATCAAAAGACTTTTGGAGATTATTCTACCCTTTGCAAAAAAGGCGTTTCCAGTCACCACAAATGTATCCCAGCTAGTGGACATACACAGAACTTGGATAAGTCTTCAGCCATGCAGTCAAAATTGAGCTTTCAGAGAGGTAGCAGGCTCCTAGTGTGGATTCAAACCAGATGGCTCCTTTTCCAAACAAAGAACTGGACTAGGCCATGAAGCTTATAAAGGTCTGGATTATATCTGTAGAGTTCCTACTTCACCTAGGCCCAAAAGCTGACTGCTTCGCCTCCTCAACTGATGTTTCCAGGATAACTGCATCTCAAAAATCTCATGCAGGGCAAAGGTCGTAGCTATTTCAAAACCAGGAAAACCACTGGAAGATCCCAAGAGCTACCAACCCATCTCTTTCCTCTGTGTCACATACTCTTTCAATAAGCTTGTGACTCTGATGTGCACCAACGAGGTTACTGAAGTACAACTGCCCTTTGTTCAAGCTGTCTTTAGACGAGGCCAGTGTCCACAAGAGCAAGTCATTCGCATAACACAATATATCGATGATGTCTTCAAAAAGGGTATAAACAGAGATGGAAAGTGCCTGGAGAATCAGTCACTCCATCTCCTGGAGCCCAGGCATGATTGGCCCCTCCTGCACATTTTCCAGGGCTTTGGACATCTCTCTTTCCAGAAGTGCTTCCTGAGATTTAGCCTCAGTTTCCCGGTCTCCCCAATTATCCCTAGTTACATCCCTGCACATCACACGGAATGATCCCTTTACACCTTTCTCTGATTGCAGACTGCTACTTTGCTCACCCTTTAGATGTCCCTCTAGCACTGCTTGTTTGAGCTCCTCCACTTTCTCCATCTGTTCCTGGTACTGAGCTGCCCAGAACCGAATGAGATCCCAAAGTGGCATTCTACCTTACATACCCTGCCAGTCCTGGCACACCATCTCCCACCACCAAGTCTGCTGGGAGGGCAGCGCTCCAGAGGCTTAGACCAGCAGCATTCAGAATATGCTCTTGCCCTTGGGCAGTGGGTGGGTTCCTGTAGCCTCCTCCCTGCATTGTTAGTGATTTGGCAAGAATTTGTTTCAAACAGAGGGGAGGGGCAGACAGGAGGCCACAAGAACTTCCCCATCCCTGACTGCACAAAGCCAAGAGCATGGCATGAATGTTTTGAATAGCTACGGCAATAGTAAATCAGCAATCTGCTAGAAGGGTAACAGGATGCCAAGGCTGGCAGGGTGTGTAAAAGGCCCTTTCTGGTTTGCTAGATGGGGTTTTTCCTATGTCAAGATCTGCCAGCCTCCTCAGCTCAGGAAAACACAGAAAGTATGAGCGCTATTAATAGCCCTCACTGCATAACAGAGACCTTCTGGGATCTGCTGTGTCCTTGCCATCAAGATGCTGAGGGGACCAGGGGCACAGGCCTGGGAGCTCGTCCAGGGAGCGCATTAGGACTCCTGCTCAGTTCACATACCATAGCTTTCCTTCAGCTTTGGTTTCCATAGAAATCTCCTACTCCTCCACTCTCTAAGCACTGCAGGATTTAATTTTCCCATGTATGATGCTGCCTCATTTCCCATTTGCTGAGATCCCTACCCATCTCCCTTCCCGGCCTGGGTCATTGCAGCTCCCTCCTCCATGACTTCCCCAGCCCACACGCAGTGCTGCACAATTGGCCAGGCGCACTGGGGGAAGATTTCTTTTCCTTTCAAGTACTAGGCACTGGCCATTACCAGAGACTGGACACCAGATTAGATGAGACAACCGTCTGATGTGGTGCAGGAAAGCTGGTGTGCTTGTGACCCTGTGGTCTTACAGGTGGGAGGGTGTGCTTTCTGTGGTTTCAGGGAGACACCAAGCTTTCTGTGGTTTATTGCTAGGGAAAATCTCTGGTAAAAATAATCTGCCACACACACAGCATCCAGTTAAACAGAGTCAGAAGCTGCCTGTGGGGGAACTTCAGCCAGAATAAGGGCCCTAGGGTAGCAGAGTCTGAAAATAATTGAGCATCAACTGACATTTCTATACACTGCTCTTGCCACCCCAGGGAACACAAGCACTCTATTAACTTTATACTTAGGGTACAGACATCTCACACAGCACCGAAATGCACACACCTCTGGGGAAGGATGTAGCAGCAGTTTAATATCACAGAGCAACACTCCACAATGGTTTTATGACAGCAGATGAAAATCTCTGAGCTACAGGATTCTTCGACAGTTTTCACAGCGGGGACCAAAATTTAGCAGAGAGCTTGCCTCATGTACACCAGCTCTCCCATCTGCTGTCACCCAGCCCCTGCTATCACTCCCATTCGCTATCAGACTGTGCATGAACAACACAACACACACAGCCCCTGCTCATGAGAGCAAGACGACAGGCCTGATATTGGGAGGTGCACGGCTCCCCTTGAAGCTCCTACTGTTCAACACCTTGATATGAGCCCTCAGCACTTTGCAGGATCAGGCCCTTAGTGAGACAACTGCCCCTCCTTATCTGCCATTTGACCCCAGCGGAAGGGCTGCTAGGACACGGAGGGCTCTGGAATACATTGGAGCTGACAGCACAGAGGTCTCAGCCCCTTCTGGGCTCCCCACCTCTACAACTGAGATGCTGAATTATTGTACAGGGAGCAGCTGCTGAGGGGGTTGGGCTCCTGGTTGTGTTTGTTTTCTATTTTAAGCTTCATTCAGTTGATGAACTGCAACAAGTGCCAATGTATGTGTGAGGAACGGGTGCAGCTGCTCACCTTCAGGCTTAGTGGCTAGTGACAGAGTGCCATGAACACATGATATACAAAAGCCCTTTGCTATCCCTCAGGCTGGCTGTGGCCCGGGCTCTCTGAGCAGTATGATCTCCCTATTTTTTGTGAAATCTAAGACAATCCTCTAGACAATCCTCGGTTCCAGTCAGTTTGACCCAGGGAACTCTGAAACCACATGAAGGGATGGGGCCCCCAGCATGCCGGTGACGTGCCTAGGAACAGACTGGCTATTCACAGTGCAGTAAGCAGCAAATGATTTCCCCACGGCCCTGAGATCTCTGCATGTGCAGCTCACAGTGCCCAGCGAAGGCCTCTCTGCGGGTGGCACCTCAGAGACACCCAGCAGTAACCACTGAGAGACCAACTCCATGACACACTAACATGACATGTCAGCCACCTTCATCAGGGGCTCCTCCCAGCTACTCTAGACCAGTGGCTCTCAACCTTTCCAGACTATTGTGCCCCTTGCAGGAGTCTGATTTGTCTTGCATATCCCCAAGTTTCACCTCACTTAAAAACAAACTTGCTTTACAAAAATCAGACAAAATACAAAAGTCTCACAGCCACTAGTACTGAAAAATTGCGGTCTCATTTTCACTATATAATTGTAAATTAAATCAATTGGAATATAAATATTGTACTTACCCTTCAGCGTATAGTATCTAAAGCAGAATAAACAAGTCATTGTCTGTATGACATTTTAGTTTGCACTGACTTCGCTAGTGCTTGTTGCCAGTTGTAAAACTAGGCAAATATCTAGAGTTGATGCACCCCTTGGAAGACCTCTGCTTACCCCCAGGGGTACACATACCCCTGGTTGAGATCCACTGCTCTAGACCAGCATTTTCTTTTTTCCAATGTGCGCGCAGACCGGCAGCCAATGGCTCGCGGATTGGCACCAGTCCGCAGACCACCACTTTAAGTAGCACTGCTCTAGACAACATTTCACTGGACACAGGAACCATCCTCTCTTGCTAACCATGTGTAGCCAACAGTCCATAGCTGCAGATGCTGGTCATTCGCTAAATGCGTAACACTAGGCACAAGATACTCAAGCTATATCTGAAAAAAAATGCACGTGCTCCAGGGTTGTGAGCTCAGTGGGGTGGGTTCATTTCCCCTTATTCACGGTCATTATATTGCACTCAATAGCCAGGGACTGCCTTTCTGTCTGGCTCTTCCTCCCCATCCCTGTCTGCCACTCCTCCTCCTTTTCCTTACTCTTTTCCATCTCTCTCTCTTTCTTCAGGTCCCCAGACCCACCCTAGTGACCTGGTTACATCTCCCTCCCCTTCTAGTTCCTGTTTGCTTTCTCCAGCCTGCTCCACCTAGGAAGGAAACAGCACAGAGATAATGAGATGCTCCTGAAACAGGCAATCTTGTCACTCTCACTTTAGTGCCTAGCTCCCACCAAGAATGGAACAGACGGAAGAGCAGTGGCATGCAGCGTCAGTGCAGAGGCTGCTAACTCACACGCTTTACTCCATAGGGCAGGAATTTCATGGCACAGCCAGAGGACATCCCAGTCAACAGCAGCCCAGTTCAGTGAAAGGGCTATACTACAGAATTACTTCTGACTCGGAAGCCCAGCGTAGCTTACACAGGGGTAAAGAACCAGAAAAAAAGACAACTTTGCTGACACCTCTACTATCCCAGTTCATCATGCACCTTTATATTTTTTGTGCCAGAGGGCAGCATGCAGACTCCCAGGAAAAAAGGAGCAAGCAGCCAATAACCCTTCCACCATCAAATGCAATTGGGAGAGAAAGGCATGGTCATTACAAAATTTCCCTCCAAACCCACCTAAGGGCAAGTCAGGTGGCTACCTCCTTTCCCAGCAAACATGGAACTGACTTAGCCCACTTCCATTTGATAAATTCCTGGTCATTCCATTCTTGCTTAAATATATTAAGGCTGCCTGTCTCCCCTGCCTCACTGCCTGAAGTCATCACATTGAATAATCCCTCCTCAAGGTCTTCTCACAAAGAGCCTCTCTCAATAAAACCCCAGATCCCTCAGCTTTGGCCTGCCAAGCACCCTCACACCTTCAAGCCTCATGTTATAATTAAGGCTACAATTTAATCATGGGTATTTTTAGTAACAGTCATGGACAGGTCACAAGCAAGAACAAAAAATCATGGCCTGTGACCAGTCCATGACTTATACCATAAATACCCCTTGATTGAAACTGCTGAAAAACACATTAGTTGGCTGGTCCTGTTGTAACCAAGGGCAGCCGCCCTAGGGTTAACATGACCAGCTAACAAACACCCTTTTCCCAGTCAAGACAAGGCCTGGAGAGAAGCTGAGCAAACACCACTCGCCCCCAAACAACCATTGCCTGCCCTCTTCAGACACCCACCCCGGCACTGCCCAGACCTGTAGGCTCTCTGACAGGCTCCCTCCTGCTCTCATGCAATAAGGATCCGACTCACAGGAGTGCTGGTAAGACCTGCTCCCTAACTCCCCCAACCCCTGCTACCAACCCCCACAACCCTACACTCCCCCAAAGCACTCTGGCCATGTCTTTACTGGTAAAGAGGTACATTTTTACATCGAGACAGCTTTTTTGATATCAAATCCCAGTGGAAGCAAGACATGAGTAGCTTTCACCTGGATACAGCGAATGAAGTAAACTTCAGGTGTGTGTAGGGTGGTATTGGGTTTACCTCCGCTATCTACATCAAAATAAAACCACCTGTGACTTGTCTGCATTGCGATTTTACACTGAGAGGCCTAACTCCATCTAAAAAACACACAATTTTTTTTTAAACCAGTGAACAAAGTCACACATTTTTCTGGTGAGTATAAGCCAAAAAAAAAAAAAAAAGTGGAGACACTAAACTGAGGCAGGGAGCTGCAGGTGACAGCGAGATGGCGACAGTTGGAGTAATAAACAGCCGTCACAGCACACTGACTGCCTAGCCATCACCAAGTGTTTTGTAGACATCAAAGCAGAAGTTAGTTTTAAGGAGGAGAATACAGGGGCTTTGCGGTTCTTTAGAGGGAGCAAGTGCAATGGGGATGGGTTACTCCTGAACGTGTGATTTCTCGCCATCCACCATTACAAGCAAAATGTCTGGACGAAGCAAAGGGTGACAACTCTTCCCACTACCCTGCACAGGAACTGAACTCTTTCATGGTTCTGTCTGTAGGACAGTGGGAGAGGGAGAGTCAGAAACAAGCTGGGAATTTTACTGACCACTTCTTGCCCCCTGCCATTCTGCATGGTAGTGCCTCTGAGACTTCACAGGTAGTCTTCCCCATTGCACTCCCAAAACATACCCAGCCATCCTGACCAACTTCAGCACATGCTCCTATAAAGAGTTACCAAATAAGAACATCCTAGCTCCCCTCTTCCTAGGTGGCCCACAAGCAATGCAAGCCTCAGGCTGGCACCAAAGAGCAGAGCATTTCACAATTCCCACAGCTATACACCAACCCCAGGAGATAGAGCACAGACAGCACAGGCTGCCTCAGCCTCTCAGTGCACTCCTCTCCTCATCAGCGACACTCTTTTCACCGCTCTGCCTACAGCCCAAAGTCAGCTCTCAGCCTGCTTAAAGGGATCCCATCAAACTGACTAAGGCCCTACATTTAAGTTTTGTAAAATTAAGGGTTTGCCAATCTTAAGACCAAAGAAAATATTCCTGTGCAATATTGGATTTTTTTTTTTTAAACAAAGGCCAAAGATAAAAGTGTTTTGTATGGATTTAAACAATCCCCTATTGTGTTTGCAACACCAACACTGCAGCCTTGAGCGAGCGTGGGAGATCCATAAAGCAAAAATGACTGATCCAGTTCCATTGTCCAAGCAGAATGAAGTACAAAAACTGAGCAGGCACCAGGAGTGTGGAGGGGTAGGGATGTGTGGGGGGGGGGGGGGGAGAAGAGAAGACCATTTGGTTTCTGTTTTAATCATCTTAGGGCAGTGGTTTTCAACCTGTGGTCCATGAACCCTGGGGGTCCACAGACTATGTCTAAGATTTCCAAAGAGGTCTGCACTTGCATCTGAAATTTTTTAGGGGTCCGCAAATGAAAAAAAGGTTGAAAACCACTGTCTTAGGGGTTACTCGAGACTCAGGGAAGGAAGGACATTAGTGTTTCTTATCTATCCAAGTGCCCTCTGCAGAATTCCATGCATAAGAGCAAAGTAAAGCATGGTGGGAGTTAGACTGGCTCCCCCGGCACCTTGGGTGCACTGCGAGGCCCGAGATGCACAGCGTAAGGAAGCTAAACTGGTCCTGAGCTGATGCTCTGCAGCAGACTCCAGTGTCATCCCTCAGGGCCATCCTATCTTACAGTATATACAGTTCTGGGGCTCACACACTGGGGTTTCAGCAGACTCAAACCAAGGGACACACTGTTTACAAAAAGTTTGTCCAACAGCCCAGCTATCTGATTTGCAGCTCCCTGCCTGGGTTCCAGTGTTTCCCCCCAGCCACACAGGAGCAAGGTGGAGAAATTCCTGGCAGGGGTCCATCTGAAGGGCTGTTTGTACGCTATGACAGCTGCCTAGCATGGATACAATGACACCAGGCTAAAGGACTCAGAAGAGTATAGCTTTGCCCATAACGTTACAGCTGGACAAGGTCGTGTGTAAACAAGGGTAAGGGCTTCCCAATAGGGAAGCTGGAAAGACTAGCTGAAAGCATGCAGGGAAGGCAGCAGAGCCCTAGTCACTCAGCTACAGGCTCATGGGCAGCTGAAAACACAGAGACCCACACAAAAGCCATGGGCCTCCTTGTGACATGGCATGGGGACAGCTCCCAGCAGAACCCTAGTACAAGGGAACTGCTCACTAATGCCAGAGAGAAGGGAGCTTCTGAGAGCCCAGGAGTCATTGTCCCATCCTCACAAACTAGTAGAGGATGAATTCCCGGTGAGATTATCAGCTCTTCAGGGCAGATCTGCGCCAGGGGCTTTTCCTGCAAACAAGAGTCCCTGGCTGCACAGAATGACTTTGTTATTTCCTGAGCCCCATTAGCGTGCTGGGTGCATTGATGGCACACAGGCAACAACAAACCAACAGGCAGGTCGTGCAGCTGGAGACTCGTATCCCCCAGGAGACCCCTCCCTTCCTCTCCGAGGTCAATTCACACTTGTGTGCAGCAGGGTGGCACTGTGACTAAAGTTGCATGCACTGGGGGCCTCTGCTCCAAGACCCTTTGTGTCAACATGCAGGAAACTGGCAGCACAACAGGGCAGCTCTGTTCCATTCCCCAGTGAAACAGTTCAGCAAGGAGTAGGCTGAAGGGCTCAGAGTTCACCCTGGGATCTGGTTATCTCCTCCTGCCCAGGGCCTGTCCTCCCTGCCTTTTAACCAGTATGGTGGGGTGAGGTACCTGCTCAGACTATACTCACTGAGCCAGAGATTCACCCCCTTCTCCAAAGCCCTCACTTCCTCCCCCAACACCACATAAACGGAAGACACAAAACTAAGGGAAAGGAGAAAGGGGAAAAGGTGGGAAAAGCCCTTGTGACCTGATCCGATGCAGCAGAGCCGAGTTCCTGTAGGTGAAGAGCCCGCGGTAGTGGCAGAGGAGGAGCAGAGCCAGCCCTGCACAGATTAAGTCCTAGTTTGGAGAGCGAGGGCTCTGTTTATCCCTCCGCCTCCTCCCCACGCTGAAAACAGTGACAGCGCTTGTTAAAATAACTGACTGTACTTCCTCTTCGAGCAGCCCTGAAGGCAGGCTCTCCCGGGGGGAGGAGTGCAGGGGGAAGAGACTCTCGCTGCCTCTCAACTCTCAGACACCCCAGCGCACACACCTGAGTGCAATGAGACTTTATTGGTCTGACAAACTCAAGTGTAAGAACGAGCTCTCAGCTGCTCTGTGTCCGAGATGGGGACAATCTGCCTGGGACAGAACTTCATCCTATGTTCAAGGTACCCCCACCCCATTCATGACCACTGTCATTAGTGTCTATTCACGACACAATGGCAGGCTGCCGTGTATTCCAAACCTCTCCCCCAAACACTCACGGACACAGCAAAAGGTTGCAGGCAGCCCAATACCAGCTCAAATAACTGTCCTCATTTCCCCAGTCACCCCTCGGCTCTCCCTCCCATGTGTCCCTGCCATTCAGCCAGGGCAAGGACATGCCCGGAGCCAGTCACTCCAGCAAACGTCACCCTTCCAACTCATTTCCTTCCCTTTGTTAACAGCTTCTCTAGATAAATAGATTTAGTGACAGTGGCTCCCACTTACAGGGACACTCCATTCTTCGGGAGGGATGCAACCCGGGCACACAGTGACGTATTGCCTTCTCTGTGTGCAATGACATTGCTGTTGCATTCAGATGTGATTTTATGGAGTAACCCCAATCCAACCCCCTGCCTGCTCCAGGCACCACCCTGGGCTGGAGGCTGGCCGAGAGCAGGGAACTCCCTGTTGGACAGTCCCTGCCTGGCCTCCTTGCAGTGACACAGTGAGGGGCACACACCCTGTACGTTCCTTTCACAAACAACCCACTTCTGCAACTGCATTTGTACATGTAACAAGTTTCTTCTTGAGCCCAGGCAGTGAGACAGAGAGGTGGCTGGGGTGGTGGGGGTTTCCTGCTCACTTAGCAATTAAAAAAAAAGAAAAAAGAAAAAAAAGTAAATTTAGTACTCCTGAAGGGTGCCGAATTGACAGCCCTGGAGACTGAGGTCTCTGTTTTTCCACAGGTCAAGTACAAAATCCCTCTTCCCCACCTGAGACCCCCCCCTTTGGGGCAAGAGGTCTCCATAGCTCATTCAGTTCTTGGCCTCTCTGCTGGGTCTACCAACAAGGAGGGAGACTAGCATCCAAGCTAGGGGTGGTACATGTGCTGTGGATACCAGCCCACCAGAATCTGTATTGAGGACCATCAAATCATTTCACATAGCAGCTAAAGAACAAGTATCAGATGGGAAGAGCCTCTGGTCACTACTGACGTATGCTAGACTGGAACCAGTGACCTAGAGGTGAAAGGCTGCATGTATCCTATTCACCAGGCCCCCTTAGCCTGCCAGTCCCCTTGATCAGGTCCAGATAGGAACCATTGACCTAGAGGATTACAGCCCTACAGCAGAGTTCACTTGGGCCTGTCAGTCCCTCAGGATTCTCTCTTGCGACCTGTAGAAGTGTTATTGTGCTTTGCCCAAGTGTTGAATATGTCCACCCATGACACCCAGAAAGTAGTCTGGGGGTGAGACTGTAGAGAATGCAGGGGCTGGAGGGTGTTATCTGTTGCTGACATTTTGAACACATCCCCTCCCAAGTTTTTTCAGGCTGCCCTCTTCCGACAGGGCCCCCTCCCAATTCTTATCTGCCCAGATGGCAGGGCTGTGACTGACACACGAGGAACAGATCCGCGGGATATGAAGGGGCCATTGCTGCAGTCATTTTGCAGAGCAGAGCGGCACTGAAGACTCACTCTTCCCACGATACTCATAAGAAATGAGTCAATGGTTATTGTTATTTAAGACAAAACCACTGGTAATTAGAGCCTCTAGAAATGCACACAGTTGTACTGAGTCACTGCATGACTTTACTGCTGGACCTCGTCTTTTCTCCTCGTCTCCTTTGACGGTTTGTTCCCCTCACCTCACCACGTCACCTCTAAAATTAGACTGGGAGCGCTCTTTGCATTTGTTTGAACAGCACCCAGCACACTTTGGGGGCTGGCGAGAGACTATAGTAAATTCATAATAACCAAATGTCAAGGTTCTTTCTGCCAGAGCAGCACAGTCAAACACAGGGTTGCTGCTGATGGGTATCTAGAAAGCAGCGCACAGGAAACCATTAACCAGAGGAGAGCCAAGGCCCAAAAGGCTGAGCAGCAGCTACCATTACATGCAGCTATATATCCTGACAAGATCTTTGTCGCTGCAGAGGGAACACACAGTCTTAGCAAAGCAGCAGTAGGAGATGCCAGTAGGACGAGACATTAGCAATTCTTGAACCTTGCAGTACAGAGCTGCTGTTTTTGCAGCAAATGCAGTTGGTTTCGGCCCTGTTTTTGTTTTGCTGGCCGGGAAGGAAACCAGAGTCCTGCAGACGCTCAAGGGGAGGCAGCAGTAAACATTAACTTGCTGAAGCCCATGCTCAGCTCCCTCTTCAGTAAAGCCCAGCTCGCACACAGGGGAGGAATCTGTCCTCCTCCTACTCCCTGCATAAACACAATCACTTATATCTCCCCTTCTGATACCAAAAGGCATCTGCAGAGAGCTCCTGCAGGGAAGGGCCTAGCAGAGAGCAGACACTGTGCCTCTCCAGCCCCTAAGTACCCCTTTTCCTGACAGCTCACAGCCCCCACTCCATTCCAGGCTCTGGGCCATTTCCCAAGTACTTGTCCCTTCTAGCTATGAACAACAAGAGCCATTAGCTCTGCATGATGTTCCAAAGGAGCCTAAAGGGCCTGCCAAGGGGTGCCTGATCTCAGGACTTGGAGGGAGTGGGGATTTCTTGGGCATCCAGGTGTCCCCCCATGCTCCCAGAGTGGTTGGGGTGCTAGCTGTAACAAGCATGGGTGTGATGCTGAAAGGTGGAGGGCAGAGATTGTAACTGGGCTGCCCAGAAAGTGGTTCCTGAGCCCATCATCATCATCCAGATTCACATAGCGGGACCGGGGGATTATTTTTCCAATTTATTTTTTTTTAAGACATAAAAATTGATATGCAATTGGCCTCCATTGCTTTCAAGTGTCAGTGAGATGCCAGGTCAGGGTGGTTGGGAGCGGCAGCACAGATCTTTCTAGGTCCCCATCGTAGGCAGTAACATTCACCCTGCAGAGATCACCCAGAGGCACTTGTGTCCTACTGACACACTTTGCATCTCTGAGCCCAGCGGTTCGGACAGCCCTAGGAGAGAACAGAAGCTCCATCAATTCCTGTTTCTCAACTATATCACAAGCAGACTTCCTGTTTTGGCCCTGCAGGAGGTGGACATGCAAGTGAAAATACCACCCCCACAAGAGCAGGTGCTCAGCTCCATGTGGATTCTGGTCACCTCCTAGAAAGCCCTTCATAATCCTGAGTTAACAAGCAATGCTCCATTTCCAAGGTGCTAGGAAAAGGCAAAGCGGCCAAAGGCCCCTCCATGGACCCATCTAGTCCTCCGAAGTCCTGTCTGTCAGAAGACTGTTTAGAGGCCAGTGTGGAATAAATTGAGGGTCTCATCCAGTTCCCAGTGTGTGGATGACAATCACAGCACAGAGCCTGGGAATTGAGTGGGCTATAGAGGCTGAACTCTCCTCTCTTCCCAAATAGGCTGGTGTCCCCTCCAGTGCGGTTCAAAAGGAAAGAGAGAACTCTTGCACTGAATCAACAATACAAATCTCTTTCTGAAGCCCACATACGTGAGAGACTAACCCCCATGTGCAGTTTGGACGGGGAAACTAAAGGCCTCTGTCGCCTTCTACTGCTGTCACCAGTTTCAGTCTGATGCATTCAAGCAGAAACCACAGCTCTCAGCAATGATCCTCCAAAGGGCTGTTCCCCCTGAGCCACCACCACACAGCCCTGAGTCGAGTTTTCCAAGCAACTGAGCTTGGGCTCCATTCTGGGAAATGCACCTGTAACCACAGAGCAAGCAGCAGTTCCTGCAGGTGCCCAGTCATGTAGCAGAGTCTGTAATGAAGAGGAGAGAGAGGACTTGGAGGGCTAGAAATCAATGGCACTTCTGAAAAATCAGGCCCAAAGTGATTTGCCCAGAGTCATACAGGAAGTCCATGGCAGAGCCAGGAAATGAAAACCAGACTTCCGGGGCCCAGGCAAGTGCTTTAACCACAAGCCCAAGCATGGCATGCTCTGGCCCATGTCCATCCTAGCTAATATAACTGTGGATCTTACTATTCACATAAGCGTCTAATCCTATTTTTAACCTTTGGTGTCACTTATAACTTTGTGGCAGTGAGTTCCACAGGTTAATCATGCATTATGTAAATAGGAATTCCTTTTAGCAGTTTAAAATTTGCTACCTTTCACAAAATGTCCACTGGATTTTGTATTATGAGAAAGGGTAAGTAAGAGCAATTTCCCTTCTCCAGACCATTCATTTTTCTGTGTACCTCTCTCATGTCCCCTCTTATTTTCCCTCTCTCTAAACTTATCATTCTCAGTCTCTCTTCATGTGAAAGTCTCTCCAGGCCACTAATTTTTTCATGGATGGTCTGTCTGGCCTGTTTCTTTTTCTGTGCTGTCCTTTTGGAGACAAGGAGACCAAAACTCCAGAATTCCAGGCCAGGAGGTAACATTCACTTGTAGAATGCCATAATATTCTCTTCTGTCCTTTATATAGCTGGGCACTCTGATACGAGCTAGCAGTCCAGGGCTTCCTTGTCTGGCCCCATCCCCTGCCATGCTGCATCATGCAAAAAGACACTTGGGAACTGGCCAGGTTTCTGCATATTGCTTGTTGACACTGCCTTCGCCCCACAATAAGATGACTGCTAGTACCCTCAACCCCAGACTGCTGCCTTTGCTCACTTGCTTCCAGCACTGCTGGAGAAAGCACTCTGGGAGCCCCAGTATAGGACAGCAATCCAAACACCAGGTCAGTGTCTCACAACGGCTGGGTGGATGTTTCAGGAATGGGCACTAAAGGGTTAACATACACACTAATGGGACCCAAGAACTGCTGTCAGCACAGAAGCCAGTTAGCTGGCTAATGGCTTCCTTTGGCTATATATTTGCCCCTGAGGGGGCAGGCCTGAGTGACAGGGGAACCGAGGCCAGAGTTAATGGATAAATGCTATTGATCTCACTCATTCCACTCCATACCAGAACTAAATAACCCATGTGTGCAGATTCTGCTGAGCTTCCTCTCAGAGGAGTGATTTTTAAAAGCTAAATAATCTGCCTCTCTGACTGGGCTAAGGTGTATGTGTGTCAGAACAGTCTCCAAATGTTAGGTGGGGTAAATTTCAAAGGAGGGAGATGACTTAGTTAGAAGAAACTTGGGGCAGAACTTGGAGCATGCGATGAAGTGACAATGGGTTGGTTTGGAAGGCTTAAGATTTTTGTTGGTAAATGTTTATGTCACTGTATACAAACAAACATTTCCATTGATAATAATCAAAATGCAGAGAGGCAAAGTAAGAAAAATGCTGCGTAAGAACTTAGAGTTTGATTTAAGGTGAAAATCTGGACACATGCTATGGACAGTTTGTGTTTGAATGGTAATACAGCTTTAACTTTCTGAATCTCAGCATCTACCATCATTACATAATTGCTGGCTGACATCCCCCACCCATTGTCTGACCCTTCATAATTTCCTACAACTGCAAAAATTTAAATAAATAAAAATTGGGGGAAAAGGCTTAAAAATAAACATCAGTGTCATCCATCAAATGATTAAAAAAAAATCAAAATCAAATTTGCCAAGCCTGCTAACAGGACAACAAGCTGAGCTCTGGAAAAATGCCCCAGCAGCAAGATGGACGAGGCTGGGGAATTATCTCCTGGTGGCAGTCCCATCAATGGGGATGGTATAGCATAGCTGGACAAAGAACCAGAAAACTGCGGTTGCAGTAACTCTGCACTGAGCCCTGGAGAGCTTTCCTCCATCTCAAACTCCTCTAAGTGTACAGCACAGAATAACGCCCACGCCCCCTGGCGTTTAACCTGAAGCAAAGGAGGACTTGTGGCACCTCAGAGATTAACAAATTTATTTGAGCATAAGCTTTCGTGAGCTACAGCTCACTTCATCAGTTGCGTTCAGTGGAAAATGCAATGGGGAGATTTTATATACACAGAGAACATGAAACAATGGGTGTTACCATACAGACTGTAACGAGAGTGATCACTTAAGATGAGTTAGTACCAGCAGGAGAGCCGGGGGGGGGAGGGGGGAGAACCTTTTGCAGTTGACAAGTGTGTGGTTGCTGGTGAGTATTAGCTTCAGGTTGGGAGGCTGTCTGTAAGCAAGGATTGGCCTGTCTCCCAAGATCAGTGAAAGTGATGGGTTGTCCTTCAGGATAGGTTGAAGATCCTTGATGATGCATTGGAGAGGTCTTAGTTGGGGGCTGAAGGTGACGGCTAGTGGCGCTCTGTTATTTTCTTTGTTGGGCCTGTCCTGTAGTAGGTGACTTCTGGCTCTTAAATCTGTTTCTTCACTTCAGCAGGTGGGTACTGTACTTGTAAGAACACTTGATAGAGATCTTCATTCTACAAGCCATTACCCTCTGATCCCACTGACGGTTACCAAAAGAAACTACACCATCTGCTAAAGAAACTCCCTTAAAAAGCACAAGAACAAATCCGCACAGACACAACCCTTGAACCCCGAGCAAGGGTATTCTATCTGCTACGCAAGATCCATAAACCTGGGAATCCTGGATGCCCCATCATCTCAGGCATTGGCACCCTGACAGCAGGATTGTCTGGCTACGTAGACTCCCACCTCAGGCCCTATGCTACCAGCACTCCTAGCTATCTTCGAGACACCACGGATCTCCTGAGGAAACTACAATCCATCGGTGATCCTCCTGAAAACACCATCCTCGCCACTATGGATGTAGAAGCCCTCTACACCAACATTCCACACAAAGATGGACTACAAGCCGTCAGGAACAGTATCCCTGACAATGTCACGGCAAACCTTGTGGCTGAACTTTGTCCTCACCCGTAATTATTTCACATTTGGAGACAATGTATACCTTCAAATCGGCGGCACAGCTATGGGTACCCGCATGGCCCCACAGTATGCCAACATTTTTATAGCTGACTTAGAACAATGCTTCCTCGGCTCTCATCCCCTAATGCCCCTAACTCTACTTGCGCTACACTGATGACATCTTCATCATCTGGACCCATGGAAAAGAAGCCCTTGAGGAATTCCACCATGATTTCAACAATTTCCATCCCATCATCAACCTCAGCCTGGACCAGTCCACAAAAGAGATCCACTTCCTGGACACTACAGTGCTAATAAGCGATGGTCACAAACACCACCCTATACCGGAAACCTACTGACCGCTATACTTACCTACATGCCTCCAGCTTTCATCCAGACAAGACCACACCGCACGATCCATTGTCTACAGCCAAGCTCTACAATAAAACCACATTTGCACCAATCCCTCGACAAACACCTACAAGGTCTCTATCAAGTGTTCTTACAACTACAATACCCACCTGCTGAAGAGAAGAAACAGATTGTCAGAGCCAGGAGAGTACCCAGAAGACACCTACTACAGGACAGGCCTAACAAAGAAAATAACAGAACGCCACTAGCTGTTGCCTTCAGCCCCCAACTAAAACCTCTCCAACGCATCATCAAGGATCTACAACCTATCCTGAAGGATGACCCATCGCTCTCACAGATCTTGGGAGACAGGCCAGTCCTTGCTTACAGACAGCCCCCCAACCTGAAGCTAATACTCACCAGCAACCACACACCAAAAAACACTAACCCATGAACCTATCCTTGCAACAAAGCCCGCTGCCAATTGTGTCCACATATCTATTCAGGGGACATCATCCTAGGGCCTAATCACATCAGCCACACTATCAGAGGCTCGTTCACCTGCACATCTACCAATATGATATATGCCATCATGTGCCAGCAATGCCCCTCTGCCGCGTACATTGGCCAAACTGGACAGTCTCTATGTAAAAGAATAAATGGACACAAATCGGACGTCAAGAATTAGAACATTCAAAAACCAGTCAGAAAACACTTCAATCTCTCTGGTCACTCGATTACAGACCTAAAAGTGGCAATTCTTCAACAAAAAAACTTCAAAAACAGACTCCAACAAGAGACTGCTGAATTGGAATTAATTTGCAAACTGGACATCGTTACATTAGGCTTGAATAAAGACTGGGAGTGGATGTGTCATTACACAAAGTAAAACTTTTTCCCCTTGTTTATTTTTCTCCCCCTACTGTTCCTCACACGTTCTTGTCAACTGCTGGAAATGGCCCACCTTGATTATCACTACAAAAGGTGTTTTCTTTCTCTCTCCCCTCTGCTGGTAATAGCTCACCTTCCCTGATCATTCTCGTTATAGTCTGTATGGTAACACCCATTGTTTCATGTTCTCTGTGTATATAAAATCTCCCCACTGCATTTTCCACTGTATGCATCCGAAGAAGTGAGCTGTAGCTCACGAAAGCTTATGCTCAAATAAATGTGTTAGTCTCTAAGGTGCCACAAGTACTCCTTTTCTTTTTGCGGATACAGACTAACACGGCTGCTACTCTGAAACCTGAAGCACTTCACTTCCTGCCAAACCTCTTCATTCTGCCTCACACAGATTTGGGGCTCGCTCCCTTTGTCTCCCATGGTGCTACACAAAGATGCAGCGTCTCAGCCACACTGCCTCCACCCAAAAGACTTCCAAGAAGCCCCAGACTGAGCAGCGAACTGCTTACATCTCTGCCTGGTTAAGCCTTTGGTATCTAACAAAGGAGGGACACTGGACTGGGGATCACAAAGGGACTTGGCCTGGAAGGCACTGCTCACCACGAACCTGCCACCCACCACGCAAGGCACTGAGGGAAACATGGAAACACGGGGGTCATTGTGCAGATGTTGGATCATATTAATGAAGTTCTGTATTAAAATCACGAATGAGTTTGATTCCCCCTAGTTTAAATTCCAGGGTATTACTAATTAAGAGGTCTCTTGGTTTTCGGTACAGTTTCTCTCCCTCGCTGTGTGAAACTTGCAAGCTGCTAATTGTGTTACTACATTCTAAGACAGAGTCTGTTCTCAAATCAATTCTTTGTAACAACTACTCACACACAGAGAGACTCAAAACAATACTCTAACAACAGAAACAGCACCCAGAGACTCCCCACCCTTTTGCTGTATTCATCTCGCTTTGTTAACAATTGTGATTAAAATAGAGATAGAGGATGGATGCTTGGTGTGGATAATAACTGAATGATCAGGGAGGTGCCAGCCTAAGGGTATGTCTACACTACAAAATTAGGTCGAATTTATAGAAGTCGGTTTTTTAGAAATCATTTTTATATATCTGAGTGTGTGTCCCCCCACAGAAAATGCTCTAAGTGCATTAAGTGCATTAACTCGGCGGAGTGCTTCCACAGTACCGAGGCAAGCATCGACTTCTGGAGTGTTGCACTGTGGATAGCTATCCCACAGTTCCCGCAGTCTCCGGAAATGAGATTCAAAAGTTCGCAGTTCTTTTCCTGTCTACCTGGCCAGTGCATCGGAGTTGAGAGTGCTGTCCAGAACGGTCACAATGGAACACTCTGGGATAGCTCCCGGAGGCCAATACCGTCGAATTGTGTCCACAGTACCCCAAATTCGACCCGGCAAGGCCGATTTAAGCACTAATCCACTTGTCAGGGGTGGAGTAAGGAAATCGATTTTAAGAGCCCTTTAAGTCGAATCAAAGGGCTTCATTGTGTGGACTGGTGCAGGTTTACATCGATTTAACGCTGCTAAATTCGACCTAAAGTCCTAGTGTAGACCAGGGGTAAGAATCCAATGTCCATTGGCTGAAGAAGGCGTCAAGTGGAAATAACCAGAGGACCCCCCAGAGGGCAGACTGGAATCCACCCAACAGCCTCAAGGATGGGAGAACCAAAGAACAAGATAACATCTAGCAGCACGGAGCCGTCAGGAATGTGCCATCTGCTGATTGATTCAGCAACAGCATGATGAAGCAATTCCCATAGAATGGCATAGGAAGAAATTTTTATGCTTTTTATGTAGCCTGCTGTAAAATTAGGCAAATATCTAGATGAGTTGATATACCTATCCCCTGGAAGATCTCTGAGTACCCGGGGTTGAGAACGACTGATTTAGATCATCTACCAGTCTTAGGTCTTTACAGAGCTCCAGTTGTCAAGGTTCTTGGCACTACAGTGTCATAAATCCAGGACTGTTGGGGAGCCACCAGCTGCTCCACTGTCCCCCACCTCTGCAGCCAGCAGAAATGCTCATGGACGGTGACATCGGAAGGTCACAAGCTTCTCGGTAGCAGAATAACCAGGGCAAGGCTGCCACGTTAGCAGATTAAAGTCCAGCTCAGAGCGCTGCCCTCTGGGACAAGGTTAGTGACACACAAGATGGGCAGGCAGCCTGGCCCTCAGCAGCCTGGTTTCATGCAGACACAAGAGGGTAACGTAAGGTGAGACGCGAGTGGGAGGGAGGAGAGCTCTTGAACAGTGATGTTGCTGCAGCTGCTGAAACTACACAGCTTGGGGAAGCTAATAAAAATGCCACATACTTATACACTGCTGGCCTGTGCTTTATCCTCCTGGATCCCCAACGGCTGGGCTGGCTGCCCTGGAGGGAAGGGAGGACGCCTTTGTGGGGCAGGTGGAGTCTAGGGACACAAAGAGAGTGGTCAGCAAGCTCCACATACCCCCACCTGCCAGTACCATGACACGCACAGCCTCCCCTCCCACCACGAAGCAACCTTGCCCTGTCACCCCCATCCTCAACACCCAGCACTCTGAAGCCCCCACCTTGGTTGCACTTCCCCCAGTGTATGCACCACCATTCCTGGGAAGTTATTCTTTTGGGGGGGGGGGGGGGGAGAGAACGAAGTTCTGTGGCTTATGTTACACAGGTCAGATTAGATGACCACAATGGTCCCTTCTGACCTTGGAATCTATGAGTCACTCCAGCAGCATGTCACTGGATCCCATACCTGTATAGAATCATAGAATATCAGGGTTGGAAGGGGCCTCAGGAGGTCATCTAGCCCAACCCCCTGCTCAAAGCAGGACCAATCCCCAATTGGTACCTTGAGTGTAACACCACATTACTAAATTCACTTTAAATACAATAAAAGGCCACACCATGGTGGGACGGGAAAGACCTCCGTTTCCATTTTACAGCCAGCAAAGACCAAACACAGCACTCAGGCCACTACTGCCATCAGCTGGGACTATCCTGGTAAGTGGGCAGCAGAGCCGCTTTGTGCCCATAGCCAATCAGCCACCAAGCCCAAAACACATGAGGCAAAGTCTGAAAATTTGCACTACTGACCCTCTGCATGGGATCCCTCAGCCTCTGGCCAGGAGGACTGGATGCCCTTCAGGTCACATCTCTAATTCCTGCACCCCTAGAAACACTGTGGGGATCTCAGGACTGCGGGGGGGGATGGGGGAGGGAGGGGGGGGGAGAATTAGACCGTATCTCTTTTATATCCTCTTCCACTGATTCACAGGATCTGTATGACAGAGTAGCAGCTGTGTTAGTCTGTAGTCGCAAAAAGAAAAGGAGTACGTGTCTCTAAGGTGCCACAAGTACTCCTTTTCTTTTTACAGGATCCGTAGGCTCAACTCAGACAACAGAATAGATGCAGCAAATGACTTTCACCACCAGGTGGCAGCACTGCACTACAAGCAGCAAGAGTGCACAGGCCTGTGTCAATGTGCTTTAAACAGCTGCCTGTGTGTGACCCAGATACTTTTTAGCAAGGCTGAGGGAGGAGAGACAGGTGATTGATCTAACAGCAGGAACGGTGCTCACCTCCCCCACCCTCCTGCCCACGGCACCACAGTGGTTCCTGTCCCTTGGCAGCCCTCAATCCAGCACCTTGGCTGCCAGTCACAGCTATTTATTTGAATTTCAAATAAATGACAGAGGCACCTGACAAACTTTGCGTGAACCAGCATGAAGCCTTGTTTAGTCAGGGCAGCTGGGAAAACAGAAGCCAAGATATTTGCACCCTGAATTCCACCATGGCTCAACCACGGACACCAGCCTTACGGAAAAGCAGTCGCACTTCCGACCAAGCCAAGGGGCAGTGGGAATGGCTTACTGGGCTTTCGGTCAGCAGTTCAAATCCAAACCAAATGAGTGGCCTGTGTGTGAAGTGAGTTAGTCACCACAGAAACTACAGATGGAAAAGGGCCCATTTAGCCTGCTGCCTGCTCTCCACAGTATTCAAATTACAGTCAAAGTTTTCAGGCAGGTGACGGCCTGATGTCAGACATGTACAATTGGGTCCTTGCTGGAAGCCTCAGACAGGAGGTGTGACATCCCGCTGTCACCCTTTACTTCCCAGAGGGGGCGTGCAGGGCAGTGATGAGATGCACACACAGCACCCAAGTCACCGATGAATAACACTGTCTATAAAAAGCCCCTACCTGGGCCAACAGTACCCATTACAAGCTCCAGCTGAATGACATATCCTTGAAATAAGGTGTATAAGGCAGCCCCAGCAAAGCCTGAGAGGGCCGCAGGACCGCAATGCTGCCAACCTTAAAATGTGAAACTTGAATTGCCCTGCTGCTCCTCCCCATGTACCACACAGGCCAGCCCAGTGATACATCCCAGCCTCTCTCTCTCTTGGGCAGCCCACCAGCCCTCACCATAGGACACCACCAGCTCCTAGAGCCAGGGAGCCTCTGTGTGCCTCTCCCACTGATCTGATAACCACATGATCACCTATCTGATGGCAGTGTGCCCCTGATAACCATGCCCCCTATTGAAGGGAGAGAGGGACGCTCATGGGGAAGATCGCAAGAAAGGAGCCCTTGTCACATGCACCTGGAAAACATGGGACAGCAAGGCAAGGTGGGTGTGTTTGCTGGGGAAGGGGGATTACTCCAGTTACAAGAAGTACTATACCTAGATAGGTGGAAAGGCAGATGGATTTAAAGTGGAATTAGCTGGGTCTGGAAGAGCAATGACACCTGCAGGCCTATGTCCGCCAGCATCCAGCACAAGTGCGCAACAGCAAGAAACCAGCTCAACAAGTGTGTCCAAGCCCCTGGCCTAGGCCCTGCTGTCCCCTACACTGGGTGGATCTACCGCTCCACAGAGGAAAGGCAGGATGCTGGATCTCATCTCCTCCCCGATTAGCATCCCTCTTAGCCAGCTCCTACTGTGTTAACCCCCCTGCAAGCCCCAGTAAGACAGATCCCACTTCAACGCTCAGAGAAAGTCACTGAGGGACCCCATACTAGTGGAGCAGCCCCTTAATCCTGCCATCTGCTAGCCCTTGAGAGGGGCAAAATCCATGGAGAACCTCCCATATTTTAACACAGTCAGCTGGCTGCCAAGTGCCTGCAGCAATGCTCCTGGGTGTGATGTGCTGTTTAATGGTGACCCCGGGTTTTGCAGTAAGAGGCTTACAGCGGAATCAGGGCAACTGAAGGCACTGACTATACGATAAGATACAAATAATCCGATTGAGAGAACTTTCACACAGAGCAGCCAGCACGTGGCCCAGCACATTCCCCTTCCCCTGAGGGCTACATGGGGAAGTTGGGTCCCAATCAGCATCTGCATGGACCCCCGCTCCTTGAGCGCTTCAGGGCTGATGTCTGTTGAGGCTTGAAATTCCTCACCCCACCAATGGAGCCAGACAACCTCCCCTAGGGGGAGAGGAGAATTCAGCTACAGGCTCCCAACCTAGACTTCAGGAGAGGGAGGGGGAAGAGGGATATATGACCTAGGGGGAAGGGAAAGGGAGACTCCAAGAGCTGGAGCATCTACTCTACTGGATACACGCAGTGGAGCTGCACCTGGGCCATCTGTCACACTGGAGTTCAAGCAGCGGGTGAACAACAGGCTGTTTGTGGCACCAGCACTTCCCGTAGAGACAAGCTGCACCACAGTAGGGGAAACCCCCTTTGCAGTGAGGTGCTTTGTTAGCTTCCTGGGACAGAAGCCTATGGACTCATGTGACTTCCAGCACAGACTTGGTTTCCAAGCCCAGGACTGCCCCCAAGTAGCTGTCCTGGGAAGAGATGAACCTTGCATCCTGTGCTCCCTTGAAATGGACCTGGGGTGAAGCCTCAGCTGGAGTGCGAGGAAAAACTAACCTGGACCAGATTTCTGTGCCCCAAGAGAATGGCACCAGGGCAGCATTTATTGGAACACACCCAAACGTGGGGTTGCGACCACCTTCGCATTGTGACTCAAGTCTGCCATTAGCTGCTGCTCCATGCATAGTTTAAGCAGAGTCGTTTAACACCTCAGCAGTGACCGTTACTGACAGCAGGGAATGTTCTGCAGGGCACACAGAAGATCGTTTCAGTAGCCTTTGTAAGCATAGTGCAGCAGGCACATGCATGCGCACGTGCCTGCACGAGCAGTTGGTGGGGATTAATCCGTGGTGTCTGACTATATTCAAACAAAACCGTGCTCCAGTACTATAAGCACCATAGTCAGGTCTCACCTCCCAAACAGGAGAGCACACAACCTTCCACAAAGGTGGATGATGCTCAATGTACCAGACCAACATCCAAATCATAGGGATGGACAAATAACTAAAGTTGCCTGCAAGGATCTCTCATCCCAGCAGATCCCTCATTGCGGGGAGAGGTGCAAACTTATTGCACACTCTCATCAGATGCAGAACTTCTGATCATAAACCAGAGGTGGAAACTGAGTCACAAAGCACATTCCAAACCTAGCAAGGAGCAACTGCAAAAAGCATAACAGGGAGAGACTGGCCAGGGTCTGCACATGAAGGAGCCAGAAAGTCCCCAGATGATCAGGGACAAAAGACAATCAAAAAGCAACAAGGAGGAGCTGGGCATGGACGAGGGAGAGTTGTATAGATGGCACCGAGCTACCTACCACTGGGCAGTAACCCCCAACATAGGGTGAAGCCCTGCCCTAGGCGGATTATGACACAGACCTGACAGCTCCACCTCCGTTACACACTGGTTGTGTTTGTATAGCTTGTCAAGCCAATGACATATAAACTGAATGCAGGCATTTCATATCAGCGTCTCGCTGAATATACCCAATAAAGGGAGGAGAGGGAGAAAAATGCCTCTGCTTCCCATTCCCTTCTCCCACCGGACACTGGCTTTCAGCTCCCGAGTGAGGCAGTGGCCACCTACACAGCATGACCAGGCAGAATTTAATTTTTTATTAGCTGAATTTTGGCCTAGAGAAAGATGCCTGACTCAGAGCCCAGGAGACAGAGGCCTCTATTTCTCCCCAGACTGGGGACAGCACAGGAAGCAGACTTCACACACACCCAACTTTCTCCTTAGCCAGATCCAAACTCCACAGAAAGTCTCAGCATTCTACAGCTACTTCCGATCCATGCTGGAAAGTGTGAAATTGCTGCAGCTATCCATGTTGCTTGCTTTGATGTTGAACTCAGTATAATTTACGCTGTCCCCACACTTTCAGTAGACCATAGACTCATCTTGCTGTAGAGTTACAGTCCTACCACAGAGTCGCTGGCCCCTGTAAAGGAAGCATGTCCAGCCCTCCTGTGCCAAAATGGTTGCTCCCAGTTTGGCCAATTAAGAGGGTGGGGCAGCACCTGGGGGCTAAAAAAGGTCAGAAGTGACACCCCCGTGAACAGAGCAGTGGGGAGGAGACTGGAGGAGGTCTCTAGGGAAAGATTTGCAGGTGCTTCCTGCAAAGAGGAAGGAATTATCAGGAATTAAAGCAGAGGGACTAACTGGCTGATCTTATAGACCCAAAGCCAGTGCTGGGAGGCTGAAAAGGGCTGGGGGGGGGGGAGCAAGCCAGGGAGAGGCTAACCAGCTGTTCTTCCTGAGCCAGAGAGCCAAGGCCAGAGAAGGCTGGAAAGAGATGAAGGTTGGGATCAGCAGTGGGAGATACCTGCTGGCTCTTGGAGCCAGACAGCTGGACCCAGAGGACTCAGGAAAGATGCTCCAAGGGTTCCTTCTGAAAATAGGAGTGCACTCCACTGGGAATGGCATCCTCATACAAAGACAGGAGAGGACTGACAGAGTCTGTGCGTGGTTGAAGGTACTAGTCCCTCGTTGCTCTACCTACCACACACAAGATGACCTGAGTTTTAATGACTGCTTGTACTGGGGCAGCGCCTCTCCACCCCCACCATCCAGGGACCCTTAATCACTCCATCAATTCCTGTTCCTAGCACTTCTTCCCCCTCTCTCTGCCCGAGCTCCTGCCCTCCTTGCCAGGGAGGGACCCCTGTCCCTGCTGCCAGGGCCTATCCCTGCCCTGACGCCCAGCATTTCTGCCCCAATAGGGCCCATACCCACATTTCCAATGCCCAGCAACCCTCCTGACATGGCCCGTACCAACACAAGTGAAGTTCTATGGCCTGTGTTACACAGGAGGTCAGACCAGTTGATCACAATGGTCCCTTCTGGCCTTGGACTCTATGAATCTAAGTGCCTCTAGCCGCACCCCATGCCCACAACACCAATATCCAACAAGTTTCCAATGCCCCTGGAATGAGAAACAGGCCCAGGCAGAAATGTTCCCCTCTGCACTCGAATGAAGGGCCCACTCCCGCAGGACAAAGGGTTAGTTGCCCTCCCCTGGATCTCGTCCCCTTGACTGGATTACAGAGTTTCCTGGAAGGCACATTCTGGCCCCTAATCAGATTAGGAGACCTGCCACCTTCTCCGCAGCAGTGAGCATGGAGACACAGGCAGCCCACTGCTCTGGCCTCTGCAGGGCAGCACACGCAGGAGCTGTAGCTTGTCACCTCCCCCACAAAAACAGAAGTGTCAGCAGGAGAGGATTCAGAGCAGCGGCTGTGTCAGTCTGTATCCGCCAAAAGAAAAGGAGGACTCGTGGCACCTTAGAGACTAACCAATTTATTTGAGCATAAGCTTTCGTGAGCTACAGCTCACTTCATCAGATGCATACTGTGGAAAATACAGTGGGGAGATTTATATACATAGAGAACATGAAACAATGGGTGTTACCGTACAGACTGAAACGAGAGTGATCACTTAAGATGAGCTAGTACAGGCAGGAGAGCGGGGGTGGGGGAGGAGGAACCTTTTGCAGTTGACAAGAACGTCTGAGGAAGGGGGGGGGGAAATAAACATGGGGAAATAGTTTTACTTTGTGTAATGACCCATCCACTCCAGT
The DNA here is from genome assembly GCF_965140235.1 of Caretta caretta. Lineage (NCBI taxonomy): Eukaryota > Metazoa > Chordata > Testudines > Cheloniidae > Caretta > Caretta caretta. The sequence goes on along the minus strand of NC_134211.1, from coordinate 58,040,439 downwards.
CTTTATTCAAGACTAAGTTAATTGTATCCAGTTTGCAAATTAACTCCAATTCAGCAGTCTTTCCTTGGAGTCTGTTTCTGAAGTCTTTTTGTTGAAGAATTGCCACTTTTAGGTCTGTAATTGAGTGACCAGAGAGACTGGAGTGTTCTCTGACTGGTTTTTGAATGTTCTAATTCTTGACGTCCAATTTGTGTCCATTTATTCTTTTACGTAGAGACTGTCCAGTTTGGCCGATGTACATGGCAGAGGGGCATTGCTGGCACATGATGGCCTATATCACATTGGTAGATGTGCAGGTGAACGAGCCTCTGATAGTGTGGCTGATGTGATCAGGCCCTGTGATGATGTCCCCTGAATAGATATGTGGACACAGTTGGCAATGGGCTTTGTTGCAAGGATAGGTTCCTGGGTTAGTGGTTCTGTTATGTGGTGTGTGGTTGCTGGTGAGTATTTGCTTCAGGTTGGGGGGCTGTCTGTAAGCAAGGACTGGCCTGTCTCCCAAGATTTGTGAGAGTGATGGGTCATCCTTCAGGATAGGTTGTAGATCCTTGATGATGCGTTGGAGAGGTTTTAGTTGGGGGCTGAAGGTGACAGCTAGTGGCGTTCTGTTATTTTCTTTGTTAGGCCTGTCTTGTAGTAGGTGACTTCTGGCTACTCTCCTGGCTCTGTCAATCTGTTTCTTCACTTCAGCAGGTGGGTACTGTAGTTGTAAGAATGCTTGATAGAGACCTTGTAGGTGTTTGTCTCTGTCTGAGGGGTTGGCGCAAATGTGGTTGTATCGTAGAGCTTGGCTGGAGACAATGGATCATGTGGTGTGATCTGAGTGAAAGCTGGAGACATGTAGGTAGGAATAGCGGTCAGTAGGTTTCCAGTATAGGGTGGAGTTTATGTGACCATCGCTTATTAGCGCCATAGTGTCCAGGAAGTGGATCTCTTTTGTGGACTGGTCCAGGCTGAGGTTGATGGTGGGATGGAAATTGTTGAAATCATGGTGGAATTCCTCAAGGGCTTCTTTTCCATGGGTCCAGATGATGAAGATGTCATCAATGTAGTGCAAGTAGAGTAGGGACATTAGGGGACGAGAGCTGAGGAAGCGTTATTCTAAGTCAGCTATAAAAACGTTGGCATACTGTGGGGACATGCGGGTACCCATAGCAGTGCCGCTGATTTGAAGAAGCAGCTGCCCAAAACTCCTGCAGATACAGCTCAGCTCAGGAGCCCAGGCACTGGCTCCTGCACAGGCAAGCAAACAGCAAAGCCCTTCTTCCCGCCGATGCTCATTAACTGTGAAGTGAAAGGAACGGGAAGAACTGGAGGTTGAAGGTTTCACCATGGGTGGCTTCCTGGACCCCAGCTAGTGTGCGTGGGGGGGTGGGTGGGCAGGGGGGGTATCTTTTCCCACCCTCTGCTCAAGAGCCACATCCAGGTACAGCTGTGTCTGAAGTGATATATACATGATATATGGAGATATATACAAGGCCCCATGTACTACACCGCAGCAAACTGGGCCCATATTCTGTGGCAAGGCCCCCTGGTTTGTGACAAGAGCAACAGACTGAAAATTAAGTAGCAGATTTAGAAGAGTTCACATACAGAAAGGTAGTCAATTAAAGAGGACAGTGAACAATACAGCTAGTGCAATGGAAACTGGGGGAGGAGGAGACAGCCCAGCAGAGTACAGGCTACAGAGACTCCTCTCACCCACCTCCACACATACATGAAACAAAGACACCAAGTTCCCAAATTGAGTAACACCTCAGAGAGGTGTAGGCGGGAGCTTGCTTTGGTTTCATGTTTGCCTGTATACTGCCCCACCCCACAGACCTTCCCTAGCATAACTGCTCCTCTCATCCCGTTCCCAGGGTCACAGTGTGATAGCACAGAGACAAGGGAAGGAGGTCAGCCAGACTCATACGACAAGCTAGCTGGCAGCTCCATCTACAACCCTGGACTGGGGCCTGTACTGCCATCACTGCTGATCATGAACATCCCCATGGTTTATAACTCTCAGTGTTTGGTTTGATCACTCTATTTACCTCCTCTCATGAAGAGCCCATTACACCCCATGGATGCGGCCCTATTTCAACTGCTCACCTATAGGGAAAGGAAGGTTAGGAAAGGTTTAATCCCCATCACATGCAAACCCGCCCTACCCCCACCCTATGGGAGGGACTTCATTCTGATGGCTCACTTACAACGTGGGGAGTGGGGTAGCCAGAAAGGTGGTGGGGATTAAATTCCTTATCACCTGATCAGCTCCACTCTCTTCATCAGCCCAATTAAAAGAACTGCCCATCTGGGGCCCAGATGCATGCACCGTGCGCTTGTCTGTATCAATTCCAGAGCCAATTACTCCACCGTCCCTTTAAGACAATTACAAGATACAGAAATCAGCCTGTTCTCAGAATGCATGGCATGAACCGAACTTGCTGCAGTTGTGGCTTTCAGAGAAAGCTAGTGCCACTGCCGCTTCCGCCTACCAGGCCCAATCTCAGCTCTCCAGGGAGCACTTTATTAGAGGTGGCACCAAGTTCACAGGCATCACGTGCCACTGATGCCCGCTCTGGATCCCAGAGAAAAGAGTGGGAAGCAGGGGGAATGCCCTCACCGTTTGGATTTGTTGCCCCTCCAGTGACACTGTATTTTTATTAGAGCAGAGCGTGGTTGTAAGCAGCTTGGGCTACGCTGCAATCCACCCGCAGGATTCCATTGCAGTGAGGTAGTGGTGATACATCAGGTGTCAGCTATTTGGGTGGGCGGGTATCTGGGGCATACATGGCTGGTGAAGGCACATGCCAGGCAAAGGGCAGAGGAGCTGGCAATGGCTCAATCCCTCCTATACAGTATTGCCTGTAGATCCATGTACTCACTGCTTACCTGATTAAATGCAAGAAGGCTGTTGCCATGTCACCTGAGGCTACAAAGATCACCAGCTCAAGCTATAGTAAGCAATGTCAGGTCTGGGCAGTGCTAGGATGGGAGACTTTCAAGGAGCAGTCAGGTGCTTCAGAGCATGGTGTGGATGACTCAGCTGGGGGCGCCCTCCTATCTAAGTGAGGATTGACCCAAATGCTAGGGGTCATTGTGATTCTGGAGGGGACATCTTTCAGACAGGACATAAACCCAAATTCCTGATCACTTGTGGTCACAAAAGGTCCCTGTGGATTTAACCCCCATGTGCTGGCCACATTCCAGCCTAAAGGAGGTGTACGCTTCTCAGTCAATCACGGTTAGAAGGAAGCGCATACCAGGGATAAAGACTGTCCAGTACTATCATCCCCAAAACACTGCCCCAAATACACCAAATGCCAGCCCCACCTCACTTCCAATCAAGTGGGACTCAAACCCATTTGCCACTCTGAAATTCAGATGGGAGCCGCTTGCATAGCAACTGAAGCAGCTCACAGCTGATGTCCTACACGGTACCCACACCCCATTCCAAGGATCACTGTACAAGGACTTTCCCTTTCTGCAAGGCCCATAAAGAATTCTAGCTACCCTATATTTTTCTGCAGTGCCCATGACTGAGGTTCTTAAGTGATGTATCCCCATCCAGAGGGGAACAACCTAGCACGGTGCTTCTGCTGAAAGAAGAGGTACAAGAAAGGATACAGCCACCAGACTGCTGGACTAGATATTCCAGCAATGCTGGACAGTACAATGTGAGGAGTATGCAGGACGTCCCTTCCCACACACACATACCCTACCTCTTTCTATACTGTCCTGTGTAACACTCCCACCCTGCTCATCATCCAGGGGTCCACACAGACAAAAACCTCACAGTTCTCTCCCTACAGATAATGTTGCACTTAAAACTGCAGTATATATACCCCCACAAGGGGGTACGTGTCCTTAAGAAGGAGAGGAGAGACTCTATCTAATCTTGGGAGAAGGACAGAGATGGCATCATGCACTGTGCCAGCCTCTGCTGCCAAATCTGAAACCGGAGCAGAAGGAAGCCAGCCCTGTGATGGAGTCACCTTGGCAACACATCAGGCCTGCTCATATCAATATAAGGGCTGGCATGAGAGAGAGAAAGTAAAGAGGGGGACTCCTGACTGGAGCGTGTGCATCACAGAATGGGTGTACACCTCTTTGCCCCTCGCTCACATGGGCATGGAACCTCAGCATGAGGCACTGCCAGGAGGATGGGAATCAAACAGTCTCCAGAACACTGAACAATGAGCTAGTGCCCCAGAGCATTAAGGCTGGGGAGGAATGGGGCAAACACTGGAAGTCTGACAAATTCAGGTGAGTGATGGGGGAGGAAGCAGCACATGGGGCCTGTAGACAAGGAAAATGGGGTAAAAGCAAGCAAGCACCCCGGAGCCTCACAGCCCAGGGGACATCACAATCGTTGCCTGAAGCGCCTGGTAGGCTTGCAGGCTTAATGCTCTGCAGGGGGCAGATGGCACTCATCTCCCAGGGGCTGCAGGATTGTTCTGTCACAGCCAGAGAGGAAAGGAGATGTTACTCAGTCAGCTCTGAGAGTGCAGAACCAGAGATGCCAGAGTCCCATATCTACAGCAAAGAGGGCTGTGTGGGAGGATGATTCCCAGTTTTCCTTTACTCAATTTACATTCAGTGAGTCAAAGGAAACAGTGCTCAGTGAGATTCCAAACACATCACCGACCCCATCACCCTTGTGTCCAGCTCACCCCAGGCCACTTCACAGCGTAACCAGGCTCTTAACCTGTAAGGTTCTGCACCTGCCTCAACACTTCTGACATTACCAGGAAAAATAACCCTCACATACTCCCCTCACACAGTCAGCAGTTTCAGTTGTGGAGATGTCTCAGGACTGAAACAGTGGGGTGTGGGCAGGTGGTATGTCAGGATCAAGGGGCATTGTCAGAGCTGTATATGGGCTGCCCAGGACTGAAATAGCAGAGGCCAGGAACAAGGTGCATTTGATTCACATTGATTCACCACATATTACCTTGAATTATTTTGCAATGTGTGAACAGACTGGCAACCGCTTAGTAACACCCACCATACAGAGCACAGTGCAGCCTCCACACTGACCAGCATGATTACACACTGACTCAACCAGCTGTCACCACAACATCTGGTCCAGTCCTTTGCCACTGCATATTGTTCACTGCCTAATCAGACACTAGGCCGTTCTCTTGTGGGCAGGAGCCTCTAATTACATCTCTAGGACTGAAATTATGACCATCAGCCACCCACACAGAGCATCCCAGTCAGCCCAGTGAGGGTACATCTATGAAACACAGAATCCGTGGGTCCAAGGACAGCAGCCTGACCCTGCTTGCCAGGTGCACAGACCTACACAGCCCCTTCCCACACTCCCCAGCAAAGCAAGTGGTACTGACGCTACTTGCACAAAGAGGAAGCAGAGAGGCACATATCAGCTGGATTGAAGTAGTGGATTTCTGAAGAGCAGCTCCACAGCCGAAGGATGGAATGTGGCCCAGTGAGATGAAGCAGAAAGGAGTACAAGATACAGAGGAAGACATGGTGCCGGCTCCTATGGCTACAGCTATATTGCAAAACAAAACAAGATCAAACCTAACAACTCACCGCAGCGAATCTCAGAGCCCGGGTCAACTGACTCAGGTTCACACTAAAGGGCTCAAAATAGCAGTATAGTATCTATACCAGTGGTTCTCAAACATTTTTTTTTCCACGGACCACTTGAAAATTGCTGAGGGTCTCGTCGGACCACTTAATCTTTCCAAATATTGTTTGTACCATTAGCTAACTATTGTGAAGTGCTTTGGATAAAAGCGCTAGGTGAATAAACCTGAATAATAATTAATGGCTTTTTGTTCTACAAATAAAAGCACACAACTCATATTTTAATATCAGTAGTCTTACCTTTCTAACAAAATGGATGTGCCCTCTCTCCCCCACCGCGGCAGCCCTCGAGCTGGGTCTGGGAAGGAGGGGTTCTCTCCCTCTCTCCCCCAACGTGGCAGCCCTCGAGCTGGGGCTGGGAAGGGGGGGGGGTCTCTCCGTGGCAACCACAGCCCTAGAGCTGGGGAAAGTCGCCTCTTTCTCTGGCCGCCGCAGCCCTGCATGTCCTATATTTCCCCCACCCCCTCTTCTCACCCCACTGCCCCCTCCCACCTACCCCCCCATGCCCCACAAGGCCACCACCTCACCTTACATGTGCGTCTTCTCCAGGGTCCAGGTACCTAGTCGGTGCCACGCCTGCATGGCTCCACTAATAAGGTGGGTGGCCCTTCATTCTCTCACGTGTGGCTGGCCAGACATGCACCTTAGAGGGAACTATCTGCGGACCACCCGAATGGAGCTCGCGAACCACAGTTTGAGAACCTCTGATCTATACTGTACTACGGGTATCTATACTGCCATTTTGAGCCTTGTAGCACAAGGCTAAGTCAGCTGACCCAGGCTCTGAGACTCGCTGCTGTGGATTTCCCTCCCCGCAGGGTGCAGACATACCCTGAGAGACCCAACCCTTCCTGGTCTGGAGATACCCCTGCCCCACAAGCACTAAGTAAAGTCACAAACACTGGAGCAACAGGGAACCTGAAGAAACAGCTCCTTCTGGTCACCAGTCCCCATACTTCAATCCAGCTGATATGTGCCTCTCTGTTCATCTGAGATGCATATTGTCCCTAATACCAACTCCTGGGTTGCAACTCTCAACACACCTCTTTGATAGCCAAGCACTGTCTCCACTCCAGCTGTGCTCTTATCTCTAATTGAATAAGAGACTAGAAATAATGAAAATTTGTGTGTGGGGGGGAGGGAGGGGTGTTTTTGTTTTTTTTAAAACAGTGAAGGTAATTAACCATTGGAACAATTTACCAACGGTTTTTGTGAATTCTTCACCACTGACAATGCTTAAACCAAGACTGGATGTTTTTCTAAAAGCTCTGCTCCAGGAATTATTTAGGGGAAGTTCTATGGCCTGTGTTACACAGGAGGTCAGGCTAGATGGCCACAATGGTCCCTTCTGGCCTTACTAACTATGAACAGTCCTGCTTCCTCTCAGACCTCCAGGGCAGGCTGATCCAGTGCAATTTAAGGAGAGGATGGGACAGGGGCTTTATATCTACGAGCTGCTAGACTCTCCACATAAGCCCACACATGGAACCTCTTCCACTGGTTTTGCAGGGAGAATTCCCAATCTGATTATTCAGTATTTCTATTACATTAGCACCCAGAAGCTCCAGTCAGGATCGGGTCCCCATTGTGCTTGGCACTGTACATACACAAACAGTACAAAGACATGGTCCCTGCTCCAAAGAAGCATATAGTCTAAATTCTACAGGAATCAGCAAACGGCAGGAAGTGTGAACCAGCAACAACATGGCTCAAGTTCACTCACTAGAGGGTGAGCGGTACTATCTGAGGGTCCCAGGAGCAAAGGAAAGGCGTGTCTGGGGGAAATGGACCGTGTACGAATAATAGGGAGTTTCTTGCCTCAGATCACCTCCCACCGCAGCAAAAAACAGACCAATGGTCTATCTAGCCTCCTCTTTTATTTCCAACAGCCAAAAGCTAATTTTATGACACTGTACGCTTGGATTTCTTGCTGACCCCACCTAGTGATCAACTGATGCCCTGAAGTATGAGGATCAATACCCCTTGCATTCGTACAAAAGCCAATGTCACTGCTGTTACACTACTGGGCTTTTTCTTTTCCTGACTCAATAGTATATTGCAGCATTGAGTTCCAAAGTTTAACCATATAGTAAGCAGCAAAATAAAGAAGTCCAATGGCAAGCATGAGGGAAGGGGAAAGAGGTGTTGGGCCTGACTTGTGAAGTTCTTTGGAAACGCTAAACTGTAGTTTGTTCTCTCCAAACTCTACATAATAACTCCCCCACCCTGCAAGTTGCAGCATCAGGAATATGACTGTAAAGACTTGGGCCTTGTCTACACTAGAAAGCCCTAGGTATATTAACAAACCCTTCTAGCAGAGATGCAGCTTACACCAGCAAGAGTTCTTTTGCCAGTACAGCTCAAGCCAGCCCCCCGAAATGAAATAAGCTATACTGGCAAAAAGTACCTTTCTGCTGGTATAATGTGGCTGAGGCTTTTGCAGGCATTGCTGCACTCCTTAGTACCCACAAAACTTAAGTGTAGTTAGACCCGAAGACCAGAGCCTAGAAGGAGCGAGCTCTGGGCAGGAGCACCGCAGGCACCTGTGCTCCGGCAAGTCCGGCTAGGGTGCCCTCAGGATCCTGAGCCAGCGCCCACGTTAAGACACAGCTGCAGGCAAGCGGCCCCGGGGACAGGCCGGCCGCGAGCGCTGCGGCCCCTGGCTACCTGCCCCACGCCCCCATTCCCCAAGGGCACGCGGGCCCCGCGCCGCTCACCTGCGCCCGAAGATCCTGAGCCCCGTGAATCTCTTGTTGCTGCACCTGCGCCCCGGCGCGGGGCCCTTCTCCGGCTCCAGCGAGACCTCCGAGCTGCTGGAGGACGGGGAGCTGGAGGCGCGGGCCCCCGCGCACCCCTCCTGCTCCCGCGGCTCCATGACCCGTGGCGGACCCGGCCCAGGGGCTCTGCGCTCACCCGCCGCCGGGAGCCCCTGCCATACCCGTGGGTGCCGGCGGTCAGCGGGAGCCCCCTGCCCATGCGGGGCGGCGGCGGCGGCAGGAGCAGCGCGCCGCAGGCAGCCCGGCCCAGGGGCTGGGAGAGCACGGCGCGCGCCCCGCAGGCAGCCCGGCTCATGCCCCGGCAGCCGGCCCCAGCCGCGGGCGCGTCCCCGCGGGCAGCCGGAGCGATGCAGGAAGAGGCAGCGCGGAGCGGCGCAAGGTAGCGCCCGAGGACCCCGATAGCTGCCCGCGCCGCTGCCTCCGCGCCGCAACGCCGAGCCGGCAGCCCCACCTGCCGCCCGAGCCCCGCACTGCAGCCAGCCGGCGGGCGCGCGCCGGCCTCCAGGCGGGGCCGGGCTGCGAAGCGGGGCGATGCGGCGCGGGGGCAGCCGGTGCAGAGCCCCCGGGGAGGGGACAGCCCCGCTCTGGAGCCGCCGCTTCCCGGTCGGGCCCCTCAGGGCCAGCGAGCTGCTGGAAGGAGCTCGGAGCCCCACGCCACCGCATCGCCCGTCGCCGCCCCACTCCCTCCCGCTTCCACGCTGGACAGTTCCCCGGGGCACTGGGCCCCCTACTCTGGGGGGACCAGCGCACACCAACAGCGTAGGGCAGGAAGGGAGGGAAATGACTCTAGCCAGCGGAAACTGCCGGGGGGGAATGAAAGAGGCCACCTGGATTTGACTGAGACCCTGGGGAGAGAGCGCTGTGGGATCCTTCATGACCACAGGTGGACAAGACCCCGCCGGTACGGCTCATCCAAAATATGGCTCCTGCACAGTGCAGGGGGACTACTTTGGTGCCGACTGTGCATAGAGTGCCACCTGCCGAAGCACTAACGCCCTGGGGATGTTCCTTGGGGGTCTGCCATCTAAATACTGACCGGAACTGACCCTGTTTAGCTTGAATTAAGGTTCTACTGATGTGAGCTTCCTCAGAGCAGTGCCTTGTTGGTGCCAACACAAAGACTCTCCCGACAGTGCCTTAGTCATGTTTGGATTGGTTCATCTGCAGCAAAGCCACATCCTGCCAACCCTTTCACTTTCATGCAATTGTCTCAACACCTTATTTGTCTTAGTGCTTTAAAGAAGCCTTACTTTATCTGACACCAAATCAACCTCATATGACAACAGTTAACACCTCTTAGCCAAAACGTTGCCTCACAGGGACAAAACTCAGTGCCACTGATCCACATTAGAATGAGGATGGTGTCATTCTGGTTAAGGAAGAGTTAACTAGGACTCCAGTAGCACAAGCTTCCACACAGCACTGCCAGTCAATGCCATCTGTGACTCTAGCTGAGTGAACTTCCTTGCTGTAGTGCCCTGTTTATATCCTAGATTTCAGGTCACCATCGCCCCAAGCAAGTCAGAGGCTGAGCTCCAACCTCATCCATTCTGTGTAAATGCCACCTTGGCTTCAGCTGGCTGTCCATGTCCCAGAAATGCTTTAGCAAGACCTCCCAACTTACCAGGCAGCAAGAAAGTGTTATCCAGGGACAGCCTTCATTCCATAGACTTGGTTCCCCCCTGCGAAGCTGCTACTGCTGCTCACCTTTGGATCAGTAGCCTGCAAGCAACTCACACAGCAAGACACAGATAGCCACACTGGTAGATGCTTGAGTGGTGAAGCCTTACTGGAATGGGAGCTGGTATCAATAGGAGCAGGTAGCTTTGAAATGAACCCATTCCAGCTCACAGCATACTTGGAGGGGCAAGGATGTTTCAGGACCTGTCCCAAGGGCCACCCCATGCCTGATTCCTGTGGCTACTACTGTTATTGGCCTATGGGCCATAGCAAGGTGTTTACACAGCAAATGGAGGAGGGGGAGACGAACTAGTGCTTACCACTTATCCAGTACTTCTGTGATGGCGTGTTCATCCCACACCAGCCCTGAAGGAGTTAAAATGGCTCAGAAGGATCTACCTGCCAGGATGGGCTGCATCGGGTGACGTATACGCTGGATATACAGCCCTCATTGAATCTGAAGCCCAGCAAGGCAGGAAGAGGAGAGCAGAAAGGGGCTGCTCCAGGGGGAGAGAGTCAGCGGTCACTCTCAGGATTGAGAGAAAGGAGTAGGAAGAAGTCTAGGGGAAACAACAGCAAGGCTGAAGTTATCTGGATCTTAGCTGCTGACTGTAGGGTCCCTAGGCTGGAACCCAGTGTAGAAGGTGGGCCTGGGTTCCCTACCAGTCACTGCGGGAGTGGCACGGACAAGATACTGGACTTTGAAGATTGCCTGAGAGATTGATATTCCAAAAGGGGGAAAAACTATCGTGACTTGGCCAGACGGCCAAGCGATGAAGAGACAGCGCTGAAGTGTGTGGCGTATGAGAGAGGCCCCAGAATGAAAGACCGGGACAAAGGGCAGAGAAACCACAAGACAAAGTGTCAAACCAGTGGCGAGCCACAAAGAGGTGCCCTAGCAGTGAGTGGCGGGAACCCTGTGACAACCTTCCATTGTTAAAATTCTCTGCAGACACTACTAACTCCTGAAGCCTCACAATCCCTCTGCCAAGAGGGCCAGGACCATGTCCCCCATGTTACAGATGGGAAAACAGAGGCAGAGAGGGGAAGAGACCTGCCAAGATCATGTAGGGCACCATTGTCAGGGCCAGAATTAAACTCAAGAGATCCAGCCCCTCAACTGTGTGTTCAGCACCTTAGAGTGCAGGGACCTGTATGTGCTGAGCCCCCTCCCAGTGCAGCCTGTCAGCTCAGGAAGTAAAGTAGTGTCGCTCACACTCCCTCTCTCAGCAGGAAGCTGCTGCCCAAACTCAAAAACAAGAGAGCTTCCCCTTCCCTCTTTTGTTACACTCACAGTAGCATCCTGTTTAAAATTGGACTGTGAGCCCTTCTGGGCAGCATTGTGTTAATGTAGTGTCCAGCTCAATGATGCCCAATGCTGATTAGGGCCTCTGGATACACATAACGATGATAATAAAATCAAAGCAAAGGGCAAGTGAGGCCAGATTCTTGACTGTGCATCTCCCCAAAGGAACCATCTGAATTTTCCCTGGGTGTGTCCCCAACAGCTGTTTAGGCCCTAAAATCAGCTCCCTTGGCACACAGCAATTCAGAAAGCCCCAGAGACATGGCAGGGACTGTCCTTAAAAGCGACCCCATGCTCCCTGTCCACTTCTCTCTTTATCCCCCACGTGCCACACAGAGACCTGGACACATTAGTTCTCAAGTTCCTCAGCAGACGGATGATTCCAGGAAAGGCAGAAGCCAGGCGGGTTGCTTATTTCCTTGTCCAAACCACCACACAGGCAGCAATATGTTCCTGTGACAAACAGTAAGCACTATTCCCCCACCCCCAGTATTCTCTAGCCTAGCAGTATGTTGTGGCCATATCATACGTGCTAAATGGCAAGATCTTTGCAAGAAGCAGAGAGCTGTAAAATTACATCACTCACCATGCTCTGCTCTCCAGCACTATTTGCCCCCTTTGCACCAAGCTCCAGCAATATCCTGTGCACAAGTTCTGAATTGCAGTGTCTCTTATTCTGTATGGCTAGAAAGACCTGTTACATCACCTACTCCAGCCTTGTGCATGCAGGATTGTTACCTGCTGCTTGGCCAGCCCTAGCCACATGCTCCTGTTTTCTGTGGAAGAATGGGCAGCAACACCACAGACACAGGATGGGCTAGTAGCCAAACAGGCTTCCTCCCATTCTGCACCTAAGCTTGTGGGAACAGGATCTCAGGGCAGCCCAAGAGCTTGCTGGAAACTCCCCTTACTACATTCTCCATTATTACTGATTTCAGGTCACTGCATTTTATTCAGAGTCAAAATCCCTCCCCATCTCCTTGGTGGTTGGGAATGAGAGACCAGCCCAGCTAATGCTTACCCCAGGGAGAGACATAGGCTGAGCTCACATAGCTGCCTCAGAATCTATCATTCCCCCAGACTGCCCTCCCTCAGCATCTCCTACCCCCACAACCTTTCAGGCTCCAAGCCCCTTCCTTTTGCTGCCTCACTCATACACCCACAATTCAAGCCTATAACTCTCAACTGTCAGAACAAGCAGTAGCAACGCTACTAAAAGGTCAGACGCAGACCCCAGGGTTGCTGCAGAGCTGGAGACAGCATCTCCCCAGGATGGGGTTGTACAGTGGACTTGGGTTTAATCCCCTCTATCCATTTCCAAGTCAGCGTCAAGCTTATTCCACACGTCGAAGGTCTTTCTGTTTTCTCCCAGGTGCTCAAATGTTTTCCTCATGAACTTTGAAATAGCAAGTAGGGCTGTCAAGCAATTAAAAAATTAATCGTGATTTATCGCACTGTTAAACAATAAAGAATACCATTTATTTAAATATTTTTGGATGTTTTCTACATTTTCAAATATATTGATTTCAGTTACAACACAGAATAAAAAGTGTGCAGTCCTCTCTTTATATTTATTTTTTATCACAAATATTTCCACTGTAACAAAACAAAAGAAATAGTATTTTTCAATTCACCTCAGACAAGTACTCCAGTGCAATCTCTTTATTGTGAAAGTGTAACTCACAAATGTAGATTTTTTTTGTTACATAACTGCACTCAAAAGCAAAACAATGTAAAACTTTAGAGGTTACAAGTCAACTCAGTCCTACTTCTTGTTCACCCAATCACTAAGACAAACAAGTTTTATTTTATTTATCATTTTACAGTGCAATATTTGTAATAAAAATAATAATATAACGTGAGCAGTGTACACTTTGTATTTTATGTTGTAATAGAAATCAATATATTTGAAAAGGTAGAAAAACATCCAAAATATTTAATACATTTCAATTGGTATTCGATTGTTTAACTGTGCAATTAATCACCGTTAATTTTTTTAAGTTAATTGTGTGAGTTAACTGCGATTAATCAACAGCCCTAATCGAAAGCTTTAAACGTGCTGGCCTGCTCCGTAGATCAACATCCCTGAGGACACACCGAGGTTGTTAGTCTCTAAGGCGCCACAAATCCTCCTTTTATTTTTGCGAATACAGACTAACACGCCTGCTACTCTGAAACCGAGGTTTTAGAGTTAGGTTTAATAATGGAGATGTTGATTTCACCAAGGAAACCTGTTTCCTGGCAATGGGAGCTGCCAATCCTTTTTGCACAGAAAGAAAGTAACTTTGGAAGTGAGGTAGGGCCCTATGAGCTCAGTGTCTCTCCCTGAATTAGGCAAAGTCAGGCTGAGGGCTCAGTGTGTAAAGGCTGGAAGGGGAAGATCCCCTGCTAGAGATGAGGGTGAGGGGTGGGTTTGTCATTGTGGGCCAGGCACCCCTGGGAAATGCTTAGTCTGGGTGTCCCCACAACCTTTTCTAGGCAGGAGTTAAGGAGCTTCATCCACAACCCATTTCCAGCAGACTCGGGGGTTCGGGGGGAGGGTAGACAGTCTTATGACCCTCTCCCCCACCCCTTTCCCAGCAGGACACACGACATGCTCCATGTGCTAATGGAATCAGATGCAGGAACAAACTGACTACATAGGTAGACACCCATTGAATGTTAGAGCCAGGAAATCTCAATACCCGACCACAGGCATTGGGATAAGGGAAGGGGATTACAGGCAAGGATCTGGGAACACGGCAAGCCCCAAAGAAACCTTCCCCCTCAAGGTAAGATATAAGTGGCTGCTGTCAGCATTAGAAGCAGAGGGCATCAGCCCAGCAAGCAAGAGAAAATGAGCAGAGACCCAGGCACAGTGGGTACCTTGTATCTGTGGCCTCTGGTAGGCTTTGGGGGACGTCCCATGACTGGTGCCGCCACATCTGCTGCAGTGCAGGCAGGTGCTCCTCACAGCAGCCTGGGTTCACTCTCCTGCTTCCCCCTGTGGTTGAGTTTTGGAGTCATTCCACGGGCAGTTTCTTGCCAGCTCTCTGCCATCAGAATCGTAGGGGACTAGTGGCTTTGTTCATTCTCTTCACCTGGTTCCTCTTTCTGCACTTCCTGAAAGCGCAGCTAAAGCTGTTGCTTCACCTCGCTAAACAATGCTCCAGCACCGGACAGCCCACACCATAAGCTAAGTTCCTTTGCAGAGCTGGGATGCCCAGAAGCCTGTCCAGAGAAGCCTCTACTCCATCCCAGGCAAGAGGAAACAAGACTCTGGGACGGAGAAAGGGCAAAGCACCTCAGATCAGCCAGACACCCCAAAAGAGGCAGCCTCAGTAGCAAATGCACTGAATGGCACCCCAGGCCACCGCCTGCCTGGACTCAGGATTGACTGAGACACAGTAGGTAGCCCACAATACATGCTGTAGGGACAGTTGTATTCCCCATGCTTGGGAATGTTTCATCTATCCAGGTTCTTATATCGCACCCACCAGTGGGATCCCAGCACCTTTCAGATCCAGTAAATTTCACCACAAATTAAGGGACCAACAAAACAAGAAAGCACAAGAGTAAAGTCTCCAAGGCAGAGCATAGGGTGTCTCTCTCCCCCCCATCATACAGTCATATAAAATGGCAGCTGCTCAAGACAGGCAGAGAGAGACCTGAAGTATTTAAAGGGACAGTACACAGAAAAACTCATAGCTGTCACAAGCACAGCTACTCAATCCGTCTTATTGCAGCTACCCCATTCTCACTCCAAAACAGCACTAACTAACACTGAGTCAGTCTCTGGCAGTGGCAGTGTGATGTTATTGACAGAATCTATAACCGTATAGATCACTGTTGCAACCACTGTTATATATTTACAGCAAATATTGTACAAAGGTTGTCGTGGGACGGTTATGATTTGCTGGTTATAATTATGCTATCTGTATATGTGTATTGTTTTTGTAGTTGAAGTTATGAATATTGGCTCTATACTGTCTGTATTTCAAACTTATGCTATGCTTCTGGGTGATACCCCAGACAAGTTGGTGTCAGCTCTGCCTACCCTGCTTGATGGCCCATTAAGGACCATCAGCCATACAATTGACCCACTGAGAGACAGCAGACACACCTTGTGACTCAGCAAGGTATGCAGGGACCTGCCTGTGGACAGAACTCTAAGGTTTTTCTATGCCATGTGCTGGATAGGGTGTCCTTAGGACAAAGAAAGCAAAGACCACATGGCAAGAGACTATAAAAGGCTGATGTCTCATCTCCATCTTGTCTTCAATCCTGCTTCTTGCCTCTGGAGGGTCTTTGCTACAAACTGAAGCTCTGAACAAAGGACTGAAAGACCCATCCCAGCTGTGGATGTACTCCAGAGACTTGATTTGAACCTGCAGTTTATTCCATCGCTGCTGCAAGCCTGAACCAAGAACTTTGCCATTATTCTATGTAATTGATTCAATTTAACCAGTTCTAGCTCTCATCTATATCTTTTTCCTTTTATGAATAAACCTTTAGATTTTAGATTCTAAAGGATTGGCAACAGCATGATTTGTGGGTAAGATCTAATTTGCATATTGAACTGCGTCGGGGGCTTGGTCCTTTGGGATCGGGAGAACCTTTTTTCTTTTACTGGGGTATTGGTTTTCATAACCATTCATCCCCATGAGTGGCACTGGTGGTGATACTAGGAAACTGGAATGTCTAAGGAAATTGCTTGTGTGACTTGTGGTTAGCCAGTGGGGTAAAACTGAAGTCTTCTCTGTTTGGCTGGCTTGGTTTGCCTTGGTGTGCAAAGGAACCCCAGGCTTAGGCTGTAACTGCCCTGCTTTAAGCAATTTGTCCTGAATTGGTACTCTCAGTTGGGTCCCACCAAAGCCAACATCGTTACAGTAGCATAGGCAGTTGAGAAGAAAGCCGGGAAAAACAAGCTACAGACCTCGTGGAAATGGCAAAAGCACATTCTGTTATGAGACTGATATGTCTGAACATGTCTATTATGATGACTGAACATACCTAAACTCACAGCCAGCACCTGCGTCAGCAGGGAAAAGCGAGACTGCCTGGTGTAATGTGGTGGGAGCTAGACAAGAATGAGCACTTTTACAAGCACATGGATACTCAGCTTAGTCTGAATCTGCTCAGGCTTTAGGAAACCTTTAGATCTCACCAGACATGCCCAGAGGCTCAACACAGCCCATACCTGCTGAATACAGTTACAAGGTGTACTCTTGGGGGAATTCTGTGCCACTGCGCACATGCAGAATTTATGTCCCCCACAGATTTCTTTGCTTCCCCGCAGAAAAATGACTTTCTGTCAGGGAAGCAAGGGGAAGCCACAAGAGTGCTCACGCGACCCTCCCCAGCAATATGTTTCGGGTATCCAGGGCACCCAGCAGAGACGTAAATCACTGTGGTGCAGGCAGCAGGATGGGAGAAGACTCAGCTCCCTAACCTGCTCGGCTCAGCTGCTAGTCCTGGTTGAGCTGGGGAGGATGGGACTTCCTCTTCCCCCACCCCCAGATTTCTCCCCCAGCTGCAGGAAGCTCTGTAAACTCCCCACCACCACCCTGATTCCTGCACCCATCGCTCCTCAGCTTCAGGGAGAGGGATCCCTGTACAGGGAACTGCTCCCGCATCCACCTAACCCCTGTGCAGCCAGAACCCCTCATACCCAGACCCTCCTGCCGATCCTCACCCCCACCCCCCCACACTCAGAACCTCCACGATGAGCCCCACTCCTCCAGCACCTGGACAACCCTGACAAGCGACCCGCACCCAGATCACCACCCCACTGAGCCCCAATCAGTCGCATCTGGATCCCCACCACACTAAGCCACACACCCCCGGCACCTGGACCCCCCCGAACCTCCCACACCCAGACCCCCCTGCCAAGCTCTATCCCCTCACACACATCCAGACCCCCCCCGCTGAGCCCCAACCACCTTCACCTGGACCCCCCTGCACAGTCCCATTACCGTTGCACCCAGAACCCCCCAATAAGCCCCTGTGCATCCAGATCCACCCCGCACCTGGATCTCCCATTGAGCTGCCCACACCCAGATTACCCCACACAGAACCCTCTCAATCCACAGCAGGATCCCCCCACACTAAGGATCCTGACTTGATGAGTCCTCCTGCCCACACCTGGTGTACCTAGCACAGAGGAGGGGGCGTGTTTCTGGGGCAGGCCCAGTCCTTGTGCTGTGTCAGGGTTGGGTGCAGCCTCCCCACTGAGTCTGTGTCCAGGGTGGCGGGGGAGCTGCACAGTGATCTCCCAGCTCTGTGCAGCCAGTGGCCTGTGCTCCTCAATGACATGCTGGAGCCTCCACGTTTATTTGGCAAATAAAATGTGCAGAATTTTAAAATACTGTGCGCAGAATTTTTAATTTTTTGGCTCAGGATGCCCTCAGGAATAAAGGTGGAAGAGCCAAGCACTGCATGTCAGCCTCTGACCCAGAATTTGGAATGATAATTCCCCTGGCCATTACAGACATTATCCAAGGAACATTGGCCCTCTGACTCCAGTTCCACTGATCAAGACCTTGCCACACAAAGGAACCCTCTATTCTTTGAGACTTTCACATTTCTGTAACCTCCCCCTCCCATTCCCCCTCTTTCATTACAAACTAGATAGTAGGGCTAACACAAGCCTGCTTTCCCTGTACATTTTATAGCCTCCAGCAGCTCCTACTTACTTAGGCTGCATAAATCCAGGGAAATGCTGGGCACTTTTGCGACCTGTTCCTACTGTGGCAGGTTAATGGAAACACAAACATGCTCCAGCAAGGTCCCTCACTGGATCTCATTCACATTGCATGTGTATCCCCTCAAGAAAGACTCTCTGAACTTCCAAAGTCCTGCCCCAGCATACACCGGGCATAGTATAAATGATAGAAAGGAGTCTCTGGGCCAGTCTTTGGTGAACAGTACAGGAGCGGAGGCAGCCTGGTCAGTCTGCTCAGGCTTCAGGAAACCTAGATCACACCAGGCAGGTCCAGAGATTTAACACAGCCCAGACTTGCTGAATGAGGGTTACAAGGGTAAAAGAACCAGGGATTGTATGCCAACCTGCTCTGCCCTGGATTTGGGATGATCATTGCTGCTGTCACTCCCTCACAGACACTGCCATCAGAAAACTCAGGGAAGCACAGACAGGCTGCATCCCTGTGTCACTAACACCCGTGCGGGAGGACCTGAAATTGCTAACTGACTCTCCCCTACCATGCAGCTGGCCGTGTCCACCCTAGCCTGGCAGGCAGGCAGCAGACCCAGGGCAGTTTGTAGCAGCCCTGAGACGGGATCTCTTTGCCCCAGTGCTCCCCAGCCAGCCAGCATGGTACTTGTGCTTCCAGAAGCCTGCCAGCAGATGGCACAAGGTTCTCCGCTGCGTGCACAGGGAATGTGTCCTGGAGGGAAGAGAGGAGGACCGGGCTAGAGCAGGGTGGTAGGAATGGCACATACCTGCCCTCCACGCAGCCAGGCTTGGTTGCAGCCCGCTGCCTCCAGGAGGATTGGGACAATTTGTATAGTGGGGGTGCTGAGAGCCATTGAACCAACTGTAAACCCTGTATATGATGGAAACCACTTCAAGCCAGGGGGTGCAGAAGCACCCGCAGCTCCTCTAGTTCCAGCACCTATGGCTACCTCAGGAGCCTCGCTTGCCCCTCCTCAGTGCTGCAGCCCCGGCTGGGAGCTGAGCCCCTAGAGTTACAGCAACCACCAAGCCCGGGGCAGGGTACAGCCTGGTGGGAAGGGGGGTCGCTCAAGAAAATCAAGCAGCCCCCTAACTCCCTAGGTGCAGAGCGGATGGTGCTGCTGGAAAGAGGAGACTCCCTGGAAAGGCTGACCCACACTCACACCACACCTCCTCCCATCAGGCTGAACCTGCTGCATTCCCAAAGCTGGGCTGCACTGTGACCAGCAGCAGGAAGGGCTGAGGACAGGGAATCAACATATGCCAGCCCTAGTGAGCTCTTTGCTTCACACCTGCCTCTTAGAGCAACTTAACTCATGCATGCCAGCCGTTCCCAAACCAGGGCCTGCGCTACACTCAGTGTGAAACAGCCTGCGCCTACATGGAGGAAATGGGGCTGTCAGTTCCTACCCCATGCATTTGGGAGCAGGGGCCTCGTTTCCAATGGGAATTGCCCTCCCCCAGACTTTTCATAGGTCTATACGCTCTTCCACTGCTCCCACCTTTTCAGGCTAGAATATCACGTATGTTCTGTATTCTGACACAACTTTGCCACAACGTTTTTCTGAAATGAGGCCCCTGCCTGGGAGCTCTCAGACTGCTGAGCCCAGGAAGCACCTGCCTAGCCCTATGCAGCTCCCGAGAGGGGAACAAACTCTTGGTCAAAAAGCTGACTGAGCTCCAGAGCAGGAGTGGCAGTAAATGTGCCAAGTGAGTCCCTGACACATAGCACAGGCTGGATTTTTTCCACTTCCTCAGTCCCACGGACAGGATTCAGCTAGAGCAGGGCAGGTGGAAGGAGAACACATTAGCAAGTGAATCCATCTACCCATGTGGAACCAGGGAAACACAGAGAGTCAGGGACACCTCCCCAAACTCTTCAGAGATCTGAACTACAGGGAGCAAACAGTTTACCCAGGACTTCCTGTCAGAGCGTAGCTGAGACTCTGGCAGCGGGAGCTTCCCCACAGCGGTACCCAGCTGGGACTCCAGAAGCGTGAGCTTTGCCACAGCAGTGCCGGTGAGCGTCACCCTCTTCCAGCAGCATTCCCTTTCTCCCAGATGCACAGAGGGAAGCAGAGATGGATGGCTCTGTCAAAGAGCTGCAGGCACAGCTTAGTGGGAATAATTGGGAATTTGATTACGTGGTTCTGTGCAGCCGATTAATGTGATTAAAAGGCTAGCAGACAGGATTTAGAGGAGAGGCTGAGCTGGAAAAAGCTGTTCTCCCCTTCCGCACACGGCCCCCCTGCTGGGAGCTGGTGCACTTGATGTGCTCTTGCACCTCATTTCCTCACACCCACATTCAATGACAGCAGCTCCAGCATTCTGCTCGGTGTTGAGCTACCCAGGACTTCACGACAGTCGACAAGCTGCACAGCAAGACCACTCAGAGACTCTCAAAGAGCAGCAGGGGCAGAGCTCGGGGCTCCTGCTCCATAAGTCACATGGGCTAAAGAAGAATCTCCATTACCTGTTTACCTATGACACACAACTGAGCAGTCATATTTCCATCCACAAGAGGACAGTGGTGTGCACCGCCTTACCCAGATAGCTATTATATTATGTTCCTAATGCAGCCAGCAGAGTCAAGGAGAGAGATTTAGACCACCTTGTAATTGATGGAGAAGGGAGTTCATTGGGCTCAGTGTAAACATAGGATAGTTTACAAAGGGCCAAGTTCTGCTGAGTTTAACTTTATGAATTAATAAAACCCAACCCTGCACATCCCATGCACTTATAACAGATAATGGTCTGGATAAGCCTTTACTTTACCTGCCCGTTACCCATACAGGGAGCAGTAACATGTGCTAGCTGAGGCTACAGGAATTAGTATGTTGACCACGCAGATGCAGCTCCTATTCTGATTTCAGCCCAGGCCTTACTTCAGATCAAGGGGAAATGTCCCCTCCATAGGTAGATGATGTCACCTGCAAGTACACAGCATCTGCTAGTAGTTTGTCTGACTGCTGGCACACAGCCTGGCACAGAGTAAAGTGGAGGCACTTGGGCTGCCAGGAGCCCTAACTCCTGCCCAGGTGCCTGGGTGCCTTGCAGCTTCTGGGGAGAATCCAGGGTGCAAGAACACCCCGGCCACACTTCCTCCTGTCCCCAGCCCAATCCTGTTCCCAAGGGCTTTTGCCATGGCTCATAACCATCTCTGCAGCTCCTGCAGAAGGCCTTGTCCATTGGGAGTACCCTCCTGAGGGCCCTATGCAGCTCCTTTAATCTGTCTATCCCACAGCAACTGCAAAGGGGCCATTAGGCAGTGGCTCAGCAGGAGGGGTTTACAAATGGGCTGCATCTCAGAAGTGGAGCAGGGCAGAGTTTCTCTCCTGTGCTCAGCATCCTGGTATCAGCTGCCTGCTGTGGGGTTTGGATGCCTTGGATTTACCACTGTGTTTCAATAGTTTTTCTTTGCAACGTAGCAAGCAGAGCAGCTAATGAATGAACTGGAACCCCTGGGCTGCACAGGAGCCAGCCACAGCTGAATGAGACTAGAGGTGCAGATGCAACCAGCTCCCCTGGCTTTCCAGATTCCCTCTTCTCTGCAGGTCTTGCTGGCTCTCCCTGGCTCAACTCCGCCCTTTGCATGTGAAGCAGGCTGCCATAGAGCTCTCTCCCCCCCCTCACTATTTACATTGCAAAGCAGCCCCCTCCCACTGCTCTGGGTTATATTTAGCTCCCTGGCACAGCCTGTGAGAAGCATCAGGTGCATCCTACCTGCCATCCCTGTGGCCCTGCTGAGAAGCCATGATGCTGTAGCTCCAGCCCTCATTAGCGGCCCATGATTCACCTTGGGGCCTCATTCTCTGCAAAGCAGGCATAGGCGAAGACACGCTGCAGCACTACCAGTCTCCCTGTGGGGCTAATGCCACGCTGGAGACCAGGGCAGGAGATGAGAACTCATCGTTGGACCACTGCAGGAAATAAGCACGAGGCTGCTGCGGCAGGTCCTGCTCTGCCTCAAGAGGCTGTCAGCAAAGAGCGTCAGGATAGAACAGAGGGGCTGACTGGCCCAAGCAGCCCCAGAGGAGAGGGTCTGGCAGGGCAGGAATGAGACCTATTAGCCCCAGCCTTGCTAGAGCAAATGAGGTCCAAGACCTAGGGATTGCTGAGTGTGCAGTTGGGCCAGCTGAGGTGGTCGGTGCTGGAGCTGGCTGCTGCCTTTGGGGGAGTCTCCCAGAGCCCAGGTGGAGCCCTGCTGGTTGAGAAGGAAAAGGGAAACGGATTCACTCCCTGCTGCTCTGCTGGCCTTGCAAGAGCCACAGCACGTTCCCTGTCCTGAGCACATGAGCAACAACAAGCCCGAGCCATGGAGGCAGCTTAGCCTCAGGCTGTCACACTGGCTAACCTCTGGGCCCCTGCGGTTTGCTTTCTGGGATGCAGTGCAAACAGGCCCAGCGGCATAGGCGTAGTTTGACTTCTATATTTGGGGGAGGAAAGGGTCCTAATACTATTAATAATAGGCATAGGTCTCACTGCGGATTTACTGATTGTTAGTGGTACTTAAGTTACAGTGTACTTGAAATCACAAATGCAATTTTCATTCATTATTTAATCACCCGTCATTTTTTGTTTTAACTTATTTGCTGTGTTTACCAGCTACCACCTAAAAATCAACATAGCATAAAAACAAATTATTGAATAAACAGAACCTAGCACTTTCATGTAACTATGTTGTTGATGTTACTAAACTGAAATGAAATCCTTATATAACGTGTCAAAATATGTGTCTTTCAGAAAAACAGGTAGATTAGCTTTTCTCTTTCCCTATGTCACCTTTTTAGAAAGAAATACACCCTGTTCTCCTGGGATGGGAGGGCTTTGTTACTGTTCAATAAAACAAGCGTAAACTGTTTTCTCAGCACAAAACAGACCCTATCCAGTAATTATGATTTTCTTCAGCACATGCAATGCACACATCAAACAAATCCGTTGCCAAAGCCTGCCCCCTTTGCCCATCTGCCTAAGCACCTTCCACTCACATTTAACATTCCCTTGGTCACTCTCCTGGGCTTGACACAGTCAATGCTGTACACTGAGACACTGGGGAAGCAGCTCAAATCTTATGTTCACTTGCTACGATGTGATTAGCATGTGGCCCCTATGTTTAGAGGTCTGTGTTTCAGGGACACGTCTCTTATTTTAAAGGCTAGTAAAACTGAAATGGCCCCATGCTGGAGTTCCGCCACCAGGGTCAGGAGCTGCTCTCCTGCCCTCCCCTTATGCAGCCCATGTGGGGAAACTGACAAAATCTGGGAGCCCCCACTTCTATGCATCAACTCTGTGAAGTACCCAGTGGGGGGGGCAATGCCCTCCCATGCCTGCACCCCCAGTCTCTGCCCATGCCCATCTGCCTGCACAGCCCAGGAGCTGGGAGGCTGGGATGGTGAAGGGAGGCTGATGCTGTGAGCTGCATCCCAAGCATCTGCAGGGAACCTCTGGGGAGGTGCCAAAGACAAGAGTAACCCAAACTGCTGAGATCCCTGAGGCTGCAGCAGGAACAGGCCCAAGCCCAGCCACACAGCCCCCAGGTTTCTGCTGGGGAAAGCAGAGGATGTTCCTCTTCAGGCAGCCAGGGGCTTTGTCACTTGCCATGTGTCTTCTGGGGGAGTCTCTGATTCCCTGGCACCAAGGGGATGATTATTGACTCAGCCAGTGTAACAGGTGAATCCGAATGTGTCACTTCCTCTGCAGGGCTACCTGGGCCAGTGAGCCAGGGAGGGTTCCCCTTTGGGGGCTTGTCTAGGTGTGAGTGCAGGACAGAGTGTGGCCCAATACAGTCAGCCGTACAGGTCTAAAATGAGGCACTCAATCTGGTAAATGGCCTGATTCTCACCGCAGCCAAGCACTCCGGATTGCTGCTGCCAGGCCTGGGAGCAGCAGGTGCCTCGCACCTTGGAAAACCAGCCCACTTCAGCAGAACTGCCTAAATAAAAGGGGATTTGAGCCTAACATTATGTCCCTTACTTTGTCCATTTTGGCCGAAGTGTTGCCCAGAGTCACAGCATGAGTGACTGTCAGAGAGTCAGGCATTAACATCAGGCACCTGCTCAGCCTCCTACCGTGGTGGCAGAGGCAGCAAGAATGGCTGGTGCTTTGGAGGCATTTTCCCAGGGGGGGGCAGTTGTCCCTGAGCCAGTGAGGTTGTGGCATAATTTAGCATCATTAGCAGGGCTGGGACAAACCTGCTGCGGGGAGCACTAACTATAATCTGTGCACTGAGCCCCCGTTCCACCACTCCTTAACCACACAGCTATTTCTGGAAGGCACTGAATATCCGGAGGCTTAAAATATCATTTCTTCTCATTTCAAACCCTTTACATAATGACTGATGTCACTTCTCCCTCGTGCTGGCTAACGGGGCCACAGCAGGCGCTGGGCAAGCTAGTGATGCCAGCAGGTAGGGGCTCAGAAACCCCGTTTTTTCCGCTGGCCAGTGCGCCCCCACATAGTATGAGATCTGCTTTGAGCGGTGTGATGCATGCAATGCTGGGTTTACAATGGCGCCCTGGAGCGGGCCCGTGCTCAGAAGGGGCCCCGGCCTGCTCCACTTGCACTGTGCCCTGAGACCCCACCAGCCCACTGACTCCCCGCTCCCCGTCCACCACTTGCTTCTCTCGGCCTGCCCACCGGCTGGCCAAGGGCTCCTCTCCGCCCCCTGGCCTCACCCTCCAGCTTCTTTCTGCCTCCTGGTCAGAGCCCAGTGCACCTCTGGCTCCGGGCAGTCTCTGCTTCCTACCACCTGTGGGGTCCCACCTACCTCCCTGATGCTGAGCCGCCTGGGACTGATGCAGAAGCCTGGCCAGTCCCGGCCAGTTAGTGTGGGGGGCTTGGCTGGGTGATGGATGGAGCGATTCCCGCCCTGGGACCAGCCCTGGTGGCTCAGCCTGGCAGACACAGTCACCTCCCAGCAGGGCTGGTGAGTGGGGCCGGGAGGCAGGGCGTAGGGGAGTGCGTCTCTGGAGTGCCTGGGGTGGGTGCTGTGCTGTGAGGGGGCGGGGAAGATCTCTGTGTGTTGGGGCAGTAGGGAGTGGGGGTTCTGTGCAGGGTGCTGTGCATTTGTGGCAGGGTCTGGTGGGGGCACTGGGCATAGCGGGTCCGGGGGGGCTTTGGCCGTAGGGAATCGGGGGGAGAAGAAGGGAGGGTTCCTGTGTTGGGTAGGGGGGGCTGTGTGGCACGGAATGGACCCACTCCCGTGGGGAAGGGGCATGCTGGCAGCACAGGGCCAGGCGGGCCATCGTGCGTCTGGCAACTACTGGTTTGTAAATAGTACCCTCGCACTGGTCTGGGCAGAGCGGGGCCACCCCTGCCATGCCATATTGCCCCTGGCTGGCCCCTTACTCTGGGGACCAACCCCCCCTGTGCCATGCTCCATTGCCCCCATGGGGGCCCCATAAATAAGTTTGGTGCTGGGCCCACAAAAGGTTAATCCGGTCCTGGACGCACGGAGGAGACCGTGCTGCACAGCAGTGTCCACACTCAGCAGCTACCCCAAGAGCCCTCTGCACCCTCCCACATCTAAGGCCTTGGGTAAGCACCTACCAAGTCTTACACCATGACTGAGCAATGGCCAAAGGGGGTGCTCAAGTGCAACACGCAGGGCTGCCCTTGTCTAGGGCTGAGCATAGGGGAGAAGAGAGCAAGGGCTACATGCTGCCTGCAGCTCTCTAGCCTGCCAGCAGCCACAGGCTCCATCATGTCCCCACCTCACCCAGCGTTGACCTCTTAATCCAGTATATCATAATGGAATAAATACCCGCACCTGTTCCACGCTGTCCCTAGGGACCAGCCAGGCCTGGTGGCTTCACAGGACCCCTTGGGCACCATCCTGCTTTGAGATACTTTCCCGCCACAGCACCACCATCCTGTTTTTGCTCAGATGCCAGCAATCAAGGATGGTATAAGCAGCTCCTCCTAACCACCGCACAGGAGAGGCGATAATGTCCCGGCAGCTGGGTCCAAAGCCTGATCAGGGTACAAGTGAGATCTCTCTAGTTCTGAATGCCCTGTCAACCCATCACCTTCAAGGAAACACCGTAAAATTCAGTACCACGGGCAGAGTTTCTTCCAAAGAGCCCTGGTGCTGGGCGTCAGAACAAGGGGCATCTGCAGAGCTGTATGGGACCCGGGACTGGAAGAGCAGCAGGGGCTCTGCAGGTCAGGATTGAGGAGTATCAGTAGAGCTGTAAGTGGAAGGAGATCAGGTCTGGCATAGAGGGATGAAAGTGACCCCCAGAAATATTAGAGCTGGAACATGTCCAGGCTGAGTAAATTAGGTTGCAATATGTTCCATTCCTCCCCTGGGGAGTTTGGGATAATTGCAGCCAGCTAATCCGTTCATGCACATCTGGAGGAAAACAGCTAAGAAAGGAAAATCCTGCTCTGTGCCCTCCACTGTGCATGATAAGCCCTCACTCTCGCTGATGGCAGGGCAGAAACATTTTAAAGCAGCTGACAAAGCACCAAACTAAGGCAAATCATCCCCATGGTCCAAACCATGCAGCCTGCTGCACCTCCCAATAAGACATTTTTGTGAGTATGTGGGGGACCCAGAGATCCAGACCCAGTAACATCGTGGGGAGGGGTCTGTCCATGCAGGATTGGGACACCCCTTTTCCCCACTCAGGGACTAGCAACCAGCTGAGTTTGGTCAGCTCCTAGCAGAAGGTTGCCAGATTATCTGTCTTTCTAAGGTACCTGCATGACCTTCCCGTTAGGGCAGTATTTGAGTGCCTTACAATCTTTATCGCATTTAGCCTCATCACATCCCTCTGAGGTAGGGAAGTGCTAATATCTCCACAGGGAACTGAGGCACAAAGAAATCAAGTGACTTGCCCAAGGTCATATAGGAAGCCTGTGGCAAAGCAGAGAACTGAACCCAGGTCGCCTCAGGCCTAAGTGAGCATCCTAATCACAGGACCAGCCCTCTACTCTGCATGTCTCCTTTGCCTAAGATATTTAGACTCTGAGCGCAGCAGGGCAGACTCTGTGACTCATCAGGCCCCCTGTGACTCATCAGGCCCCCCTGATGAATAATCTATCACACAGAGCCCAGGGGAGAATGCAGGATTCAGTGGGATCGGTTATCCAAGCCAGCTCACAGGAAAGCAAGCCTTTCCCCTTTTGACCCAATCCCACAGAGTCTAAGCATCCCAAAGTCCGTATTGTATGTGCCCCATCCTACTCAGGGCAAGCAGTGCTAGATCGTGTGTCTCTTCTCATTTACACCAGTAAGACTGAGGCGCGATTGCATAGAGATCAATGGCGTTACACCAGGGTTCAAATGGTGAGAGAGGACAATCAGGCCCCAGCCCTTCCTTCACCTCCTGGAGGAGGGAGAATGGAGTCTGAGCTACTGGAGGCACCAAGACATGAGTAGAGCCCTAGACAGGAGGCTGGAGCTACTCAGGAATAAAAACTCAACTAGGTATCCAGACAGGGGATGTGTGTGGCAACAGCTCACAGAAGTCGGCAGCCTCATTAGGGGCCATGAAGAGTAGCAAGAACGCCATCCCTCCCCCCGGATAACTTTTCTTGGGTGTAGAGGATGGGGGAATGGGGAGCAGAGCAAACTCAATGGAAGAAGAGCCATGCAGGGAGCACATCATTCCACATTGGGTCCCTTTGCAACAACGTGCTTCAGAAGGTTTCCCAGGCCAGACCTAGAGAACCAGCATCAGCTCCCTCAGCGCCCTATCACTGCTCAGGGGTTTTGAGCTCCCAGGCTGGCTGCAGCTGAGGCCCACTGACCTTGTGGGAGACAAGTGGGAGAGGAAGAACAATTTCTCAGCTCAGACCAGGAGAGCCTAACAACGAGGAGAGGGAGGAAAATGGCACCACGGAGGGCAAAGTAACTGCCAAGGCCATTGTGACGATGTGACTCAGCAGGGAGGGGGGAGTGTTGACCTGGGAATGTGCCCTGGGGATGGGAGACCTGAGAGCCTGTCACCTGAGCCAGGAGGGGGAGGGGGAGGTAACACCTCTGCCCAGGAATGTGAACAGAGGCTGCAGCAGGGAACCTGGTGGGTGGGTTTAGTTGGCAGTTTGGGAGGCTGGGGAGAGGAACACAGGGAACCCCAGGGCTGGGGTCTAAGCTCCCTGCTCCCCCAGAAGGACGTGATTGAGGGGTCCTGGTTGTACCCACAAGCTCTGTTGTGGACTGTGTTCCTGTTGTCCAATAAACCTTCTGTTTTACTGGCTGGCTGAGAGTCTCAGTGGATCCCAGGAAGAGGGGTGCAGGGCCTGGACTCCCCCACACTCCGCGACAACTGGTGGCAGCGGTGGGATCTACTGCACCCCGTGAACGGCGCTTCCTGCAGTAAGTGACTGGGGAACAGTAAAACGAAGGGGAATTGACGGGGACCAGGCGTGCTGAAGATTCAGAGAGAGACGGTTTCGGGGGGCGGCTAACCCCTGGGAATGTGTGACCAGAGAGAAAGACTTTTGCAGTAACAGGGTCCCCCGGGGGATTGCAGCGAGCGGTCCCAGGGGCGGAGGAGTCTGTAGCTCGACCCTGGCAAAGAGGTGGTGACCTCAAGAAGGACTGGCACACTAAGGGCTTTTCCTGGAAACCGTGGGAAGCTGCCCGGCCTGCGAGTGGCCAGCAGGGAGATGTACGCTAAACGCCTTAAGAGTGACCTGGTGGAGCTGTGCAGGCAGAGGGGGCTGCGCATCGGGAGGTCCACCAAGGAACAACTGATTGCCCAGTTGGAGGAGAGGGATCGCTTGGATGACCCGATCCCTGTCCCTGAGGGGAGCCGCCCGGCAGACGCAGCGTGGGCCCCGGGGCCTGACCGGGCTGGGAGGGGTCAGACTGCTGCCGAGGACATCCCGAGACCCTTCCTACCTATGCCTGGGGGAGGGGTTGGGGGAAGCCCAGTGAATACCGAGGGCACCCTGACCCCAGCACCCAGCAGGGGATCCTCCCGGCGGAGCTCCCCATCCCTGGAGCGGAGGTGGCTGGAATGGGAGAGGGAGATGAAAATGAGGGAGCTGGAGGATCATGAAAAACAACGTCAACATGAGGAGAAACAACGTCAACATGAGCAGGAGGAGAAGGAGAAACAACGTCAACATGAGCAGGAGGAGAAGGAGAAACAACGTCAACATGAGCAGGAGGAGAAGGAGAGGGAGCGTCAGGAGAAGGAGAGGGAGCGTCAGGAGAAGGAGAGGGAGCGTCAGGAGAAGGAGAAACAAAGACAGCATGAACTGGAGCTGGCCAGGCTGAAGAGCAGTGGGGCCCCGGCTGTGGTGAGTGAGGGGGGACCCAAGACTGCAAGGAACTTTGATAAGTGCTTCCTGGCCCAGCGTAAGGAGGGGGAGGACATAGATAGCTTCCTGACGGCCTTTGAGAATGCCTGTGAGCTGCACAGGGTTGACCCTGCAGACAGGCTCCAGTTTCTCACCCCCTTACTGGACCCCAAAGCCGTGGAGGTGTACAGCCGGATGACAGGGCCGGAGGCAGGGGACTATGAACTGTTCAAACAGGCCCTGCTCCGTGAGTTTGGGCTGACCCCCGAGATGTACCGGAGAAGGTTCCGGAGTCAGCGTAAAACGCCTGAGGTCACCTACCTACAACTGGCCAACCGGATGCAGGGGTATGCCCGCAAGTGGACAGCTGGGGCCCGAGCTAAAGAGGACCTGCTTGACCTAATTGTACTGGAGCAACTGTATGAACAGTGCCCTTCCGACCTGAGGCTGTGGTTGGTGGACAAAAAGCTCGAGAACCCCCAGCACGCAGGGCAGCTGGCCGACGAGTTTGTGAACAGTCGGTCAGGGGGTAGCCGGGAGGAGTCCCAAAAGAACAGGCCCCCCCCGATGCAGAGAGAGAGTCACCAGGGGGCCTCCCAGCGGGGAAATAGGGAGAACCCCCTCCCAAGGGGAACGCCTGGCGTCGGGCCCCTCCGACCCGCTCGAGGGGACCAACGTGACCTGAGCTGCTATCACTGTGGCCAGAGAGGCCACATACGGTCCCAGTGCCCTGGGCTCAGGGACAAACTGAGCAGACCCAACCTACCCAGGGTTAATTGGGTAGGGACCCAGCTGGACGAGGGGCAGACGACCCAGGAAAGGGGGCCTACCAGTTTACCACCTGCTCAGGAGGGAAGAGTACCCCAGGCCAGCTCCACCAGAGGGCTGGAGGCTCTGGACTCAGGGCGCTCAGTTTACAGGGTGGGCGCGGGGCTGTCCCTCCGGAGAGAGTGCCTTGTTCCCCTGGAGGTGGATGGGAGGAAGGTCAATGGATACTGGGATACGGGCGCGGAGGTGACGCTGGCCCGGCCCGAGGTGGTGGCCCCAGATCGGGTGGTGCCCAACACCTACCTGACCCTGACAGGGGTGGGCGGGACCCCATTTAAGGTGCCCGTGGCAAGGGTACACCTGAAATGGGGGGCCAAGGAGGGCCCCAAGGATGTGGGGGTACACCACCATTTGCCCACTGAAGTTTTGATGGGGGGAGACCTAGAGGACTGGCCAAGCAAGCCCCAGACCGCCCTGGTTGTGACCCGTAGCCAGAGCCGGCGAGGGCCACTGCTCCCTGACCTCGGGGAGGGTACCGCACCGGAGGCGCAGGACCCTACCCTGGTGGGAAGGGAGGGCCGAGGGGCACGGCTCAGAGAGGCTGAGGCCTCAGACCTGGCCACTGAGGGGGAACCGGGCCCCATCCCTTCCCCAGCTGCTGAGTTCCAGGCCGAGTTGAGGAAAGATCCCTCCTTGCGGAAGCTCAGGGACCTGGCCGACCTCAGGGTGGTACGGACCATGAGGAGAGGCTGCCAGGAGAGGTTCCTGTGGGAGAAGGGGTTCCTGTACCGAGAATGGGCTCCCACAAGGGAAGTAGAGTCCTGTGGGATCAGGAGGCAGCTGGTGGTCCCCCAGAAGTATCGCCGCAAGCTCCTGTACCTGGCCCATGACATCCCCCTCGCAGGGCACCAGGGAATCCGGCGCACCCGGCAGAGGTTGCTACAGAACTTTTACTGGCCCGGGGTCTTTACCACGGTCCGGCAGTATTGCCGGTCCTGTGACCCCTGTCAGAGGGTGGGGAAGGCCCGGGACAAGGGGAAAGCGGCTTTGAGACCTTTGCCCATCATAGAGGAGCCTTTCCAGAAGGTGGCCATGGACATCGTGGGGCCTCTCAGCAAGACGACCCGGTCGGGGAAGAAATACATTCTGGTGGTGGTAGATTTTGCCACCCGCTACCCCGAGGCAGTGCCCTTAGCTTCCATTGAAGCAGACACCGTGGCCGATGCGCTCCTGACCATTTTCAGCCGAGTGGGGTTCCCCAAGGAAGTCTTGACAGACCAAGGCTCCAACTTCATGTCGGCCCTGCTCCGGTGCTTGTGGGAGAAATGTGGGGTCCGGCACGACTGGGCCTCAGCTTATCACCCCCAGTCCAACGGGCTGGTGGAGAGGTTTAACGGGACGCTAAAGATGATGCTGAAAACCTTTATGCACCAGCACCCGCAGGATTGGGACAAGTACTTACCTCACCTGCTGTTCGCGTACAGGGAGGTGCCCCAGGAGTCTACCGGATTTTCGCCTTTCGAACTGTTATATGGAAGGAGGGTGAGGGGCCCCCTGGACCTGATGAGAGACGAGTGGGAGGGGAAGGCCACTCCCGATGGAGAGTCAGTGGTGGAGTATGTCCTGATCTTCCGAGAGAGACTGGCTGATCTCATGGGCCTGGCCAGGGAGAATCTGGCCAGAGCCCAGAAGAAGCAGAAGGTCTGGTATGACCGCACGGCAAGGGCCCGTGCCTACGCCACCGGGGATCCGGTGATGGTTCTCATCCCTGTTAGAAAGAACAAACTACAGGCCGCCTGGGAGGGCCCTTTCAAGGTCGTCAAGCAGCTCAATGAGGTAAACTATGTGGTGGAGCTGTCGAACCGGGCGCACCACCGCCGGGTGTACCATGTGAATATGATGAAGCCATATTATGCCAGGGGGAATGTGGTGTTGGCCGTGTGTGGACAGTGGGAAGAGCAGGGAGATGACCCTTTAGTAGATCTATTCCCTGGGACCAGAGCTGGTTCCCCCCTGGAAACAATCCCCCTCTCGGATCAGCTAACCCCTGCCCAGCAAGCTGAGGTCAGGGGGGTGCTGCATCCGTACCGACAGCTGTTTTCCAACCAGCCTGGACGCACTAATCTGACTGTCCACCGGGTGCAGACAGGGTCGCACCCGCCGATAAGATGCTCCCCCTTCCGAGTCACAGGGAAAACTGCTCAGGACCTGGAAAGAGAGGTCCGGGACATGCTGGCTTTGGGGGTGATCCAGCCATCGGCCAGCCCTTGGGCCTCGCCGGTGGTGCTGGTCCCCAAAAAGGACGGGTCGGTCCGGTTCTGCGTGGACTATCGGAAGCTCAATGCCATCACTGTATCTGATGCCTACCCCATGCCCAGGCCGGACGAGCTCCTAGACAAACTGGGAGGAGCTCGGTACCTCACCACCATGGACCTTACAAAGGGCTACTGGCAAGTGCCGCTGGATGCAGATGCCCGACTGAAATCGGCCTTTATCACCCCTCTGGGGCTCTATGAGTTCCTGACCCTGCCTTTCGGCCTCAAGGGAGCGCCGGCCACCTTCCAGCGCCTGGTGGACCAGCTCCTGAGGGGGATGGAGAGTTTTGCCGTGGCGTATATTGATGACATCTGTGTCTTTAGCCAGACCTGGGAGGACCACGTGTCCCAGGTTAGACAAGTGCTGGACCGACTCCAGGGGGCTGGGCTGACTGTAAAAGCGGAGAAGTGCAAGGTGGGGATGGCGGAAGTGTCTTACCTGGGCCATCGGGTGGGGAGCGGCCGCCTAAAGCCGGAACCAGCCAAGGTGGAGGTGATCAGAGACTGGCCCGCTCCCCACACCAAAAAGCAGGTCCAAGCCTTTATTGGGATGGCAGGATACTACCGAAGATTTGTGCCCCACTTTAGCGCCATAGCCACCCCCATCACTGAGCTATGCAAGAAGGGGAAGCCAGACAAGGTGGTCTGGACCGAGCAGTGCCAGGTGGCTTTCCGGGCGCTGAAGGAGGCTCTGGTCAGTGGCCCAGTTCTGGCGAACCCGGACTTTGACAAGGCCTTTGTGGTGTTCACCGACGCCTCCGACACGGGACTGGGGGCGGTGTTAATGCAGGAGGATGAAAAGGGGGAGAGACACCCCATCGTGTACCTGAGCAAGAAGTTGCTACCCCGGGAGCAACACTACGCAGCCATCGAGA
This sequence comes from Caretta caretta, assembly GCF_965140235.1. Lineage (NCBI taxonomy): Eukaryota > Metazoa > Chordata > Testudines > Cheloniidae > Caretta > Caretta caretta. The sequence goes on along the minus strand of NC_134211.1, from coordinate 58,007,188 downwards.
AGGAGTGCCTGGCCATGGTGTGGGCCCTCAAGAAACTAGAGCCCTATCTCTTCGGGCGACACTTCACCGTCTACACCGACCACTCTCCCCTGACCTGGCTGCACCAGATGAAAGGAGCCAACGCCAAGCTCCTGAGATGGAGCCTGCTCCTGCAGGATTACGACATGGACGTGGTCCACGTGAAGGGAAGTGCCAACCTGATAGCGGATGCGCTGTCCCGGAGAGGGGGCCCCGAACTTCCCCAGGTCACTGGTCACAGTGACCCCGCTCAGTTCAGTCTCGAAGGGGGGAGAGATGTGACGATGTGACTCAGCAGGGAGGGGGGAGTGTTGACCTGGGAATGTGCCCTGGGGATGGGAGACCTGAGAGCCTGTCACCTGAGCCAGGAGGGGGAGGGGGAGGTAACACCTCTGCCCAGGAATGTGAACAGAGGCTGCAGCAGGGAACCTGGTGGGTGGGTTTAGTTGGCAGTTTGGGAGGCTGGGGAGAGGAACACAGGGAACCCCAGGGCTGGGGTCTAAGCTCCCTGCTCCCCCAGAAGGACGTGATTGAGGGGTCCTGGTTGTACCCACAAGCTCTGTTGTGGACTGTGTTCCTGTTGTCCAATAAACCTTCTGTTTTACTGGCTGGCTGAGAGTCTCAGTGGATCCCAGGAAGAGGGGTGCAGGGCCTGGACTCCCCCACACTCCGCGACAGCCATTCCAGTGTCCTCAGGAGGCAGCTGTGCAGATGTGTGGGGCCTACCCTGCTATGGAAGGGCCTGGAAAAGCCATAGCCCCATGGATAGAGAAGAAGGGAAGCAGGAGGGGGCAGTTAGAGGAGAAGCGGGAGAGGGGCTGTAGGGATAGTAGTGGGGAAACAGTCCGAGGGAGGGACTGTTTTCCCTGGGCAGAGGTTGTGGGGGGCCCCTATTTGATCTGTACTTCCCAGGATTGCTGAGGTCAGACAGAGGCACAGGGGCCAGAAAGTCTGGGGCAAGTAGCAGCCTGGCCCTAGTACCAGACTGTGGGGGAAATTTAAAGTGACAAGCATGATGGAGGAAAGAGCCGAAAGGCCCAGGTCAGTGAGAATACAGGTTACCAGCTATTGAACCAAGAGACACCCCTCACCACCACCCTCTCTCTTGGCAGTGGTGACTCTCCCCACTCACAGCAATTTGGAACAAGGTCCCTCAATGGGACAGGTACACCAGGGCTCAGCTCCCACAGCCTCTTGTGTAAAATAACCCCACGCAGACATGGGTCAGTGAGGGGGGGTCAGCAGGTGCCCCCAGAGTCACACACATTGGGGCACAAGCACATCTCTCTGTTACCCCAGGAGATGACCTCAGGAATCAGGGATGGGAAAAGAAGCTTCTGTTGCGTAGAAGGTCCCACACGCTCCTGCAGTGAAGGGCTGACACTGTTTTGCAGCTCCCTGCTGCTGTGAAGGGAGCAGGGGAGCCGTGAAGGTTCCCAGGACTGGCCGGGGAAGCTTCCATCACTAGGTTTGCATTAGCCCCAAAGTGGTGCAGAGAGGGGGAGGCTCCTACCTGTAGGACAGCTGCTTTCTGAAGGCCAGGTTCAGGAACTGCTCCTCCATCTGTGCCCTTGCAGCTGGGCTGTCTGCCTCTCTGACTCCTCTCATCTCGTCCAATTGAGAGTCCAAGTCCTGGTACAGTTGGAGGCCTGCAGGAGGCATCAGTCCTACACTCCCTTCTCTTGCCGCCCCTTGGGGGTTTCCCTTGGTCCCCCCATCCTCTCTGGCTGACACGCAGCCTCTCCAGCTACGGGGTGCTTCAGCCATTCCCAGCGGTGATATGAATATCCAACTGGACACCTTCCCAGAAGAGTCCTGCTCCTTCTGTGCACGCTGCCTGGTATGCTCAGTCCAGCCCCACGGTGATGCTACACCCCACTTCCCTCTCTAGGGCCCCAGTGAGGTTCCTGGGGTGGCTTGAGTTTCCTGGGAAGAAAAAAAAAACAGTCCAACTTTTTGCCAATCTTATTTATCAGCTTCCTGGCTGGATGGTTAACGCAGCTCAGAATCTGCAATTCAGCCTCACTCTGTCTCCTCTGCCCCTTGGAGAGTGGTCAGCAAAAAGCAAACCGGAACAGTCTGGATGGGGGAAACCCAGGCACGGCTGAGCTCCTTGGCTGAGATCTGCTTGGCCCAGCAAAGGCAGGAGGATGAAGGCGAGGAGGGTGAACAAGAAACAGTCCTGATTAGAAACAGGGATCCAGGGAGGCAACACAGCCGTGAAGAGCACAGCTCCCACCAGGAGAAGGGCAGCCCAGCTCTTCCGCTGCTGGGAGAAGGGGTCAGGGCTGAGTCACCAGGGACCTCCGTGTCTCCTCCAACAGCAGCCAAACTCAGAAGCAAAAAAGAGCAAGGTGCCTGTGCACAGCTCCTGCAGCAGCCAGAAGACAGACAACGCACAGAGGGAGGGGGAAAGGGGCTGTGCTAATGCTTCACCGGAGCGCAGTGTCACCTAGAGACACTCCGAAACTGGCACATACCCCTGTGGAGCCCAGAGAGGTGCAGAGACCTGGGAAGACTGCACAGCCCTCACTGCTCTCAGCCAGGGCTCCCCCTCTGACTGACATACCATTCTGGCTCAGTCTCTCCTCATTGAGCTAGCTGCCCAGTCAAGTTACCAAGACATGCAAATTCACACGCAGTGAGATTTGATTGGCCTGAAAAGCTGCACACGGCTGCCAAAGAGTTACGAAGAGTTGCACTGCTCTAGGCTCTGACGTGGGGTGGGGCTGTGGTGTGCAGCATGCCCAGGGCAGGGCTTCACCCTGTGTGTGTGTGGAGGTGAATGCCCAGTGGTAGGTAGGTCCATGCTGTTTCAGTGACTCTCCTTCTCTCAGGCTCAGGACCAGCCCCAGCGCCAGCCCCAGCCCCAGCCCCAGCCCCAGCCTCAGCTCCTGCTTGTCTCTTTTTGATGAAAAGTAATTTCGCATCCCTGGTCATCTGAGGACTTGCCGTGTGTCTCCCTCGTGTCCAGACCCCGGAGCAGAAAGTGCCTCCCTGGCCATCTCTCCTTCTCCTGCTGGTTGCAGTCGCTCCTTGCTGCCCTGGTCCTACTCCCCTCATTGATGCCACTCACCCCAGTGAGTGCCATTCTCACTCCCCATCATCACCTCTCAGTTGGTACCCAGGGCAGCCCTGCTGCAACAGCACGGGAATCAGCCTGAGTTTGTCTCCCACCTGCGAAGGCTCTTTCCAATCCCAGGAGCTCCCACCCTTGCCTTCTTCCTCCCTCAACCCCATTGGCTTCACTGGCCTTCCAGCCAAAGGGGGTGAACAGAGCTCATCAGCATGTGTCTGAGAGTGCTTGCTGGAGAGTGACATGAGGTGCTCCCACGCCCACTCCTGGTCCAAATGCAGAATGGAGGATCATGCAAACACAAGCTAGAAAAGCCCATCCCCATCCTCAGGGACCAGGACAGGACCCTCCAGTCTAGTTGCCAGAACTTTGTCCAGCCTTAAGTATCACTTGTGACATTTCCCCCTTGTTCTTCCCTTGCTTGGGGTTTACACCTTACAGATGCTCTGCACAGTGATCAAGCCCAGCTCCACCCACCCCACCCACGTAGTCGTGACTTGTCACATAGCCAAGCTCCCAACACGCAGCTCTTCTCTCTCTGTGCATGAGTCAGCTCCACCAGCCCCCAAATACATTTTGTTCCTCTTCTCTGGATTCCCTCCAGTTGATCATCAGCTTTTCCCAAGCTACATTCTCTGGGTGGAATTAACACCCAAAAGTTGCAGACATTCTCTGTCCCTGACAAAGTCAGTGCATTCTTTGTTTGCCAGCTGGGCTGAGAGCCGACTGTGTGTTGTGCAGTGTGTTTCCTGCTTGCATTGATGTGTGATTGTTTTATGGTTTATTGCTCCCTACAGTATTGCAGCACAATGGAAGAAAGGGCCATTTTTTTGGTACAGAGGTCCACAGGGCTCAACATGGTATCCCAGGTGAGGTCTCGCCAGAGGATGACTAACCCCTTCCTGCTCTGGGACTGAGGCCTTTGAGTACCCAGCTCAAGAATTTCACCGGTGTTTCGTGGCCATATCGTTGCAAACTACTATCCCGTTTTCTGCCCCACACCTCAGGTCATTTTTCTCCAGCTGCATTTCCCCAGGCTGAGTCTCACCTTGCTGTTTGTGGCCTGCATCTCTCATTTGCCTCTCAGGTGCTTTTCTGTCTTCACTGGAGTTCATGGCTCCTCCCAGGTTGATATAATCTATGCTGTTCACCCATCATCTTTCAGATCAGTCAGGAAGAGTCCAGTATTACTGAGTCTTGACCTTGACTCGGGGTTTACTCAGCTTCATGCATTACCCTTTGCTTATGTGGTATTTGAGACTGTGCCTTTAAGGGCAGAACTTCCCCGAGAAGAGAGTCCAGAGATGGGGCGCTGGGAAGCTCCTGTTGCTATGCACAGTCAGCCAGCTAGAACCGGACCCAGAGAAAAGCAGCTCTCTGCAAGCATCATAAGCACTTAGTGATCACTGAACCCCACATGGGAGCAGGAGTAGCAAGGACCTAAGAAATACCCTGAGTGGAAGAATGGGGACTCTGAACTGCTCCAGAATTAACTCTCTGGATACACAGAAAACAACAGGAGGTTTACACCCTGCCCCTCCCCACTCTGTATCTGCAAGCAATGGGTGCCAGCAAAAAGGGAGATAGTCAGAAGGTTGCCTTATATTCCTAATAGCTGGTTCTGAAGCATGTGAAGCATAGTCAGTGAACTATGAAAGCGCATTACAGAGATTTGAGCAGTACTGTGCACTCCATGCCAAAATGAAACGCAAGAGAGAGGTTTTCAAGCAGAGCAAAGTGGAACCACTGGGGAGTTTGTGACTGCTCCAAGGCTGCAGAGCCAGTCTTGCAAGTTTGGGGTGCAGAGTCCCTGATAAGGGACCAGATAGGGATTGGAATCTGGGAAAGATATAAAACAGCGAGAGGCTACTGGAAGCCCCAGAATTCACCCTGGACAAAAATCAGAATTTGCCAAGCAAGGGAAGTCACCCCGTCCAGAATGAAGCTTATGAAGGCTGGGCAGTGCTTGGACTGTGGAGACATGATAACTGATCCCAAATGCTACAAGAAAAGAGGCGTGAGGCAGTGGGGCCTGGAGAGCTCAAAAGCAGCACACGGAACCCACACAAGCTGAGACAATGCCTGGCCTGCAGGCTGTAACAAGCTGCACTTCGCCTCACTGCCACACCCCCATTCTCATTCAGGCAGCTTTATTGTCCATCCAAACAAACCAGTTTCTCAGCTCACCCCTTGCATTTTAAGGTTTCACTTTCTCCAGCTTCCCGGCCCTCTCACCCAGTCTCTCCCCCCTCCCTCCAACTCTTTTTAGCCTCACCTTAACTGATCCAACTGGGAGGGGAAGCCTCTGTTGCACAGGGGAGCTGGACTTACTTTAGTTAGAGTGTCAGCCACCCTGAGATATACCTCCCCCCTTTTCAGGAAAATCTGCCTCTTTCACAGGCACTTATTTTCTGAGCTGCAAGAGGGCGGGGAACAGGGGGGTTGGATGAGGCAGTGGTCCTGTGGGGGTAGTCAGGAATGAGAGGGGAGTGGTGGATGGGGGCAGTCAGGGGTGGGAGGTCCAGGGGTGGTCAGGGGACAGGGATCAGAGAGTGGTGGATGCGGCAGGAGTCCCGGGGGGCAGTCGTGGGACAGGGGGCAGGAGAGGTTGGATGGGGCAGGAGTCCCAGGGGAGCCGCCAGGGGGCGAGAAGCAGGGGGGTTGGATAGGAGGCGGGGGCCGGGCCACCCTTGGCTTGTTGGGGAGACACAGCGTCCCCTAACTGGCCCTCCATACAATTTTGGAAACCCGATGTGGCCCTCAGGCCAAAAAGTTTGCCCACCCCTGCTTTAATCGCTGAGCTTCCCAGAGAGTCTTGTTATGCACAGTCAGCTGGAACCAGACACAGAATAAAGCAGATGTCTTGAAAGCATCTTAAGCTCTAAGTGATCACTGAGCACCCAGGCTTATGCTCCTTCAGTTGGTTTTCAATATATAGGAGAGAGTCATGCACAAGCCAAGTAGAGTTAATATGTTGCTAAGAAACTAACTCTCACTGACACCAGCTCAATTACATCTTCCCTTTATCCCCTCCACTTGGGATTTTATCAAAGGCAGTGATTGAATTTATCAGGCATGGATTGTGTTGTGTTCCATGGCATACAACAGAGAAGTTAGATAAAAACATAAATACTTTTGCTGGACGGTTGCATTGTAACACTACTTTCTCTCTTTGAATTCAGAATAACATATACGAACCCCAAAACAGAGAGTGAGAAAACAGGCTGCTCCGTAAGGCAGCAAGGAGCAACTCATCCCCCCACCATTGTACTTGACTCTTTCCAGACTGGCTGGCTGCTGACTGACTCAGATCACATGGTTTTCCTCAGTGCTCCCTAGCCAGGAAATGATAGCTTGTCATTTTGAACCAGTTCCCAATACACCACATTTTGTTCCTCGTAAACTTCACCATGATGATAGCTCCCGGCTCCATCACCAGCCAGAAAGACTCACCATATGGTAGCACATTCCCTGCTACAGGCTGTTAGAGCAGCATTTTCACCCAGGGCAGGGGGTGGCGGAGCTACCACTCTTTGCCCCAGCTTTCAAAGTTGCCCATTGTGGGGTGACCTGTTTTTCCTTTGGGAGGAATGGTATGGTTGTAGTCTGTGAGGTCATGAGCCATTCGTTCCTGCAACAGCTGTGAGAGAGGCAGCTAGAGCTCATATCATGCCGGCCCAAAGTGAATTTGAGAGGCTCCAGATCCCTGTCCTTGAAGGGTCTGGCTCAGATTCAGCGCTGTGCTCAGCTTCTGGAATTTTCCTGACATTTCCAAAACAAGCTGGGGCTAGTCCCATCAGACTGCCCAAGTGAGCCCCAGCCATGCCTTTCGTTCCCCCCGCCCCCGACTGTTACGTTAGCACCAATGCCCCTGCTTGCTACAGGAGTGCTTGTAAGGAGAGAGGGATGGACCAAGGTACGGTAGTTAATAGACGAAGTAAGTAACATGCAGCACTGTGTCTGAGTTTTATAAGCCCAATAGAACTTCCTCATGTGTGTCTTTGCAAATGGCTTCTGGAGTGCAACTCTCAACACTGGCCACAGGAAAAGGAGCAGGAGTCCTAGAGCTGAGGGCGTTTATTGTTCCTTTTCCTGGCCTTTCCCAGAGGAGGCACTTTAAGAAACAGGGCAGGAACACTGGTGGAGGGGGAGGGGGCTGGCCTCAGTTACTCCAAGCCCAGCCTATCTCAGCAGATGTTTAAGAAGCAAGAACTGGTTGTGTGACTGCTCACAGCTGCTGCAGCCCTAACCTCTTGCAGCAGGAGGTGCTGTAGGCATTTCCAGTTTAGCTATATACTAACTCCTGGAGCTAGTTCATTAGTGATGTTTGTGCTGTGACATTTCCTCTAACACCTGTGCTTGACACCCTGGGCTAATTAGACGAGTCATCTGCAATGATTCTGGAGTTGTGGGGGGCGGGGGGTGATTTCCATTCTCCCTGGGAGAATTGAGTCAGCATTAGCTGGGGGTGGCTGCCTGTGACATATTTCTCTTACTGGTGATGACTGTATTGAGACTGTGGCTACAAGCAGTGGGCTTGGGGGAGGCCTGTGTTTGCAAGGTCTCCTGAGTTACCTGGCGCACCAGCTCCCAGAACTTGGAGTACCAGCTGCAGGATATTGTTCCAGGAGCTGCAGCTAATAAATATCCTGGCACGGGAGAGAAGAGCAGGATGATAAACATCTATCTCTCTCTCTTTCTTTCCTGTCCATTGCTACTGTCATCCTGTTTTTGTGCAGGAAGGCCTCACTGTCTCTGCATTTTGTGGTTCTTTTTCAGGCAAGCCACTGGGAGCTTTGCCTGCATTTGGAGCCCACGGCTAGCCCCTGTGCACCAGAAGGGAAAAGATGGGAGGGTGGAGAAGGGGCAAGTGATATAATACCCAGGGCAAAGACTGAGTAAGAAGAGATGGGGGAGTCCAGGGGCCTCTGCAGGGTCTGTGCCAGCCGCAGCTCTCTCCTGCCCATCTCCTCAGCTGAAGTAGGACAAGTCAGGGTGTGGGGCTGGAGTTTTCAGGGAATCTGCTGCATACAGTAGCTGATTCTGCTACTGAGGGGAGCAACCCTATCTTGGTTTTCAGTTGGGACCAGCTCTGATGTGTGGTGTGGCACCCCAACTGCGTGGTCTCTGGGGGTAGCGAGCAGCTGCTGCTGAGGCAATGGATGGACTCTGAAGTGGGGCTGGAATGGAATCCTGGGGAGCTCATCTCACCTCTCTCTTCTCCCAATTGAGTAAGGGCATTTTCTAATTCAAGGGTGGGTCTCTGCAGGTTGGCAGCTGCTGTATCTCTGTGGGGCAGGGACAAGAGGGAATGGGCGGGGACAGCTCATCATTGCAGTACAGAGCCCATCTGGGCATTTCCTGCCACTTGGCTACGCGTTTGGGACAGAACAGGTTAGCTAAGGGAGCCAAGTCCTTGGGTCTTTGCATTCGGAGTCACTTCCTATTATCACTGAACCGTAGGGCGAGACTCAGCCAGACAGCGAAGCAGGGGGATGTCATGCTGAGGGGAGGAACTCCAGCGCTGCTTACCTGCAAACTTTGTCTTGGCCAGTTGGTTGGAAGAATAACATGGGCTTTTAACAGGTGCCTGAAGAGTTAGGCTTCAGATGGGTCTTTGGGGCTCAACTCCAGGGAATGGGGGCCTGCAAGGTGACCTTCACTATTGATTAACACTAAGAAACACAGGAGAGCTTGTATGGGACTTTTAAGAATTGTAAGTGCTATCTGGTTACTGCACTTTTCATGTCTGGAACGTTCCTGGTGGTGGCAGAGTTCCTGGTCAGCTGGAGCTGGTAGGTCTGAGCAATAAAGTGAGACTGGAGGTGGCTTGTAAACAAGGGACTCACTGCGATCCATGAAGGGACTTCGGCATTGCAACGCTGAGCATCATGGGCCATAGGAAATCACAGGAACAACACTGTGATCCACAATGCCTGGGCTAGGCGCCTAGGTTCCCTACGTAAGAACTGGGGAGAGCTGGGTGCCTTATGATGGGATCCACAAAAGCCAGCATGCTAGGCTGGGAGCCACCTCAGCTAGCCAATGGGAGATGCTGGTTAGAGGGGTATGCCCCTTCCAGAGGTAGGTGCCTGGGGCTGGGCTGCAAGGAGATGCCTATCTTGGCTTAGTGATCCACAAATGGGAGCCAGCCTACGGCTGAGGCACCTAAGGTGTGTCTCGCAGGAATGAGTTGGGTGCCTGCCTCACATCACACAAAACAGCTGGAGGAAGACGTGATGAGCAGCTTGTAACTCAGTGCCTACCACACACCCCTGGGATGTAAGAGACCCAGGTTCAGTCTCCCCACTACACCCACACACACTTCTTGAGTGGGAGAAAGGATGGGGACAGGGGTCTCCCACCTCTCAGGAGAGTGCTCTAACCACTGAGTTCTGGGGTCACCAGATGTGGGGTGAGGGGCCTCCCTCAATCTCTCCTGTTCCACTGTGGCAAAATAATGAAAGAGTGACGGGAGCAGGGGGACTGGCCCCTGGGTCTCTGTGCTCCCAGGTGGGGGCCTTGACCACTGGACTAAGGAGTCATCCTCCCTCTCTGGCCCAGTTACTACTGAAGTATTTGTTTGCAGTGATGCAGGAGCCAGTGTCAGAGATCAGGTGACCACATTTCCCAAAGGGAAAATGCGACACCGAACCGGGCTGGCCCAAGGCCCCCTCACCCCAGGGCTGGCCCCAGCAGCTCATCCAAGGTGCCCCCCCGCCAGGCTGTCACTGATCACTCGAACCCTGCCGATATAGTAGTGGCACAAACTGCAACTTGCACGTTTCCCACCAGTAGCAGTTGCTTCCACGTAAGGATGGGCAGCGCGCTGAGCTTACTCAGTCCATGCGAGCATGCTCAGTACAACCTACATAGGAAATTCTGCCAGGGAGCAGTTTGTGCCACTACGCAGCCCCCCACTCGAGGCAGTCGCTGGAAACTTGCCGGCCCCCCACGCACTGGAACCCTTCCTCCTCCCCCCCTCCAGCCTAGCCTTCCCAAGGCAAGGGGCTGGCATCTCCACTCCCCCCTAAATGTTCCTTGCACGGCACCCACTTTTTTGACAAAAGTGAACATTTGTCCCATTCGCTCTTGCCAACTTGATCAGTTTGACAAGAGCAAACGGGACAAATCCCACTTTTGCCAAAAAAAAAGTGAGGACAACTGGGACAGGGCTTAAAAAAGGAACTGTCCTGGTCAAAATGAATAGTCTCCCTACTCAGAGAGAGCATGAGAGTGAATCTGCAGTGCAGTCTTAGGGTACCCACCTGGGAGGCAGGAGACACGGGGCCCAGGCCCCCTGCTCTGATAATGCTTTAATTATTTACCATAGAACAGTTTCAACAGAAGAGTCTGAGGAAGCTGCACATCAGACTATCCCATAGCTCAGTGGTTACAACACCGCCCTGTTCAAATCCTTTCTCCCCCTCTGGCAGAGCAGGGAGAATTGAACAGGGGGCTCCCATATCCCAGGTGTGCGCTCCAACCACAGGGCTAAAAGTTACAAGGTGGACAGCAGTGGCTCCACCTACACTCAGATTTTGAATTGGACCTGCTCTGGTAGGCAGCCTCTGAGCACACCTACCGGATTGGGCCCCCACAAGGATATATGTTGCCGAACACCTGTCTGTCCCTGGTTCATGGTTCACGCTGGGGCTTAGGCAGGAGTGATGCATCTAAGTGCCTAGAGGGAGGCAGGTGTACGTACATGTCCCAAAACATAGGCACCGAGGGAACTTTGATTCTGAAAACTTACACACTGAGTTTAGGTGCCCAAGTTCCAGCTTTGTAGACCTAGGACCTTCTCCCTGTGCTAACTCTCTTGCTAGTTAATTTTCTTCTTCTTCTGATCCAGTCAGTCATTGCAGTTAAAGTGAGAGCTGTGATTGTCTGGGAGTTATAGCAATGATCAAAGGATCCTAAAATGAATATTTTTCACAGCTCTACAATTTAGCCTGTGGACTTTGATAGCAAGAGTTTCAAGAAGATGAAGGGAAATTGGCTGCTGTCAGCAAGGAGGTCTGGTCTTCTCAGCATACATCAGTTTTAAAGGGCTGGAGCCTTCAGAAGTTCAGAAAGTTTCCTTTTAAGAGCACCATTCTTGAGTCACTTGCCCTGAATGTGTGCCCCATGCTACAGAGGAAGGCGAAAAACCTCCAGGGCCTCTTCCAATCTGCCCTGGAGGAAAATTGCTTCCCGACCCCAAATATGGCGATCAGCTAAACCCTGAGCATATGGGCAAGATTCATCAGCCAGATACTACAGAAAATTCTTTCCTGGGTAACTCAGATCCCACCCCATCTAATATCCCATCACAGGCCATTGGGCCTATTTACCATCAATATTTAATTACCAAAACCATGTTATCCCATCATACCATCTCCTCCATAAACTTATCGAGTTTAATCTTAAAGCCAGATAGATCTTTTGCCCCCACTGCTTCCCTTGGAAGGCTATTCCAAAACTTCACTCCTCTGATAGTTAGAAACCTTCGTCTAATTTCTAGTCTAAATTTCCTGGTGGCCAGTTTATATCCATTTGTTCTTGTGTCCACATTGGTACAGAGCTTAAATAATTCCTCTCCCTCTCCAGTATTTATCCCTCTGATATATTTATAGTGAGCAATCATATCTCCCCTCAACCTTCTTTTAGTTAGGCTAAACGAGCCAAGCTCCTTGAGTCTCCTTTCATAAGACAAGTTTTCCATTCCTCGGATCATCCTTGTAGCCCTTCTCTGTACCTGTTCCAGTTTGAATTCATCCTTCTTAAACATGGGAGACCAGAACTGCACACAGTATTCCAGGTGAGGTCTCACCAGTGCCTTGTATAACGGTACTAAAACCTCCTTATCTCTACTGGAAATACCTCTCCTGATGCATCCCAAGACCGCATTAGCTTTTTTCACGGCCATATTACATTGGCAACTCATAGTCATCCTATGATCAACCAATACTTCAAGGTCCTTTTCCTCCTCCACTACTTCTAATTGATGCGTCCCCAGCTTATAACTAAAATTCTTGTTATTATTCCCTAAATGCATGACCTTACACTTCTCACTATTAAATTTCATCCTATTACTATTACTCCAGTTTACAAGGTCATCCAGATCCTCCTGTAGGATATCCCTGTCCTTCTCTAAATTGGCAATACCTCCCAGCTTTGTATCATCTGCAAACTTTATTAGCACACTCCCACTTTTTGTCCTGAGGTCAGGAATAAAAAGATTAAACAAGATTGGTCCCAAAACCGATCCTTGAGGAACTCCACTGGTAACCTCCTTCCAGCCTGACAGTTCACCTTTCAGTAGGACCCGTTGTAGTCTCCCCTTTAACCAATTCCTTATTCACCTTTCAATTTTCCTATTGATCCCCATCTTATCCAATTTAACTAATAATTCCCCATGTGGCACAGTATCAAACGCCTTACTAAAATCTAGGTAAGTTAGATCCACTGCGTTTCCTTTGTCTAAAAAATCTGTTACTTTCTCAAAGAAGGAGATCAGGTTGGTTTGGCACGATCTACCTTTTGTAAAACCATGTTGTATTTTGTCCCATTTACCATTGACTTCAATGTCCTTAACTACCTTCTCCTTCAAAATTTTTTCCAGGACCTTGCATACTACAGATGTCAAACTAACAGGCCTATAATAACCCGGATCACTTTTTTTCCCTTTCTTAAAAATAGGAACTATGTTAGCAATTCTCCAATCATATGGTACAACCCCTGAGTTCACGCTCAGATGCCACCTCTGATGGCTGGGTCCCACTGCTTAGGGAATTCTGTGCATGTAGGGCGAGTGGGAGCACTAGACGTTAGGGACAATGCTGCACGTACAAGTTAGCAAGATAACAACTGAAAAAAAGGCCCAAACAAAGTGCTGATGCTGCATCTTTTTTTTAATTTTGCTTCTCTAAAGCGAAAGCAGAGCAAGTGACAGGAGGAAAAAAGTGATTTTAAAAAAACAAAACAAAGGAAAAGGCAGCTGCTGGGCTATATGGGGAAAAAAAAGAGTCCCCACAAGGGAGGAAATTCATAGAGGCCAAGCCCGCACTAACTCTTAATAAAATACAATACTGAAAATAAGATCAGAGTGTCTCCAAAATACAATATCTTAAGGGATCGGCAATAATACAAAATAAGGTTCATTATGTACAAACAATTTCTGCTCTTGGTCTCTGTACAACGGTGTGAATGGGAGGCCCGTGTGGGCGGTGCATAGTGGAATTGTTGGGTAAGGAGATGTGGGGGAAGAGGGTATACTCAGACCTGACAGTGGTTCTGTACTTTGGAGTGGGGCACAAGGAAGGGAGGTATGGTGGTATCTGGTGAGTGGGTCCGGGGTGGACCTTGACTGGAGCAGAGTTGTTCTGAAGGATCTTCCTCTTCCCATGCCCATGGCAGAGTGCACGTGGAATCATGGCTGGGGTTTGCTGTGTCCTGGTCTGTCCCAACTGGCTCCAAGAGACAAACAAAACAAAACGGAGAAGAGAGGGAAGTGAGGGTAGCCCTCTTGCGCCATCCTGCTCCTTGCCTTGAAGCGCACAAGTCAGTGAGAGCCTTCCCATCCCTCCTCCTCTGGGAGTCACCTCCTATTTGCAGTCTCAGGGCGGGGGAAGAGAGAAGGGCAGCAGCAAGGTGTTGAGAGGGGACTTCTTTTTATTATTATTATTTTGGGGGAGGTTGAGAAAAATGAGCCAAAGAAGTGTCTGGAGGAGAGTGAGAACTGGCATGGACATGGTAACTCCGATTTACAAAAGTAGGGCAACCCAGACCAGGTCTGATCTCAGGGACAGCTCCAGGCACTGGGCCTGGAACAATTATTTTAACAAGGGGTAGCTGGGGGAAGAGGAGCAAGGAAAGATGCAACTCTTCCAGCAGGGCTTTTATGGGTAGGGAGAAGGGACCAAAACTAGCATCTGGGAGCTACAGGGAGATTTTTCTGGGGGGGAACCTCGCTGGGTTTGAATGAGGCCTCTGACACAGAGCTAGAGATGAGACAGTTTCAACATCAGATTCAGCAAGTCTGGAGTTAAAGGGGTGAAGAGCTTGGTAACTTTGGTGCCAGCATCTAGAGAGCAGAGACCCACAGCTCTCTTTGGTGACCCTCATTTATTCCATTTATTGTGGATATTGGGACCCACTATCACACAACAGAGAACTTCATTCCATAAGAAAGGGTCTGTGGGGAGTGGGCAGGGAGGACTGCACTCTGTCTTAGGGAGCTCTGGTTTCCCAGGAGCTGCGGACTGAATTTTAAGTCTATTTATCAGAGTCTTCCCCATGAAATCGGTGCGCCAATCTCTGCAGATGATCAGAACGGAAGTTACGTGGGCAATCCATCAAGAGACAACTAGATCAAGGTAGGTCTTCTCTCAGCTGAGGCAGAAGCATATTAACCATGGAGTGAGGGGAGGAAATTATCTCACTCCCAAATTCTCTAGGAGACTAACCCCAAAGTTACCATGCCCATAGCCTTTCAGATAGGCAATAAACTCAGTTCTCTTTCCTTCAGGTGCATCTGACATGAGCAAGGGGTACAGAATTGGGCACTGCCCCCTGAATCTGGAGGCTTTGGGGAATGAGTCGGATACCTCTGGGGTCAAATACAGATCTCCTCCTCCAACCCAGCAACAGGGTGAACAATGCTCACACGGGGAGGAGAGAAGGGCTTGGCCAGACACAATCCCTGGTTCTGGCAGTCACTGTGAATCCCATCCAGCGATCAGCACTAACATGGGCTGTGCAGAAGTGACAGGCTGAACTCAAGACCAGCATGGGAGTGTCTGAATGCAGTGTCCTCTCCCACCAAGTCCCCTCAATCACTCAGCGGGGAGGGGAGTCTGCATCCAGAGGGACGAGGCCTTGAGGTCTGGCAACTGCTACAAAGATTCAGCTGCGTCACTGGAGCGTGCCTCCCTGCAGGAAAGAAAAGACAGCAATCAGATTTGCTGCGTTTACCAACTAGTCCCAGCCATGGGCACTGTTCCAACCCTAACCAAAGGAGGGCAGCCTTTTCTTTCCCACCCACTGGTCCCACTTCTTTCCACAATCCCAGGAGAGTTAATTTCAGTTTTGGGAGCAGAGAACTCCTCTGGGATCCCTTTTATCCTCTCCCTTTATTCCCCACTCACTCACTGATCTGCATCTAGCTGATCCACCCTTCTGCCCAGCAGGGTGAGGAGTGAGAGGAAACTTCAGTCCCATCTCTATGCCCCCTTCTGTGATGGCCTCACTGCTCAGACTGTCTACAATGGGAACAGAGGGCCAAATAGGAGGGGGAGTCTTTTGCTGTGGGTACTGGTTTGTACTGATCAGGATGGAGTCTCCCAGCCCATTGCTCCTTGGCATTGACCATCCTGCAAATGTTGGAACCCTTTAGCCATTCAGCCCCTTATGTCTACTGGTTACTATGCCAGAGCAACTCCACATTCTAGACCCACTTGTGGTCCCCACTCTTCTGATCCATGGAGCCTCGCATGGTTCTGTGCTCCCTGCAGGGAGCAGCCCCCTGCAGCCACAGTGCCTGGATTAGTGCACTCCCAGGAGACAGAAACAGGAAAGGAGCTCGTCTATCCTGCCAGCTCCGAGCCTTGTGTCAAACAGCTCCCCTACTGGGAAGACAGGGCTACTCTGATGCTCTCCCTCTCTCAGACTCTGCTGTTTTGGAGTTTGGAGACAAAGCCCCTGGAGTAGGTGGGGCAGGGAGAGGAGTTTCCAGCCTGCTTACCTCTTCTGGAACTGGTCTTTGAGGTGGGTCAGAGTTGGGTCAGTTTGGTTCTGGTCCGGGCCCTGCAGCTGGGATTTGCTCAGGTACTTGGCTGTCTCATGGGCCCTGGCCAGGTGGCCCTGTATGTGCTCCTGAGGTCTCCTCTCCTCAGACTGCCCTTTGTTAGTCTCCTGGCCCACAGGATGCTCCACAGGGAGGAAGGAGCTGTAGCCCTCCTCTAAGGAGCCAGCGCCCTCGTCATAGAACAGGAGGCTCCGGGACTGAACTGTAAATGGAGAGAGCACCATTAAATGCTGAGAACAGGAGCAGAACCCAGGGGCACAAGCCGTCCAACACACAGTCACCCCAGCACATTGCAAGCCACACACGCCAACACAGCCTGTCCCACCTCAGCTGCCTGAGCCCAACACCTACGTACATACACAGCATCCCTGGAGTACATTCAGCCTTCTCTGTGGGGAATGGAGACGAGTCCATGATTTTCTTCTCCCATCCTGTCTTTTAGCATCTGTCATGTTTTGGTACAATGGCAAATGGAGAAGGGCACTGCTGTGAGACAGCTCTCCCTAGCAAGGCCGAGGCAGGCATAGACAGGGCACTGCTTTGAGACAGCTCTCCCTGCCTTATATCTATCAAGAAGAGAGGGTTTGGGAGCACTTCCAGGGGATTAGAGGAATGTATCATGTTGGACTCACTCTTACTGGTTGTATAAATGTCTGGTGCCGGAACTGCTTTCACTGTCTGTGATGTGGAGGAGAATTCTGGGAGACATGGCATCATGGATCCCAGGACCAGAACAAAGCACAGCACCAGTACCTGGGGGTGAGACATTAAAAAACCCATCAGCGTTGCCAGCCACAAGACAATGCTGTGATCCCAGCACACAAACCCCCAGCAGTAGGAGACCATGTGGTCAGATTGACAGTTGGGTCACTCACTTTGCTCATCTTAGATTATCAGGAGAAAGGATTAAGTCTGCTGTCCTCTACTGTCACTTTCTCTGAAATACTGCCAGCTCCATGTGCAGGGCCAGCTATAGAGACAACTTCAGAGTCTCATTGCATGAGTGGGAGATGGTATAAAGAGAAGGAGGTTAGATTCACTGGGCAACAGTTTGGGAAAGAGGAGCCTACACTTAAGAGGGGAGCCAGACTATTGGCACAGACAATGAATACAGTTTGGGGGCATTGTTTAAAGCAGGAGCTAGGGGAAAGCCAACAGGTGCTCAGGAACACTCAGGTCAAATACATTTCCTAGGGATGGCAGTTAAATAAAGATGTCTCTGTATCCAGTAAAGGATAGGACCGAAATGATTGATGAACTGGACCAGTGACAGCCTGAGAGCAGACATCCTGTTGATTTATCAGAATTCAGATTAAGGAGTTACATAAAAACAGGCAAATGGTCAAAAATAAAAACTATTGGTGTTTACACAAATGTGAGAAGATGAAAAGCACAAACAGGTGAATGAGCATGCCTGGCAGTGGAAGAAGATCTTGATGTAACTAGAATTATTGAAACATAGTAGAATGATGAAAATCAATAGGCTATTGTAATACTGATCTATTACTATACAGGGAGGACAGGTTAGCTCACAAGAGGTGGGTGGGTGGGGGGAACAGTGTACTTGAGGTTCTATAGAATCGAGGGTGATAACAATTCAGAGTGAGAATCCGTATGGATACAAATTCCATGTCACGAGAATACAAATGGACTAGTAGTGTTATACTACCAGGCTCCAGCTCAGGCCAAAGATATTGATTGCACAGTGCTGGAAAGATCAAGGAGGTAACATGATCTAGTAAAAAACAATAATAATGAGTGATTGCTACTACCAGGTATAAATTGGTCAAGTGTCACATCAGGACAAAGGCTAGAGAAGCAATTTCTTGACACCTTAAGAGAGTGCTTTTTGGAACAGCTAGTTCTAGAGCACAAAGGAGGAGAGATTTTTAATTCACTCCTAAGTAACACATAGAAGTTGGTTCATCAAGAAACAATAGCTGAGTGACTAAGTAACCCCAGTATTATGAAGGGTACGAAATTCTAGCACGGTGACACTATACTTTAGAAAGGGGGATTTCAAAAAAAGGAGACGCTGGTCCAACAAAAGCTCCTATAGTCCAAAGTGAGGAAATGAGATTAGTTAAACTCAACATGAAGGCTACTCATAAAGTGAGCTGTAGCTCACGAAAGCTTATGCTCAAATAAATTTGTTAGTCTCTAAGGTGCCACAAGTCCTCCTTTTCAAGGATACAGACTAACACAGCTGCTACTCTGAAATCTCTCTGAATGGAGGCTGCTTATGCACAAAACGGCACTCAGGCCCCTCACCAACTCAGGACTCAGGAAAATGAGGGGGGGGGGGGAAAAACCCAGAATGGGTAAATCCAAAGGTTTAAGAGATTATTTGCGCCAAAAAAGATATCCTTCAGAAAATGGAAATTCAACCCTAATGAAGCCAGCAGAGAGGAGCATAAACGAGGGGAGGTGAAATGGAAGATGGAAATTGGGAGGGCTAAGAGGGAATACAAGAGCAAATAGCCAAAGATAGAAAAACAAATAATAAGTTCTTGACATATACCAGAAGCCTGTGAGAGAACTAGCACATCTGCTGGACTGCCATGGAGTGAAGGCAGCAATTAAGGAAAATCAGACATTGCTGAGAAGCTAATATATTTCTTTGTATTAGTCTTTAGCACAGCTGGGAGATACAGGTCCCAGACCTACCCTTTCCAGGCAATAAAGATGAAGAGTTGTCAGAGATTGAGGAGGTCCAGGAAGAAACAGATACATGAAGGAGCAATGAGGTACTAGGACCAGATACATAGTTTACATCCAACGGTTCTGAAGGAATTTTAAAATGAAGTGACTGAGCTGCTAACAAAAGTATGCAATCTCTCATTCAAATCTTCTCCTACATGGGAGCCCTGGTGAGTAGCAAATGTTTTATCTAACTGTAAAAAGGGGAGATGCTAGGAATTACAGGCTCACTTCACTTTCAAGCGTCCTGAATCAGGATTAAAAGTAAATTTGGAAACACCTGATGTACTAGGAAGAAATCAGCACAACTTCTGTAAGAAAAATGTAGCCTCCCAATTGACTAGAATCTGATGGCCCTGTCAGCAAAGGGGTGGATAAAAGAGAACCGATTTCATTGATTTGGATTTTCAGAAGAACTTTTGACAAAGTCCTGCGCAAGAAGCTATTAAGGAAACGACTCTAGATGTTGCAAGATGAGAGGTAAAGATCTGTCATGGACCAGGAACTAGCCAAGAGGCAAAAAACCAGAAAGTACAGATAAATCAATTTTCCCCATGGCCAAAGGTTAATAGTGAGGTGGCCTTTGTGACCATTCTAGGACTCGTGGTGTTGAATGGATCTACCAACTACCTGTGAAAAGACCAGACAGGGAGGTAGCACAAAATGATGTGGTTAGTCCAGGCTAGAGCAGACTTTGAGGTATTTCAGAGGGATTAACGAAGTTAAATGAATAGGCAGCACAATACTGGATCAAATTCACTGTTGAGAAATACAAGATAATGCACATCGGAAGGAATAATTTGAACTATTCATACATCTTGCTGCATTAAGCATTAACTAGAACCATACAGGAGAAAAGATCTGGGCACCATTGTCAGAGCTCAATTACAGCTTTTGCTTGATGTGCCGTGGTTGACAAAAAGCAAAGAAAAGGCTGTTTGTATGACGAATGAGATAGAAAATATTAGAATGCTATTATAATGAGATACTCTCACCAGGGACACTATGGTCAGTTCTGGTCACCCACTCTCAAAAACTGAAATTGCAGCTGTAGGGGGGTTCAGAGATGGGCAATGAGAATGAGTGAAGGCATGGAGAGATTGAAAAGAATGGGATTGCTTAGTTTAGAGAGGATACAAATAAGGGGCAAAAGAGAGTTAAATAATGAATGGTGCAGAGAAGGTAGATCAGACACTTCTGTTTATCCTTTCTCATAATAAAAGAACTAGGGGGAATTCAATGAAACTGAAAGGCAACAGAGTTAGAACAGGGAAAAAGGAATGCTTTTTAAACAGTGCAGAATTAACTTGTGGGACTCCTGCCAGAAGCTATCCGAGGCTAAGAGCTTAGTAGGATTCTTAAAAAGGATCAGGCATTTATGGTTCATGAGAACATCCACACTGACATTAGAGGGGACACAAAAAATACAGTACAGGTATAAACCCTCCTGCTTCAGTGCATAAACTTCCCCGAGGACAGGTTATTTCATCAGAACTGCCTGCAGCATGGTTTCTTATACCTTCTTCTGAAACATCTAGCACTGGCCACTGTCAGAAGTGGGATAGTGGACTAGACCCAGGTCTAATCCAGTCTGGCAATTCCTATATTTGGCCTCAAAGCTTGGGACTGTAAAGCAGTGAAACAGGGAAGAGGCTCTTCCGGGCTCTAAGGAAATAATTTGTCTAAATAAATCCACTCTTTTTGCTGGACACTGGCATAGTATCCACTAAAAGAAAAGGAGTACTAGTGGCACCTTAGAGATGCATCCGATGAAGTGAGCTGTAGCTCACGAAAGCTTATGATCAAATAAATTGGTTAGTCTCTAAGGTGCCTCAAGTACTCCTTTTCTTTTTTGCGAATACAGACTAACATGGCTGCTACTCTGAATAGTATCCACTAGTTATTCAAGGCAGGAAGCATGCTACGGGGAACAATCCCTGGCTTGTCTGGGAATGGGGTGATGGATAAAGGTGCAAAAGGAATCACGGCAAATAAAGAATGGAGGGCCTGAGGCACATACCATTAGGCAGGTTCCAGTCTGTGTGGAAGCCATTTTATATGGTCTGGAGACCTTCCCAGCCACTAGGGCCTGGAGCTTCTGTAATTGCTGGAGCAGAGTCCTAGGCGAGAACACAACCACAAGACAGTGCAATGAAGAGACAAAGATCACGGAGGGATATGAGACTGAAGCTGGACTCTCCAATGTCCACCCCAGCTTTCCTCTGAATGAGGAGAGCTCCCTCATTTGTCCATGTCCTCCCACCAGATAGGCCTGTGAAGCCGAGAAATGAAGGGGATAGTGATGGAGGCAATGGAACTGAAAGGAGTTGGGCGAAGGACACCTCTTCTCCTGGTGCCAAATAAACCCCCTCTGCCCTGATCTCCCATAATCAGATTTAGTCAGACCTGGACTCCAGCTCAGGCTGCCCAGATACATCCAATACCCGGGGTGGGGTGCATAGTATGGCCACTGCCACAACCCCAAAATACAGGAGATTCCAGTACTTCTGGGAATGGCATGACCCCACCCCGGTG
Source organism: Caretta caretta (assembly GCF_965140235.1). Lineage (NCBI taxonomy): Eukaryota > Metazoa > Chordata > Testudines > Cheloniidae > Caretta > Caretta caretta. Next base: position 57,986,069 of record NC_134211.1, on the reverse strand, counting down.
GTGTGACCTCACAGACACGGAGTGGGTGAGCTCACGCTGGCAGGGGCAGGGCAGCACACTGTTCAAAATGGCGTCCCTCATCTGTGATGCCAGACAAACTCACATCTGGTTTTGTCTCAGTACCGGACAGGGGACAAACCCTAGAAAATGAGGGCTGTCTGGCCCAAACTGGATTAACGGCCTGCCTAGGGGGGCACATCCCATAGCACTAACCACACCCCCTGGAGCATAAGGCTGAGAGGGAAGCAAAAATAAAATGTGATCTGTTTCAACTTCATCTCTCTTGGCAGACGCTGCAGGGGGTTGTGGGCAAAGCCAAATATAGAGCTCAGTGAATAATTCCTCCTCTGGTTGCCCTGGCTGACACATAACAGGCTCACTGTCTTGTTTAAATTACCTCACATGTAACGGCCCTCCAGTTATGGACACATTACGTACTGCCCACTAAAGGGCACAACTGGTTAGCTGACATGGCAAAGGAATTTGCCCCGGGGTGGGGGTGGGGGTGGAGGCAGGGCTGCAAGGAGCATTAGTGAGCCTTGGGTTTTGTAGCCAGGGGGCCCAGATTTCCTTGTTACAAATTGCCTAGTAATTTCTCCTCTGCAGCATTGCCAACTCTTGCAATCTTATTGCAAGTCTTGTGCTAGTTGGTGTTTTTCTTAAAGCCCCAGCTCCTGGAGTCAGGTGATTCCAGGAGAAGCTTAGATTTTGTATGTTTTAAAAGTTAGTTTCCAGCCCGCATGGCCATGGAGGAAAGTGGAAAACGTGCCTCTGCAGGCTCACAAGGCCAATAAAATGAACTCAGTGTTTCTTATTTTGTAATAACTCGTGATTTTTAAGCCAATCACATGAATATGGGATACTGACTCATGACTTTTGAATGCTTGGGATTGACAATACTGCTTCTGCTCCTGGCTGCTTCTCAAAAGCACAGATGGAGGAAATTCAGGGGTTGTGCTGGGAAGGGAGAGATGGGCTGCAGTTCACAATCTTTCCAGCAGGTGGAAGGCCCCAACCATCTATGAGGTTGCAAAAGTTAACCAAAAAGAAAAGGAGTACTTGTGGCACCTTAGAGACTAACCAATTTATTTGAGCATAAGCTTTCGTGAGCTACAGCTCCGATCTGTAGCTCACGAAAGCTTATGCTCAAATAAATTGGTTAGTCTCTAAGGTGCCACAAGTACTCCTTTTCTTTTTGCGAATACAGACTAACACGGCTGTTACTCTGAAAAAAGTTAACCACTGATTGCTGGGAAGGCATTTGCCTGACATCTCCGGGGTCTCTAAAGAGCATTGTCTTACCTGGAAGCTGGGGTCAGAGCCTCAGCATCAGGAGATCAGAGAAAAAGAGTCTGACAAAGAGCCTCAGAGCAAGGTCAGGGAAGACAATAGCCCCTGGCGAGCTCCAGTCATGGTGGTGGGGTCAAGAGGGAAGATGGGTTTGGTTAATAGGGTCACCGGCCAGTTCCTGTCCCGTGGACCGAAGGCTCATGGATGAAAGGAATCCCCATGTGCAGCTGCCAGAGCCTGTGTGGCTGTGAGGAGTGTATCTAAGTGCATGTCTAGGAGGTTGTGAAATCAGAACAAAGGGAACATGTGCATAGGAATACGTTAAGGAGAGCCTCCCTCCTCACCCCAAACTTCTGGCAGTCCCTTCCTGCTGACTCTGCTCTTGCTCTGCCACACATGCACAGTGAAAGGAGGCAGAGCTAACTCCAATTCCAAGTGCTGCTTCCTATTTCTAGGGCATGTGTATGTGCCTTCCATGTTATAGATTCAAAGGAAACAAATTCCTGGGGTGGAGAGGCTGCCAGCTCTGAGCACCGAGACCCCATGCACTCTCCAGATTTTCAGCCCAGGAAGCCAAGGGCCTGCTTTAGGGCTGAGAGGAGAGACTTACTCCCTTGGGCAAGCAGTTGTGCCAGTGTCAGACAAGGAGGAAGCTCCCACAGGCTTTGCTGGGGGGAGGTGGGGCATATAATGGGATCTGCATGGGTGCCAGACACCAAGAGGGCTCCCTCAGGCTGCAGGGGATAACAGGGTCTGCACTGGTGTCAGGTTTGGAGAGAGCTGCTTTGGGTTAGATGGGACCTATGCCCATGTCAGATGAGGAGAAAGTTCCTAGAGTCTGTCCAGTCACCTTGTAAACATAGCTCTTTCTAGGGAAATTCCAAACTGGTATCTTATGCCCTTGTTTTCTCCCAGGCCTTGATACTTAATAGCCCTCTGTGCTTCAGAGAGCAGAGCAAGGGGGTTGAGAGATGGGTGTCATACCTTCGGAGGCCTCCTGCATGGGAGCTTCCATTGAGACAAGGAGAAGAGTGGAGGGGTTTGAGTGACAGTCAGAATCTGGAGAAGGATTCTGGGCTGTGGGGAGAGGAGAGGAAGGAAGGGATGGCAGAAAGCTCCCTTGCTCCTTCCCTTTCTCTGCTGACAGCCCCTGCCTGGCTGACCCAATGCAAACATTCCACACTCACTAACCAAACCCAGCTGAATTGCTGCTGCCATTGGAGGGGAACCAGGCCCTGCTGAGCAGCCCAGATTCTGCCAGGAATTGGGGGAGGGTTGCCTTTCCTTTCCTTCCAAGCACTCCGCTGGCCTCCCTTATTGGCAGCCCACCCCAGAAGAGATCGGGGTTGGCTTCTCTCACCTGTTAGCATTTTCTAAGGTCTCCACTTTTTTCCACAGTTCATTGTTTTCAGATGTGAAAGTCTCAACTCTGCAGGAATAAAACCCAAATCCCGTTAGTTACAAACGCTGCAAAAAAGAGACAAACATTGGACCCCATCCTCCGTCAGAGTCCAGCCCCTGAACAGCCCTGTGCCTTCAGCCTCTGGCAGATGTACTCCCAACTCCCGGAGTCAAATGATCATGCGCTGTCTAGCTACATGTTCTCAGCTGATGCTAACAATCAAGGGATCAGAGCAAAGACTGAATCCCTTCAATGCACATTAATTCCTTTGCAGTGTTTCACTCGCATGGTGCCAAGTGGCTACAAGACTCACACCTGGGAAGAGACTGTCTCTGGGTCTGGGAGAGTCATTAGAGCAGGGGCAGGCAAACTTTTTGGCCTGAGGGCCACACTGGGTTTCCAAAATTGTATGGAGGGCCGGTTAGGGGACGCTGTGTCTCCCCAAACAGCCAGGGGTAGCTTGGCCCCCACCTCCTATTTGACCCCCCCTGCTTCTTGCCCCTTGACCGCTCCCCTGGGACTCCTGCCCCATCCACCACCCCCTGATCCCTGTCCCCTGACTGCCCCCTGCCACCCCATTCACCCCCCCCCCCCATTCCTGACTGCATCCCCGGGACCCCTGCTCGATCCAATCCCCCTGTTCCCTGCCCTCTGACTGCCCTGACCCCTATCCACACCCTGACCCCTGACCATAGCCCCCAAACTCCCCTGCCCTGTATTCAACCCCCCGGCCCCCTTACCGTGCTGCCTGGAGCACCGGGTCAGGCCGCAGCTCTGCAGCTGCGCTGCCTGGCCGCCCAGAGTGTTGCGCCGGCAGTGCGCTAAGGCTGCGGGGGAGGGGGAACCGCGGGGGAGGGGCCGGGGAGGACCCTCCCAGGCCAGGAGCTCAGGGGCCGGGCAGGAGGGTCCCGCAGGCCGGATGTGGCCCGTGGGCCGTAGTTTGCCCACCTCTGCACTAGAGCCACGTTACATGTCGGACAATTTGTAACAAATGCAAGGCCACATAAATGTCTCCATCATCAGCAAATTACATCCATGGGCCACGGAACACATGAACAGAAGACCTTCCACTAGAACAATTCTGGCCTCTCTTCCCCCTGAACTAAAAGGAGAATTTGCATTAGCTGCACCCTATTAGGGAAAGACAATCCCCGGCTCAAACACATGACCAGCTCTAGCCATTGAAGGGCAGTGGAGAACCTACACGCTCTCTCTTTTCTCCAAGTTCTTCTCTGTAACTACTATGGCGAAAGCATCCAGCAAAGTACAGGGAACAGCTGAAGGGAAATTTCTGCAGGGCTGGGGGAAGAATAGTGGCCATGGAAGTGACAATAATAAAACAGAAGACTTTCCAATACATACAACCATGTGAAATGACCGTGTACAGCTTCTGAACTACTCATTCAATATTAAAGTTGTGCTTAAAGGGACACTGCCAGGTTGAACCTTTTAGGCCCAAAATGTAGGTTTTGCGCTAACTAAGGTCAATAAAAATGTTTTGGTTACTCTTGAAATTCCAATTAACATTTTTTTCTTAAAAATGTAAACCTACACTGTAGCCCAAATATGGCAGCACAGCGCTGGAGTAATAAACAGCCATGTACAGACACTATGGCCAGGAGTGGGGAATGAACCTAGGACCTTCAGGACTGAAAGTGCACAACCCTGCCACTCAAACTAGAGGAGCAATCCCATCAGCTGTAAGAGGTAGACTTTTATCCTTAATATGGGCTAACCACCAGAGGGAGACACACTCACACACAGCTAATGTATTACATAAGGGCATAAGAGCCAGAAGTTGAAACTGACTCATCTGTTTTCACTGTGCAGTTCTCTCCACTTAGAGAGGAAAGTGAAAAGTTAATTAGGCCTTTTAAAGAATCTGTCCATGGTAATGATCTCAGGTGTTATTAATGACACAGGACACTATTTTAAAATACTGGTCATGAAATTGGATCCTTGCAGACTGGCTTCTGTGTCTGAGAGGCCCATTTGGGGCTCCACACAAGTGCGGGGAGCCTCTTGCATGGATCTGATTGCAGGGCCATGGCATAGATTATTTCTAACCTGATAGCGTCCCATTACATTAAATTTGTAACTGCAACTCAGACAGAAAAACTGGGAACTATGAACGGAAGTAGATCCTGTTGCCCTAGCTCACATCATAAGGAGAAAACCAAAGTTCAAGCAGGGGACTTTGGGGAACAAACTTGGCCTTAGCATCTTCCTGGCTATCAGCCACTTGAGTCATCATCTTAACATATAGGGATGAGGGAATTGTATTTAATGTTCCAAAATCTCCATGCTCCCATGGCATCCACCATATGCAAAGTAGATAACAGCGTATGCAAAAAGCAGTGAGATATACAATTACTCCATATATTCATGCAAATGTGGGATTTCTGATCCGAGCAGATGCACATGTAATATAGTGGTAGTCACACTACCACTACCAAAATTTGAATATAGGATGTCAGAAGAATCTGTATTTGGGTATGTACTTGACAAGTCATTTACTTGGTTTGATCCACATTGTAGTTAGCATAGGCTGCAAAGCCAGAGGGGGGCCTGAGCCATGGCCTGACCACTTTTTGCCTGGGCCAAACCTCAGTGGCACTGTGACCATTGACTCAGATTTTGAGGTGGTGGGCATAGGAGCTCATCGACTAGGGCTGTCAGGTGCTGGTGGGGGTTGCACCTCAGAGGAAAAGAAGAGGGCCATTTGGTGGTGGGGAAAATCTGTGCCTCCCCCCACCATTTTAAAGGGCACCCCAAAGCCCCGATTAGTGATCAGACAGACCAGAGCAGCTTCTATGATGGAAACATTAATCTCACCAAACATGCTACCCAAACAACGGGTCATAAAGCCTGGAATACTGGGGGCAAACAGAATAAGGCAAGCAGAATGAGTGGGCTTTTTAAGGAATAATCTAGTGCTGTGAGGGTCTGATAGGCTGTCTGGGAGCAGGCGGAGGAGAGGTGGGGGGGGCTGTGCACAAACCAAATCTGTGTGTCAAGAACCCCAGACAAATTTCATGAAATAACCTGACACCTGTACAGAGAATCACAACGAAAGCTCATGCTCAAATAAATTGGTTAGTCTCTAAGGTGCCACAAGTACTCCTTTTCTATTTAGAACTAAAACGCCAAAGGCCTGCATGCTGAGGACTCACCGCTGACAAACAGCTTGTCACCACTACTGTGCTGTCCCAAAGGGCTTACTGGCTGTGCTCTGAGCCACAGAAATTAATTAAAGGAGCCAGCTGAAATCTCAGATCCTTTAAGAATATTTTTTAACTTAACAGTCCTGGGAACAAGATACTATCAAGGGCAGCCAGCCCAAGCATTGCAGTGCCATTGCTTTTGCTAGCAGTAGTGTTTTGGACCATCCCTCTACAGTACTGGGATTGGGAGAGAGAGCTTTGGGGCTGATGCAGCTATTTCTGTGGAGGAAATGCTTAAGCTGAATTCCAGCCCCCAGAAGTGGCATGTGGAGTGGACAGCCAGATGGTCTTTAGAGCCCCAAGCACTGCACAAACAAGATGAGTAGTGACAGCGTGCAGGCCAGTGGCCCTCATCTCCAGTAATACCCTTGTTTGGATGCTTAGAAGGGAGGAGAAGACACTTACTTTTTCTCTAGACACTCCACATATTCCTTCTTCTTCCTGCGACTCTCCTGAGCAGAGATCTGGGAGGTGAGGAAGTACCAAACATGAGTCAGCACTATAAGCCTCAAGGCACTTCTCTGCCCTCCCCCCAGATTCGTTACATGCCTGCTTCCTTTGCACACGCTTTCTTCTGTCCAAAGGCAGAATGGGCTATCACACTTGCCTTTCACATCTGGCCACAAAACACTTAGGAAGCCAAGAATGGGACATTTAGAATTGCCCAATGTGAAGGTTACAAAGCTCTTTTGCAATGTGCCTGAACCCCATCTCCTCTGCAGGCATCTCTGGGGTCACTCGGAAACCTACTGACTCATGTGGCTACGTGATGGGGTTGGCTGGAAAGAATCTTGCCCTCAACCATCTTTGAATCACCAATGGTGACTAATACATGCTGCAGGATCTCTCCAGCTCTCCCATGGGCTCCTGCTAATCTGAGTGGCTCAGGGAATCTCACAGCCTGTACCCAACTATATGATTGAATATATATGTTATGGTAGTGCCCAGTGGCTTCATTCAGGATTTGGACTCCTTAGTGCTGGGTGCTGAACAGACAATAGAGAACATGGTCCCTATCCCAAAGGGCTTACAATATACTTTGGACAAGCTGCAATAGGTGATTGTAGGAAGGACAGGGAGAGGCGAGGTAACAATAGCAATAGGATGGTGTGGTTACACTGGCTGGCTATGACATCTGCGCAACTTGATGTTTCTGAATCATTTAAACTATTTGCTTAAGATGTAATGAAATGAGAGACCTTATTCTTGATTTTCCTCCTGACCCTCTTCAGTGCTTTCTCCTCTGCTTTGGTGAGGGGCAGCTTGGTAGGGATGGGGTAGCCCTCTGCAATCAGGGTGCGTTTCTCCTCCTCGGTCAAGAGCAGGGGGCCTGATGTCCCTTGTAATTTCTGAAATACACAAGCCTATCAGTGGCAGACAGAGCATCAGCAACAAATCCCACCCCACGGGTCCTCACCGCAGCCACCACAACAGGGGACCCTCATTGTAAATAAACCCATGGCAATGGTCTTCACTGCAGCCACGAGAACCTGTCCCCAGTGACACAGCCAGCCAGCTGCTTCACACTCTTCTCACTAATACATCTGCTCCCCAAGCTGTTGTTGGCTATGGGCATTTGTTGTAGAGCTCATGAAAAGCAGTTACCACATGTCCCTTCTACGTGACTTCTCAGTTATTCCTGTGCCAGGAACTCCCTTAAGTGTTCTTTAGTGAATCTGGTGGTCCTGAAAGTGAAGGGCTAACCGAATACTGGCTGGAGCACAGCAGTCACAGGCAGGTGCTATGCACGCCTCTTTTCATCACTCTCTCTCTGGTATATCTCTCAATCCTGACCTGCAACCAGGAGTGAAAGGGAGCCGGTACAGGCCAGTACGGTGTACCGGTAAGAACCGCTCCGGCCCATACCCAGCCCACATTAAAATGCTGCCCCTTTTGCCTCCCCTGTAGGCAACCCTGCTGGTAGGGTCCTACGGCAGGGCCGCCGACTGGGGTGGGGGGAGAGGGAAGGGGCAGCAACGTTAAAGCACTGCCGCATTTAAGGATGGTCCTTTGCTGCGGCAGGGCTTTAAAGATCCTCAAACCACTGCCATGGCAAAGGACCATCCTTTAACATTGTTGCCCCTTCCCCCCGTCAGCGGCCCTGCTGGTAGGGTCTGTATTGGCAGGGCCGCCTACAGGGGAGGCAAAAGGGGCAGGGACATTAAAGTGCTGCCACAGCAAAGGACCCTGCAGTGCTTTAACGTCCCTGCCTCTTTTGCCTGCCCCCCAACCGCCAACGGGGTGGGGAGGGCAAAGGGAGCAGCTGCCCCGGGGCCAGTGATTTAAAAGGGCCAGGGGCTCCGGACTCTGCTGCTGCAGCAGCAGCGTCCGGAGCCCCAGGCCCTTTAAATCCACACAGGAGCACCGGGTGGCGAGAGCCAGGCAGCCTGGAAGGGCTGGCTGGGGGATGCTGACCCCCCAGCCCCACCCCTTCTGCCCGAGGCCCCTCCCTGGCCCTGGACTCGTAAGTGTCCCAACTTATTTTCACCCCTGCCTGCAACACTCCCCCCCCACCACCACCACTTCAGGACTGGGGTCCCATCCAGCTCTGCCAATCGACCTCACTCCTGATTTGCAGTGCCCCTCTGGCTATCCAGTCCTGGGCCTGAGCAGAAATTACCAACAGTGAGACTAACAACTAACAGCCAAGTAAAGTCTCCCAGCTCCTGTGAGCACAAAGAACCCTGCACTCTAGGCTGTGGCGGAGCTTGTATCCTGCTGGCATTCTGATGTCTCCTTTCTAGTTCCTTACATGCGGTGCTGTGAGGAGAGGCGAGGTGGAGATTGCACTGGAAGAGCGAGCAGCTGGCCGGGCTGGGCTGGAGGGAGGCAGGGACCGTGGACTCTGGGATCCATCACTGTCACTGCCATGGCTGCTGGGGGGCGTTGGAGGCATCTGCACCAGGTCATCTAATGGGAAGTAAGGAGAGCACGTTTATCACTACATCATCAACCTACTGGGATAGGTGCAGGGCAATGGACAGCACCAGGGCAAAGTGCTTCCATGAGATTGGGGTGGAAGGAGAAAGCACTGCCCATAGCACGCTGGGGGCTGGAGGAGGGCAAGTTAGCTGAGGCTCAACCCAGGAAAGACACAGACAATGCTGGAATAAATGGAAGAACCATCCAAGATTGTGCCATGACCCACACACAGAGAGCAAATTCTCCATCTTTGCCTTTGAGGTGTTCATTGGAGCCAGGGCTGTGTTTGGTGCCCAGGTTCTGCCCGTGGCCAAATCACTTTCTTTGAACTATGCTCAAGAAGAAGGATGCAAGCTAGCCATCCTTATCCAGGCCTTTGTCGCCTCGAGATTCCATTGCTATGATGTGCTCTGTGAGGGGCCTGAGAGCACTCAGGAGCTCTGATTTTGGGTGCTTCAATTTTTGTGTCTAGTTTGAGACATTCAGAATCATGGACACTTGAAAATTCAGCCCCGGAAAGTTTGGAAGTTGGACACTTCAGCAGTGCCTTTCACCCCATGTGATACAGCTGCAGCTACAGTCAGTGGTGCCAATTAGGAGGAGTTGGGGGTGAATGCTTCCCGCTTTTGCACTTGCTCAGAGTTCCATAGGCTGCAAAACTGAGGGGATAGGGCAGGCGTGGCCTGACCACTTTTCAGCAGTGGTCCCATACTAAATCAGTACTGTTGCAACACCACTGAAATTTGACCCCGTCGCCCCTCTGTACAGCTGGAGGGACAGCCAGGCCAAATAGCATTCCAACCTGGGGCACAGGGAGTCTGTTCCGATACAACAGAGTGCAAGGGAGTCCCCCGAGAACTTGACTCCCAGTAGCACTGGCTCACGTACCGTGTGGGTGAGAGAGAAGGGAAATCCCTGGGCTGAGGAAGAGCTGGGTCCCCAGTGGAGGGGGTATAAATGGGGACTGGAACGAGGTCCCTGCCGGGGGAGATGGGACCAGAACTTGCTTTCCAAAGAGATACTTGAATTGGAACTACCTACTATAGTCAGCAGAGGTGCTTATGCTGCCATGCGCTTGGCTTAAAGGAGAGGGAATTGTTGGCTGTGGTACCCTGCACAGGGTTCTAGTCCTTGGATAAGCTCCCTGTTCCGTCTGCCTCAGCTTATGTTTGATAACCTGGCTATGCTACAAGGCCCACCATTCTTCACAGACGTTTGGGGATAAGGCAGGCCGAGGAGATGGGATATGACGAGGGTCATTGTTAGCAAGGAGGCCAGTTTTACTGATATTCACAAAAGCAACCCGTTGGATGTGCTATAGGGGTGTGATATTTGTAAGCAGCATTGTTAGTTTTAATTAGTGTGAAGCAGACCGCCCAACAGGCCTGGATTTCACATGGCCATCCAATTTGATCCTCAAAACCCCTGTCTTGGTTGAAACAGAACATTTCCCACGTTCGGTGGCACCCACCCGCCCACCCACCCGCAGCTGTACGCGGCTTGTTATACACGGTGCATACCATTGGCAGGGGGTTGGGAAGAGGCAGAGAGGCAGCTGCTTCTGGGCATGATCAACCCCCCACGCAGGCATGTTCAGTGGCTGCGGGGTTGCTCAAAGACAGGAGTGATACTGCACCGGGTGGTGGCGCAGGCTGGAAGGTGGAGGGTGAGCGTAGCATGGACTCAGCGCCTGCAGCGGAGATGGCTCCACAAGGATTGGTGGTGACCAGCTGTGTCCCGCTTTAGCCACTTGAAATGTTGGGAAGTATGGTGAAGTGCCCAGGGCCTAGGATGAGTGCTAGAATTGCTAAATACACACAAATACACACATTCCTGCCCCAACAATGCTGTGCTGTGGCTGCCAGGCTCTCTTCCTGATGTCACTGCTCTCCGACAGCCAAGGGACAATGTTTTTACTAGATCTGAGTCGGGTATTTCAGGCAGATGTAGGACATAAATAGGTGACATCATAATTTAAAATCCTTCTAACGTATCCCTACAATCTAGGTTACAAAATGAGTTCTCTAATGGACCTTGGTGAGGTCTAGTGCCCAGGACAAAATCAGAGATGCTAGAAAGCATATCTCAAAAGGCACGCAGTGCCAAATTAGCAATGCCTGAATTGAGCCAGCTTCCAGAGAACTGGCTCTGCCATCTTTGGAGTTTGCCAAAATGCTGAGGATCTTTACAGTGTATCCAGATACCACCATGATGGGCTGGTATAAGAACCAAAATAGCATGCAAAGTCTGTTGTGCCCTGGCTCAGCTATACTGCTCCAAACCACCTCCCAGCACACACTCTCAAACACAATAAGGTCTCCAGGGGAAGAGCACCACTCTGTGCCTCAGTTTCCTCATCTGTAAAATGGGAATAAAGATATTGACCTCCTTTGTAGTGCACTTTGATGAAAAGTGCTATTTGGGAGTTAGGCATTATTATTATTAAAGCATTTCAGGGGCTCACACACTTGCCACGGTACTTAATGCACCCAAGTGGCTCTGGTTGCTCGGTATCACAACAGGTCACCAGGTGCTTGAGAAGTGCCTCAGCTGTGGGTTAGAGGGCTGACCCCACTCCTGTGGGCCCTATTGTATGTGGGAGCATGATTAGGCTGGGTGTCTCTGGGGCAGTCAGAGTTCTTAATGGAGCCTTAATCGTGCATTTTCGGACTTCAGATGTTTGGGTTCCTTTCGCATTAAACTGAATTTCGAATTTCCTGGCTTTTGAATGGTTGTTTTTGGATAGCTCCAAGGTCCCTGTGAGGCTTTCAATGCTCAGGTCTCTCATATATATTTGCAGCTGTAAGGTAGTTTCTTGTGCATAGGAGTTACAAACAATTCTGTATGTGGCCATTCGTACATGCTGTAATTCCATTTGTATCTGAACACGGGTAATTCAGCCTGAAGATAGGGGATCCATGGTAACCCATCTCAGCCTGCCCTGTTGTTATTCTATGTGTAAGACTTGGTGTATGAGAGTTGTTTTGTGTGTCTATATGCATGGCTTGGAGTGACGAGGCTTTGCAGCCAGATCTGTGTAATATTGAGGGGATGCACGACTGGGCTAAGTACCAGCCAGCTGATTCTATTTTCTTACCTGCTGGTACATTTAGAAACTGGTTCACTTCTTTGGGCTCAGCTTTGATCACAGGTGCTGGAGTCATTTCTACAGGAGTCTGTGAAAGAGCAAGAGTACACAGCTGTCTCTGAGTGTCTTTTTCACTTCCCTCCCCACCTTTCACAAACAGCCCTCGCCGAGTGTGTTGATTGCAGCTACTGCTTCACCAACTCTCTACTTTGCCACATTCCACGCAGTGCCCTGAAGCCCGCCCTGCCAGCCTGCTCGCTGCACTAGCAGCAGGTACACTGACAACCCACAGCACACAATCACGTCAAAAATCTCTATCGTTGCCTGAAACACCAAATACAAACAAGTGTATTTGCTTAGGGAGGGGAAGCCACACACAGCCATGCTGCCACTGCAGATGCTAAGGCAACATCTCTGAATGAAGACTACTACCTCCTTGGCCATTAGCCCAGCTCAAGGCCCAGAAAGCACTCTTTAAACTGACCTCCCAATTCAAGAGGGATGCCTCTCTTAGATCTGCCTTAATCAGAGCTGAGAGAATTTATACAGGCTTTGAGAAATGGAGTAAAACCCCTCTAGTGCTCTTAGGACTTTCACCAGGGCCACTGAACAGCTGTTTCTGATCAAATAGATTAAGAGTTAACATGAACAGCACGTTGTTCCCAGCTGGACTGAACTGCCCCCCTGCTCCCAGCCTCCCTTCCCCCATTCCACCACAGGCAAGAGAGATTTTTACACTAAACAGATACATTGCAAACTCCCCCAGACGGTAAACACAGCTGAGTGTGGACCTTGCTACAACTGCCAGGCACACAAAACAGATCTGCATTCGAGGGCACGGCAAGTTCAAGCTGCGTAAATAATGGAGGAAGTCTATGTGCATTTTTAGCTTGAATAGTTGATTTGTTTACTAGAATTGTCTGAAAGGGAAGATGCCCAACATGAGTGAAAAAAGGAAGAGAACCCAGGAAAGGATCTACTGTATCTGATGGGCCACAAGATACAAGACAGTTCAGCACCATGCAAGATTGGACAAACCTCCCCTCTCAGAAGAGCCCCCACTGGAACCAGGGCCAAACGGAGCCCTCAGTCACCCCCATGTCACCAAAGGCAGCAAGTATCCAAGGGTGTTCTTCAGAGAAACAGACATCTTAAGGACTTGGGAGTGGGCAAGAGCTTTGGTCCCTCAGTTCTTGGAAATATTCATAACAATTGTGAACACTTAATCATAGAATCATAGAATCATAGACTATAAGGGTTGGAAGGGACCCCAGAAGGTCATCTAGTCCAACCCCCTGCTCGAAGCAGGACCAAATCCCAGTTAAATCATCCCAGCCAGGGCTTTGTCAAGCCTGACCTTAAAAACCTCTAAGGAAGGAGATTCTACCACCTCCCTAGGTAACGCATTCCAGTGTTTCACCACCCTCTTAGTGAAGAAGTTTTTCCTAATATCCAATCTAAACCTCCCCCACTGCAACTTGAGACCATTACTCCTCGTTCTGTCATCTGCTACCATTGAGAACAGTCTAGAGCCATCCTCTTTGGAACCCCCTTTCAGGTAGTTGAAAGCAGCTATCAAATCCCCCCTCATTCTTCTCTTCTGCAGGCTAAACAATCCCAGCTCCCTCAGCCTCTCCTCATAACTCATGTGTTCCAGACCCCTAATCATTTTTGTTGCCCTTCGCTGGACTCTCTCCAATTTATCCACATCCTTCTTGAAGTGTGGGGCCCAAAACTGGACACAGTACTCCAGATGAGGCCTCACCAATGTCGAATAGAGGGGAACGATCACGTCCCTCGATCTGCTCGCTATGCCCCTACTTATACATCCCAAAATGCCATTGGCCTTCTTGGCAACAAGGGCACACTGCTGACTCATATCCAGCTTCTCGTCCACTGTCACCCCTAGGTCCTTTTCCGCAGAACTGCTGCCTAGCCATTCGGTCCCTAGTCTGTAGCTGTGCATTGGGTTCTTCCGTCCTAAGTGCAGGACCCTGCACTTATCCTTATTGAACCTCATCAGATTTCTTTTGGCCCAATCCTCCAATTTGTCTAGGTCCTTCTGTATCCTATCCCTCCCCTCCAGCGTATCTACCACTCCTCCCAGTTTAGTATCATCCGCAAATTTGCTGAGGGTGCAATCCACACCATCCTCCATATCATTTAGGAAGATACTGAACAAAACCGGCCCCAGGACCGACCCTTGGGGCACTCCACTTGATACCGGCTGCCAACTAGATATGGAGCCATTGATAACTACCCGTTGAGCCCGACAATCTAGCCAGCTTTCTACCCACCTTATAGTGCATTCTTCCAGCCCATACTTCCTTAACTTGCTGACAAGAATACTGTGGGAGACCGTGTCAAAAGTTTTCCTAAAGTCAAGAAACTTAGTGTGTGGCATCCACCTGTCCTCACAAACAACAACTGGAACCTCAGAGAAGGGTTGTTCTGCCTGTTGTTCAGCTTGGGAAAGTGAGAGGTTTTATGATGTGCCCAAGGCCACATGACAAGTCAGTGGCAGGACTGGGAGAGGGACTCAGGAGTATGAGGCTCATATTCAGCCCATTAGTTAATTCTGCCTTCCCTAAAATTATCTCATTGGGGAAGTGCCTTTGAACACTCACCAGCAAAATGGGCTCCCCAAGGGCTAAAGAAATATCAGCAGACTGGAAGGAAAGGGCCTTCCATCAAGTTGAAATGCTTGTGAACAACTAGATGGCTCTGGAGTTGGTAAATTGCACACCAAGTACCTCAAGGACATTGTTTTGAATCTAACCCACACTGTTAATAATTTCAAGTCTCCTGTGTTATAGAGGGGTAAATCTTTCAGTGTCTACACAGGAGGAATAAGTTCCCCTGGGTCCTTTTGCTCTTTTAATTAAAACGGGGAGTGAGTTTAACACTGAGCCTAAAACCGTTCTAATTGTCATTTCAAGTGAGAAATTACTAGCAATAAGGAAATGGTTGGGCATCAGCTTTGTTTCACCTTCAGCCTTCTGTCCAGGAGGACCCTATAACTGCAGGCAAGGGGCCTGCAGAGCCAAGACAGTGTCAGAGTTTGTTGTTGGGAAGTGCCAATTACCAGATACATAGTCAGGCACATATTCTGGGTAAAACGGGCTCACCTCTTCAGGTGCCGGCAGTCTCTGCAGTGGGTTGAGGTTCAGCGCTGGCACTAAACTGGCTGCAAGCTGGGATTCAGGAAGTTCTGGAGCCAGGTTCTGTTCCTGCTTCACCATAATGGAGCACAGCTTGTGCCCAAGGGACCACACTCCGCTCTCCAGGTCTGAAACAAGCACAGCATGAGAATCAAACTCCACCAAGCTTCTTTGGGACACCAGCAGTAACAGGACAAGTCAAGAGACATCAGAAGCTTTTATCGGCAAAGGGTCCCTTTCCAATGTGTGTGGGGGATATAGGTGTCTCTCTTCTGCATTAAGATCTGTGATAGGCACTGCTGCTGCACAAGTATGTGTATACCCTCAATATTTAAGGGGTCAGTTAATCCCTCTCCTCATGGACACTACTGGTGCTGACATTCATTCTCCAGGTGTGGAGAAATGCATGTATGCTGCTCCCCACCCCCAGGCAGAAGCAGGCTGCAGTCTCCACCATGAGGAGCATTAGTGTAGAGGGAGAGGGAAAGCCCTCTGAGAAACACGTAATGGGCCTGAGTGCCCCCCTCTGTGTGCGAGCTTGGGGTATGAATATTTATGGGGACAGAAGATCACAGGAGCTGGATCTCAGACAAAAAGAGATAATGGTCAATTCAGAGAAGGTGAAGTCGCTTGGCCTCTACTCTGGAGTTTTGGTCCCATCCTTCCTGCTCCTTAGACACCTCAGCCTGCCAAGAAGCTAGTCTGTACCTGGTTCAAGTCATACATCCTCCTACCTAATGCACTTCCCTTCCTCTTTTATCTCAGTACTGGAAACTCATTGGCCCTGCCACACTACAGCCTTTAACACAGTATATCACCAGTTTACGTGCTGGCTAGTTCTAACCATGGCCTAGTTAGCTCTGATCAGGAGTCCAGATTCTCTGCCACTACCCTGGTCCCTAGACATTGCTCTGGCAGAAGCTAGGGACTGCAAAGGGGTCACAAAAGCCCAGAAGAGAGTTCCTCTGGTGTAGGAACTGCACAGGGCCTGTGTATGCAGCCATAAACTGCTCCTCTGTGCAGCTCCCAGTGTAGGGCACACGCCAGGGTCACGGAGTGAGTGGCCATCCTGCGCTGTAGAGTAGCCTGTAGGCAGCCATAAGAAGGCTGCCATAAGCCAGAGCAGCCACTTATGTTGGGGCAACATCAGCCCCGAGTGCACTCAGAATCCAGATGGCACAAAGGTGGCTTAAAGTCACCTTTGCCCAAACTGCTCCTGGGCTATGCTTTCTAGGAGGCAGCACAGAATTTACCCCTGTTTGTGCCCACACAGAATGTAGTTAAAACTCTGGCAGTAATTAGAGCTGTAAACAGTGTGTCACCCTTGGCAGTGGCCTATGCTGGCTGTCTTCCTGTAACTAGTCTGGCACACTTATTTTGCTGTGCGGACAGGACTCCCTAACTGTGCCTGTGTAACTGGTTGGGCTTGTCCTCCTTCCTTCCAGCACTCTGTGCAGTAGGATGCCCCCGAGTATACTTCCACATGCCCTGCTGGTGCTGCTCTGTATGTATATCTACCGTGCCTATTCCCTGCTGGGGCACTATGGGATAGCTACCTAGACTTTCCCAGAATGCACCAATGCAAACATGATTAGGCACCCTAGTAGGTGTGAACGCATAACATAATAGTGATGGCAGCAAAGCTGCTATGTGGACACAAGCTGAACTGTATTACCTGTTAAGGAGGCCAAGCCATAACCAGTTACAGAACCCACCGTTGCAGCTCTAGTGTGGATGGGCCCTGTGTTTTGGAGAGTGCGGGAGAGAAGGGGTTACAAGGCCACAGGTAACTGCACCCAGAAACCTTGGATGAACTTTCCCCTCCATCCAGCTGTTCTGCTACAATGGTAAAAGCGGGACTGGAAAGCTTTACATGTCCCTTTCTGTGAGAGGAACGGCGCCCCCTCTGCCTGCGAGAGCTGTGGCTGCTGGACTTGTTACTAATCAAAGCAGAAGAGGGCAAGCAAGGGGCTCTTTCTGTCTAGAATAAACTAGGTGAGAGAGCAGCCCCCAGCTCTGTCAGTCCAAACAGGCCAAGCAGTGAACACCCAAACAAGCACATGCTGCCTTTCCTTCTCCTGTCCCCATCCCAAGCCCCTCTGTCTGTCCCAGCCTGCAAGATTTATTACAAGAGCTATTGGGTTACAGAGATGAACCAGCCAACAGGGTGTCGTTAAGGGCCAGATGAGAAGGCATTTTCCATGGATGCATCTACATTCCACAGCCTTGCTGGATCCCAAAGGTACAGATGATCTAGAAACACTGAAGATGTGTCTGGATCCTGCTGTGTGAGTGGTGCCAGGAGATTCTGACTCAGCATGCTTTTCTAGATACATTGTTTGTGGTCAGATATTCGGAATGGGTGTGCAGTAAAAAATATGGACCCATCACACACAGATATGAGAAATTCATTGCTCCTCTGGAAACAGGGAAGGGAGTGAAGAGAAATGAGGGGAGAAGGGGAATATATTTAAATGTAGTGTCTTCATTTCTCTTTCCTCTCTGTGCTGTAGAACCACAGCCTGCTTGTTGGCATGGAATTGGACTTCACAGATCAATAGCTCACCCAGTTGCATGTAATCAGACCTACACCTTCTGCTCTAGAGAACTGTAGCCGGCTCCTGGGCATGAAATTATGCCTGCACGCCCTGGTCTGCAGAACTGCAATCTGGTACCTGGAACCAGAGGTTCCATATTTGTACCCATAACCTATTAGGCAAGTGGATTCGACTGAAAAATAAGGTCATGAGACTGATGAGCAACCTGAACCTTGCAACCTAACTGAATTAGTGGGTGTCTAGCCTGGGATGGGCAGGATTCTGAAGTTTTTGAGGACAGCAGGGAAGCATGGAGAAACCAATGTGTAAAAAGCAACAGCCGGCTCCAAAACTAGAGACAGCCTAGGTTCCCTTGAGAATGCAGCAGGCTGAAAGGGTATACTTAACCCACACAGATGTTAAAGGAAAACTATTTGTGGCATTGCGTTTTAAGGGAAGCACTAATAGGTACAATGCAGAGATACATCTGGATTTGGGTTCAAATATAAATACACATTAAAATGGAGGTTTAACCCACACAATTTCAGCATAGGGCAGTTGACCCCAATTCACAGATGGATTAAAATGTGTATCAATTCAAATATGAGCCAGATATAACCCTGGAAATGCAGTTTTTTATCCTCTGCATGTGACTATGTGTGTTGACATATGTGTGCTACAATGATATTTTGTACTCATTCACTGCACAGAGGTGAATTTCACCCTCTGACTAGTAATGTAAGGCTGGCACACCACTTCAGTCCTATTGATTTAAGTGGGGTTTAACTGGTGAATAGTCTGCACAAGAGCAATTGTCACCCTCAGTGTCCCAAATATGTGCTAGGCTCTCTACAGACATAGGAAAGCCCCAAAGAGCTTGCAGTCTAAGCAGAGACATGACAATATATGGAAAGAGGATGGAGGGGAAGAGGTGACAAATGTAACAGATACAAGCTCCTGAGTTAGCTTAGTACAACTGCACATCTTTGTTTTGTGTTTCACTGCTCCCTGCATCTCCATCCTGTTTGCTTCTCACCCTATCATTATAATCTTTATTCTCATTTTATTTATTTTCAGTGTGTGTGTGTCAAGACCATGTGTGTCAAGGTGTGTGTTCTTACCTGCGTGGTTTTTGCTAATTGCCCAAGAATACTTGCTTCTGCTGAGCCCCCTGCAGGGACGGGTTAATGTTAAAGTCAGGGACAGGAAACCCCTCTGAGTGTTCGAAGGTTAAGGAAAAGCTGTCGGGCCTGATGTTAGGCCCCTTGCTTGGTGATCCTCTGATGCACTTTCTGAGTTATGGGTAATGACCCTAAAGGTGTTGACTGTGTAATTTGCAAAGAAGAGGCAGCAGATGGCAGTTTCTCTCCTTTCTTGGTGTTTGTTATCACAGAGCAGGGATAGTTCCTGGCTATGATGGGGAAACCTCTATCCCAGACCTTGCTCTTGCTAAAGGAAGGGCTTTCTTCTCCTGTATATACTGAGTCAGTGACACAGCTTTTTCAGGCAGCCTGGTGTCGATCAGCTGCCAGGACACCCACACAGTCCTGCAAATTACAGGACACTCTGTTGGGATTGCTCTAAAAATATCCAGCCATCACGAATTACCCTGAAATGAATTGTTTTAAAAATAGGGTTTGAAATAACTGTTCCTCTCTGTCTTCCTCTAAGAGATCCACTCACAAGGAAGCCACTTAGTTTTCCACATGAGCCAACGCTGGCTGCAGGCGGAGACTCTTGCTCCCTATATCCAGGCCAAACCTCACTGGTGAGCTCCAGGAAGATACTTGAGTCCAATGCATCCACTCCCAACCTAGCAGGACCCTATGGAACTGCTGCCTGCAGTCTGCCAGGAGCACACAGCGTGCAGAGACCCAAACCATAATCATCAGCATGAATAACGTTCAGCAATAGAAATGAATAATTCTATTGTGAGCGCAGCAAATTTAAGAAAAAAATGTGGTCCACATTCATAAAATGACAAATTATCTGTTGACTAACTGTACTAAGTCAAAGCAGTTAGGAGTGCCCCAGTGCAGAGGAGCCCAACTTGGGTCAAGCAGACCCCACCTCTGCTCAAAGACACCAGCTCTTCTAGGACATGCAGTACATCTTTTGGAAACACAGCACTTTGCATATGGGTTTCTTGTGCTCACCATTGGCATTATCTTCAGTCTTGATAGGCATGAGGGGGCTCTGTGGAGCAGAATCTCCACTGAGCGAGTAGCTGTGCTCTGCCTGGATGCCCGGAGTAGGAGGGTCCAAGTCCATGTCCAGTAAAGGGTTCTTTTCAGCCAACATTGGATCATCAAAGAAACTGCTGAAGAGTTCATTGGAGAAATCCTCCATGTTCTCAGAGAAATGATCCAGATTCTCGGAGAAATGCTGAGAAGGAACCAAGTGAAAGAGAAGATTATTGTCAACTCAGTTAGGGGCTAGGGAGCCTTCCACTGAACTGTGATCAAAACTTCAGCAACCACATCATTTGGATGAAAAATAACAATCGCCACCCTTTATTCTGATCAGTGCTGATAGCTAGATAAAATCAGCTTTCTATTAATAAGGTACAGTTCAAATGCTCAATGATATATCTGCCTTTTTATCTATCTATCCTGTACATACCCAACTAGCTAACTCTCTGGCTCCCTTATGTACCCATCTATCCATCTATGTAGGGTATATACCATATGCTATTTAGTAGAAGCACGAGCTCTAGGAAAACGTGTGTGGTAAAAAAATATAAGTACATAAAAATGTTGTGTTCTTCTTAGCCTGTGCGTAGTGACATAAATGTTCCCATGTGTTCTCCAAGCAGCAGTAGGCACCCTGGTACCAAGGATAACAAAACCCAACCACTGATTTCTATCAGTGAGAAAACATTAATGTGATCAAAATAACAGGAAGGCCCCATGTTGTATTTAATTTCCTTTAGGATTTCACAGCCCCTCTGTGGACCCTATAAGAATGTCCTAAGGCCAGTTAAAGCCTGTGAAATTCTACTTCCTGATGAAATTTAAACACCACAGATGGCCACCTGTTAACAGCAAACAAACAATCATTCCACTAACAGCAAATAAATCTGATCCCATGCAGAACCTGTTTCCCCTGAGACATGCACTCCTACTGAGAAGTCAGATCACTAACTTATCCATTTGATACAACAAAACATTGGTGGGGCAATGAGAAAAATGATGGTTACCCATAGCCAGCTGAAAAAGGATCCCATTTATTGGCAGAGTGACACTTTTGGCTCAGAGGGAAGAAAGAGAAACACAGATTACATATGTGGTCTTAAAAGATCTGGCTAGAGCTGACCCAAAGTCTGAGAAGGATAGGCAGACCAGGAGTGGCTGAAGAGGGGAGAATTTGGGGTGGGGGGCACTGCAAGCAAAATATTGAGAACAATGGCATATGTGAGAGAGAGAGAGGCATACATTACAGCCCTCTGAGTACCAGTGGAAGGAGGCCATGTACCAGGAGGAGCCTGAGGGGGTACAGGTGTGTATATGCTTTTCATTCTCTAAAAGCAAAGCTGAGGGAGGAGTTGGCCAGGGGATCCCGGATACCACACTCCACTAGTTCCTGTTCCAACAGGAAGGTGTGTTTGTTTTACTTTAGCACAATATCATTCTGCAAACAGAGCCCTGGCAGTGAGAGGGTTGGGGAGAGGAGCGGGCTGCAGCTGGGCAGCCCCCCTGCCTTGCCAGGGAGCAGATGGAGAGAGCATATGGGGGCGGGGGGAAGCAGTTTGCAGTTGGTCGCACCCTCCCATGCCCCTGCCTTTGATTTGAAAAATCAGACAACCAAGGAGCACTAAGGAACCAATTTTCCCTTCCAGCTCTGGAGTCTGAGACTCCTGCTTTCCTCCTGACACTAGCTTTTCTGTGCCTTTGTTTCCCTCACCCTCACTCCTGTCCTCCCAGTCACCCCAGGTGCAGGCTGACATGCAGCCATCCAAACCTCCCTTGGGATTACAGACAGTATGGAGAGGACTGAGAAGGAGGTACTTTCATTCTAAGCCCTGGTTTTCAGCCACTCACAGGACATTTGGGCATTGTTCTCTGGGAGAGGCAAATTTGGTTTGGTAGTTTAGTAAAACCCACTTGGCCATTTTCAAGTATCTAGAAGCATTTTTGTGCCTGGATGAATAACAGAAAACAATTCAAAGTTGCCCTGGACATAACCCTTTGTGAGAGAAAGCCACTGAGTCAGTGGAAGACACCTGGTTTACCCGAGTTATCTAATTAGCATTGGGAAAGTAGCATCTCTGCCTCTCCCTGTGCGTCTGGGGGCTGCACTACTTGGAACATTGGCTTTAAGGAGCATACATTTATACAGATGCTGCTGCACCTGCTTTGTGTCTTTTCTTTTTTAAGAAAACAAGCAAACTCAGTGTAAGAAAGGATGATAGTGTAATTATAAAGGGTGGGAATGTAAGTAGAAAAGTGAAAGAATCCAGCGTTCTGTCATACCAGGTTCCCTCCACAGCGAGCAAATACATGAAAGAACAAATCCACAGTCAAACCTACCTTTGTGCTCAGGGCTGGAGGAACAGCTGCTGTGGGAATTATCAATGACTTTCCTGTGAGTTTCAAATCTCCTCCATAACTTTGTGTTAACAAAAGGGATGAGGGTAGGGAGAGAATCAGGGAGAAGTTGCACTGAATCATGCTGTAATTTCACATAAAATTCTCATATCTGCCTCCCAACCCCAGTTAGAACAAGGATTCCTGATCACACTGTGGTCTCCCAAGCAGAGGATAAACAGAGAAAGTGTGATGGCATGACATTGTTTGATTTAAAACAAAAGGGTCATCTCACCGCTGGAGGAAGGTTATTTACAGGTTATAAATGAGGGAAGGGTAGATATTTTTCTTAATTTCACAGCTGTTCAGCTCAAACACCACCATTTTTCAAAACAGCCAATGATTTGGGGCACTTTTTCTTTTGGGCACCCAAAAATTAAAGGGACTCAGGATGAGTGGCCACTTTTGAAAATGTGGCTACAGATGTCAAAGCTGTCATTACAGAAATGCAAGAGGGCTGCTTCAAGGTACCACTTTTCCTCCAGGGATCTTAGCTAACTTGTACAGCGAGAACTGGAGGTGGGAGAGAGTGGGCAGTCTAGAGCCTATGGTGATGCATGCCTCTGAAACACATCTAATAAATACATATCAAACTAACACAGGATGCCCAAACTCTATCCCCCCTCCACTGGCATCTGGCCAAGAGCTGAAGAGCTGCATCAAATTTGCGTAGAAGGCAGCAGATTTACAACTGCCCTCATCTTTAATTTGGAGAAGCCCTAGGGAAACTACAGAAGCCGGTATACAATGTGACCACTTGGGTCAGAAAGGAGCATTGCATATTGGGGTCTGTAGTCTCTGCAGGCCACACCTCAATATTAAAGAGCAGGATCTCTGTGGACCACATTGTAGAACTCCCTAGACTAGACTTGGTACTTAATGCTCTGGCAGTAAGGAGCTCAATGGAGCAAAGGCCAGAAACACACAATTAAGAGTGAGACCTAAGGAAGGAATTTACAAAGGTTTGGATATGAATGAAGATGAGGATAATAAGGAGATGCATAGAACAGGCTCAGAGTCCCACAGCATCTTCCTGGTCTAGAATCTCCTTCTGGGAGCATCTTCTCCCTGCTAGGTGAGACCTGCCAAGTCTCTGGTGGGATTCAGCTGTGATATGATGAAGGATTCTGCAGTGAGCTTCACATAGCTAGAATCTCCCTCATGATTTTTTGAAATCACCTTCATATAAGTGGTCCCAGCTTAAGGAGGGGACCAGCCAGCTAGGAAATGTGATCTTCATCATCCCAGTCCAAAGGGAGGGGCGTGAAATTGACTTGGAAAAAACTTCTTCCAGATAGGATCCAAAGCTAACAGCTCAGTCTCTGTTCACATCATTCCCTCCTGCTATCTCCCCCTCCCTTTCATGCTCTCCTTCTTTCTAACTCCCTTTGACCATGCTCTGCAGCCAAGAAATATCACAAGATATATTTCCAAAGCGGTATTGCCAACGAGCGGTCAGGAAGGGGGCAGCCAAGGGACAGCAGCGCCATGGTGATGATGTGCAGGATTTCCTGATCCAAACCACGGTCTCTGGCAGCCCCTCCCCCTCAACACTGTTCCATGGAGATGGGATATGCATGTACGTGCTGGAGCTACGGAGCAGCCTATCTCCAAACACAGATATCCCAAAAGCATCTCTGACACCACAGGAAAATCTGCTCAAGTTAAGACAACTCATCAGCCAGGAGAAAGTGTGAGTCTTTGAGACACTGGCTCCTGCACCCTCCCAAGCCTGGTGACTGACATGCATTGAATAGTCCAAACATGTTTCCACCACATGTTTTCACCCAGACCTCACACTCAGCGTTGCTTGAATGTCAAGCTCCATATGTTTGTGCCTCTCATTTAAAGAGCCCCTTCCTGGTATACAAGAGTTACCTTCGGAGCTAGCCTACGACATCCAAAGGTGAGCTCTCCATCTCCCCCACCTCAACAGTCACCCGAGCTTGGACCCTCATCTCTCTCCTCTGCCAGCTCCCCTATTGTGGGCTCTCCCCTCCCCATCTTTCATTGAGCTGCTTTGGAACAATCTCCCTTCAGATTCAGTTCAGTTCTCACAGCCTTGTCACTGCTGCTATGAAACTCAGTGGTTTCACCCCAAAGAGGAGCCAGCAAAGAGCCAGTCCAGCTGAGCTGTAGCCCAAATCCGGGAATTTAAGACCTTTGCAGGTTGGAGATACTGCACATGGTGGCAGGCTAGCAAATACGGAGGGGATTCTTCTATGTTTTCTCTTTTATTTTAAAAATATTTTTCCTCTCTGCTTGCCAAGATAAATCTCCCATTCCAGCTGTGACATCTGCATTTCCTTTCTCTGCTTTCACTGAGGAATGAAGCCTCTGCACTTCACAGCAAAGATTTCCTATTCATTCCAAGAAAGAAGAGCCCACATGCTCCAGCCAGTCCTTTCACTCTCTTAAAAATGCGGTGAATTTTAATGCTTATGCAAGTGAAGGTCTCACAGTGCTAACAAGAGCCAGGCAGAGTGTGGACAGATGCTATGCAAGCCTTCCTCTCACAACGCAGTCAATGCATCTCCATCCTGACCTTCAATCCCTCCTGCTATCATAGTCTGGACCTTGAAACAGCTATTCCAATGCACTTCAGTCCTGATCTGCAGACCCAGCTATTCCAATTAGCCCCTCCCCCACACGCACCTCCATCCTAACCTGCAGCTCCCTACTATTCCAGTCCTTTCCCACAGATCTGCCAATACACCTCAGTGCTAACCTACAATTCTCCATGCTATTCCAGTCCTGGATATCTATGCAGCCCAGCTGAAGCACTTCAATCCAATTGATTGGGATTTGCTGGCCCCACTGCGACCCCAGGCCCACAATTCTGACCTGCAGCACCACCTGCTATTCCAGCCTTGCCAAACATGACAAGTTTTTCTGTGATCATTTTTAGCGGCAAGACTTCAGAAAACATCCAAATCCCTGACGCACCGCGCAGTCAGAAGGCTCACAGGCTGACAGTTCAGCTCTAAAGCAAGTACCAAAGTTTGTCATTAAAATTAACAGATAGGCATGGGAGGAGGGGAGTTTCACACTATCACAAACAATGCAGGGGGTCCAATCCCTCACAGTAGAGGTGTGGTATTTACTTCTTTCCAACCTGTAAAGTATTTTGAAACTTAGATGGTGCTTGTGTTATTATTCCTTGGCTGTGGCCCCTGTCCCTGACATTTCATAAAGTGACAATGAATACAATGCACATTTCATTGCAAAAGCTCCTTCCATAAAATATCTGTGCCAAGGGCCTGGATTTACAATTTCTAGAGATAAGTGCCACATGACGCAGACTCCAGATAATCAGAGGAAAGTGTTTACTGTGGCCTCAAACAAGCAATCCTTCTCTCAGGGAGAGACTACTTTCCCTATAACCCTATCTGCTGGCAGCTTCATCCCTTTATACAGGCCCAACCTGCTCCTCCCAGCTGAATTTCATCTTCCATTAGGCTTCACTGAGCCCTGGCTCTCCTGCTGGGGCAGGATAACCCGCTATCCCAGATATTATAGAGAAGAAGTGGCAGTTGTTAGAAATGTCATACTACTCTTTCCCAGGATCTCTTTTGGATATTAGTGATTCTGCTGCACTTTGGCCACATAAAACTAGAAGAGATCAGTTTCCAGCTAATAACTGACTCTATATATTTTACAAATATTCTCAATAGCGATTTTTTTTCTTAAACATATGCCCATCTTAGGTACGTATGTGATCCCAACAATGTAATATACCTCACAACAGCCCTCAGAGAGGTAAGGCAGTGTTATATTCTGCATTTTATAGATGGGGAAGGGAACTGAGGCACAGGGAGGCTACAGCCTTCTCTGCACTGGCAGCGGTCTTGAGGGTACGTATAGCTTGACACTACAGTGAAAAGCAGGCTGCATCCATTTTGGTGTGTAGCCGTGAAAGGCTCTGGCAGGGGGCAGGCAATGGGGAAAGGCTCTGGCAGCAGGGAGCTACCAGAGCCTTTCCTCACTGCCTTCCTTCTGCCAGAGCCTTAGCCCCTACTGCATGCTTTCCCTGGGGCGGCGAAAGGCTCTAGCAGCTCCCTGCAGTGGGGAAAGGCTTCAGCAGCAGGGAGGCATTGGGATGCTACCTTGCTAAAAACAGCAATGTAGATGGGGGAAGGCACTGCTTGGGCATGTAGAGAGCCGTACATATCCTAAGGTTCTGGTGAGTCTTTACTCACTTAGGCAGTGCCTCACTGCAGGGCACTGGAACCGTGGCGGGGGGGGGGAGCATGGCCCTCCCCCTTTTTAACATGGGCATAGTTTGGGGGGCATGGGGCTGCATTGCCCGCCCAAACTGCAAGCCTCGGTCAGACACGTCAATCAGCTCCCCCACCACGAAGCACAGTTGCTGCCAGCGTCACCAGCCTCTTCCCTTAGCCCCCCTCCCTATGAGGCCCTCCATTTGCCCTGGGCAGCATACTCTGAGGGTAGGGACACAGGCTGGGGAGGATCTAGGGCTGGTGGAGGATCTATGGCTGCCCACATATGCTCACACTCACGCTTCCCGGGCAGCTCTTACCACTGCCCAGCTCCAGCTTTCCGCCTGGCCAGGGGGTGGGTCCACTGGGCGAAGAGGGGGAGCAAAGGGGTGGGAGCCTCATCCCTCCCCACAACCTGCTACCAAGGTTCTGGGTAGACATAGCCTAAGTGACTAGCCAAAGATCACACAGGAAATCTGTGATGGCCCAGGGGATCAAACTCAAGTTCTAGGCTAGTGCCTCCCTTGGAACATGGGCAGGCTACCTTTCTTTTGCCTGGGGGCGTTGGGCCACTTCAGCCTCCCACTCAGACCGAGAGGGACGGCGGGAGACCCTGCACCTGAGACGTTTAACGCTGGACCAGACACAGAAGGAGAGACTGTGGCGACCAATCGTGCGTTGGGGCTAGCACCCAGGTCATTCCCACCTCGCAGCTCTGTGGCTTTGTGCCTATAAGAGAGGGGCGGCAGGCTGGTGCTAGGGGGCGAAGGAAAGCTGAGGAGGGGGCGAGGAAAGGAGGGCAAGAACAGGACGCAAGGGGAAACGGGCGGTAGGGAGGGCTAGCGAGCTGCAGGAGCCCTGCTGGAACCCACCCCAGCCCCGGGGCGGGCAAAGGGTTAACCTACGTCCCGAAAGGCCCTCCACAGAACACAGTGAGGAAGCCGACAGCCCATTGGACAGCTGCGAGGGACCGAGGGCCAATGGGGAAGCGCCTGCCCGCCGAGCAGCTGTGCGGCGAGGATGAGCTGTGCCGATCCAGAGGAGTGCAGGGTTAGAACGGAGGTTGTGCTGGGCGCCGCGCTCCTGCTGCTGCCGCCCTGCGGGGCCTGCTTGGGGCGGGGAGCGAGCGGCGCTCTGCGTTCCCTTTGGTCCCAGGGCCGCTGTCACCGCAGCCAGCCGGCCCCCCAGCGCTCTTTGCCTTTGTCACGCCGGCTCCTGGAGTCAGGGGGTGCGAGGGACCCCCGGCGGGCACCCCGCCCGCCCGCGCAAGGCTTGTGCCACCCCCCCCCGGATCTCACGCCGGGGCTCGGGTAGTGCATAGGCCTGTGCGGGTGCTCTGCCCGGGGTGAGCGTGAGCTGGGGAAAGCAGGATGGGGCACAAGCACCTCTCGGGGTTTCTGTATCACGTTCACCAGTGTAGCAGTTGAGCACCTCACTGAGTCATCACCACCTCTTATAAATAGGGTGCCACTTCCCCCAAGCCACCTAGGACCAGAATGGGGCACAACCCTTCACAGGGTGGGATTAAGGGGGGAAATGAAGAAATCCAGCCTTCAGCAAGCAAGTGGGGCCAGTGTCCAAGGGCAGGAAATTCTCCTCCCTTTTGCTTCAGAGTTCCATGTTCCAGCCGTCTGTGCTGTGAATCATAGTGTGATAAAACAGGCGAGCCCAGCAGGTCCCCACGCACAGCATGGGGGTATTGCTACAGAGAACTGCTGCTGCCCGCAGCCTGAATTCAGAGCCTGTTGGGGAGATGTAGTTGGTGCACAGTATTTTCATGGTCAGACAAGCTATTGCCTCATTTTCATACAAAGAGACCTTGGCCTCCCCAAGGCCCATGAGTCTGTGCCTTTGAGTCATTGTGTTTGTGTAGGGGTGGAGTGGGAATGGAGCCACACAGATTCATACAACAGATCCACTAACCAGCTGCAAACTGCTAAAACTAACGCAGCAGCCCAACTCTTCAAATCGGCATGGCTAGCTCTGAGTTTCCTGGCAGACACTGAGATCTAGACATGGTTGATCTAAACAGAACAATCCCTGGTCTCCAACTGCTTCCCTAAAACCAATTACAAATCAACCTGGATCATGTGTGGCAGTCTGAAGCCCAGGGCATCTGGGAGCATGTGTTGCTATCATAAAGGAAATACGGAAGACAGGAGGGTGACTGCCCCACTCCACAGAGAACACTCCCTGGGTTACTCAATTCCCAACTCCCACTGACTAACTTGACCCAATGCAAGAGAATGTTAGAAATGTCACTTCACACAAACCCACATCAGTGCCGCCTTCTTCCAAAGCTACACTCAGATGGTCACAGAACCCAATTCTAGTTCTCTTTCCCTGGGGCTGCATTCAGAGGACATTCATACAAATAATCATACAGTACAAGCCTTTCCTCATTTTTCCTGTACAAACATGAAATAGTTAATCCAGGCATGAGATTGGGGTGGGCGGGAGGCATAGAAATCAAGTTCAGATTCTTTCCCTGCTGGACCTATACCAGACTTCAGTGCTGCCACACACTCTTGCTTTATGGTGTTTTTTTTCTTGTGGTTTTGTTTTTTAAGGATTCAAGTCCAGAGCACACCTGCAAGTGTTTTGAACTTGTCACACACATACAATCTGTACAAGGTCCCAGTGCTTGCCTGTCTGCAGCCCCTGCTCTCAGCCCCAGGCCACCCATGAAATACCAGTTTGTTATCTGGATTCCAGTACCACCTTTTAGTTCTGGTGTCAAAGCTTTCTGTGTTCTGACCCAGCTTGCTGCTCAAACACTGGAGCTCACAGACCCGGTACCAGAATCCCCAAACCATCTCAAATTATGCTTCACATGAGATTCTTCCAGGTTACTGATGCACCCAGTCCCCATGTATCAGACCTAACTAGGAATCAGACTCTGATTCTCAGTGTGATTTGTGTTGGTCTCAGTACCTCATCCCTTCATGTTTCTGACTTTTTGCCTAGTTCTCTCTGGCTGTTTTTAATGAGTGTCTAAAAGTGACAATTCCAGTCTGGGAGCTCTGTCGACTTAGCA